>NC_090650.1:64886603-65579937 GCF_040937935.1 Hyperolius riggenbachi | reverse complement strand
CTGGAAGTGCAGGGCGGATCGAGAAGAATAAGAAGCTGCTACGGGGGACACTCGGGGACTACACGGATAATCTATGTTACTGGCGGCGGCATGGTGACAGCCAGACAGACAAGGGCGGCTGGGTAAGGAAACCACCCACAGTTCTCTGCACAGCATGGCAAGCAAGCAAATGGGCAACTGAACAGGGGGGATCGGGGGCAATCAGGGGGGTGTGGGGGGCACCCATACTATCTAGTCTGTTGCTAGCTAACCTTCATGGAGCCCTTACACCTAATGAAGTTATACTGGGGAATGCCTAAAAACTCCTGAGCGGCATACCGCTTTTAGCAAAAATGTCATGACACAGTGTCGTGCATACCGCTCAGGCGGTTCAATAGATATTATGATGCAAAATACTAACGTAAAATTTCAGAAAAAATATTAATGTAGTTTGTAAATGTAACCGGGAACTGTAATTTCACAATTTCACGAATTAGCGGTTATCAGCAAAGCCACCACAGATGCTATCACCAAAATTGCTATGTATATTAACGACCAGCTAAAGCCCATAGGCGTCGGCAGGTCTTAAGTGGTTTACCCAGGGCCGGCCCTGTCGGCTGCTTCCTAACGATTTAAAGCTGGAGGGGAGCGCAGATCGGGGGACCCAGGCGAGGGAGGGGGGGTCCGACCCCCCTCCCCACTGCTAGGCCCAATACCCCCGTCCTGCCTGCTACCCTTCCAGCTCAGCGGCCGGCCCCCTGCACTTACGGACGGGCGGGTGCCGCCCCCCCAGAAGTGCCGCCTGAGGCAAAAGGTTCACCCCGCCTCATGAGCGGGCCGGCCCTGGGTTTACCCTTCCATGTCAGTTCACGGAGGGTGTCTCCGTGAACAGCCGGAGAGCCGCGGATCACGGCTCGCCGGCAAAATGTAAACACGCGGGGAAGAAATCCCCGCTGTTTACATCATACGGCGCTGCTGCGCAGCAGCGCCGTAAGGCAGATCGGCGGTCCCCGGCCTCTGATTGGCCGGGGATCGCCGGCATATGATAGGCTGAAGCCTATCCTACAATGCGCAGGATGGATATCCGTACTGCGCCGCTCAGAGGGGAAGGGAGAGGGAGGGAGAGGGACGGAGCGCCGAAAACAATGTGGAGGGGGGCTTTGAAGAGCCCCCCCGCAAAGCGCAGCAAGCCGGCGGCGATCAGATCCCCCAGCAGGACATCCCCCTAGTGGGGAAAAAAGGGGGTAAGTCTGATCGCCCTGGCATAATCCTGATCTGTGCTGCGGGCTGGAGAGTCCACCACGCAGCACAGATCAGGCAAACCACCCCTGGTCCTTAAGTGGTAGAATAGTGGGAACAAGTCAAAAAGAGAATTTAAAAAAAAAAAAAAAACTTGAAAATTGATTTTAAAAGTACAAAGGTAAAATGTTTTTTTTTCAATCTTCATTTTCTAAGTTAAAAAAAAACAAAACATTTTCCTTAGCATTTTTAAAATCGATTTTCTTAAAAACGACAAGGTATTTTTTAAAAAAAACTTTTTTTTTTTTACTAGCTTCCACTATTCTCCTCATATCCTTAGCAATTTTGGTGAGGATAGCATGTACCCCCGGGGGCTTTACTATCAATGGCCAGCAAAAATTGACACTAAAATTACGCAAAAATTATGCAACATTACAAATGGACTATCTAAAATCAATTGCATGTTCAGATTGTAATTACGTACGGCCGCAATTGCTTAAATCTATGCAAAATTTTGGGCAATCTTGATTAGCTGATTACGATTCAGCTATGACCCGGGTACTCAGCTGTCCATCACCATACCACTGTGCTGCCCGGGATGAGCATCAGTTTCTCTGCACTGC
Source organism: Hyperolius riggenbachi (assembly GCF_040937935.1). Lineage (NCBI taxonomy): Eukaryota > Metazoa > Chordata > Amphibia > Anura > Hyperoliidae > Hyperolius > Hyperolius riggenbachi. The sequence goes on along the minus strand of NC_090650.1, from coordinate 65,578,096 downwards.
TAATCTTTTTTTCCTCTTTTGATAGGTTCACCTAACAAAGGATGGGCTAATTACTTGATTGGCTGTTTGATTTGCTTTTTTATTTACAAAGTTTTAAAGGAGGAGAATGTGGAGGCCAATATATTTATTTCCTTTCAAGCAATACTGGTTGCCTGACGGCCCTGCTGATTCTCTGCCTCTAATGGGTACACACGTTACGATTTTCCGTACGATTTTCCCACCCAATCGTTTTTCCGCTCGATTCTGCGCTAGATTCTCTTATCTTCGCTTGTTTTCCTTATCTTTTTTCCATTCAAGAAATCGAGAGCAGAATCAATCAAGAGTAATATCGGACATGAGGAAATGTATCAATCGGATGCATCTCTCGTATGGAAAATAGTATCGTGTGTACCCAGCATAACACTTTCAGCCATAGCCCCTGAACAAGCATGCAGCAGATCGGGTGTTTCTGACATTATTGTCAGATCTGACAAGATTAGCTGCATGCTTGTTTCTGGCGTGATTCAGGCACTACTACAGAAAAATAGACCAGCAGGACAGCCAGGCAACTGGTAATGTTTGAAAGGAAATCAATATGGCAGCCTCCATATACCTCTTACTTCAGTTCCCCTTTAAATAAAACCCATAAACAGTACATTCCAAAACTACATACAGAGCAGTAAGCTCATGGCGACGAAGGAGAAACGTTTATAGGTTTCTCTGTGGGGAGTTAATGTGTTACATGCGCAGTTTTGATTGAAGCCATTTTCACCTTGTCTCTTTGGCAGAGGTTCCGTCTACAAGCAGTTAACACGGGTACAATAGTTCATGCGATGAAGAGAATGCCGTTCACTTTCCCGCGTGTGCCATGAGGGTTCGCGCTGATCCAGTTTTTTTGCCATCGTGATTTTCATCATGTTAATTACTAGGTTCTAAGGTGAGCAGTGAACCTCGATGACATTTTCCTTGGTTGATGTGTACAAAGAACACTTCTAATAAAAAATCCCTTATCTCCCCCATTGCAGCTTGTTCTAATCCACTCATCTGTGGCCTTATTTATTATTTCTGCATCCATCAAAAATGAAGCCAGAGCACATCCTCTTCTGACCGCCGCACTCACGCAGCAAGGTGTTGGAAATGCTGGCAATCGCCCTCCAAATATCAGCCTCGCGCTCATCATAAAACAGGAAGGGTTACTTCCATCCGTCACAATACCTTGCAGAGAGCTGAGCCAGGGATTTAGCCAGCTGCCAAGAAAGGAATTTTCTTTTATATTAAAATAAGCCAGAACATACTTTTATAAATTTCGGTCATTTTTTAACCACTTCACCACTGAGGGGTTTTACCCCTAGAGCACCAGAGCAATTTTCACCTTTCAGCACTCCTTCCATTCATTCCTCTATAACTTTATCATTACTTATCGCAATGAAATGAACTATATCTTGTTTTTTTCACCACCAATTAGGCTTTCTTTAGGTGGGACATTTTACCAAGAATTATTTTATTCTAAATGTGTTTTAATGGGAAAATAGGAAAAAATGTGGGAACAAATTATTATTTTTCAGTTTTCGGCCATTATAGTTTTTAAGTAATGCATGCTACTGTAATTAAAATCCATGAAATGTATTTGCCCATTTGTCCCAGTTATTACACCATTTAAATTATGTCCCTATCACAATGTTTGGTGCCAATATTTTATTTGGAAATAAAGGTGCATTTTTTTCAGTTTTGCGTCCATCCCTAATTACAAGCCCATAGTTTATAAAGATTGCTGTGTGGAGACGCGAATGTGGCTATGAGGAGGACGTCCGTATGATTTGTTTGATATGCGCATACTTTTATGGGGAAATGTGAGTGCACTACTTGTTTTTAGACTGTTTTAATAAATGGTAATACACTATGATATACCCGCTTTGAGTTTTTTAAGGAGAAAGGTCGTGCTGGAACTGAGAAGGAGTATCAGAAACGCTGCTAAGCTGGTCTGTGATATGGTCAGCCATTGCATTCGGTGAGCCTTCACTCTATCTGTTGCTTACACTGGGTGTGCGGTGTCTGTGAGTTTGGCACTGGTGACCAGCAGTGTTGGTGGAGGGCTTGGTCCATTTGTTGCAAACGGTATTACGCTATGTTAGCCCTTTTTTCCTGAGGTACATACGGAGGAGGAGTGAGAGGACTACCAGCTACCAGTTACTACATGCTGTTTATGCTGATTGTGATTAGTCAGCCAACGTTTCTGGTGAGCGGATTATGTACTATTGGGATGCAGATCGAATTTGATGGACTTGAAAGTGGACTTTATTTTTGATGTATTAAGAGCTGTTGTATTGCATAGTACTATGACCCTGTTTGGCTGATGTATAGAGCGCTGCACTTTTAATCCAAATTGTTTTTAGGGTGTGAATACTCACCCACCTGTACAGCGATCCATCTGGCCAATGAGAAGTTATTGGAAGCGTGATATTTAGGTATATGCACCTAATTCTATTCTATATTATATCACATTAAATCTGCTAGAGTTTGAGGAGAGGAGCGCATATACCACCTTTTTCTCCAAGGTGTTGGAAATGCTGGCAATCGCCCTCCAAATATCAGCCTCGCGCTCATCATAAAACAGGAAGGGTTACTTCCATCCGTCACAATACCTTGCAGAGAGCTGAGCCAGGGATTTAGCCAGCTGCCAAGAAAGGAATTTTCTTTTATATTAAAATAAGCCAGAACATACTTTTATAAATTTCGGTCATTTTTTAACCACTTCACCACTGAGGGGTTTTACCCCTAGAGCACCAGAGCAATTTTCACCTTTCAGCACTCCTTCCATTCATTCCTCTATAACTTTATCATTACTTATCGCAATGAAATGAACTATATCTTGTTTTTTTCACCACCAATTAGGCTTTCTTTAGGTGGGACATTTTACCAAGAATTATTTTATTCTAAATGTGTTTTAATGGGAAAATAGGAAAAAATGTGGGAACAAATTATTATTTTTCAGTTTTCGGCCATTATAGTTTTTAAGTAATGCATGCTACTGTAATTAAAATCCATGAAATGTATTTGCCCATTTGTCCCAGTTATTACACCATTTAAATTATGTCCCTATCACAATGTTTGGTGCCAATATTTTATTTGGAAATAAAGGTGCATTTTTTTCAGTTTTGCGTCCATCCCTAATTACAAGCCCATAGTTTATAAAGTAACAGTGTTATACCCCCTTGACATAAATATTTAAAGAGTTCCGTCCCTAAGGTAACTATTTATGTATTTTTTTTTGTTGTAATTTTTTTTTCTTTTTATTACAAAAATAAAATAAAAATTGGGGAGTGTGGAAGGTAATGAGTTAATTTATAATATAAAACTATATATTTATATATGAAAAATGTTTTTGGATGTAGTTTTACTATTTGGCCACAAGATGGCCACAGTAATTTTTTGTTCATGCAGCCTATAAGCATAGGAAGTACGCTTACAGGAAGTTAATTGAGGCTGGGAAACTTTTTTTTTACAATGATCGTGCAGCTTCTCACGGAAGCATGCCGATCATTGCTGCGGGGAGTTAGATCAACGAACGGGCACAGTTTTCCCGTTCATTGATCTCCAGGCGAGCGGCCGGCAGCGTGCACGAGCACAGGAGCACGTGCACGAGCGAGCGGGAGCGTGGTCAGCGGTGGTAGCAGGGGGGGGGGGGGGCGTGTATCTACGCTCCTGGTGGGGAAAGGATGTTAAAAGGAGCGTAGATACACGCACCCGTGGTGGTAAAGTGGTTAATCTATTTTTTTTTATATTTAGTTGAATGCACTGTGATTTTAAAGAGATAAAGCAAACACAGAAAACCACCCTTTTTCTCCAGTTTTGAACTAATTAACCCTTTCCAATTCATTTATGCAATCACCCACATCCTTGATCACACACCCGTGGCCAGAAGCGCTCTGCTCATGTGCACAATGTAGTCATGATGTCATGTGTAAAGCACTCCTGGCCACATGGCGCGCGATCAAGGACACACACAGCCAGGCTAGCACCTATGTATCAATGCTCCACCTGGCCAAATAGGAAGTAGCTGTGGTGGGCATTTGGGCAATAAAGAAGGGGGATGGAGGAGAACAAGGGTAGTGGTGGGCATGAGGACTACTTCATATACAGTACATGCCTTCTTTCCTCACTTTTTTTACTTTTTGTTTCAGCTCTGGTATTCTTTAAGCAAACAAGTGGTCTTATCTATTTGTCATGAATTAGCTATCATCCCTGTGCACTGATGTTGTATTTAAGGCTTCTAATGACATTTATTTACATTTGAAAAACAATGCATCTCCTTTTAATGTCCATTGTATACAACAGATTGCCAAGTAAGCTCATGATGAACCAGAACTCCAAGGACTGTGTAAGGGGCTAAAAAGAACCAGAAAGCTCTCTAGCTAAAAATGCTATGAAAAAAAGAAAATTGCCTTCTTAAAGGGAGCCTAATTTGAGAGGGATACGGATGTTTCCTTTTAAACAATACCAGTTGCCTGGTTGTCCTGCGGATCTCTTTGGCTGCAGTGGTGGTTGAGTCACACACCTGAAACAAGCATACAGCTAATCCAGTCTGACTTCAGCCAGGGCACCAGATCTGCATGCTTGTTCAGGGGCTGTGACTAAAAGTAATCAGCAGGAGAGTCAGGCAACTGGTATTATTTTAAAAGGAAAAATACATATCCTTCTCAGTTTAGGTTCCCTTTAAGGCCAATTTCTGTTTTGCATTGTATATAAGCTTCCTATTCTGCTTGTTCTTGTCAGCATACAGAAATCGAGTCTAAAGAAGGCTTATCAGCTGAAAGCGTATTTATAAGCCTATAAATGGTATCATTCTGATTCAAAACGTCTTCATTTTAATAGATAGCGAAAAAATATCAATCAATGATTAAGAAACAACACAGGGCATAAAAAATTATAAATTGATATGAACGTCATTGAGTTTGAGTTAGTTTTTAATCTCCTATGGCCCAGACAGAATTCTGGTCCTTGTGGAATACAGATTACAATCAGTCAGTCATTTACAGATACTCCTAATCTCAACTTTATGTTTATAAAACACGCCTGTCCACTGGATGAATTTCTTCCTTTAGAAACTTTCCAACACAATGGGCAAGACAAAAGAGTTGTCAAAGGATATCTGGGACGAGATTGTAGGACAATGCTGAAATGTGCAAAATGATAATTAGCAAAAAGCTTAGTGAGAATTTGGTCATGGGAATATTTGGAAATGACATAACATGACCTTTAATCACCCTTGGTCCGAAGGTTCATGCATGATCCTGCCTCATAGGGCGATCATACCCATTTGAAAGATGATCAGTTCACAACTACGTAAGAGGAGTTTGTTAATGACTGAAGGCACCAAAAACACAATTTGTAACACACTATGCCATAATGGATTGAAATCTTGAAGGGCCTGCAAGGTCCACTTGCTTAAGGAGACACATGCAAAGTCCTGTCTTCTCTAGTAAACATCTTAATGATGAAGGCTTTGGAGAAGTGTTGTGGTCAAGTGAGACCAAAATTGAGCTGTATGGTATCAGTGTTTGGAGGAAGAGAAATGTTGATTATAACCCAAAGAACACCAACTCCAGAGTCAAGCATGGAGTCTATTTTTCTGGAGAGGGTACAGGACAATGTCACTAAATTGAGGAGCACATGAACAGGATCTTGTACCTTAAAATTTTCCCTCAGTCAGAACACTGAAGATGGATCAGGACAATGACCTAAAAACATACCGCCAAGGCTAAAGGAGAAACACATTAAGCTTATGGAAGTGGCCCAGCCAATCTCGAGACTTAAATCCTATAGACACATGTCAAGTTGACATGTGTCAGCATAATGCGCATGCTGATAGCCTGGCATTGCCCGGGTATGTATTTGGCTGGTGTTGGCTCTGCCCACTTTTTCTAACCCTAACACAGAATTTCTCAATGACCGAGTTTGTGAGTTTTGCGGTCTTTAGCATCAATAATTTGCATTGAAATGAATCAAATCTGATTGGCTGTTTGTGGCTCCACCCCCTTTTCTGAATTTGTACCAAGTTTGAGGCTTGTGCCATTAACGGTGCAAGAATGACAGCAATTAAACATTCCCCTTAAAACTCAATAGGTGAATTTTGATTGGCTTTTGTAGGCTCCACCCACTTTTCTGAATATTAATCCCAGCTACCCAGTGACCAACTGTGCAAAGTTTGAGAACCCTGCCATGCACTATGCCAAATTACAGGAGGACCCAACAAAAAGGTACAGGATGGCACTCAATAGGATGGTAAAGAAATTGCCCGTAAACACCAGGCTTCATGTACAGACTCTTATCCCGGAAAAGCCGAGAACTGCCTGCTTTTACATGCTTCCCAAAGTCCACAAAGAGGGGAACCCAGGCAGGCCCATAATCTCAGGGAATGGAACTCTCACAGAGAATATCTCAGGGTGGTTGGAAAACATTTTGAAGCCTCTAGTCTGTAAAAGACCCAGCTACATACAGAATACTACACACCTCCTGAACCAACTGACAGCCATTGGCCTAGTGCCTGGAGGCACCATTCTTGCCACTATGGATGTAGAGTCTCTGTACACCAACATTCCCCATAATGATGGTATTGCGGCCTGTCGCGAATATCTTCAAGGTTTGGGCACACCTATAAACTCAATTGCTGGACTGATGAGATTCGTTCTCACTCACAATTATTTCACTTTTGGGGAGGACCTCTATTTACAGCAAATGGGAGTGGCAATGGGCTCACGGTTTGCACCGCAGTACGCAAATCTCTTCATGGCAAACATTGAAGAAGAATACCTGGATACTTGTCATATAAAACCCATGGCCTACTTCCGTTTTATCGACGACATCTTGATCATCTGGTCTGCAAGTGAGGAGGATCTTATCCAATTTCACAGGAACTTCAATGCCTTCCATCCCACAATCAAACTGAAACTGAGCTACTCTCACAGGGAGATTAACTTTCTTGACACCACCATATACATCAGAGCGAACAGCTTACAAACGTCCATGTACCGCAAACCGACGGATCGTCCCACATACCTCAGGTATGACAGTTTCCACCCCAAACATATAAAGAATTCCATAATTTACAGCCAGGCAATAAGATGCAATCAGATCTGTTCTGACAAGGATGACAAAGACAAACACCTGGATTACCTGAAGAAGAATTTCATAAAACAGGGATACAATCCTCTAATGGCTGAGACCCAAATCAAGAAAGCTAACAACATCCCTAGGACTCAGCTCCTGGAGTACAAGCAGAACCAGGAAGAGAGCCGTGTCCCACTGGTAGTCACCTACAACTAACGCCTGGAAATCTTAAGAAAGATTGCAAAAGAACTTCATCCTGTTCTACACAAGGATCAGAGACTGAAAAAGATATTCCCTGAACCTCCCCTCCTAGCTTTCCGACAGCCACCCAATCTTAAGCAGATGATAGTGAGGAGTGCCTTAAATAGGCAAGAACAGAATGGAACATTCCCCTGCCGAGGGAAAAAGTGAGGGACCTGTAAACACATCCATTCCACTGACAGGATACTAATACCAGGAACACAACAGGAATACAAAGTACAAGGCACCTTTTCCTGCGACTCATCTAATGTGGTATACCTGATCATGTGTGCAAAATGCCCCAAAGGAATTTATGTGGGAGAAACAAGTCAACCACTGCGTGATCGCATGACACACCACAGATCCACTATTAACAGCAGGAAAAAGCATATTACAAAATATACTGATCTCCCAATACCAACACACTTTTGTTTACCTGGACACAGTTTAAGCGATTTTCGCGTCACTGTATTAATGGGTGGCTTCAAATCGGGAAACATGAGACTAACACAAGAAACAAAGTTTACACATTGGTTCAAAACTGTAGAAGATGGTTTAAACAAGGACTCTAACTTCTTGTGCTGGTACGATGGGTTTTAAATGCCACAATTCTTTTAATTTTAATTTTTCTATCTTTTCATTCATTTTTGTGCCATATGCTGTGTAAGATGGAATTCACTGTCACTATTCATTTTATTTGCTTTCATCTGCTGGCTTTAAAGGGACTCCGTAGTGCAGAAACTATGGAAAGATGCATATCATTTTAAAGGTCTCTTTCTCCTTTTTCCAATCAATGATATATAAATGGCCGCCCTATGCCTTTTAGTTTTCGCTATTTTCGCGATTGAAATTGCCGCGGCCGCGATTTCGATCGTGCAAATAGAGAAAACTAAAAGGCATAGGGCGACGATTTAGGGGCCGTCAGAAAGAGGAGAAAGAGAGTTTCTAGGGTGTGTCTGCAACACCTCAACCAAATATCTCTGTGTGCTAGGGCTCAAAACAAGAGCAATTATATGGTAGAGGAAGAAAGCCCTTAAAAAAATAGCACCTCCCACAGCAAAATTTGAAAAAGTATAACATAAATCTTTATTCAACATCGGGTATATTAATAATCACAGTACTGATGATTCAATAAAGAATAAAACCATTTAAAAACCAAGCAAATATTCCAACATGATCCCTGCTGCATATGAAACAATCACTCTAAATGCAATATATTGTATAATGACACAATGCTGCTGTCAGATATAAAACTCCACAGTAGGCTCAATATTGAGCCCAACAGGGGGGGGAACCCGGGTTCAGTATAAAACCTAGTGTGATGCAGGACCAATAAACAACACCTGTGCAGAAAAAAAAAAAAAAAACACGAATAAATATCACATATTTAAGATTATGAAATAAAGTGCACAATTGCTATCCAAGTATACAGTATTACTAGTGATAAGTTGCCTAGTAAAAAAATTAAAGCAAAGGAGCAGCCCATAGGAAAAAGAGCATAAAGTGGAGTAGTGCAAAAAATAGGAGATACTTAGCCCATAAATGGTGAAGTCAATCTCAGCAGCACAGCAGGAACTAGTGCGAGGTGACTCTCGCGGAACTAGTGGGATCTTGTCCTCTGAGGGGATTCCTTGTTCCCTGCTGTGCTGCTGAGATTGACTTCACCATTTCTGGGCTATCTCCTATTTTTTGCACTACTCCACTTTATGCTCTTTTCCCTATGGGCTGCTCCTTTGCCTTAATTTTTTACTAGGCATCTTATCACTAGTAATACTGTATACTTGGATAGCAATTGTGCACTTTATTTCATAATCCTATATATGCAATATTTATTCGTGTGTTTTTTTTTTTCTTTTGCACAGGTGTTGTTTTTGGTCCTGCATCACACTAGGTTGTAAACTGAACCCGGGTTCTCCCCCTGTTAGGCTCAATATTGAGCCTACTGTGGAGTTTTATATCTGACAGCAGCATTGTGTCATTATACAATATATTGCATTTAGAGTGATTGTTTCATATGCAGCAGGGATCATGTTGGAATATTTGCTTGGTTTTTAAATGGTTTTATTCTTTATTGAATCATCAGTACTGTGATTATTATTATACCCGATGTTGAATAAAGATTTTTGTTATACTTTTTCAAATTTTGCTGTGGGAGGTGCTATTTTTTTAAGGGCTTTCTTCCTCTACCATATAAAAGGGGAGAAAAAGAGCTTTAAAATGTTATCCATCTTTCCATAGTTACATTGTATTACACAGGGCGACTTTTTCTGCTGAATGGAGCTGCTGACTTTGAGAAAAAGTCGCCCTGTGTAATACAATGTAACTATGGAAAGATGGATATCATTTTAAAGCTCTCTTTCTCCTCATTCTGACGACACCTAAATTGTCACCCTACGCCTTTTAGTTTTCTCTATTTTTGCGATCGAAATTGCGGCTGTGGCAATTTCAATCGCGAAAATAGCGAAAACGAAAAGGGGTAGGGTTGCGGTATATATATCATTGGAAAGAGGAGAAAGAAAGCTTTAAAATGATATGCATCTTTCCATAGTTTTTGCACTGCTCGGAGTCCCTTTAAATGCCACAATTCTCTTAAGCTTAGAATTAATGGTGCATGTAACAAGGCCAGTTACCATTTGAACTCAGAATTTACGATGTCTCCCCATCACCAGAGTCTGCTTTATGTTATGTTGAGGATTCTATTGATCTTATCAATTTAGACAGGATGCCTGGGAAAGCCTCCTCAGTAACAGTTTAGGCATCTAATTACATTTATGTTTGCTTAAGACTGTTTCTCCTCTGTATGTCAGTGTATATAAGCTGTGTTTTTCAGTTTTGGTTAGGAACCAGTCCGACGAAGGCTTTTTATAAGTCGAAAGCTCACTGTTTATCCATCTCTAAGTTAGCCAATAAATGGTATCATCCTGATTCAACACTTCTTGCTTTTACTCATGGCTAACACGGTACAAAACTTTACTGCTTCTAATAAACAGTGTAAGAATGGCTGCAGTTTACATTTTCCAAGTGAAATTTGTATTTGTTTCCGCCCACTTTTTGGTTATGGGGATATGTTAGATGTTATTCCAGGTAATGTACTATGTGTGTGCCAAATTTCATTCAAATCTGTTCAGCCATTGTTGCGTGATTGAGTAACAAACATCCAAACTTTCGCATTTATAATATTAGTGATATATACTATATATATATATATATATATATATATATATATATATATATATATATATACACCGTATATACTCGAGTATAAGCCGAGATTTTGCCCCCGCAAAAAATGGCCCAGAAGTGGGGGGCTCGGCTTATACTCGAGTTACTACCTAAACTATGAGCAAATGTAACCTCCCCGAGCACACCAGCGCCATCCGCCATAATTACAGAAGTGTGCGGTAACGTCCCGTAGCTCCCCCCTCGCCGTACATGTGTTTGAAGTATGCCCTCCTTTATATAGATCTTTATGTGCGAGAGCTGTTCCCCGCTGCAGCACATGTGATGTACGTGTGCCATGTATAAGGAGTCAGCTGTACGCTTAATAACTCACAGATTCCGACCGCCAAGAATCATTCCGAGGTTCGGGGTCACCGCAGCATCGTGATCGGGGGGCTGGCCTTAGCGTCTGCAGAGCGGTGAGCGCTTCTTTCTTCAGCACTGCGATCCTTGCCTGTCAGCCCCATCTCATAGCTATGACTCCCTCTAGTGGTGCCTCTCATGTGCAGGAGTCATAGAGATGCGACTGGACTGACAGGCAAGGATCGCAGTTCAGACCGGTAAAAGCACTCGCTGCCGCTCTGCAGATGCTAAGACCCGCTCCCCGAACACGATGCTGCAGTGACCCAGACCTCGGAAGAATTCTTGGCGGTCGGAAGCTGTGAGTTATAAGTGTACAGTCGTCTCCTTATATATATATATGGCACACGTACAGTACATCACATGTACAGCAGTGGGGAACAGCTATTACTGCCCAGCTCCTGCACATAAAGATCTATATAAAGGAGGGCATACTACAAACACATGTATGGTGGGGGACACAGCTATTGCTGCACAGCAAGAATTTTTCAAGAAAGTTGTATATTGTGCCTACATACATCAGCTGGACCCTCAATGCAATCATTAACAGTCAATAAATAGCTATGCAGATAAGCTAAAACTACCTATAGATATTCAATGAACGTTGATGATTACATTGAGAGACTATTTGATGTCTGTAGGTTGTCATTACTAATAGGCCTCCCACTGCTGAATTTACATGAGGGGGGGACAGCTATTGCCAGACAGCTGCACTACTCCCCTGTGCCTATGATGGGGGTGAACTGGGGAGTGTGGTGTTAAATGTCTGCATATGTTAGCCCATTAAAACAATGCACAATTACTTCTTTACTCTAATTTTTGTGTTCAATATTTTAAAAAACACACACGGCCATCATTAAAATTCCACCTGCACCGCTCCATTTCCTACCATCGGCTTATACTCGAGCAAATAACTTTTTCTGTTTTTTAAGGTAAAAGTTGGGGTGTCGGCCTATACTTGGGGCGGCTTATACTCGAGTATATACGGTATATATATATATATATATATATATATATATATATATATATATATATATATATATATATAAATATATATATATATATATCACAATCAACACGGACCTTAACTGGCAGAACAGTATCTGCCGGAGTGTAGTCCAAAAAGTCCACCTAGCCATGTAAATAAAAAATATATATATAATATATCTAGGTGGCTTGCAGGAATTTTGAGCTTATTGTGGCTTGAAGACTGATAGCAGCAAATAAATTCTGTCGGTAATGAAAGTTTCAGACACCCTCAACAGCAGAAAGCAGAACATTACTTCTAGCCGCTCTCAGCCTGTCAGGTTATTTCAGTTTTATTTCCGCGCGCTACAATATAAAATGCACTAACCATCCAAGAGGATCAATATACACCTTCCTCAACACCATGGAATTATGTTCTAAAATTGATTCCACCTCCACGCATGAGATCTTACAAACTGCATTCTCAGTTAATTATATACTATTGTCTTACTATGAATGAATAGGGAGTCAGACCTGCTTCTTGCCCAGCATCCAGCAAAATGCTGACACACAATCTTCTCCCTCAAGCAGATAATGAATTGCTTCCTGTAGGTACATGGCGCTTTTCAGGCCAATCTACGCATCATTTGAAATGAATAGCTTAAAAATGAGATCTTTAACACCGTTTTAGGGGACTGACTTTTAAGAAGAAGCAAAGTGTGGTGAGATTTAATAGCATGGGGCTTATTTATTATAACCACTGAAATGAAATCTGGAGCACGAAATGGAGCAGTTGCTTTAAGTAACCAATCGAAAGCTTTGCTGCTAAACGTTTGCTTAATTTACATGCCTTAGTGTTGATAAGGGCCTGAGCCCACTGCTGCATTTATAAAAACACATTTTTTAAGCATTTTTGAAACATGTTTGATGTGTTTTAGCGCGTTTAGATGCATTTTAAACGCGTTAAAAGTCTAAAAATGCATTTCAAAAACGCTTGAACGCTTAGACCAGGCATGGGCAAACTCGGCCCTCCAGCTGTTACGGAACTACAAGTCCCACAATGCATTTGCCTTTATGAGTCTTGACTGTGGCTGTCAGACTCCTGCAATGCATTGTGGGACTTTTAGTTTCGTAACAGCTGGAGGGCCGAGTTTGCTCATGCCTGGCTTAGACCCTAAACCTGAAAAAATGCCTGAAAAAAGGTGCCTTATTCACAGCTATCCGCACCTTCTGACACTTTTTATTTGGCCCGAGAAAGTGGGCATGGACTCACGAAATGTGTTGCCATTAAAAGTTTATATACAATATTATAAGAAAGAAAAAAACAGTTTACATCCTTCACCTGAGCTATGTTGAAATACTGAACCATGCGTACTTATTAGTACGCTGCCAGTGAGCTGGGCACTGGGTGAGCTGAAGGATGGCTCACCCTGCTGCCTCTCAGTCCCCGGCGGCGTTAAATACTATTCCCCATCCGAGTTGTAGCAACTCGAAGGGAGGAATAATTTGAAGTCTGGCGATCGCTGGAACTCCAAATTACCCCTCAAATTGTCTGTAGCCTGAAACCTTTTTGGAGCAGCAACTGATACATCCTTCCTAAAGGCCGAGTGGGGGCAGTAGCTTCCCACAAGTCCATACGAGTAGTCGCCTCTTGGAGCAACCCACAGTTGTGAGCATATTTTCTACCCACTACCATTTATCCATTTTCAGGCGATATTTCACCAAAATGGGCTCCCTTTGTCCCTGATAACCTATTCTATAAAAGGTAAAGATTTCTCATGGGAAAAGGAGTATCAGCCACTGATTGGGATGAAGTTCAATCCTTAAGTATAGCTCCTTTTTAAGCAGGGAATGGGAACATTTATGATTACTACTATTTAAAGTACAAATAGAGGTAAGATCATTAGTGTTTGGAATTCGGGTTTCTTCACATGAAGCGCGATGTGGACCATAACCCTGTATTTCTCTCCACTAGTTTTGGTGCCGAATAGCATAATCTGGATTTCCGAATGAAGATACCCAGATTTGAAAACCAAGACAAGTAATCATCACCAGCATAGCACCAATGAAGAGTCCAAACAGTGGTTGAAGGAATGCCTCCTGTAGTCCAAGGGCTCTGGTGTGGTCCCACCCTCTGCATTCTCTATTGCTACACCACCAAGTAACCTTGTTTAGTCGCTGGCCCTACTCAAGAAGCAGCAAATTTGAATTCATTCTTTACTACCACAAACTCCATCAAATTGGAATCTGATTGGATGGTAAAGGTTTTTGCCCTCTGCTCTTTTTTTAAACCGAAAAAGCTAACAAGTACAGCTAATGTTAGCACCAAACCGGTTTATGAATTACTGGAATCCCGGATCACAAGAATTAATCACATGAAGGAGGCAGTGAATTCAGGTGAAAATAATAGAAAAATAACTCGGGATGGAGATATGTTTTGCTTTTGTTTATTCCAGTGTCATTCATTCTATTCCCATTTCCCTCTTAAAGCATAATTAGACAAGATTAATAACACAATACTAGTTTACGAAGACAAATTGATGATTTCAGGCTCCTCAGTATGGCATTTATTTGAAATATCAGAGGACAGATTGGCCTTCGTCCCAGACTGCAAAAAAGCCAAAAGAATGTATATATGAAACAGCAACAAAAAAATGTTCTATTAATTTGCTTCCTACAACTCCCAATTCCCTCGTAGCGGGAACGTGCCTTACTCTGAAGCTATTCTGCAACTTGGAACCGTTCCAAGTTAGTGGGACTGAACACAGGAATGTTTCAATAAACAAAAAATGTGGAATGCCAACCGAACCAGAAATAGATGCAGGTAACAGAGAATGTATGAAAAACTACATAACTAAACTTTACCTACGGGGAGAAAATGAACATCTAAATTTTCATTAGATTCAGAGATTGCAATAAAAGTACTACGGCAAGATGGATGTGTAAGTAAAGCGAGAGAAACGCTTCCCTATTGGTCAATGAAGCCATCCATCATATCAATGGGCCAATAGAGAAACTTGCAAGGTTAGAGACCACCTCCTTATACCTGGGAATATCTTCATGGGACTCACAGCAACAGGGCTAGTTTTAGGTATTAGGTGGCCTTTGTGCCCCTCTATTCCCCATATATCAGAATTATTATTTTTGATTTTTAAAGCTCCAAATGTTTTGTGGCGCTGTACAAAGTAAAAAACAAACATGGGGTACCAAATTGTACACACAATGGTATACAGCAATGTATGAAATACAGAGTGGGCAGAAAACACATAATTGTTAATTACAATGACAAACTTAAAGTGAACCTCCAGACTAAAAATCGACTCAGCAGCACTGAAATGGCTCGGTGTTTCTTTAACAGTTTCACAGCATCAGAACTTTGTTTTTCTTACCCAAGCCTCATTTTTCGCTTCACCGAAGAAAACCGCCCGGGTATTTTTATCCCTGATGCTGTGCAAAGCATGATGGGATTTCTGAAGTTTTTTTCCTTCTGCTGTTTTGGCACAAATTTGTTTTTTTAAATTTTGAATTTGAGATTTCAAGCCTAGCGTGCACAGCTGGGAGGGGTGATCAGGACACCGGATAGTTGGAACTGTGTCTCATGCTTCCGGTCACCTCCTTTCAACCAAAAAGATGGCTGCCCCCATGAAATCACAAATAGTTGCCTGTTCTTTTAAAACAGGGCGGGTAAGAGATTATATTAACTATCTATGTTAATTAACACAACTGATGTAACTTAATGACAATATGTTTGTTTGGCTGAAGTTCCCCTTTAATGTGACTAAATGTGTAACAAAATTCAAGACACAAAAGGGTGAGAGAGCCATGCCCTCGCATGCTTACTATCTAAAGGAATAGGGGGGAAACAAAAGGTGGGGTAGGATACTATATTCATACCTAGAGGCGGTGTGTTTTAGCTTATCTAGTAGGAAGTACAAGTTGGCCTGAGGTAGAGCGTATGCTTGACGGTGAGTTTTAAAGGTACCAAAGGTTGGAGAGTGATGGATGTGTTGTGGCAGAGGATTCCAGAGGAGGGGGGAAGCACATGAGAAATCTTGTACAAGTGAATGCGAGGAGGTGATTTTAGAGTAGGACAATGAAAGGTCACGTGCAGATCTGAGATTACGATTGGGTTGGTATATGGAAACTAGAGGAGATGTACAGGGGAGGGAGATTGTGGAGAGCTTTGTAAATTATAGTTTAGAGTTTGAACTGCATCCTCTGGTAATTGGTAGCCAAAGAAGAGCCTGACAGAGAGGAGCAGCAGAGGAAGAACGAGAAGAAAGATGAATGGGATGAGTAGCCGAGTTCAGTACAGATTCGAGTGGTGCCAATCTGTTAGTTGGTAGTTCCAGTAGTATGTTACAATAGTCCAGATTAGATAATATAAGAGCATGCATTAACATTTTATAAGTGTCCCAAGTGAGAAAAGGTTGGATGCGAGATATGTTAGTATTAGGCGGCCTTTGTGCATCCCCTATATAGCGGTATTAGGTGGCTTTTGCCTTGCACCCACAACAATGCAGAGTAAGAACAGTGGAGTGTAATATCTCACCTGCCCTGCCTGATGCTCCCTCCTTTTTCTTCTTCAGCATAATTCAGCCTCCTGTATCTCCCATTGGTACCTCTGCTTTGTCCCCGGCAGGCATGTATGCACTAAGGTAGCTTGTGGCTGTTTCCTGGTTACAGCCTGGAGTTCCTGGTTACAGAGACACCACTACGGGAGCCACAGAGACTTAAGGATGGGCCGAGGAAGGGTGATGGGGCTGCCTGCTGGCTAGCTAGCGCCTGGTAGAATAGCATGCATGGGGGGGGGGGGGGGCTATTTTGGGAGCCCATGGCAGCACCCAAACTTCGGCAAATCGATACTGATATCAGCAGGGATTGGGGTGAGGGGCCGAATAGAATTAGGCGTTAGTTGGTGGGGTCAGTTAGGTTCAGGCATTTTGCAGTACGGAGATCAGTTAGAGTTAGGCATCAGTACAAGACAGCTTGCGTAAAAGTAGGTTAGAGTTAGGTGTAAATATTGGCAAATTTGGAGGCAGAGGCGGGACAAGGTCCCCCTCCTGCACCCAAGGCTGAAACACCAAAGTGTGCCCCTCCATCCCTCTCACCCCATCTGTCACACTGATTGCTATTAGACTAAGAGGTGCCCCAGGGCACCCAAAAACCTTAATCTCTAGCTATCTGGCTTGCAGTCACTGGCATGTATCCTCTTTTCTTATTTCTCTCTGCTTCAAACACAATAGGGGAATGATAGCTGAGTGAGTTGTGTGCCTTCTCCTACACTGCGCCCTGAGGCTGGAGCCTCTCTCGCCTCTGCCTTGGCCCTGGGCAGAGGCATTGATTAGGGTTAGGCATCAGTAGAGGAGGGCTTGTGTGAGAGTAATTTATAGTTAGGTGAAAATATTGATTAATTTTGCTCTGGCGGGATTGGTTAGGGTTAGACATCAGAAGAGGGAAGGCTCATGTAAGAACAGGGTTAGGTTATGTGTCACTAAACTACTGTTACATTTATCAGTCATTTTTCAGTAATTTAACTGATATTTCACTAGCGGCTTTCTTCGGCACCCAAATTACTATGCCGCCCTTTTTAAATATATGCGTAGTGTGGTTAGATACATCTTCAATTTGTAATACTGCCCTAAGAGACTTCACAGACTTGTCTAGATTCCTCTTTTTATGTTGGCCTCCAATAGCTCACTTCCTACCCTATTCCCATCATAGGTGGTGCCTAACACTAATCAATAACCCAAAGTCTCAGTAACAGCCAGAGACGAGTTCCTAAATAAATGCCTCATAGATAAAATAATGCTGGCATCCAAATGAACATCACCAAGCCAAAGGTGTTCAAAACTGGCCTTTAATTCTCTTCTGATTACACAAAACTCTGCTTCTGTGTGATATGGCTGCTATTTGTCAGAAATCTGTAATCCAACAAGCACCAATAACTCAACACCTGACAAGTTTTTATTCTGTTCTAACTGCGTAGGGGTTACTAAGCATGAAAACGTTTAGGACGACCGACTCAGATCCATAAAGATTTATTGGGCATGAGGAATATGAAACTTCAAGCAAAATGACTGAGCACAGTACTGTGGAGACACAATGAAAAGAGAGCGGTGACCTATTTTATTCATATGTAAACCAACATGTGTATTGAAATATTTGGTTACTCCACAAAATGAAGTGTGACTGGAAAACCCTGAGGGGGGGAAGAGGCTGCAGCTCTACTGGAGTCAGATGTTTGGTCATTTTGCAGGTCTGATTGTTCATAGCTGAGCAGCACAATAGGATATTCTCTTCTCATGAATGTTCATCAGTAAGGTGAAGATCTTACGAAATTGACAAAATTGTAACAAGTCCACCTTGAATATAATTCACTCATTTACAAAACTCGTTTAAACTTACATCCATGGGGTAGGCTTTTCGAAGAAGCCGCACAGGCTTTGGCCTAAGACAGCCACTGGCCAATGGGGTACACTGGTACTGAACATGGAACACCAGGAGCTGATGCCGAATGTAGGGGGATAAAAGAGAGGAGTCGTCTGTACATAAGAGATGCATATGGAAAAGGTGGGTACACATGAATAGCAAGGGAACAGCACATGAAGGACTACACAAAGATGAGACATGCTGTCCCACCTTCTGATTGGTGCAGAAGGTGAGTTAGAAGTGGTGGGACAGCCTGGTATACCACTGCAATGACATCATTGCCTACAGAAGCCTTGTCAGGGGACAAGCAGAGGACAGAGGAGACAAGCGAGTGGCCTATAACAAGAATGAGATTTAGGGGGTGGCGATTTAAAGGACACATGTTGCGAAAATGTGTAAAATTTTAAAAAGCACATATATTAGTAGTGTATTTGTTTCAGAGTAAAATGTACTACACATATTTTTCCTATGTTCCTGTCACTTACAGTAGGCAGTAGAAATTAGACAAATCTGACAGACTTTAGACTCATTCATCGCCTTACTCACTTAGGGGTTCATTTGTTTTCAAAAGCACTCCATGGATGATAGTGGCACATGCCAACTGCCAGAATAGTGTGCACAGAGACTGGCTTTCCAGGACCATTGTAAAGGTCCTTTCCAAGAACCACTTTTGAAAAGAATAAAGACAATACTGATACCCCTTGAATAGATGGACTAGTCCAAACCCTTTCAGGCCTGTCAGATTTTTACTAGCTACTGTAAGTGACAGCAAAATAGGAAAAAAGAGATTTGTAGTGCATTTTACTCTGGGACAAATGTACAACTAATACACGTGTAATTAAAATTGTACTAATTTTCACGATAGTTGTCCTTTAAGAACAGAAAGGCTGTAAGTCTTATGGCTATGGCTATATTGCCCATGTATACTAATTTCTACGACTAACCAGTCCCTTTTAAGGTCAAAGAAAGGCCCAATATTGAAACATTAGAATTTATTTTCTGATTAGTCTGATTTCAACAGCATTTAAACACTTCTATACTTAGAATGAACCAGTAACAGTAACAGCTCTGGAAGTGGCTGTTTTATTGACTGATCACCTTATTTTTTTGTGTTAAGCAGGGATATGTTCACGGAGGAAAGTTAAAGTCCCTAAATGTCATTCAAGGATTGAAACTGCTACATTTGCAAAATAATGGTTTTATTTCTTCAGGCTTCAGTTTAGTCAGCAGCCGTAATGTGGAAAAATAGGACGAGAAACAGCTGAATGAAACAGCTGAATGAAATTTTATGCAGCGAAGGGTCACCCATTTTCTCATCCGTTTAAAGGCCCCGTAAGGGTCTGTAAAGTGACGTGATCATTACGGGATGTGATATGTATTTCTGTGTTAGACATGGAAAAATTATCAGTCTTATAAAATAACACAAAAGGAATCATAATTCAGTGATCCTGGAGCACAAATAAATGTTGTCAATAACAAAAAAAAATCTAAAATTAAAATTTCAACTGGCCCAGAATCGGAAATATACTTAACGTATCAAAGTCAATATCTGCTGATTACTCATCTGGCAGGTGGTTAATAAAAAAAGCTCCTACAGGCTTTGATAGCCTCAATGTAATGCCCTCCCTGGGATTTCTGTGGTTGGAGAATTTTATTTCATTACTAGATGTGAATGAAATCCAAAAAAACAGTATAGTAATTACAGGGGTTATCCACACGGGCTACTGAGGCTAAGCTATGCCCCTGAGAATGCCAGCCATTCTTGTTACTATGGATACTCAAATGACAGTGAAGGTATACAGACTCTTCAGTCCTCCTTTGCTGCTTTAAAAAAATGACAAAATGTGGTTAAAGAGAACCTGTACTCTAAAATTCTTACAATAAAAAGCATACCATTCTATTCATTATGTTCTCCTGGACCCCTCTGTGCTGTTTCTGCCACTCCCTGCTGCAATCCTGGCTTGTAATTGTCAGTTTTAGGCAGTGTTTACAAACAAAGACATGGCATGTGATAGGCTGAGAGGAGCTCAGTCTGTGACTCATACAGAGCCTGCAAGGGGCATGGAGAGGGTGTGTATAGCTTCTGCCTATAACAAGCAGAGCAGAACATTCTTGCCTGAGTGCCTAAGCCCGACAAAGCTGTCAGAGGAAAGAAGATTAGATTATATAACAGAGATAATACAACCACTGTGCAACTAGGAAAGGCTGCGTAAGACAGACCACATTAGAACAGGTATAGGAACTTATAGGATAGAAGAATAAGGCTGAAAATGTTGTTACAGAGTCTCTTTGAAGACCAATTCTATGTTTTTGTTTTTTAGTTTTCTTTCTGAATTTGTATTTAGTTTAGTTTTGGATAAGATTTGATAAGGGGTATAGATGGTCAATGAGATGCAAATAATTCCGTCTCGCATTCAGATCTCAATTGTACCCGAGACTAGGAGTGCTCATTCGGATTTCACAGAATTGAAATTTTCCGCATTTCTAATCGGAAATCTGTATTTCGGAAATCGGATTTTGCCGGAAATACTGCATTACCACAACTCAGTAATTTCAGACCAATCACAGAACTAGGAAGCATTGGACCAATCAGAGAATGTAGAAACAACTTTGACATATTCGGCCAATCAGAGAATGCAAACAATTACTAAAAAACTCTTTGGAACTTGGCAATCAGATTTTGGCGCAAATAACGCATTACAGCAACTTGGTAATTTTAGACCTATCACAGAACTCAGAAGTATCAGACCAATCAGAGAATGCAGAGTCAACTCGGAAGTATTTGGCCAATCAGAGTGTGCAAAAAATGATCAAAATAAAAGGCTACTCGAAAATCGGAAATCTGCAGAATCAGTAATTGACATTGGCGGAAATCAGATTTTCAGCGGAATCGGAAGTCAGCATTTCCAACCATCCTTACCTGAGACAAAGTAACATAAAAAAAGATATACTTACCCAAGAAGAGGGAAGCCTCTGGATCCTCCAGAAGTTCCTCACGTCCTTCTGATCCTCGCCGTTGCCACGCACAGACCCCCAGAAAATATCCAATAAGAGCTTTTTGGACATGTTATGTGGCCGTGGTCCTCTTCCGGCACAAGCACGGCCATACTGCACCTGCACAAGTACGGGTGCGACGGCACAATAAGTCATGGCCACTCATCCACAAACTCTGGATGCCAAACACAAGCTCTGACTGCTGGACCATACTCCTCAATTCCTCTTTAAACAGTAAACCATGTATTGCTTGTTAATGTAACGCAAGCACAAAATGCTAACTTGCTCTAGTCCTAAAGTAGTCCAGCTAGTAAGAGTCGAGACAGAGCTCTGCAAGTTGGAAACATAGGCTTCAATTCATCAAAGGGTGTTCGATAACAAAACCTCAGTCCTTAAAATACCGCATTCGGTATTTTACACTTCACTGTGCTAATTCATCAATATTTTCCCATGTGCGGTAGAGGTTCGTTAAGTTACCGAACTACTAGGCTTCAATTCATCAAAGGCTGTTCGATAACTGCAGAGTGGTGCAGAGCAGCTTGGAATGTCCGTGTGTTGTTGCAAGCTGATAACAATAGAAGGCATCCAGACATCCCTTTGTGATGTAAAGGTGTTATAGTTACTGTTATTTATACTGCCTCTGAATCTGTCGATCAGTCTTTCTTAACATTTTATTTATTTGCCACAACGTAGATGAACTTCCTGGAGACATTACAAATGCCATGCTTGGTGATTTCACCACCAGCATCTTTGCATTATCAAACAGGGCCTGAAAGGGTTACACCACCGAAGGGAATCTGGGGATATATTTTGACCCGTTCTCTCTGCTCACTGCTTGGGGGGTCTGAAAGCTTGTGTGGAGAAGCCTGTGTGACCTATCAGCAGCACTTGCAGGAGAACAGGGGCTGTTTCTATTGGCTGCCTGCTCCTGCTAATCATGAAAACATTCACACAGAAGGCTTTCGAAGCCTGTAACGACAGGGGAGAGCTTGAGATAAACACCGAATGTGTTAGCGAATGTGGGAACCTTGATGAATTAACATTTGTTGAGCACATGTCGGTAATTTATCTCATTGCTGTGTCATTTCAGCTTCTCATTCGGTAACAGCTTTGATGAATTAACATTTTCTAAAGTGCTTCGTTAAGTCAGCTGTTTTCAGCATTACCGAATGCGGTAATGCTTGATGAATTGAAGCCATAGCCTTTGATTGGCACCTGTTGTCTCAAAATTATTTGTTCTTTTTCTGCAAAAAGTAACACTTTGAAAAATTAGAAAATGCACTAAATGTAACATTGTATTCTAATGAATGCATCAACAAAAAAATCTACCTGAACTGGTCTGGAGCTTTACTAACCAAAAAATAAAGGCAGAGGATTGCCATGAGCAGTGAATATGTTACGCATGTTCCGTGCATGTGGAACATATTTGCTGCCCATGACAATCCTTTGCTGGTTTATGGTGTTCCAGTGAGAATTGTTTGGCAGAGTTAACCTTTTTAGACTCAATGCCTATATTGAGGCTCATTTTTTCATCTGCTAACCCCTGCGTCTCCTTATTTAATGTCTCAAACTCACTTGGGATTAGGGCTGTCAAACTCCAGCCCTCAAGGGCTGATGTCCTCACACATTTATGGCACAACCCAAATTAATTGATGGGACTGAGTCAGGAAGGGTGTGGTTCATCAAGTAGAATGTGCTTCTCCATTTCTCAATCCATCCTAAACACTGGCATGAATGTGGCACTCAAGAACTAGAGTTTGACACCTGTGCTCTAGATTGTAAACTCACAAGGGCAGGGACCTCTTCCAAGTGATTCTTATTCTGCTTTAATTTATCATCTGAACATGTCTCAAACCACACATTAACTATGCATTTATTGTATTGCTGGATGTCCTGATTGTACACAGTTTTGAACTTCTCATGTGTACAAGCAAAGACGCTAGCATCAAGCACCGGCGGAGATACATGTGCAGGATAAAGCACTCACCAAGCCTCCTGGGACATCCGTAGCTCCTATCGGGCTCCTTGCAGCTTTCTGGCACCCACCGTGTACAGCTCCTGGCATGTCACCTGACCAATGCCGGGAGCCGTGCTCAGACGCCGGAAAGCCGCTAGGAGCTACAGGATGTCATTGGAGGCTCAGTGAATACTTTATGGCCAGCAAACCCCCAAAAAACAGTCCCAGTTATCCCCTCAGGAATGCCAGTTAGTTGAACTTACAGTTCTGGAAAACAGGGACTTTGCTGTGTATGCTCCCCACTTATGTACAGTGCTAGGTAAGATCTTGGCATTAGATATATAAAAAATAATGATTTGGGGGTACTGACAATAGTAGGGCAATCAGGATGTCCAAGAAGGGTCCCAATTCTTTCAATGGCGTAGCTAAGGAGCTGTGGGCCCGGATGCAAGTTTTACATGGGGCCCCCAAGTACTCTATACCTAACAGTTGATGAGGTGCACCAAAACCTGCCAAGGACATCCACGGTGTCAGAGGTGCAAGCAGGGGATGGGGAACAGCTTTTTAATGATTATTATCATTTAATGCATATATAGAAGTGATTATAATGAGCACAGGACAAATAGAGAGCTAATACTGTAGTTGAGGGAGGGCCCATTGGGGCCCCGATGCGGTCGCAACCTCTGCACCCCAATATTGCTACGCCCCTTAATTCTTTATAGAATACACTTTATGTGACCCAAAAACATTGCATATTACCCTTGCCTTTTTGAAGTTTAAGTAATATTTCTGGACTTCTCCCTTGAACATTATTAATTGGAGTCACTGTCTGGACGATACCACCCACTGCAAGCCATTAACACCCCATTAGGCACTATACCATCGGAAGTGCAGGATCCACTTCAATAGAGCATCCACGTATGTAAGAATGTCCATTTGACTTAGAGGCTAATGGTGTCTGCTTTTGAAAAATAGCCCGACACTCCACAAGGCTGCACAAACCTCGAATATCCAGATCCGAGCTTCGAATCACACGGAAAATATGCAGAGCTTGCAAATCTTCTGAGTATTTTTTTTTTACCATGACAAATGACTCCCTTGATATTGCAGCTGAATTTTCATAAGCAATACCAATATAGGAAGCATATTTAACCTTCATTTATGTAAAATATATTGCAATTTGCTTTGCCGGAAAAAAAAGACATTCCTTAGTGAAAAATTGACTTTTACCGCTTTTTTTCTTATCAAACCAGAACATTTTTTTTCAAAAAAAGGTTTCTTTTCCAATCAGTTTCAAGCATAACCTATTATTACAATTTCAATCAATTTTTTCGGCAAATAAATGTCATTTTATTAGGCTTGGCTGGAGAATTTAGAACGCCGCGGTTGGCTCTGAACAGTCTGTCAGAAGATTTCTGTGGGTGAGGTCATGTGAAGGAGATCAGTGAAGAGAGCCTTTTCTCCTTGCGATACCGAGGTGAATGACACAGAAGCCTCTGCTTGCTCCGAGATATTCTCATGTGAGACAGATTGCTGAGCTTCTGCTGAGTTTTACATGCTTCTGTGTGCCAGTCTCTGGGCCGCCGGATGAAAAATTACCTCTCTGCCAATATCGGGGCTGGGACACTTCTCTCCACAGCCTTCGCCAGATGGGCCTAATTAAACTATTAGCCAATGAAACAGGGGCTGATAGCTCCATTAGGAATCCTCCTGTGCTTAAATAAACAGCTCAAAAAATATAGATTTCCTGATTAGACTGCAATGCATGCGGTTATCTGTCTACTATGAGTTATCTAACTATGCTGCGTCACTGTGTTGTAATAAAATAAAACATACGTATATGAACCACAGAAATCTACAGCAGAAATCATTATTTAAAGGTCCCTTATTGCAAAAGATTTTAAAATTCAAAATACATGTAAACACATACAAATAAGAAGTACATCTCTTCCAGAGTAAAATGAGCCATAAATTACTTTCCTCCTATGTTGCTGTCACTTACAGTAAGTAGTATAAATCTGACAGAACCGAAAGGTTTTGGACTAGTCCATCTCTTCATGGGGGATTGCCAGCATGGCCTTTATTGTTTATAAAGACACTACCTGAAAAGGATTAAAACAAAGATGCTGGCCAGTCTCCCTCCTCGCTGCACATTTTGTTGGCAGTTGGACAGAGCAACTGACATTCACTAAGTGCCGCTGACTCCTCCAAAACATTCCCGACTACAGCTGTGGTTTTGGGCAACTGCGCATGCGTTGGTGCGTCCATTCGCCCCTCTCTTGATTGACCTCCTGTGGTTGGGAGCATTCTGCACATGTGCAGTTTAAAGGGAACCTGAGAGGAAGAAAAAAAAGTTTTATACATACCTGGGGCTTCATCCAGCCCCCTTCACGCTGATTACTCCCTCACCATTTTCCTCCGCTGCCTGCAGCCTCCGCAATCCGTCCCGGTAACTGGAGTCAGGGGCTTACTACGCATGCATGGCACGGCTGCGTGCGCAAGCCCCATCACGCGACCATCACCGGGAGAGTTCTGTGTCTGCACAGTACTACTGCGCAGGCTCAGAATGCTCCTGGCAACGGGAGCGCGACAGGGAAACGCGCGCGGCCAGATTGCACCTGCACTGACTGGACCCAACTGGCCAAAATACCAGGCCAGATTGCAGAGGCTGCAGGCAGCATAGGAAGACAGCAAAGGACTAATCAGTGTGAAGGGGGCTGGAGGCAGTCCTAGGTATGTATAAAGCTTTATTTTTTCCTTCTACTCCGGTACACTTTAAGTCTTTGTGAACTACAAGCGGAGCCGGAGAACGCTCACGACTAAGAAAGTTCAATCAACAGAGGCATGCGGATGCGCCCACAGTAAACCGCGGCCACAGCTGTGGTCGGGGGTCTTTCAGAGGCGACGATGGCACTCTGGATGGCAGTGGAACTAAAGCGAAAGACCTGAGAGACTACGAGGGTAAAGGACAACTGTAGTGAGAAGTATATAGAGGCGGCCATATTGATTTCCTTTTAAACAATACCAGTTACCTGGCAGCCTTGCTGGTCTTTTTGGCTTCTGTAGTATTTGAATCAGACCAGAAAAAAACATGCAGCTAATCTTATCAGAACTGATAACAATGTCAGAAACACCTGATATGTTGCATGCTTGTTCAGGGTCTATAGCTTAAAGGATTAGAAGCAGAGGATCAGCAGGGCTGCCAGGCAACTGGTATTGCTTAAATGGAAATAAATATGGCGACCTCAATATACCTCACACTACAGTGGACCTTTAAGACAAAACATATCTGGAAGACAGCTGGAGCAAAAGGAAATAGGTCAAGCAATTCAAAGTGAGCAAAGTGTTGTGTAGCTTTATAGTTTTATAGTTTATATGTGTGTATGTGTGTGTGTGTTGTATTTTGTGTAGCTTCCTAAACTGAACTTTCTATCACAACACAGTGGGCAGCGTTCAGCGTCCTAGGCAGACACTTCTGATCCAGAATAACCATACAATAAAGATGTTATTATGGAAATGAGCCTGTGTCATTCCTCTTGCAAAGAGAAAACAAATAATTTCCACGATACACAATGGCATGCCAGGGACAGCGCTTTCTCTTTTAATTAACACTATTATGTGAGCGACTTTTCATTCCGCAAGATTTAATTGACACATGAATCCTGTAAGTGTTTCTTCTGCAGTTTTGATGTGTCAATTAAATAAAGCTGGGTACCGCACGGCACACACATCTGCTGGTGCGGTGCAAATAAGCTTGCTAAGGTACGCCACACTGTGTGCGCAATACACCTACAATACCATTGTCAGCCCTATTCATCTTCACTCCACAATGTGCTAAGTTTGCTAAATGACGATTTTAAATTCATACGATTGTAAAACTCTAATTCAGAGCAAGGAGATAATTATATTTGGCTCAACCTCAAAACATATGGAAACTTTTTAACATAAATCCAAAAGAGTGTTAGTTTGTCAATTTTAATTCCATATTTTAGTCTTCTGCATATTTAATGTATATGACAGTAAATGTACATTAATAAGTAGCGCTCAGTGTATCATGAATTGCATGTCTGTACTTTTAGCAATACATATAATGACCATTTCTGCTTGGTAGCACCCGGTGGCTCCTTGTTGACCGTAGTGTGGGTTTTCCCTCCCATAGCGGGAGTCTCGCGCCTGCGATTTGTAGCTGCAGTTTGTATTGCAAGCGGCCCTGCATCTGCTATTTTATTGGGCACCTAAAGTGGCACCCAAACTTTCCCAGTGCCTAATATTTATCGCCTCTAGTGGCAAAGGTGTAGCAGATATTGGTGAGTTTGTGGCAGTGTACTGGTTATGGTGGAGGGTAGATTAGAGTTAGGCATGCGTGTGTGTGTGTGTGTGTGGGGGGGGGGGGGGGTCAGTTAGAGTTAGGCTTCGACCTGCACCTGGCTTTTGAAACCCTTTGGCACTTTATTTGACCTGAGGTGAGAGACCCACTAAACGTGTTGCCTGTGCTTATTAAATTTATATATATATATATATATATATATATATATATATATATATATATATACACAGTGGGTTGCAAAAGTATTCAGCCCCCTTGAAGTTTTCCACATTTTGGCACATTACTGCCACAAACATGAATCTATTTTATTGGAATTCCACATGAAAGACCAACACAAAGTGGTGTACACATGAGAAGTGGAACGAAAATCATACATGATTCCAAACATTTTTTACAAATAAATAACTACAAAGTGGTGTGTGCATAATTATTCGGCCCCCTTTAATCTGAGTGCAGTCAGTTGCCTATAGACATTGCCTGATGAGTGCTAATGACTAAATAGAGTGCAAATGTGTGTAATCTAATGTCAGTACAAATACAGCTGCTCTGTGAAGGCCTCAGAGGTTGTCTAAGAGAATATTGGGAGCAACAACACCGTGAAGTCCAAAGAACACACAAGACAGGTCCAAGACAGGTCAGGGATCAAGCTATTGAGACATTTAAAGCAGGCTTAGGCTACAATAAGATTTCCAAAGCCTTGAACATCCCAAGGAGCACTGTTCAAGCGATCATTCAGAAATGGAAGGCGTATGGCACAACTGTAAACCTATCAAGACAAGGGCATCTACCTAAACTCACAGGCCGAACAAGGAGAGCGCTAATCAGAAATGCAGTCAAGAGGCCCATGGTGACTCTGGACGAGCTGCAGAGATCTACAGCTCAGGTGGGAGACTCTGTCCATAGGACAACTATTAGTCATGCACTGTACAAAGTTGGCCTTTATGGAAGAGTGGCAAGAAGAAAGGCATTGTTAACAGAAAGCATAAGAAGTCCCGTTTGCAGTTTGCCACAAGCCATGTAGGGGACACAGCAACCATGTGGAAGAAGGTGCTCTGGTCAGATGAGACCAAAATGGAACTTTTTGGCCAAAATGCAAAACGCTATGTGTGGCAGAAAACTAACACTGCACATCACTCTGAACACACCATCCCCACTGTCAAATATGGTGATGGCAGCATCATGCTCGAGGGGTGCATCTCTTCAGCAGGGACAGGGAAGCTGGTCAGAGTTGATGGGAAGATGGATGGAGCCAAATACAGGGCAAACTTGGAAGAAAACCTCTTGGAGACTGTAAAAGACTTGAGACTGGGGCGGAGGTTCACCTTCCAGCAGGACAATGACCCTAAACATAAAGACAGGGCTACAATGGAATGGTTTAAAACAAAACATATCGATGTGTTACAATGGCCCAGTCAAAGTCCAGATCTAAATCCAATCGAGAATCTGTGACAAGATCTGAAAACTGCTGTTCACAAACGCTGTCCATCTAATCTGACTGAGCTGGAGCTGTTTTGCGAAGAAGAATGGGCAAGGATTTCAGTCTCTAGATGTGCAAAGCTGGTAGAAACATACCCTAAAAGACTGGCAGCTGTAATTGCAGTGAAAGGTGGTTCTACAAAGTATTGACTCAGGGGGCTGAATAATTACGCACACCCCACTTTGCAGTTATTTATTTGTAAAAAATGTTTGGAATGATGTATGATTTTTCGATTCACTTCTCACATGTACACCACTTTGTATTGGTTTTTATGTGGAATTCCAATAAAACTGATGCATGTTTGTGGCAGTAATGTGACAAAATGTGGAAAAATTCAAGGGGGCCGAATACTTTTGCAACCCACTGTATATATATATATATATATATATATATATATATATATATATATATATATATATATATATACACATTTGTCAGACTCCTGGGCACCTCTTACCCCCTTTGTACTCAAGGACTACTAGCTTATCTCTGACTGCCACCTCTGACTGCCACCTATCTCTGACTCCTCCTGGCAGAGGAGTTTGTACAAGGGATAGAAGACTCTATGGCATGTGTTCACCAGCAGCAAACTTATATCCCATAATGCCCAGCATGACCTCTGACCTGAAGTCAGCTAGCCAATAGGGATGGAGCTTGCCGCAGTGACTGTGTTCTTGAGCCTACATTCCTGTTCTCAGCAAATGGGTGAGTTAGTCACCCGTTCAATCACCAATCCTTCCTAAATTCAGATACAATAAATAGTATTAAATTGGATGTAAAACTACCCTGTAGGTAACACTGCTACATCTGAGTTACACCCTTTGCACCAGTGTAAGCAGTTCATCTGCAGGCATAGCCAGGTATCACTTTCTGATGGGGCAATCAGTAACATCATGTCTCGCACAGCATTTGCCAAACATATCTGTCCCAACACAAGTCAAAGAAAGCTGCCATGCTTAGTGAAATCATTGCAATGTCTATAATTGTCACAGAGGGAATTTAGCCATCAACAAAAAAATCTATCAGACTTACCAGCCATTGCTGAGTTTTTGCTGCCAGCAGGATACTGCCAAAATTGCTAATGACACATTTTCTATTATGCTAATCAGAAATGTTAAAATTGAAAACATTTAAATGATTAATGTATATTTTTTTCTGATCCTTTTTATAATCAATTTAAGGAGGTTGCACTAAATTCTGTATGTGTGTGGCCAGCATGTATCACTTCTGGGATGTTGCCAATGATTCTTCCCCCGATATAATGTAAGTCCCAGTGCACACCAAAAACTGCTAGCAGATCCGCAAAACGCTAGAGGTTTTTAAAGCAGATTTTCAGAGCGATTCTAGGCATGTTTAGAGAGGTTTTCTAAACATGCCTAGCGTTTTTTGGAGCGTTTTTGTGTAGCAGATGTCATATATTGTTACAGTAAAGCTGTTACTGGACAGCTTCTGTAACAAAAAACGCGTGGAAAACCGCTCTGATCTAGTGTTATTCAGAGCGGATTTCCAATTATACTGGTGAGTGGCTGCATGGGCACAGGACGTTGGCATGGGACCATTAAAAGCCCCATGTAAGTTCAACTCTTTTTCCCCCTACCCCCCTACAGTATTCCTTTAAGACAGAGAGCAATATCCACTGACCTTTCAAGTGAGCGGGAAAAGAATCTCCAGGCACAAAGGCTTCAATTCATCAAGCATTACCGCATTCGGTAATGCTGAAAACAGCTGACTTAACGAAGCACTTTAGAAAATGTTAATTCATCAAAGCTGTTACCGAATGAGAAGCTGAAATGACACAGCAATGAGATAAATTACCGACTTGTGCTCAACACATGTCAGCAAATGTCAGTAAATGTTAATTCATCAAGGTTCCCACATTCGCTAGCACATTCGGTGTTTATCTCCAGCTCTCCCCTGTCGTTACAGGCTTCGAAAGCCTTCTGTGTGAATGTTTTCATGATTAACAGGAGCAGGCAGCCAATAGAAACAGCCCCTGTTCTCCTGCAAGTGCTGCTGATAGGTCACACAGGCTTCTCCACACAAGCTTCCAGACCTCCCAGGCAGTGAACAGAGATAACGGGACAAAAGATATCCCCAGATGTCCTTCGGTGGTTTAACCCTTTGAGTCCCTGTTTGAATATACAAAGATGCATGTGGTGAAATCACCAAGCATGGCATTTGTAAAGTCTCCAGGAAGTTTATCTACGTTGTGGCAAATAAGTAAAATGTTAAGAAACACTGATGGACAGATTCAGAGCAGCAGAGGCAGTATAAGTAACAGTAAATATAACACACGTTTACATGTAAAGGGATGTCTGGATGCCTTCTATTGTTATCAGCTTGTAACAACACAGAGACATTCCAAGCTGCTCTGCACCACTCTGCCTTTATCTAACAGCCTTTGATGAACTGAAGCTGTAGTACTTCGGTAACTTAACGAACCTCTACCACACATGGGAAAATATTGATGAATTAGCACAGTGAAGTGTAAAATACCGAATGCGGTATTTTAAGGACTGGGATTTTGTTATCGAACACCCTTTGATGAATTGAAGCCAAAGGCCTCTGTGGAAAGTACCTCCAGTGTACTGTGGAGTACAAATCAACACAATGAATCTTCTCCAAATAGTACCCTAATATAGGTTCTGCAAATGAACGGGATATAAATTGCCTGTTCATTGGGAAACATCAAGCTAAAAAGTGACCACATGAAAATACACAAATATAATAAATGCTGATCCACTATTGCAATAAGCCGTATCGTGTTGCATCAGCTCCTGCATCCATTGTTATATCCGAAATCAACAGAATTTCCTACGAGTTTCCTTTCTGTCTTAAACTAATCAATTTTGTGTCAATGAAGGGGAAAAATCTTACTTTTTTTAAA
The DNA here is from genome assembly GCF_040937935.1 of Hyperolius riggenbachi. Classification (NCBI taxonomy): domain Eukaryota; kingdom Metazoa; phylum Chordata; class Amphibia; order Anura; family Hyperoliidae; genus Hyperolius; species Hyperolius riggenbachi. The sequence continues at coordinate 65,546,151 of NC_090650.1, read as the reverse complement.
CTTATGCTACAGGCTAAACACTCTAAATGTTCCCAATCAATGCTTAATTCTTCTAGATACTCAAACTATCATTGTTATTTCGGCTTGTGGATGCTCAAATTGCAGGCAATATACTCTTGCAGCTCAGACTATTAATTGGATTCCATCTGCACCGAGGAAAAATGTGACCTGAGGATATAGGACATGTAAAACAAGGTCTGAGATATTATCCATGCTTCTCAGGGGAGCAATATCACTCCACTTGTAATTATTTGAGTTACCAATAATACAGTCTTGCGGAAGAGGTTGTAAGAATTCCGAGATGTCGAGGACTGCTAGACAGAAACTGGGGCAAGTTCGTGCCTTCCTACAATATGCAGCAACTACATTTTAATTGAAAGTGTTTGCACCTTGAACCCCGTACACATTATATAGAAGTCAGCTGTAGCGCGCTCAGTAAGCAGTCATACATATGCAGTCAGTGTGTCATTTCACACACATACGTTAAGCTGAAACCAGAAAGACAAAGCTGTGGGATGGTGTGGTTAAGGAATTTTATTCAAATGAGTGTCAGCGGAGACTGAAAATATTATTATCCAGGAGATGAGCCAATAGATTGTCAGGATGATAAAGGATCACTATTATGAACAAATGTGCAATTTAGAATACATGTGTAGTAACGCAAACAAGATGTACATTTGTCCCAAAGTAAAATGCAATGTAAATTACTTTATTCCTATGTTTAAGTCAAAGCAGTTGGTTTTGGCGCATGGCGTTCAGTGACGAGCGCCAAAACTGGGCATCTATTGCTACAGTATGCGCCCCGCACAAGGGTGAGCGCTGAAAAACAGCGCTAAAAACAGTGCAGGCAGCACACCATAGGCAGTAATAAGCATTACGGCTGCGGTGCTCAGTGAGTAATTTGGGTGCCGTCAACAGACAGAAGCTCAAATTACTTTTAACCACTCTGCGACTGCCTAATGCAGGATGGTGGCTGCAGAGTGGCTTCCCCGGACTGCCTAACGCAGGACTGCATCATGTCCCGATGCGTGAAATTAGCCAGGAGCTCACGCTCACTCAAGCATGAGCGCCTGTTAGCCGGCACAGGGGGACACAGAGCCTTTTTTTGTTTCAAAATACAGGAAGAAAGCAATGTAAACAGCGCTGCAATCTCCCGTAACGCTGTACAAGTGACAGCCTTGTCACTTAAATGTCCCTCAGATGGGCTCACAATTTAATCTCTGCCATTGTCCTATGCCATGTCGGCATAGTGAAGTCTATTGATCGCAGTCTAGGGACAATTAAGGGGGGATTAAAGGAATGTTTTTTTGTTGTTGTTTTTTTTATTAATGAAAAATTATCCTTTAAAAAAAACAAACCAATGATTCAGCAGCAATCAGAGACCACCAAAAGAAAGCCCTATTTGTGACAAGAAAGGGAGGTAAGATTTATTTGGGTGGTTATTTGTATGGCCGTGCAATTAACTGTTAAAGCTGCAGTGGTGATTTGTAAAAAAAAAATCACCTGGTCACTAGGGGGGGGGGGGGGGTTAAACCTGTAGTACTTAACTACTGTAATTCAGCAACTAGCAATAGTTGTAAGCCGCATTACATCTTTCCCCTAATACCCATGGTGGCCTGAAGGGGGAATAGTAATTAGCGCAGCTAGGACTTGTGCAGGATCAATCAGGGTAAGCCATATATCGGCTTTCCCCGCGCCGAAAACTCCCGGCAGCAGATTCAAAGATATGCACTTCAGGGACCTGGTGATCGCTTGACCCTGAATTACTTGTCCCTCCAAGTTGCTATGACTTGGAGGGGATCGTTTTTAATGCCACCAGGAATTTAAGCGGGAGAAGGGTGAGCTGTCATTCGGCCCACCCTGCGCCCAGCTCACTGGCAGTGTACCAATACATGCGCTGTTTATGTTCCTTACTGTTGGTATTATTAATGTGGGAGATCTAAGGGATTGATTCATCCCTTCATTGGCATCTCGCACTTTGCCACTAAACTATGATAGCGACATCGGGCTTGTGGACCTATTTAAAGAAAATATGCTGATCAAAAAATAAAAATATCAGCATATCTTTGTTCTACACCTTTTAAAATGTGATGACCACTTTTATAGTGTCTTGTTGATAAAAGGTCAGTCATTTATTTTACGATGGTGATCAGTGCTTTGGTTGCTATAATGTAATTAACCAACATCGCACTGATAAGCTCCATTCACTTGAATGGAGTATCAAAATGAATTGCCAACTGTGGATGTCAGTTCTTAGCAGAGAAAATTGCACGGACTTGCATTGAAGCAACACACACCTATTTTGTCGGCGATCTTCGGCAACTGGCAAACAGGGTGGTTGAAACAAGCACAACTGTTTTCCATTGGAGCCTAAGTAATGCCCATGTGATGAAGGCCAGGGCAAGCCTCTCAGCAACGCCCACAAGGGCAGTTTGGCAATATATCTCCACAAGCACAGGGACATTTTTCTCATACCACACACAGGCACACTATTAACAATACCAAATCTGTACTCCCAGTTGCTACACACTTTCGTTCCAATGGACACAGCATGAATGATCTTCGTGTCACTGCCCTGAAGGGTGGCTTCAAAAACGTCAAATGATAGATTAATAGCAGAGACGAAATGTATAAATTGGTTCAAAGTGGTGGACAAAGGCTTGAATAAGGACAAAAACTTTTTATACTGGTAATGAGACTGATGATATTTAATGCCATAACTCCCTCTCAGCCTATATAGCTAAACTTGTGAACTCGGTATTTAGGCTGCCTCTGTGACAGCCAAGTCTGTGAACATTGTGTAAACAAGAGTCTTATCTTGTTCTGTTGTGATGACATGTATTTATGTATGCTTGAAAAAAAAAATCAATGTATCCCCTTTTGATGTTGCATGTATATAGCTGTCTGCACCATCAGCTTGCAAGCATACAGGATTGTAAGCCCGACGAAGGCTGCAAAGCCGAAAGCTTGCTTATGTTTATTCTTCTAAGTTAGCCAATAAATGGTATCATCCTGATTTTAAATTCTTGCTCATACCACACAGCAGACATTAGTGCATTAGGACTGTAATGAGCAGGGTGGCTTTTTCAATCGCAATGCAGTTAAAGTACACCTAAAGGGAGAGGGATATGGGGGCTGCCATATTTATTTCCTCTTAAACAATACCAGTTGCCTGTTTATCCGCTGCCTCTAATCCTTTTAGCAATAGACCCCGAACAAGCATGCAGATCAGATGTTTGTCAGTGAAGTCTGACTGCATTATCTGTACGTTTTTTTTCAGACATGTGATTCAGAAGCTAAAGAGATCAGCAGGACTGCCGGGCAACTGGTATTATTTAACCATTTGAAGACCAAAGGTTTACACCCCCCTAGTGACCAGGCCATTTTTTACAATTCAGCACTTCGCAGCTTTAACGGTTCATTGCTCGGTCATACAACTTACCACCCAAATTAATTTTACCCCCTTTTCTTCTCACCAATAGAGCCTTCTTTTGGTGCTATGTGATTGCTGCTGCAATTTTTTTTTATTAATTAAAAAAGCCCTACATTTGTACATTTTTATATGCACCCCTCCCTCCCTCCCCCCCCCCCCCCAATTGGGCCCTGCACTATGTAAAAATATATGCTTATGGCAGGGATTAGATTGTGAGCCCATCAGAGGGACAGTTACTGACAAGACAATATACTCTGTGTAGTGTTGCGCAAGAATGTAAGCGCTATATATTTATTTATCTAATAAATACAATACACAGCCGGCCAGCGATAATTGATGAGACCGTTTATTTACAAAGATGGGAGCTCTTGCGATCTCTTGCCTAATCTTGCTCCTTTTGAGATCATACCATATTGCGTGACTGAGAAACGAAAGAGCCACTCTGCAGCCGCCATGCTGCCTTAGGCGGTCGCAGAGAGGTTAAAAGGAAATAAATATGGCAGCCTCCATATCTATCTCAGTTCAGGTGTCTTTTAAATTCACCCCTATACTATACAGCATTTTCAATGGATACAATTATAGATGTGACAAAAACTTTGGGCTTGATTCACTAAGACAAATAGCACGCCTTATCAAAGTTAACACGCCTTCTCAAAGTTAACACGCCTTATCAGAGTAGCATAGCAAGCGCTACAAACGTATGCCTGCTAATTGACAACGGCGAGAGCTCCACTCGTCCTGCCCTGAGCCCCTGCAGGTTTGTATGCTACTCTGATAAGGCATGTTAATTTTGGTAAGGCACGTTAACTTTGATAAGGCATGCTATTTGTCTTAGTGAATCAAGCCCTTTGAGTCTAACAAAATTCTATTTAAAAAATGAAGACCCTGTTGGTCCTTTTATCAGTTGTACATGGATCGGGATAAGATGTTGTTCATGTAATCAAACAGGAAGGAACATGGGGGGAGGGCGGCCGTTGGCGAGAGAATTATGTGATAAACAGTTTTATAGCTTTGCACTGCATCAAGTGGCGAGTAGCTATTGGTTCCAGCATTCCAACTGATATTTGATTGTAATTCTGCGGAACCTGAATATTGCGTGGTACAAGTGGGTAATCAGAGAAGTAATCTACATCAGAAAAAATGGTGAACGTTTACCTGTTAAGTCAGACACTTATCTTTAAAAAAACAGTGTTTTATATACATATATACAGTATATATTATATAGAGTTTAGAAAGGGACAGATCCAATTCTGACAAACACTCACATCTGTCATTTTGCTCTGACAAAAGGCTTTTTATAGCAAACCTGAACTGAAAATAAACAGATAATTAATTGTATGTGTAGTAGCAAAGTTGTCAAGAACTCTCCTGGTGTCTTGTATTCATACTTTCAGATTAAAGAGAATCTGTATTGTTAAAATTACACAAGTGTGAACATACCAGTGCATTAGGGGACATCTCCTATTCCCCTCTGTCACAATTTCGCCGCTCCCCGCTGCATTAAAAGTAGTTTAAAAAGTTTGTTTATAAACAAACAAAATGGCCACCAAAACCGGAAGTAGGTTGATGTACAGTATGTCCACACATAGAAAACATCCATACACAAGCAGGCTGTATACAGCATTCCTTTTGAATCTCAAGAGATTATTTGTGTGTTTATCTTCCCCCCTGCAGCTATCATACACTGAAGAGTGACAGGCTGATCGTTTCTTCCTGCAGACAGCTCTGCCGTGACTGTAATTCCTCAGCATGTGACAGCCCAGCTCCTTTCACAGCAAAACAGAGGACGATTTATCCAGCTTGTAAGGCAGCTCTCTTCTCTCACTGACAAGAGAGCAGAGACAGCTGCCTAATATAAATAACACACACGGGAGTGTGCATAGAGGGGGCCTGGAGGGTGGCGTGCATAACAGATCAACAACACTTAAGAGTTGGCAGCCTTCCAGACACAGGGCGACAAATCCGACAGGGGAAAGATAAGATGATTTATTACAGAGTAGAAAGTCCTGCAGTAAGCCAGAGCACATTAGAATAGGTTTAGGAACTTGTAGGATAGAAGAAAAAAGGATGACATTTTTGTTACAGAATCTCTTTAAAAAGTTACACAGCAGCCCTACCAGTGTGACTTATAAATGTGGTTCATTTGGTTCCTAACAAAAATAAATAATTAGCTTTGGAGCTTGAGAGCATTCTCTGGTTATCAGGATTGTTTACTCAGCCAGATAAAAGTGTTTTGTTTCTGTTTACTTTTAATGACACTAGGCAGCATTCTAATGCAGTTCTACTGCCTCATCTGCCTGCATAAAGTACTGCGAAGCAGTTGCAATAAAAATAGAGAACATAGGCAAGTTCTAGCTAGGCTTGGCACTATATGTACCCATGTTCCCTGCTCTATGCCATGCCTCTGAAAACCCTCCACGCCACTTTCAACCGCCCCCCCCCTTGCACTACATTGTGACCCTCCGAATCTACCGAGATTGAGCTTGTCAGTAGAATTACAAGAGAAGGGGCATCCCTTCTAGGAGAAGGACTACTGCAAAATGCCCCCTCTGGTGTTAGGATCGCCCCTTCCATAGCTTTCAATGGCCAGCTCTGCCTCTCCCTTGCCTCTCCCACGCCTCCCCCACCTGCCTGCGCTCTGTGATCTGTGGTGAGACACACAGAGCCAGAGCTGCAGTATTGTAACCCCAGGGTTGCAGCCTTTTTAAAAAAATTAAACTTTCTGACAATCGGAGGGGTGGGGAGTGACGGTTATTGATGACATTTACACCTAACCCAAATGCTTCACTAGCAATGCCTAAAAACAATATATTTCCGATGTACCCACTGAGCCTAAATTACCACAGCTAATAAAAAAGCCATAGCAGTTAAAATACAATAAAGGAATAGCCACACCTCAAATTAACTTTCACTGTTTTTAAATGATTAGTCTGTGAGTCCCAGCACTGGACCTGAACTCTTGCACTGGACAGAAGGAAAACATATAGAAATGCACCCTGTATGTACTTAGAGAGTTAAGTCTGTCTAATTTCCCCCCCATCTGTGGATATTGAGTATTTTCTTGCTTTCTGGTTGCTTAAAGGGCATTTTATTGACAATTTTAAAAATATCACCTAGGAGAAAACTCAGGAGAAAAAGTTAATTGCATATGGGCCTCAGTCTTTTAAGCTATAAAATAAAGCAGAAATGATCACTCTGAACTTTCCTGCAGTAAAACCTTAACTCAAACTATCTCTCACTGTTTCTGAAGCATAAAAAATTATGATATAATGATTTGTATGTGTAGTACAGCTGAGAAATGAAACATTAGGAGCACAGACATAAGTCTAATATTGTCTCCAGTACAGGAAGAGTTAAGAAACTCCAGTTGTTATCTATGCAAAAGAGCAATTGAGCTCCACAACTTTCAGGCTGGTTTCACACCAGGACGTTGCGTTTTAGGGGACGTTATGGTCGCACAACGTGCCCCTAACGCAACGCCTGGTGCTCTCTGCTTTGGACGTCAGAGTGAGCCGCGTTGTGCAGCTCACTCTGGCGTCCGTGATGCCGTGATGCGCACTCTTGGATGCATGCGGCATCACGTGGTCCCGCCGGCCAATCACCGCACAGAGCGGCCGCTCCAGGAAGTAAACACTGCACGTCACTGAGTGCAGTGAATATTAATTAGCCATGTGCCTGGCCGCTCTCCGCTCCTCCCCAACATTACTGAGCATGTGCAAACAGTCTAACGCGGCTCTGCCGCTTACAAAGTACTGCATGCAGTACGTTATATTATGGCGCAGCGTTACACTGTAACGCAACGTGGGCACTGTGAACAGCCCATTGATTTTTCATTGCTGTGCGGTGGGTTGCGGTACAGGCTGCTCTAACGTGCGCCTGTAACGTCCCACTGTGAAACCAGCCTCAAAGTCGCAGAGAGCTCTGTGTTCTGAAGCTCGTTATCACAACTGTCAGTCACTGTATTTTCTTTTTCTCTGCAGAGAAGGGCTCAAAAGTTCACTTGCCTGCTCTGTAAAACCATTTAGAATGCTGAGTAGTGTGTATACTGCAAATATTAGAGAATGATGCAATGTTATAAAAAAAAAAAAAACTATATAACTGAAAATAAAAATATGAGAATATTTTATTTGCTACTAATGTTCTAGTAATTATCCGTACTACACAACCAATTCATAATATCATATTTTTTTTTCCGTTTCAATGTCTCGTTAAGTGCTCCAGAAAAAAGGACTATATTGAGCCTGAATAGCTCAGAGAAGCTCTTTTGCATAGATAACAACTGAAGTTTTTTTTTAACATTTCCTGTACTGGAAAACAATATGAGACTCTTTTCTTTGCTACTAATGTTCTGCTGTAATGTTAGCTGCGCTACACATACTATTCATTATCTAATACATTCCTTTTCACTTCATCTTTGCTTTACGGTATATTTTTCTTAGCATGCATCCATCCTAGTTGCAAGCAGATAGGAGTTCTGCAGGAAATATTTACTTATAGCTAAACTGCTTCTCAGCTGTGTGAGGATCAAGAGCCTGAACAGTCATCATGCTACAAATGAAGTGAAGTCTCAGTTGTCAGCACAGAGTGTCACAATAAGAGACAAGTGGGCCAAACATGCTCTGCTGAGACTCGCATTGGTTCTGTTCCACTGAATTCACTCGAGCACTGGTTAACATAAACAGTGTGGAGAGTATGACATGTCAAATTAGCAGCTTTGCAAATCTCCTGTTAATTGTCAGGCTAATTAAAAAATTGCTAATTATAATGTTTATAACTTCAAATAACTGTTCAGCTATAAAGCACTGCCTGTCAGGTGTAAACAGGGGGACCGAAGTGAAAAAATCAATCGACATCTGTTAATTTATCAGAGGCACTAGACTAAATTGAAAAATGGATTGCCTAATGCACTGTAAATCTGTTCTGCGATAAAGGACCAATTCATTTGAACACCTGCTTTATAAAGTGTAATGGGCATTTTTACTGGGTAGCCCCGGGCCTCCTTCTGCCGGCTTTAACCCCTTGTGTTCTTTTGTATGCAAATGAAAGGGAATCCCATACACGAAAACATTCAGCGAGATCTGCTAGCGTTTAGCCACGAGCTGCAAGCAGTGCCTTTTGGTATCCTACAGCCCAGCAGTCAATACGTGATATATCTTCTGTCATTTTCATTGAAGTCCATCAAAATCCAGTCCAACTCCCTCTAAACTATCCATCGATAGGAATTAAATACATTTGAAGTGCAAAATACATTACGGCTATGGAGCGCCTAGTTTCAGCGCTCAGTGCCGTGCCTCGAAACGACCTGCTTCAGAGTGGTAACCACACAGTGCGTGCGCCCCGAAATGACCTGCTTTGGAGTGGTAACCACACAGTGCGCATGTCCCGAAACTACCTGCTTCAGAGTGTGGTAACCACACAGTGCATGTGCCCCAAAACTACCTGCTTCTGAGTGGTAACCACACAGTGCACATGCCCCGAAACTACCTGCTTCAGAGTGTGGTAACCACACAGTGCACGTGCCCCAAAACTACCTGCTTCGGAGTGGTAACCACACAGTGCACATGCCCCGAAACTACCTGCTTCGGAGTGGTAACCACACAGTGCACATGCCCCAAAACTACCTGCTTCGGAGTGGTAACCACACAGTGCACATGCCCAGAAACTACCTGCTTTTGAGTGTGGTAACCACACAGTGCACGTGCCCCGAAACTACCTGTTTCGGAGTAGTAACCACACAGTGCACATGCCCCAAAACTACCTGCTTCGGAGTGGTAACCACACAGTGCACATGCCCCGAAACTACCTGCTCCGGAGTGGTAACCACACAGTGCACATGCCCCGAAACTACCTGCTTCGGAGTGGTAACCACACAGTGCACATGCCCTGAAACTACCTGCTTTGACGTGGTAACCACACAGTGCACATGCTCCAAAACTACCTGCTTCAGAGTGTGGTAAGTGGTAACCACACAGTGCACATGCCCCGAAACTACCTGCTTCGGAGTGGTAACCACACAGTGCACGTGCCCCGAAACTACCTGCTTCGGAGTGGTAACCACACAGTGCACATGCCCTGAAACTACCTGCTTTGTCGTGGTAACCACACAGTGCACATGCCCCGAAACTACCTGCTTCGGAGTGGTAACCACACAGTGCACATGCCCTGAAACTACCTGCTTTGGCGTGGTAACCACACAGTGCGCATGCCCCAAAACTACCTGCTTCAGAGTGTGGTAAGTGGTAACCACACAGTGCACGTGCCCCGAAACCACCTGCTTCTGAGTGGTAACCACACAGTGCACATGCCCCGAAACTACCTGCTTTGGAGTGGTAACCACATTGTGCATGTGCCCCGAAACTACCTGCTCAAATGAAGGTACTTGCTCATTTAAAAAAAAAAATCTATCAGAATACTGATTTAGAAGCAAATATGGAGCTTCTCCCCCACATTCTATTTTCCTCAATACACCTGCATAACAATGTTTTTTGTTTTTTTTTCAAATAACTTGTTCAAATCAAAGAGCATGACTGATCTGATGGACCATGTAATTTCAAATTTGTGTAAATATAACCTGTGTAAAATAAGAACTCCCTGTGCTCATTTAAGAATTAAGGCAGGTGGATTTTAACTATTCTTTTTGCATGAATTCCACAGCTGGGCTATTGAAAATTGATGAACTGCTAAAAGATTGCAGGTGGGACTTTTTTATATATAAAAATGAGGTTTTGAGTAAAAGCTATGTTAGACACACACACAAAACCCCCCCACAAAAATACATAAACTTTGTGGTGGTAACGGTTACAAAATCTCTTGTTAAATAAGATATATATATAGGAGAAACATGGGACCCTTTACAGTTCATCCAAAGAGAAGCTTTCAATCATATCTGTCTTCATTTCATGTTCCCTCTGGGATCTTCTCTTATTCTCCTCCACATTCCGTAAACAATACTTTATGTCTTTTGCACAGATAGAGGATAATTACTGTAGACTGCCAAACACATTGGTTTCAGTCATTCTCTCTCTGTAAACTTCCTTCGTTATGACAGTTGAGGAGCGTCTGGGGAGATGAAGTTTATCATCCAGCTCCTCCTGGGCTCAGTGACTTGAAAAGGTCACTTTCTTTTACAATGTGGCTGAGAGAAAAAGTATTCTCAAACCAGGCGTAGACCCACAGACTCTATAATTATAAAGGTTTCAGAAAGACTGTTGGCATACTAGATAAATTATGTAATGGGTGTGCAGAAAGAACATTGGGTTTGATTTACAAGACTTGAAGAACACTGGAGAACAGAAGTGATCCAGCAAACTTTGACTAGATTTTTTTTTATTGATTGCTAATAGGTGGGAAAAGCTTGGAACCCTTGATTGAGGGTTATCACTATATCAGGGTGTTTATTAAATATAATCTCTTGCTGTGGGAACAGTGGGAGAAGTAAGGCATCTGCGAGCTAAAAATTCTGTTCAAGATCTGGTCACATGACCAGAAGCAATTTCTAGCTCTGTGGGTGGGGCTACAGCTGACTTGATTGCATCATCCCACTTTTTTCTAGTTGCGTGTGGTCCGGTGTTAGTCATAGAGAGAACCTTAAGACATAACAACAAAAGTTGTATATGTAATACCTTTAGCATCTTCCCAACTGGGCCGACGCTTCCATTGACACATAGGGGGGCAATTGCCCCAGGGTCCCAGGGCCTGTATGGGTTTCCCAAGGTGTCTCCCCCTTTCCTCTCCAGCTATGGTGACCCTATTTATGCCTGCAGGGATTGAGGAAGAGATTAGGTTCAGAGCATAGAGTACAGTGCTGCCTCCTGTGTCCTGCCTGTATTAGATAAGACTCTGCTATGTGTATACTCTGCATTTGTAGACTAAAAGAGAAGGGTGATAATGGGGACTGGGGACAGTGGCTTTTGGGGACATATGTTAGACAACTAATGATGTTGTGTGACTGGGGGGTGGGATGGGGCCAGGCAGCCAGCTTGGGGCCCAAAGTGGTGTATTTGCTGGGAGGGTGGGGCTATGCTGGGGGGGGGGGTGGCAAGTTACTTTTGCACCAGTTCCCCATTGTAGCTAGAACTGGCCCTGCCCCCCTCCACTGGTACGCATATCTATGCCCCTAAAAATTTCACTTAAACACCAGATGAGTAGATATACAATTATTCTGATGGTTCTGATCCAGTTCTGTATCATGCCTGAAGAAGAAACTTAATGTTTTGAAAGCTTGCAGAGAAATCTTGTACAGTTAGTATTACCTAAACAACTTTTGTTATATCTTTGGACACAGATTTTCTGTGTCTGATCACAATTTTAATAAACTGAAAAAAATGTATTGATTGTGAATTCCTCAGATCCTATATGTTGGGGCAATAACTGTTCGGCGGTTGAAAGTATGACTAGCTTAAATTATACTTTGAAAACCAAACTAATCCTAGGTACATAAAAGAACATTTGAAAGCATTCCCAAGCATTCCCTCAGTGTAAAAACATGTCTCTTTATTGCAGAGAGCAGCACAGGCTTGCTTATCTCTGGCTAATCAGCAAATGTAATAATTGCCAACAAGAATCTCTCTCCACCTATGTCTTCACTCTGCCCCCGTCCTTTTCTGCTGAAGTGACTCAGATAGTGCCAAGGCGATGTGTCTATTCAGTAGAGGAAGAGATGAAGGAGCAGAATCAATCTGCGGATTAGCCAGAGATAAGCAAGCCTGTAATGCTCTCTGTAGTGAAACTAAATATTTTTAAACACAAGAAATGCTTGGGAATGATTTCAATTTTGTTATGCACCTAATGCTAGGTACACACCATACAATTTTCTGTTACATTTTCTGTTAAATGTACCTGCCAGGTAGATAATTTCCAACATGTTGGAAATTATCTATCTAACCATCTATTTGCCTAGCAATTAGGCATTGTTCTACTCAGCAGGAGATAACCAGAAGACAATGCACCAGAGATGATGACCAGTCTCTACCAGTACTTTACAGAAAATAATCTAACAGACAATCTAACAGAAAATTGTATGATGTGTACTAGGCATAAGAGTAGTTACAAAGATTGTAATTTTGAGAGTATAACCTCACTTAAATAATGTGTAATCTGCAAGGGGGTTATTGCAGGCCAGAGATTCCAAATCTTCCTGGTATACTGCAGCCATTTCCAGACTATCTATGAAACAGAATGCCACCCGCATGTTCAAGGCCTGGCTTATGGCCTACTCAAAGTTGGACAAGGAGGCCTTCCTAGGGGACCTCCATATAATATGCCCAGACCATCATAACTGGCACTAAATGATTTGAAGAAACACTCTTGAGACTGGCATTGCACCATCCTAGATAACAACCCACGCAATCCTGGAGAAAAAAATCAGTTTATCCAACTGCACCTTGACTTTTCAGTACAGCGAAGATCTAAATCTCCAGAAGCAACTCGTGTAAGAATAACTCAGTGTAACTGTAAAATGGTCTTGCGCTGCTCGTTCTGATACATGATGATTATCGGACTGAAATGCATTCATCAGCCCGTCACAGCTCTCCCTGGAAGAACAGACAGCACAGATACATTTTAGAACGACAAAAGTTCATTTTTTGAAGAAAAAAAAAAAGATTTTGAAGCTTTTTCCTTGTAATGTTCTTGACGAAACACGTTATGATTTCCAGGTTAAGTGCTGAAGCTTTCAGAAGAATGTCACACACCTGGGCTGGAAGATAATTGGTCGGCATGAGAATACCCTTGTTGCCTCTCTACAACCCAGTCAATTACTTATTCTTCAGTCTTCATTACCCGCGTGAAGTATGATACATCTGAAGGAGTGCTTGCTGCCATTTCGGGCCCTGTCATCTATGACCTTGCATTTTTATTCAAGGGGACATTCGAGAAAATGATGGAAGAAACAATCTAATAAGACACTTATCACCACATATGTTGCATGTAAAGCAATTGAGCATTTAAGTACCTAATGCACTTAAAGCAGTTATGACCTGAGAAATTCTATAATTACATACAAGACATGCTAATATAGTAAAGCACTCTGTTCATCTAAAGCTAGAAAAAAATGAAGTACAGTAAGAGAAATCTCATGTGCGATACTAACATGGGTTTCAAAAGAAATGTCAAATTTTGCCTTGTTTAAATGTAGCATTATGTTGCACAGATCCTCACCATAGTTCACCAGATTTAGTGAAAGCCCAAGTTCAGGATTTGTTAAATGTCCTCCTGACTCCTAATTTGAGCAAAAGGAAGGGCTCCACTCCCTAAATCCATTCCTCATTTTCTCCTCAATTTGTAGGGTCCAAGGCTGGATTCATACTTTTTGTGCCCCTAGGCCAAGTATCTTGTGCCTCCCCTTTCTTGTGCTGCAGCGCCCCTACCATTCCATGTGCAACCCCCTCTTCCAAGTGTATCGTCCATGTACAGCAGCCCCTTTCTTTCATGAACAGCTCCCTAGAGTATCAGTTTACTTTTTCATATGTTGCTCCCTATTTTCCCCTTCCTCTTTCATGTGTAGCAACTCCTCTTTCATGTCCAGGTGCCCCTTGGCATGCAAAAACGCAAGGCCTGGGCCTTTGTGGCCTTTCCAGAAATCCAGCCCCAGGTAGGGTCATGTGATACACCACCTCCTCTTACAAAGGACCCCATTGCTCCTTCCTTGCACTAGGCTATCTTACCACGTCCGTACACTGATCAAATCTTCCGAGCTACACCTCCATCCTTGGTTTAACAAGATGAATGCTTGCTCTGACTTTCACAAAAGTGGTATCTCCTGTTTAAATACAGGAAAGAGGATGAGTGGTGCAAACACCACACTCCCTTCCAGGAAACATTGTATAAGGCCAGTCAGCGGTGATGTCATGGTTTGGCAATTCTAACTCATACTTTCATTACCTCAACTGGAGTATTGCAATATCCTCTACACAGACCTCCAATATAACAACCTGCACTGCCTAATACAGAGTGCCAGACTGTTAACATGCTAACCCCACCATGGCCACATAAAACCAATTCATCACTTGCTCCATCAGTTGCCCATAAAATGTGGAGTCTTTTTCAAAATTGTTCTACAGACATGTAAATCCTTATACAATTTATGCCCTGGCCATTAGAATTATTAGTTGCAACTGTAAACCTGTGTCCCCCTCAAAACTTTCAGATGCACAGTTCTTTTATCATGCTGCTCCTATCCTCTCAATTACTTTAACCTAATTTAATAATGACATCTCCATCCCTGGAGGTGTTGCAACCATGATTGAGAACCCAACTCTCCAATCTGGTGTAACTAAAAAATATGGATGGGCTGCCAGCTTGTGCCCCCTATTAGTAGCTGCAGTTTGCATAGCAGGCAGCCCTGGTTACATTGAGCCCCTTCAAGCACTCTATACATGACAAGTGATATGGAGCACCCAAGACCTGCCAAGAACAGTCAATGTGTAGGAGAGGGTTAAGCAGGGGAGGGGCTCAGTTTGTAAATAATTACCACTGTTGAAAGCACATATACAGGTGAGTAGCATGGAGACAGTGGGTATAACAATGCGTATATTTGTTCTCGCCACCCGGTCACTTTGTCACAGGGTGAGCCGAAAGACGCACAAATTCCGGGCCTCTGAGTCAAAGCAACACAGAGGGAGAAGTTATTCGGGGTCAGACAATCACCAGATCCCCAAATTACCTGCACAGAGCAGGGACATTACTGTCATAGCCACACCAAACTCAGGTGCTAAGGGGCGAGAAGCCTATGCAACCATCGCGGAGGGGGGGGGGGGGGGCTATGGAGGCCCACTCCTGTTAGCAAATTCAGAGTTAAATGCAGAGCAACAGCAGCGGAGCGTTATACATTACCTGCTCCTGGTGGTGGGAGAGCCACACACCAAGCGGCTCACAATGCCTGTTACATGGGGAAAGCCGCATGGTAATTGGCTGCACAGTGCGGAGTTATACTGAAGAAGGAAGCGATGAAGACCTGCACTGCAGATGAAAGCAGATAACGTATAATGCTCTGCTGCCGCTGCTCTGCATTTACTTACAGTAGCAGGCCCCCCTAGTCCCTGACCCGCAAAGAAGGTGGGAGGCTGGAAGATGGGGGTCCGACTGGCCAGCAGATCTTTGATGGAGGCCTGGTAGGTTGTAGTTACACCCCTGAATACAGAGCTAATACAGTGGTTGAAGGAGGACCCCTTACTTGGAAAGAGCCCAGTCCAACCACAACCTCTGCATCCCTTACTACTATGCCTCTGCTATGACTTTGCTTCCCTGCTAGCTACTGTAAGTCCTACTGATGGGTATTAAAACTAGATAAAGACTTTCCCTATGTATGCCATAACAGCACTAATCTATGCCAGATATCTTGTGCAAACTATATAAAAACTTAAGTAAAACTCAACGTCATAAAAAGAATATTTGAAGTGTTACAATACAAATCACGCTAGTTTTCCCGGTGTGCCAGAACGAAGCATTTAAAAAATTCTCCATCTTCATATCAATCATATTATGTCCTTCACTAAAGTTTATGGAGCATTGCAGTACACCATTCCTGCAATTACACACAGAGCAGGAATCAATGTTTAAAACAGCCAAGTATATAAAGCATTTAGACACAGGGTAATAACCGAGCCAGACTCGACTCTTTCCACTATAGTTTGGCGGTTTCTTGCTCAGTATTCTAAATGAGATAAGATCATTAAAATTCTGAAATGAGAAATAGCTGAATTACTTTTAAGGTACCCCGTGCATCATAAAAAAAAAGAAAATGTTTCAAATAAGACAAAAGACCACATCCCAGGTGTTACAATTAACATTAATGTAGCTCCTGCATGGGAGTGAAGTGCTAATTTGTTATTATGGGCACTTCATGTTTATATTTTATCAGGACAAAGCTTTTCATGCACAAAAAAACTTGTGATTCAATTCTGCTTCTCTCTGACGTATACGCATATATCCTCGAATATAAGTCAACCTCGTGTATAAGTCAACTCCAATATTTGACCCTTTTAAAGGGCAACTGAAGTTAGAGGTATATGGAGGCTGCCATATTTATTTCCTTTTATATAATACCAGTTGCCTGGCTATCCTGCTGATCCTCTTCCTTTGATCCTTTTAGCCATATACCTTGAACAAGCATGCTGCAGATCAGGTGTTTCTGACATTATTGTCAGATCTGACAAGATTAGCCACATGCTTGTTTCTGGTGTTATTCAAGCACTACTGCAGACAAATAGATCAGCAGGGCTGTCAGGCAACTGGTATTATATAAAAGGAAATAAATATGGCAGCCTCCATATACCTCTCACTTCAGTTGTCCTTTAAGCTGCATTTTTTATTGACTCAAGTATAAGTCTACCCAGCAAAAGTAATGGCTGAACTTGGGGACCATGAAAAATTAACATCTGCACTTGGGGACCAGGAGGGGTTAATAACTGCACTGCATACAGTATTGCAGCCATTAACCCCTCCTGGCCCATAAGTGCAGCCTCCAGGCTCCCAAGTGCAGCAATTATGCTCTCCCCTTTCTGCAGCCCAGTACTTTTCCCCCTTGTCCCTTTCCTTGTTAATTGTTGTGGCCAGGACTTTCAGACCTGTGTTTTTTGGGGGGCATTTCCGTTATGAAGAAGGTGTCACGTACCACTGGTTAAATTGCTGCAAATGGGAAGGTCAGTAATAGTAATAGTACACGCATTACTCAGTGTTGCTTGTGACTCGTGTATAAGTCGATCCCTATACTTTTATTTAGTGAGTCAGACCTAAATTTCTAGACTTATAGTCAAATATATACGGTAACTCTTCCAGGTGGCAAGGTGAGGTGATCCACAGCAGAGAAGGCTAAAATGCTTTGAATTTTTCATGCTGTGTATATTGCGATGACATCATCAACAAGATAGCAGCTTCCATGCAGGCAAAAAAAAAAAAAAGTAGTAATCGGATGGGAAAGAAGCAACAGTGAAAGCAAAATGTGGCATGCCTTTTTTTAACCTCAAGTTGAAAGCAATGCCACCTTTACTTGAAGTCTCAAGTAAAACTGTTTTTAAGGGGTAACTGACGTGACATCTGACATTTTGAGATAACCGTATATGTACAATGCCAGTCATACTCAGAACTAAGTTTCTTGCTTTTTATTTGGCTTCACTTAAAGGATTACTACAGTGAAAAATATAAGCAGTTAAAATCTGACTAATCCATCTCCTCATAGGGGTTTCTCAGGGTTTTCTTTGTTTTCTGCAGTGCAGTTCAGAAGGCTGCAGTTCAGAAGGGGAGAAGACCTGATGCTAGACCAAGTATTTGAGCTCCCCTGCACACTCTACTAATCAGACTGGGCTGATCGCTGTCACCGTCTCATAGACTTTGGCTATCGTTCATGAACAGGCTGTCGGTAAAGAGAATCAGTGCGGGAAAACACCGCTGGCGGATTTTTAGACTTCTGGGTGGGCATTCATAAAAAAGTATCCAGTTGCAGTAGCAGTGCGGAGATTCCACGAACTAGGCTGGTGGTAGGCAGGCGGTATGCTTGTGGAGACACGGAAGCTGTCGAGTTGATACATTTCTCCGTGTTCCGCTCTGCTGCAGCTGCCTGGGAGGTCTGGGTGTCTCCATTCACTTACATTGGTATCGCCACATCAGAGTGAGCGGTACTTCCCGACCTCACACCGCTTGCGGTGATCTTCATGAATTAACATTTTGCTACATTTGTACCGATAATCATCGCACAAGGCGGTGATTTATCACTCTGCTCGGTAGTGTCATTTTTCCATGCGGAAAGAGGCTTTATGAATGCTGACCTTGCTAAGTGGTCGGTAAAGTCAGCTGTTTTAAGCATTTCCGCATGCGGAAATGCTTCATGAATGATAGCCTTTGACGCCTTCCTAACATGATTTACGTGGCTCCATGGTGGGCCCAGCCATGGTCAGTGGTCACTCTTTCAGCAATTGCTCAAGGCAGAAATTCCATGACTGACATTACTATAGTCCCCACAGGGGGGCGACTGCCACTCCTCCACCCTCTCCTCTTCAAAGAACAGAAAATTTTCCTTGGCTGGGACCGAAGTAGCATCTTTACAGTGATCAAGGGATATATTATCACCTGAAGCCATCATTCTGAGAGACAGAAATTTCAAATGCGTATGTAGCGTTGGTCTTCAGAATATGGCACAAAAATAAGATAAAAACACTACAGTTTACAGTCCTTATTATGACATATTGCAACAGAAAAAAATGGTCTTTTCCGGTACCTGCATTTGCCTCATGGCTTGTTGACTTGCTCACGTCAGAATGTTGGACGTGGCATTCAAATGACATTTTTTTCTATGACTGGACAATACAAACAAGAATATTAATACATGTACTGTCATTCTTCATGGGTGAACATGATTTACTTTATACAGTATGTCACAAATCAAAGTCTGATATTTCTCTCTTGCATATTTTCCTTCAGATGGGATATTCTGGTCTTTAAAGAGACTCTGAAGCGAGAATAAATCTCGCTTTAGAGCTCATGGTTAGCAGGGGCACGTGTGCCCCTGCTAAACCGCCGCTATAGCGCCGCTAAACGGGGGTCCCTTCACCCCCAAACCCCCCACTGCGACACTTGGTCGTTCCTTGAGGCAGGGCTAACAGCTGCAGTCCTGCCTCCAGTCGCGTCTGTCAGCGGCGCATCGCCGCCTCTCCCCCGCCCCTCTCAGTGAAGGAAGACTGAGAGGGGCGGGGGAGAGGCGGAGATACGCGCTGACAGACGCGCGTGGGGCAGGGCTGCGGCGGTTAGCCCTGCCCCAACCAGGAAGCGCTCCCCCGCATTACGGAGGGGATTTGGGGGATCAGGGACCCCCGTTAAGCCGCGGGATAGCGGCGGTTTAGCAGGGGCACATGTGCCCCTGCTATTTATGAGGTCTGAAGCGAGATTTATTCTCGCTTCAGACTCTCTTTAATGTCCATTATGCCTACAGTGCTATATGAAAAGGATTGTATTTTGTTTTAGCACTGCAAACATTTAAAGCCACAGTCCAGTATGAAAGATGAGCAGTACATTCTACTAATATACAAATCTTCACTGACTAAGGAAATTAAAGCTGTCCTAACAAATGAAAGTCACTAGGTACTTTTCAGTTAGCTGGCAGCTAATTAAAGGACCACTATCTCGAAAATCTCACATTTTAAATGCATGTAAACACATGCAACAAAAAGTACATTTCTTACTTCTTTCAGAGTAAAATAAGACATACATTACCTTTCTCCTATGCTGCTTTCACTCACAGTAGCTAGTCTGCCAGAACCGCCAGGTTTTGGATGAGCCCATCTCCTCATGGGAGATTCTCAGGATTTTGTTTATTTTCAAAAGCACTTAGTGAATGGCAGTTGCTCCGCCAAAAAAGTGTGCAGCAAGAGGAAGTCTGGCCAGCATGTTTTTACAAATCCTTTTCAGGGAATGTCTTTATAAAAAATAAAGGCCATGCTGAGAATTTGCTATGAAGAAATGGACTAGTCCGAAACCTGTTGGTTCTGTCAGATTTCTACTACCTACTGTAAGTGACAGCAACATAGGAGAAAAGTAGTTTATGGCTCCTTTTACTCTGGAAAAAATATACTTCCTATTTGTATGTGTTTGCGTGTATTTTACATTTTTTGATTTTCATGACAGTGGTCCTTTAACTGACACAGCTGCTGGCTAGCTCATCAGCAGAAAGTGACTTTTTATGTGGTAGTATGGCATTCACATCCAGATTCAATGGGTATTTGAATCTAGTTATGGAATCTCTAAAACAAAGATACATAGCTCAGAGACTGTGTCGTATTGACCCGAGGAAGTGGGCAGGCCCCGAGAAATGCGTTGTCTATTTATCGGTGTCTAATAAAAAGCTTAATCTCTCACCACAAGGTAAGACTGTTCCTTTAAATACACAATGCACTGTGCAGGGAGGGCTGTCCACAAAGGGGAAGGGAAGCCATGGCCAAGCCCTTCTTCTCACCACACCATAGGTCAGCTTAATCTTAGGTCGCAACCCTGACCCGCGCCCTAACAACAAAGGGATGATTAGCATATTCAGCAGTGATGCATTGTGGGAGACATCATATGCTCACTCCAACCTGAATAATCGCAAATGCCTTCTGTTTTAAAAAGACAAACGTCTGTTTTTCATGCCACTGTTAGTACAGTACAACAAAGTGTGCAAACACATTCATAAAGTTAATTCAACTGTGGATACCTTCATTTTACTCTTCACCTAATCACCTTTAAAGGGACGCTGAAGGGAAAAAAAGCTTCCACCTTGGGTACTTACTACAGGAGAACAAAGCCTCCTCATTCTCTTGAGGCTTCCCCCACTGGCCTCCACCCCGCCATTCTAGTACCAAGACCCCTGCAAGCTTGTTGACAAGGGCTTGTCGACAGAGCTTGCACGTACTGCGAAGGTGACAGATGGCTCATGCCTGCACACTAGTACAGAGCAGTGGCTATATGCTACTACACCGGGTAACCTTGTAGAACTTTTGGGGTCCCAGTGCTGGAACGGAAGGACGGGGGAAGTCTCTAGGATCCAGAGGCTTCCTTCTCCCAGATTTGCTTTAAAGGTGACATGTGACATGATGAGATAGAAATGTGTATGTACAGTTCCTAGCACACAAATAACTAGGCGGTGTTGCTTTTTTTCTTTCCTCTGCCTGAAAGAGTTAAAAATCAGAATGCAAGTGACAGTTGCTGTGTGGATTGGGAACGGGTCAGACAATAGCCACAACCCTCACTGATAAAGAATTAAAGCCATAAACCACTTTTCTGGCAGAGACAATAAAACGGCTTCTGAGAATAGAAAAGAGATTATAAGGGTCAATAGTTCATAGATTTTCGTTCAGGCATACTTCAATGCACGTGTCATCGAGCAGAGACAATAAAACAGTAAAGACTATATATAGTAAGCAACTAGCTTTTTATAGTATATACACTATAATATGAGGGGAACTCACAGTTTTCTCTTTCTAAAGATGGGTGCCTATCCTTACCACTGCATATCTCTCTAAAGGTTTACCCTACGAAGAAAGAATGGTGCTCTGCCAGCACCGGGAACATTAATAATAAGAGATCAGACTTTCCATTTTGAAAGAATGTAAAAGAGAGAATTCTCAGATGCGTCTGTGACATAAGAGTATTCCATATGCAGGTTTACACTTCAGAACACCCTCTGATAGAGGCAAAAAAGGGTCTACTCGCTCTTCCTTTCTGTAACTCAAGAATAGAAATACCAGATCAGTTGAAGGCCTATTATAATGTGTTATTTTATGCCCTCTGTATGCTGCATTTCAGCTTGTAAGCTCCGAATGTGAAAGCATCATTTGCCTCTCCCACAGTGTTATCTGGAACTATAGTGCTGAGCCTACCAAATAAAGATTGTACAAAACTCAACATGTGGCACTTCCAACAAGGCGATAGTTCATCATGGTAACTAAACAGCCATTCTCACATACACCGTTGGACTTAAAGACAAACTCCAGTGAAAATAATGCTAAAAAAAAAAGCTTTATTTTTACAATAATTATGTATAAATGATTTAGTCAGTATTTGCCCATTGTAAAATCTTTTAAATCCCTGATTTACATTCTGACATTTATTACATGGTGGCATTTTTACTGTTGGCAGGTGATGTAGCTGCTGCTTGTTTTTTTTGGCAATTGGAAACAGCTGTAAACAGCTATTTCCCACAATGCAGCAAGGTTCCCAGACAGGAAACTGTCAGGAATACGTACTCAACAGTTTCTTGTGGGAGGGGTTTCACCACAATATCAGCCATACAGCGCTCCCTGATGGTCTGTTTGTGAAAAAGGAATAGATTTCTCATGTAAAAGGGGGTATCAGCTACTGATTGGGATAAAGTTCAATTCTTGGTCGGAGTTTCTCTTTAAGTACCGAAGACCCAACTCCAGGATTTTTAAATTAAAGGGAACTTGAAGTGATATGGAGGCTGACATATTTATCTAAATTTTAAACAATAGCAGTTGCCTGGAAGTTCTGCTGATCCTGTGCCTCTAATGAACTTTTAGCCATAGACCTTGAACAAGCTGGTCAGGTGTTTCTCTCAAAAATCTTACAAGACTAGCTGCATGCTTGTTTCAGGTGTGTGATTCAGACACTACTGATGCCAGAAAGATGAGCAGGACTGCCAGGCAACTGGTATTAGAGGTGCTTGGCTGCGATCCAGACTTTTACTAGCTTTCTCTGTTAATTGCCTGATGAAGGGGGACTGTGCCTGCGAAACACGTTGCAAACTAGAGCTACAAATACATTTTAATTATGTGTGCTAAAAATAACAAATCTATGTCTATTTTTCTTCAAAAGAGGTAAGTCCACCAACTTCCCCCTTTAAAACACTTTTTAGACGTGTTTATCCTATTTTGGCGCCTCTGTTCATACTTGTATCCCTAGGCAACGGGTATTGTTTAAAAGGAAATAAATATGGCAGTCTCCATACTCTTCTCGCTTCTGCTTCCCTTTAAAGCAAATTATGTGCAGGTGCACTGATGACCAACACAGCTTGAGGGGGGTGGAGGAAGCCCGTGTTATGCAGAATCTTCCTTCTACTAAGGTAAGCAACTAACTTTTTATCCAAATTTCGCTCAACATACACTTTAAGTCAGGGCCGGACCTACCATGAAGCCGACTAAATTGAGTGATTCAGGGCAGCAGAATGTAGGGGGCAGTATCAGTCTCTCTGCTTTGCTGCTTCTGCCTGTGTGCTAGCTGCCTAATTCATATGCACTGCCCTCTGCTAGCCCCGACACCTCAACATGTCACCTATCAGCATCTAACATCCACACTCAGCCGTACGCCTATCAGCACCCATTCACTAGCCTATCAGCACCCAGCCACCTACCTTCACACACACATATCAGTGTTTTTCCCAGGGAAGGGGGGGGGGGGGGGTTGGGGGGTCCTCACAGTTTGCTTCGGGCAGCAAGGAGTCTAGAACAGCCTTTCTCAACCTTTATACCTTGGAGGAACCATGTAAATAACTTTTGGATCTCAAGGAACCCCTGTAAGTATTTTTTTATGTCGAGGAACCCCTGCATTTATTTTGCAGGAGGCAACTGCCACTACCCCTATTACACTGCCACTCATCATACTGTCTCCTTATCCTAGTGCTTTTTATTAATGTGCTCATTATTATTCTGACCCCCAGTTTAGTGCCTCTTCTTACAGTACCCCCCTATTATAATGTGCTCTATTACACTTCCCCCCGATGGGGGAAAATGCAAAGGAACCCTTGCAGAGTACGCATGGAACCCTGGGGTTCCTGGGAACCCTGTTCGAGAAAGCCTGGTCTAGAACCTGCCCTGCTTTAAGTTTTGAAGAGTGTGGAATGGGTTAGAACTTATTTTTATATACTGCGGTCTGTGCCTTCATCTGGAAGAATTTTCTTCAGCACCAATAATTGGGTAAATCTCAAAGTAATTAATAAGATACTAATCATTTTTAGTTTATGCACAGATCATGTTAATATTATGCAAATGTATGTAGCTTGAAACTGGGCGATCAATGTCATTAGCTGTTGCGTTAGTATGATGTCTCGTCAGATGGAAGAGACCACATAAAGAGGGGGATCCTTGCAGCTCAAAATTTTCACACTAGCGCTGCCTCGAATTACAATAAGCATGTTTGTAATTTTAATTATTAGTAACATAAATATATATTAGTTTTGTTTTATAAGACGCTTGCTTAGCTGCTTATTTCCCCACCTCTCAGTTCTTGCAGCTTTCCAGCTAGATAACAGCTATATTTATTGGTGGATGGGGTCCTGTTACCGCGGCAATCCTATATAGGTCTTCCAGATAGAAAACTATTCCCAAGACTTGGCAATTTATTTTTTTGCAATTTGACTGCACTGGTTTTTTTTTCATTGCTTATCCAGATATTGTTCTCTGCTGATGCTTAGCCAGCTGTTAGTTTCCATTAGTTGAACTGAAATGAATGACACTAATATAAAAAGTATAAAACATTCACCTAGTTTTATTGGATAAAGAAAGCGGGACTTATAGGGTCTATTAGGTTTTCTAATTTATTTTGACTGTTAAAGAATGATATTTCATAGTTTGCAAAGAAATTATAGCTAATGTGTAATTTAGTGTGAAAGAGGGGGAAAAAAAGAGAGAAATATGAGTCTTGCCAGACTTTCTTCACAGCTTCCCGGTTCAACCTATCTTTGTGCTGTACTAAAAAACAACATAATGACTTCAAAATCTTGCTTCAATTTAAAGAGATTTCCCATAATTGCCTCCTGCTTCTGTGCTTGAGGGAGAATCAATTCATTACGGGTACTTAGCTGAGTTAAAGGAAAAATCATAGGTTGGCTTTACCAGGTCATCGAGTAGACTGTCGTGAAAAAAAGGAATGTTAAAGCCATTCTCTAGGCACATTTTTTCCACTGTAGTCTATCAGGAAAAGATTGAAGATAAGCTTAGACAGCACTATTCAAATGACTGCAACTACAGTTCTTTGTTCTTTGTGGAGTCTAGTGGAAGTGGCTAGTGGCTTTATGGTGTGGAGGCGTGGCCAAACTGCCACTCACTACCCATCTGGAATAGGATGCAGGAAGGGGATGTGGCCAAGCTGCCACTAGGCCTCCCTTGCCAAATGATGATTGGTGAACGGAGCTAATTGTGTTTACACTACTTGTTCCTCTTCCCCACCACTGAACACTATGGTAAGCAGGGTCGGATTTACCATAAGGCACTGTAGGCACGTGCCTACAGGCGCCTGATTGGGCAAGGGCGGGGTTTAAATTGTCCCCTTCATAATTAAAAACCTCAGAGAGCGATCCCCCATGACAGCGCCGCACGGTCCGCCCACTTGCGTCATGATCCGGCGGCCGCAACTACAGTGACAGGCAGGCAGTCTGAGGGCGGCTAATCACATATGCACGGACTATTCCGCTCTTCCCGCCCACCGCCGTTATGTCTGCACGCAGCGCTGCAACTTGTAAGTGAGCAGCAGCTGCGTGCATGGGGGGGAGCGGGCGGTACGCTTCAGTTTTCAGTCTCTGCTGGCTGGGATCGGGAGAAACCACGTGGGTGGCCAGAGCTGAGCGGGCATCACTTGCCTGTGAAATTTGTCTGCCTGCGCCCATAGCCCTGAACGAGGAGGTGAAAGACCAGTCCAGCGGAGGTAGGCAAAAAGCTCCGCTCTGCTCCCCTCTCCTCCTGTTCACAATGCAGCCAGCCAGCATGTTTATTGAAGTGACAGGCGGGGAGGGGGGCAGAGGAAACAGCCGTACGGGAAAGCCTTGTCCTGTATAGGCTACAGCTCCGCCCCCTGTGTGTATGCTATTGGGGGCTTGAGGGGCACGCTGTATCTGATCTTTCCCCTATGATCTCTGACACAAGGGAGAAGGGGTCAGGCCCGGGGCACACACATCTGCACTGCAGAGTTTGCTGACAGCGCCATGGATTCCCTGCTTCTTCGGTTCCAGCCTGATCTAGTAGACAGTGTCACCTGGCTGCGAGAAACTTCAGCTCAAGATGCTGTGAACGGTACTTTCCCTTCCTGTAAAGTTAGCTAGCTCATTGAATGGAGGAGGGGGAGTGATGGTTTTGTTTTATGTGTGTGCATGAAAAATGGGATGAGGGGGATTATTGTGTGTGTGTATATATGTTTGTGTATATATGTTTGTGTGTGTGTGTGTATATATGTTTGTGTGTGTGTGTATATATGTGTGTGTGCGCGATTGTGTGAGTGTAATCTGTATGATCTCTGTGTGTGTGTGTGTGTGTGTGTGTGTGTGTGTGTGTGTGTGTGTGTGTGTGTGTGTGTGTGTGTGTGTGTGTGTGTGTGTGTGTGTGAGTGAGATTGGGTGAGTGTAATCTGACAGTGTGTGTGATCTTGGTATGTGATCTGTGTGTGACTGTAATCTGTGTGTGTGTGTGATCTCTGAGTGTTAGTGTGTGTGGTGTACGCAATCAAAGGGCACCTGAAAATGTCGGTGCCTAGGCAAGCTGATAGTAGAATATTGGTAAATTTGCCAATATTTTACTATTAAAGAGTAAAGAAGGAAACTAAAGAAGTAAAATATCGGAATTACATACCGATATTTTACTATAGCTCAACCTACTCCTACTCTCACACAGTACCCTCCCCCTGATACCTAGCCCTAACCATCCCACACTGCACAGACACAACTCTACCCAACCATTCCGCACAAACACCCTAACAGCCCCCATCTCGCACGAACACCCTTCCTGATACCTAACTGCCCTGTCCCCTCCACACAAACACCCTACCTGATGCCTAACCTTAACCACGCCCAAACCACCAATCACCACAGAAAAAGAAAAAACATAATTTTTCATGCGCCGCCATAGACCCTTTGAAATAGTGGCACTGAGGAGTAATTTGATCACCTGATGAATATCGGGTACTGGACCGCTAGGCTGCTTTTTATCACTCTGTCGCTACTTCAATGCCTTGCATAATTTTATTTTGAAACAAAAGGGGGTGTGGCTTGAGGGTGTGGCCTGTACCTAGGGGCGGGGTTTAGGGCGCCAGATCTTGTGTGCCTATAGGCTCCTCAGCTCTAAATCCGGCCCTGATGGTAAGCAACATATCTGTAAAGCAGTCCTTCCCTGCAATGATGCCCTAAAGATCATGCAATATTCATTAGAAGTTATAAAAGTGACATTGATTTACAGTGGGTATCTTGATAAATCAATGGAAGTAAGAAGGCACCCCTCCGGGCCCCCACAGAAAACAGATCATCTAGAAGCCCCCTGCAGTACCACATACCCAACACCCCCCTCCTTCCCGATGCCTGGGGGCTATGGGGGCTTGCTCCTCCTCTCTTTCCCCTTGCAGAGGTAGATTGAGCGCAGCGGATTCTGATGCATGTCATGTAACTGGGAGCCAGAGGGGGCAGCATAGATAAGTGGCTGCTAGGAGACGGGACATGATGCGAGCAGGTAAATATATTTACACATCGTTCCACTGCGCTACTCTGCATATGGGTGGAGAGAGGAAGGAGGAGCCTCCATGGCCACGCCCCCCTGTGAAAACTGAGGTCGCAGTGACTATTGCTACGCCCCTGGTTGAAGGATCAGCTACAGTAACAATATCGTTTGTATAAGGTCTTGCATATATTCAATAAAACTATTCTCCATGTTATATCAGTTACTGAATATTATTAAGTGGTTTTTTTACCTGTATTCTGAACTACAAATAATTACTAAGAAGAGGCTCTGGGGATGGCTCTGTAGGTATGAGCTTGATGCTCCTCCCACAACAGCAAGCGATGATTCTCCGATAGCGTCCATTCCTCCTACTGTCCCTGCAACTTCTGTAAAGGTTCTCACAAACATAACTCTGCTCATTCCCCTTAGGAGTTTAAATAAACAGGACTGAAGGGGTGCTATAGGCGTGTCACCCAATCCAGTATACATATTCATTCATTCATCAACCCCTTGTACACTCAATCTCACCGACCACAATATTTGATGTACGTTAGATTTTCGAATAATGCTAGAAAACCTTTTGCAAAAGGTCAAGCGCCTTAAAGCATAACCATGAAAAGGGGGGTAAGTGATGATGAGAAAGCGGCAAGATGGGGCTGGCTACCGAGAGCACATGAGGATTTAAATTACATATATATATTCACCCCAGATGAGAGTCTTTTCCGAGAAGGCCAGAGAACATCTTTGGAATATAAAGTTTTAAGGAGATCAATCCTTCTAATTAGTGGTGTGGTTTTTTCACAGTTTTTTTTTAACTAGAATTCCCCTTTAAGAGTGATTTCAGCCTATTTACAGTCTTTTTTACATTGCTTATATTTAACAATATTCATTTCTAAATTACTGTATTTTTCAGACTATAAGACGCTCCTCACCATAAGACGCACCAAGGTTTAGAGGACAAAAACCAGAGGAAAAATATATACTAAACAAGGTGGATCCATGGTGTAGGGGCATCTTGTGGATTATGCTCCCTTTGTACCTCATGCCCTTTTGTATCTTTTGTGTCTCCCTGTGTCCTCCCCTGTCCCCCTCCTCTGTCCCCCTTGCGTCCCCCTCTGTCCTCTGTGTGCCTCTGTGCCACCCTTGTGTCCTTTTTTATGCCCCTTTGTGTCCCCTTGTGTCCTCCGTTTGTCCCCCTGTGTCCTCCTCTGCATGGGCACAGTGCAGGGAGTCCCTGACATTGTGGCGAGTTGAAGGCTCGTATTGACAGGCCTTCAGAAGTCAGGAACTCCTGCATTTGGACTATAAGACGCAGTGACCTTTTCCCCCTACTTTGGGGGAGAAAAAGTGAGTCTTATAGTCCAAAAAATACAGGCTGTAGTCAATGCTTGCCCGTTGTAAAATCTTTTCTTACATCAATTTCAATTCTGAAAATGTATCACAGGTGGCAACATCTTTACTAGTGGCAAGGTGTATCACTGTGGGATGTTTGTTTACTGTGAGTTCCAAAGCCAGCAGAAATAACACCTGGGCCATATGCAATTCACTTTTTTCT
The DNA here is from genome assembly GCF_040937935.1 of Hyperolius riggenbachi. Classification (NCBI taxonomy): domain Eukaryota; kingdom Metazoa; phylum Chordata; class Amphibia; order Anura; family Hyperoliidae; genus Hyperolius; species Hyperolius riggenbachi. Next base: position 65,517,266 of record NC_090650.1, on the reverse strand, counting down.
CCCGAGTTTTCTCCTGGGAGATGCATTTTCAACTTCTATTAAAATAACTTCCCAGCACTTTGAACTGAAAAAGTACCAAAAAGTAGGTGAAAAAATACTGACAAAATTATTTTGAGTATTTTCTTGCTTTCTGGTGGCTTAAAGGGCTTTTTATTGACACATTTGAAAATATCACCTAGGAAAAAAACTCAGGTGAAAAAGTGAATTGTATATGGCCTCTGGTTTCCCAGGATGCTTTTGGAGAAGAATTCAGCATAATAAACAGCCTAGGCTGCACATCACTGGGAAGGCAGCATTACGTATCAATATACAGCAATATATAGATATAGGAAGTGTTTTTGATAATGAAACCAGGAAAAAAAAATGTAAAAGTGGGTGTTCCAAATAATTTACTACATTCTATGTAACTGGAGTTCCTTTTCAACACAGTGGCCCATATGTAATTGACTTTTTCTCCTAGGTGAGATTTTCAAAATTGTCAATAAAATGCCTTTGAAACCACCAGCAAGCGAGAACATACTCAGAATAATTTTGGCAGTATCTTTTCACCTACTTTTTGGAATTTTTTTAGTTGTAAAAGTGCTGAAAAGTTATTTCAAAGTTATTTCAAATAGAAGATGAAAAATGATCTCCTAGGAGAAAACTCCAGAGAAAAGGTGAATTGCTTACAGCCCAGTGTCCTCTGGACAAATAAAGAGGAACTGTAACCAAGAATTGAACTTCATTCCAATCATTAGCTGATACCTACTTTCCCACAAGAAATCTTTACCTTTTCTCAAATCGATCATCTGAGGGGGTCTGTATGGCTAATATTGTAGTGAAACCCCTCCTACAGTGTGATGCCAAGACCATGGTCCTGACAGTTTGCTATCTGTGAACCTCGTTGCATTGTGGGAAATGACAGCTGTTTCCAACTGCCAAGCAAGCAATATCTCCCTCTGTGTATAGAACTCTCAACGAACATTCCATACAGATCACCTGGCAGAACTAAAGATGTCACAAACAGTGATACATTTGAGAATGTACATCAGGAAAAGGAAACATTTTACAATGGGCAAACACTGACTAACCATCTATAAATGAATATTGTAAAACATGAGCAATATTATTCATTGTTATTACTTCAGTGTCTCTTTAATGCATGTCCTCCCTGGTGTAACCACTGATCCTGTTACAGCACTGACCTCTCCTCTGCCAGTGGAGGTGGCATTGGCATGATATAGCACTGACCTCTCCTCTGCCAGTGGAGGTGGCATTGGCATGATATACCCGCCCCTGAGCCAGATTACCAACCACCACGGCACTCCACGGCACATAACCAGCATTTAAAAAAAATTAAAATGTTGACATTTAAATATATTTAGCCTCCGGCATGCTAACATTTCTATAATGTTTCATTCATTCTTCCATTAGCCTTTATCCTTTCTCTAAAGGAGTTACACCACAATTGTTAATTATTTTAATCCTCCACCATGTCAGGGTTGCGCTAGGAAGAGAATTAATCTCACCATAGCACAAAGCAGATCTGTGTCTTCCAGTGCCTGCAAGAATTTCTCTTAGCCTGCTCCTTATAAAAGAACACTTGAATTCATTACATTTATAAAAAGCGGGAGTGAGCGAGAGAGCAGGAGAGGGAGACTGAACAGAAACATATCAATCACCCTCAGGAAAAGGCTTGTCAGGGATTGTGGATTTCCCTCTAGTGGGCTAATTTTCAGCTGCTTATTACACATAAAGTAGTGTGATAGAGTAGGCTGAGGCGTGATCGCACGGCTCCCTGGGAACGAGGCAAAACCTTCACTCTTGCCTCCTAATCATCAACCTGCTATGACAATTGAACATTTCCTCTTCATTATAAACCATGCAAATATAAGGCGTTCCCTTTTAAGAAGAAATGCTTGAAGCAAGGCAGAGTAAGTATTGTTCAGCCTTCTTATCCTCACTACAGAGCCCCATTCTAACTCACCAAGATCTCCACATGAGACACTTTACTATCGTTTTTTGACATTGCTACAAATTGCATTAACCATTTGAGGACCGTGGTGTAAAACCCCTCTAAAGACCAGGCCATGTTTCTTCAATTGGGCTACTGCAGCTTTAAGAGCTCGCTGCAGGGCCGCACAACTCAGCACACTAGTGATCCCCCCCCCCCTTTTCTCCCCACCAACAGAGCTCTCTGTTGGTGGGGTCTGATCGATCCCCCAATGTTTTTTTTTTTTATATTTTTGTTATTTTTTTTTTAAATGTGTACTTCTATTTTCCCTCCGTCCCTCCCCCAGTCAGCATATCACTGCGATCGGCTTGTAATAGGCTTCAGCCAATTGGCGTGGAGCGGTCAGCAAGAAGTTAAAACAAGTCTGAAGCCTTAATAAAAAAAACAGATACTCACCTAAGGAGAGGGAAGGCTCTGGGTCCTATAGAGCCGTCCCATTCTCCTCACAGTGTCCTCTTTCCCCTACAGGCTCCTCCATTTCAATCTTCCGCCACGGGAGACTTTGTAAGCCTTCGGAAGCACTTGAGCTCCCAAAGACCGTCGATTCTGTACTGCGCACGTGCGAGAGAGGGCACTTGTGTGTGCGCAGTACAGAGCAGCTCATCTTCGGAAGCCTGAGTGCTTCCAAAGACTCCCGAAGCCAGCCCAACCTGTAAGAGAGCAGTCTATGATCCGTGGGTCTTAGACTGCTAACGGGGGAGCCTGCGGGGGAACAAGGAGGACCCAGAGCCTTCCCTCTCCTTAGGCAAGTATCTGTTTTTTGTTTTTAAAATGGCTTCAGACTCCCTTTAACGGTAGAAAACAAATCACACATGTGGGAGGCATGCAGTAGATAGCACTCTACAGTGACGTAACTACAAATCATTGGGCCCCCCTGCAAAGCTTTGATGGGGCCCCCCAATGGTCACAACCCCTTCTCTTGCCACCTCTTGGTGCCCTTCAGGGCCTTAGGGCCCATCCTATATGAGTCAGAAAACAAGTGTGGCCATCATGATCTTCACACCCATAAGTGTAGCCACAAAAACACCTGATCTGAAGAATAGTTCCCTGTGTCAGAGGAAGGGAGGGTTGGTAGTTTGGGCCCCCCTGCGATCGCTGGTGCTGCTCACCTCTAGTTACACCCCTGCACTCTAAACTTGCAATGCTTCAACCAGGCTGTCCGCTTCTTCTCTATCTGACGCATGTTATGTGTAAACACCAGCTGGAGAGAGAAGAGGCGGACAGAGTGGCTGAAGACTGCATGGACTGAGTGTGTGTGTGTGTGTGTGTGTGTATGTGGTGTGTGTGTGTGTGTGTGTGTGTGTGTGTGTGTGTGTGTGTGTGTGTGTGTGTGTGTGGTGTGTGTGTGTGTGTGTGGTGTGTATGTGGTGTGTGGGTGTGTGTGTGTGTGTGCGTGTGTGTGTGTGTGTGTGTGTGGTGTGTGTGTGTGTGTGTGGTGTGTATGTGGTGTGTGGGTGTGTGTGTGTGTGTGCGTGTGTGTGTGTGTGTGGTGTGTGTGTGTGTGTGTGGTGTGTATGTGGTGTGTGGGTGTGTGTGTGTGTGCGTGTGTGTGTGTGTGTGGTGTGTGTGTGTGTGGTGTGTGTGTGTGTGTATGTGGTGTGTGTGTGTGTGTGTGTGTGTGCGTGCGTGTGTGTGGTGTTTTTGTGTGTGTGGTGTGTGTGTATGTGGTGTGTTTGCGTGTGTGTGTGTGTGTGTATGTATGTGTGTATGTATGTTTGTGTATATATGTATGTATATATATATATATATATATATAGATATATATATATATATAGATATATATATATATAGATATATATAGATATATATATATATAGATAGATAGATAGATAGATAGATAGATAGATAGATAGATAGATAGATACATATACACACACACCTACACAACATCAATATGCATCACTGACAACTGCATTGCTCTATTATTAGATGGAAGGTCACTGACTGTCAGCTACCAGTGGCAAAGCAGGAAACTGCTCCTGAATACAGGATGTGTTGATATCTTGCTGGCTATCAGTAATGCTTCTGCATTAAAGTGAATGGGAATTGAAAAAAAAAATCAGCCAGATACTTACCTAAGGAGAGGGAAGGCTCTGGGTCCTATAGAGCCTTCCTGTTTCTCTCACGGTCCCCTTGTTCCAGTGCTGGCTCCCCCAGTAGCAACATTCTACCAAATTGGTCAAATACTACTTTCCGCCGCCGAAGGAGGCTTCGGAAGTCTGAGTGCTCCTGAAGACGGGCTGCCCTGTACTGCGCGAGCACGCTCTCCCATGTGCTCACAAGGGTGCAGTACAGAGCCACCCGTCTTTGGGAGCACTCAGCCTCCTGTAGATTTCCAAAGTCCCCCGCAGCGGGGATTCAAATGGGGAGGACCCAGAGCCTTACCTCTACTTAGGTAAGTATCCGGTGATTTTTTTTTTTTTAAAGTTTCCATTAGCTTTAAAGGACAACTGAATTGAGAAGATGGAGGCTGTCATATTTATTTCCTTTTAAACAATACCAGTTCCCTGGCAGCCCTGATGATCTATTTGGCTGTGGTAGTGTCTGACTCACTCTAGAAACAAGCATGTGGCTAATCTTGGCAGATCTGACAATAATGTCAAAAAACACCTGCTGCATGTTCAGGGTCTATGGCTAAAAGTATTAGAGGCAGAGGATTAGCACGGCAGCCAGAAAAATGGTATTGCTTAAAAGGAAATAAATATAGCAGCCTCCATTTCCATCTCGCTTCAGTTGTCCTTTAAAGAGAACCCGAGGTGGGTTTGAAGAATATTATCTGCATACAGAGGCTGGATCTGCCTATACAGCCCAGACCTCTGTTGCTATCCCAAACCCCCCTAAGGTCCCCACGCACTCTGCAATCCCTCATAAATCACAGTCACGCTGCTGACAAACAGCTTGTCAGAGCTGGCTGTGTTTATCTCTATAGTGTCAGTCTGCTGCTCTCCCCGCCTCCTGCAGAACTCCAGTCCCTGCCTGCATCCCTTTCCTCCCTGCTGATTGGAGGGAAGGGACGGGGGCAGGGACCGGAGCTATGCAGGAGGCGGGGGGAGCAGCTGAGACTGACACTACAGATGTAAACACAGCCTCACAGCATGGCTGTGATTTATGAGGGATTGCAGAGTGCAGGGGGACCTTAGTGGGGTTTGGGATAGCAACAGAGGTTGGGCTGTATAGGCAGATCCAGCCTCTGTATGCAGATAACATTCTTTAAACACACCCCGGGTTCTCTTTAAATCCCTAAGCATACAATCTGAAATGCAGCTTTAATTAAACATGGGTGGTGTTGGCCTCTAATATGAAAACTCCTAAATACGTGAAAATCCTGCAGTATTTGGCGCAGTGTTGTGCTAATCCTTACATCAGGTCCCTGTGTAGCATCTGCCCTCCCATGTCCTTTGTTCTCTTGCTGCCAATTCCATCAGAGGGTTCCCTAATCTCCATCCAATTCCCTGCCACCCATCCCTTTTGATCCAGCTTCCTCCCTACACCAATGTCCTCATCCACTGAGGTTTCTGAAGGTTAAAATGAATGGTATCTATTAATATAGGTATGAACAGTATTCAATTGCAAATTGCTCAATCTTTTCCCCACTGCCTCGCCGCTCTATGGAGTGAAAAGAATGTACATGATAAGCTTATGGATCTAGATAGTTTTAAGTGCAATTTGAAACCTTTGTCTACCTCCTTCCAAGACAGTCAGTCTATATTCCAGGAACAATAGGGGAAGCCTCTCTGATTGTCTCTGCTCTGCAATGCTGTTTCTCACAGATAATCTTCAGTGCAGCAGTGAATCGAAAGTCTGATGGCGTGTCAGAAATCGGGATTCACAAATCAGAAACTAAAACAAGACATTAATACAGAATTGTGAGGTTTTCAGATGATATAATGACCAGGTGCCTTCAGGAGGCAATACTAAGAATTGTGCATGGGTTGATCTTAGAACTAGAGATGCCCGAACCTCCGATTATAGGTTTGCGAGCTTCCGCAAAAGTTTGGTTCGCGCGAACTTCCGGGAACCGCAATAGATTTCAATGGGGAAGCGAACTTTGAAAACTAGAAACACTTATGCTGGCCACAAAAGTGATGGAAAAGATGTTTCAAGGGGTCTAACATCTGAGTTTTTGCATGGATGAGTGGGATAGATGCCAAAAGACCAGGGGAAACATCTGGATTTGACGCAAAGCACACAGTCCCTGTACACTACCGGCGCACGTGCGCCAGGTGTCATGTATGACCCCCCCCCCCCATTGTGGAGGACCCAGCGGTTCTTCATAGTGGTAGGTGGCTGGTGTCCCTGCCTACTGCTGCCACTGAAGAGGAGTGCACTGCCAGGACCCATGGGGGGAGGATTGCAGAGGATGCAAGAGGAGGATACACAGGGAGCAGGGCCCGGAGCCAGGGGGAGAGGATTGCAGCAGCAGGAGCAGATATTGTATGGAAGTGAAAATGTACTGCAGTGTACTGCAGTGTAGTTTAGTTAAGTGCATTGTAGTGAAGTGTAGTTAAGTTAATTGCAGTGTAATGTTAGTGTAGTTTACTTTAAGGTGAAACTGTAAATTAATTAAAAAAAAAAAAAAAAAAACAGTTTCACTTACCTGGGGCTTCCCCAAGCCCCCAGCGGCCACCCTGTCCCACGCCGTCCTGCCCGAGCCTCCGTTCTCCCACGCCAGCTAGTTTTATTACCATCGTCGACGGCAACTGCCCCTGCGCGCCCCGAGCTACGCAAAGCTTTCTTAATGTTCTTGCCCGCTATAGCATCCTGTGCTTAGAGCAGAATGCTATTGTGAGCTGGAACACGAACAAAGCTTTGCGTAGCCCGTTACCATTGCAAGTCAACGGTAACGGGTTTTGGGAAGCGCCAGGTAAGTGAAACAGTTTTTTTTTTTTTATTAATTTACAGTTCTGCTTCAAGTGTAGTGTATTGCTGTGTAACTTAGTTGGTAGGGCAACAGGGATTAGTGTAGAGTACATAGAGTAGCTTAGAGATAGTTTTTTGGGGGGTAACATGTCCATAAGATGCCCCTGCATTAAAGACCCACCTAGTTCTAGCTATTTTCTTTTTCCAGATTTTTGCCCTCTAAACCTAATTCCGTCTTATATGCCGAAGCATCGTATATTCTGAAAAATAAGTTATTTATTTTTTTCAATTTTATCATTTCTTTATGTTAATGAGTTGTTGAATTTCATTTATGTCACTTTGTAACCTTTTTCTTTTCGCTAATAAAAATGCTTTTTGAAAGTGAAATGCAAAAGAAAAATAAATAGTCACAGATAAAGAAGATCTTTAAAGTGTGTCAATCCAACACAATGCAAGCTGCGCAAATAACATTAGGGTAGAAGATTTAAAAATCTGAAATAAATTTGGATTTGTGTACCTAGAGGTAAGTTTTTGGTGTACGGCGAATTTCTTCCCCATCGGGAAGAGCAGACTGTGTGATAAAACAAGTTGCTGCACATGTCAGCAGAGTTCACCTTCCCCCAGGATGATGAAAAGACACTTTTTTTTTCTTTGTATTTGTACATTTTAGATCCGTATTTGTCTAACAGAGAAAGCTAAGACAGAATTTCAATGAAAAAGTCTGATTGCGGAACACAAAGGGATGTAAATGACATTCGGAGCGAGACTAGTTACAGCATGCACTAGAATAGATTACAATATACTCTTTCTAGTAGTACCGGGATAATAATGACAATAGCGCGGCGCAGGTACAATAAATAACAAGGAGACAATGCAATAACTCGCGAGGTTCAGAGACGGAATCACAATGGAGAGATGTAAAACATAAATATACATGTTTGCTATACTGACAAAGAAACGATATGCAAATCTACAGTGCATTTTTATATCTCAGTTCAGTTTCCAGTTATAGAAGTCCTAAAAATAATGTGGTTAATGTATAACTCCTTCCTGCCCAGATTTTCCCTCTATATGTAGCACAAAATAATTTTATTGCAGCCATGTACAGTACAGCATTATTTTACCTGGCATGTCTGGAACTTTGAAAAGAGCTCGATTTTTGTAGCCTAAATTTGTAAAGCGGGTGGCTCCGGTGGCCATATTATTGGTGCATAGGGTTAGGCATCGGTGAGGGGTTTTTAGAGTTAAGCATCGGTGAGGGGTTCTTAGGGTTAAGCATCGATGAGGGGTTCTTAGGGTTAAGCATCAGTGAGGGGTTCTTAGGGTTAGGCATCGGTGAGCGGTTCTTAGGGTTAGGCATCACCGAGGGGTGAGGGGGGTCTTGTAGTTAGGCATTGGCGATAGGGTCTTTGGGTTAGGCATCACCGAGGGGTGTCGGCGGGGACTCCTCAACCCTTTAGCAGCCAAATGGCCACATATTTTCCTGCCGCTGGGGAAGTGTGCCTGTGGCTTCTTCTTCCTTCACCACAGTGGCGATGTAATCCCAAAATGTCTGCTTGGTTCTGATCACATGATATGACATGTGATCAGAATCCAGGAGACCTTGCCAGCGTTACAGCACCACCAGGTGATGGAAGAGGGGTGATGGAAGAGTCTTTTCTATCTCTTCCATAACCCCTCTTCCACCACCGGGTGGCGATGTAATGCTGATACAGTCTCCTGGATCCAGATCACGTCATATCATGTGATCGGATGTGATCAGGAGCCAGAAGACCCGTCAGAAGTACAGAGTCACCGGTGGAGGAAGAGAAGAAGTCATCCGGAGCAGGTACATATAATTGCTCCCTTACACCCATGAAAAAATTTGCTTGATGCTGCTAATGGGTTAAGGTTAGGCATCAGTAGGGGGTCGGTTAGGGTTAGGTATCAAAAGGAAGTAAGGTTAGGTTAGTACCTAGTAAAAAAGCCCCAGAGGAGCTTACACTTTACTTTTCTGGGGGAACAATTTTTGTTGACATTTTTCCCCACAGGATTGATATTTTGTTAGGACTCTTTTATTTAGAACTTTGCATACATACAATCTAAGTTCTATTCACCCACAGAGTGGAACATTTGGCGTCTTGCTGTGACCCTGTAGATACACAGAAGGTATCCTGCATTGGTTGGACACAGCTGGTGGTAATCCAGTGCAGAATCAATTTCATGTTTTCATATGTATGTTTCATAAGGCAAGGTATATATCAGCATGATGGCTGTAATTGTCCTCTTCCTGATTTATGAGAAGTAAACAATGTGGCTACTATAATGATTACAGCCAACATCTCGCCCTCTAAAGAGCACTGATTAACCCAAAAGGAAACGCACACGCAGGCACACACACACTCACTACTTAAAGGGAACCTGAGACGAGAAGCGTCTCAGGTTCCATAATTACCTGGGGATTCCTTAAGCCCCTTTAAGGCTGCTCGTCCCTTGCCATCTCCCCGGGTGCCTCCTGACCCCCACAATTCAGCCCGAAAGCTTGGCTGATTCGTGCTTCATTGCGAATGCGTGGCCAGGTGCACTCCCCCATTGCGCTCCAGTCCCTGGGAGTGTTCTACCCCTGGGCAGTAGTACTGCGCAAGCATGGAGGAGCATATCGGGCCGCGCATGCACGACGAAGCACAACTCAGCCAGGCTTTCAGGCTGAATTGCAGGGGACTGGAGCCACCCAGAGAGGCGGCGAGGGATGAGCAGCCTTAAGGGGCTTAAGAAAGCCCCAGGTAAGTATGGTACCTGAGATGCTTCCTGTCACAGGTTCACTTTAAGATGGTCATACAATTATCGATTCTTCTGTTTGACTCCTGGCAGATTCAATTACTCTGATTGAATCTGCCAGAAATCTATTGCCCTAACATGTCTGACTGATTAAGGTTTGATTGATTTTGACCTGAAATCGATCAAAACTATCAATGAGACAGGATGGAAGATTTGCATCAATTGGAGCAGGGCAACTTGGGCACGAGTGATGGTCGATGGACAGGCCATAGTATTGCATTGCATTATGAAATTTACTGAATACTGATGTGCTGTGCGGGGTATGAATAATTTTCTCTCTGATCAGATTCTGATCTGTGAGGTATCTACTGGGCAGACTCAGAACACTCCTGGCCATAGAAGCGTGACAGGGGAGCGTACGCAGACACTAGTCTGCACATGCACCGAATGGCGGATTTACATACGGATCTTCTGCTAGGCGCGATTACGAGCTGCCTAGCAAAGGATCCAGGAGGCGGAGGAGGATGGCGAAGGAAGCAATCAGCCTTAAGGGGGCTGGAGGAAGCCCCAGGCATGTTTAGGGTGGGTACACTTAAAGAGACACTGAAGCGGAAAAAAATATGATATAATGAAATGGTTGTGTACTATGAATAATTACTAGAAGATTAGCAGCAAAGAAAATATACTCATATTTTTATCTTCAGGTATATAGTGTTTTTTTCTAAAATTGCATCATTCTATAATATGTGCAGATTACACAACACTCAGCATTCAAAATTATTCTTTCAGAGCAGTCTGTGAACTAATGACCTCTCCTCTGGCAGAGAAAAAGAAAATTGTTCACTAACAGTTCAGATAATAAAAGTCAGAAGACAGCCCTCTCCACAACTTTGAAAGTCGTAGAGCTTAATGGCTTTTTTGCATAGAGATAACAACTGAAGTTTCTTAACTCTTCCTGTACTGGAAACAATTAGACTGATGTATCTGATCTTAATGTTTTATTTCTTAGCTGTACTACACATACAAATCATAATATCATAATTTTTTTTTCCGCTTCAGTGTCTCTTTAAATGGGCCAGAACTGTCCGGTCCTGAAAGGGTTAAAAATTATTCACCTGTGCATTTAATAAAAACTTGAGAAAATTTTGACTGCATAATACGTGGTTTTAAAAGCCTTGTACATTTAAAACAATACAGCGGCTGATTCTATTTATAGATCATTGTAATGCACACACAGGTGATGTTAGCGTGTACCGTTCTTATAATGGGCAGTTATAATAGCAACAGCAATATTTCTACAAGCTGCACCTTAAGTGCTAGAGCCATATCGGATTTGCGATTGTAGGACTGACAACTATGCTCTGCTTCCACTTCAAGCATAAAGTCTGCTATAACAACACCTACAGTTATCCCCCCACTCATGGAAACAAACCAATATAACTCTGTATATCAGTACTACTCAAGCCAAGTCATTATTGACTGTTGCTAAAAATGACCTTTTCATTTCACTCGATAACTGGAGATGATTATCTGGCCATGGCTGATGATTCAGAGAAGACTCCCATTGAAATACGGTTACAGGACAGGAAGCTGGTGTAGAAAAAAGTTCTAAATTCTAATTTTTTCCACTTGTGAAAGGGAAAATCCAAATCGGCGAGTGTTTCATTTGTGCGAAAAGGGTCTATGGGCACATAAAGGCCTGGTGCACACCAAAAAACGCTAGCAGATCCGCAAAATGCTAGCAGATTTTGAATCGCTTTTTCTTCTTTTTCTGTAGCGTTTCAGCTAGCATTTTGCGGTTTTGTGAAGCGTTTTTGGTGTAGTAGATTTCATGTATTGTTACAGTAAAGCTGTTACTGAACAGCTACCGTAACAAAAAACGCCTGGCAAACTGCTCTGAAGTGCCGTTTTTCAGAGCGGTTTGCGTTTTTCCTATACTTAACATTGAGGCAGAAACGCATCCGCAATCCAAAATCTGCAGCAGCCCGGGAGTATGCGTTTCTGCAAAACGCCTCCCGCTCTGGTGTGCACCAGCCCATTGAAATACATTACCCTAGCGGATCCGCACCCGCAAGCGGATCGCAAACCGCAGCAGAACCGCTCTGGTGTGCACTAGGCCAAAGAGGATATTTGGATGCAGGCCCAGATTTACATCACTGGAGCCTATAGGCACAGATGTCCTGGCACCCTCCATGAACCTACAAACCCCCACCGAACCGCACTGCATGTGTGCTGGCTGCCTCCGCTGTTACTTCTCCCTTACCTATCATAGGTAGTTACAGTTGCCCCATAGAATTAGGTAGCCAGATGTACTCTCAGTATTAAGTAGCTAATGGTGTCCCCTACTAAAGGGAGATCTTGTCAGTGGAATGCCAAGAGCTGGGTGAGTAACTTCTCATTTATGCTCTCATCAGGACTCTGAATAGGGAAGGAGGGAGGGAGGTGCTTGGGAGGGGAGTGAGTCGCCTTTCTATCATCAGGCGCTTGTAGGCACGTGCCTACAGTGCCTTATGATAAATACAGCCCTGCTTGGATGGGAAATTTCTGTTTTGCCAGACTGGTTTGGCCACTTACACAGTAACTGAGAAAACTACTTGGACAAGCAGGCAGAAAGGTAGCTACAGAAAAAGGTTATTGCGTAAGTTTAGGCACCCATTACCTTTAACACTTTCCAATCCATTTTCATGATCACCCATATCTCCCCAGCACTTCTTTTTTCCAGTGTACCGGGGAGGCACGGGTGATCACGGGAGGGAAAATTGTGGTAGGGGTGATTCGGCACCCTGTAGAAAAAAGTACAGGAGACAAAAGACGAGAGCCCAGTAGTGCAATATGTCAAAAAACGCAGTGGAGGTATGTGAATAAATCAAAGCACTACTCACAAAGGGAGGTTGCAGGGGGCAACCAACCACAGAAAGCAGGTGGAGACAATTAACCCGACTCCACTCAGGGTGGTCCTATCCAGAACCGTCAGGATGGTCGCTCTCTTTAGGAAAAACGGCAGATTAAACCTACTGTGGGAAGACCACTAGCGGTCTATCACCACTCCTCGGACAAGATATGTACCGGGGTATATTTAGCAACGTTGCTACGGGAGGGAAAAGTATGGGGATCTGGTAGGGTCTCAACCTCCACTAGAGCAAGTAGGCAACACAGCAAATGTAGAGAAGATCATAACCTCTACAGTACCAATAAGGAGCTATTGCAGTTACCGGCAATCGGCTATGTGTGCCCCTTAGGTCCAAGGGCTTTGGTGCTGTCACAACCTCTGCATCCCCTATTGCAATGCCACGGGCAGTGAAACTGTGAACTGAAAAAAATATATATGTTGTTTAGATATACAGACCATGTCAAAGGTGTTCAAGTTGAGTTCAGGTATGCCACATTCTTCCAGCAACCAATCGCCACCAGAGGGCACTATTGAAAGATAACTTATCAGTTACTCCTTCCACTCAATGGAAATCTTGTCTTCCATCTTCGAACAGCTCCCTCTAGTGGTGTCCATAAACAGCAAAACTACCCGAAAAGCATGTGACGTATACACCAGTAAGCTGAAAAACCATAGGCTGACAGACCCCCACTTTTACTATTCAAAAGTAAGGCTTGCTAGTGATATCTGTAACCACAGGTGCAGGAATAAGCATCCACAGGTGCCCGAAACAAGCATGTATGAGTCTAGATTTAACAAAGCGTGCTTGCACTGCACAGATCTTGCACTGCCCTAATACAACGCCTCGTTAACCGATATGAAAGTCACCTCTGTCTGGCGTGTTATTTGTATTTAGTAAGCATGTTGCTTTCCAAGAATCATGCATCCACACAGATATATTTCTCTCCCTATAAACAGATATCACACTCATGCATATGTTCATTGGCCCATCTTTACCTCAATGAGGCGATTACCTCGGCAGCTCAGCTGTGTTATTGAGACATTTCAGCGTGAAATTTGTTTTTCCTGACTGAACTTTAAGCGGAAATTCAAGAGCCAAGTCTCTAAAGCCAAGTGGGGCTATTAGGAGATAATTACTAATTATGCTAATTTGAGAAGTTGTGCTATTTCTTTCCTTGGTCATTTTATCTGCAACCCTCCCGAGAGGACGGACTCCATTCAACGTTAATAACCTCTCCCTGTTCGGCGCTCGGTGGAGGACGCCGCGTCCTAAACCTGAGAGTCGGTTACAGCGCTGATCAGCCGATGGAGCCACCAATTAGAGGTCTCCTTTTAACAGGACTAATGACTTTCATTAACTTCTCGATTGCCAGGCATGTTTCATCTCCATTACTAGGCTGATGAATGTTTACGGCGGTGAACTGGATTCATGTAGAAATATTTTCACAACTAAGGCTCTGTAAGGCAGTGTTTCTCAACTTTTTCTACCCAAGTACCCCCTATCGCAATTCAGTTCCAGCCAAGTACCCCCCCCCCACGTGTGTATATATATATATATATATATATATATATATATATATATATATCCCCCACCACAGGTATAGGTGCCCCCAGTACAGATAGATAGCCAGATATAGGTGCCTGCCCCCATTATAGGTACCCTCACCATAGCTAGGTGTAGGTGCCCTCAGTATAGCTAGGCATGGGTCCCCCCAGTATAGCCAGGCATGGGTGCCCTCAGTATGGCCTGGCATGTGTGCCCCAGTATAGCTAAGTATAGGTGTCCCCAGTATAACTAGGCATGGGTGCTCCCCAGTATAGCTAGGCTTGGGTGCCCCCCAGTATAGCCAGGCATGGGTGTCCTCAGTATGGCCTGGCATGGGTGCCCCCAATATAGCTAGGTATAGGTGCCCCCAGTATAGCTAGGTATACGTGCCCCCAGTAAAGCTAGGTATAGGTGCCCCCAGTGTAGCTAGGTATAGGTGCCCCCAGTGTAGCTAGGTATAGGTGCCCCCAGTGTAGCTAGGTATAGGTTCCCCCAGTGTAACTAGGTATAGGTGCCCCCAGTGTAGCTAGGTATAGGTGCCCCCAGTGTAGCTAGGTATAGGTGCCCCCAGTAAAGCTAGGTATAGGTGCCCCCAGTATAGCTAGGTATAGGGGCCCCCAGTAAATCTAGGTATATGTGCCCGCAGTATAGCCAGGCATGGGTGCCCTCAGTATAGCCAGGAGGGGGACGCAGCGCAAAACGGGGGAGCATGCCCACACATAGCGGCGGGGAGGGAGGTCTATTCCCCCCCTCCCTCACCTTGGGCTCCCCTGTCAGCGCTTCCCCCTCCGACACTCATTAATAGCAGCAGCGGCGGCGGCATGGTAAAAGGAACGCACACTTACTTCTGTGTTCCACGCTGGAGGTCCTTCTCTGTCAGCGATGACGCTACTTCCTGTTTATCAGGTGGGAATTGCCTGATGCTGGATTAATGTGCTTGCTCGCTGCAATCGGCCAACATAGGCACTAATCCCCTCCAGGTGCAGGCAGAATACTCATCGAGCCTCCACCGATCCTTCAGCAATGTCCTGCATCACCTTGCGGGCTCCTAGCGGCTTTCCGTGCACAGAAGCCAAAGTGCCTGCTGACTAGCATTGGGTCACGTGACACACCAACTTGCATGCACAGACGCCAGAAGCTGCTAGGAGCCCGTGAGGTGACGCAGGTTGTTGATGGAGGATCGGTGGGTATATAGTCTTGTAACTATCTGTCCCTCAGAGGATCTCACAGTCTAATCCCTACCAAAGTCATATGTCCATTAGCATATGGCCAATTTAAAGTTGGCCATGGCCATACACATTTTGCCACCAGATTCGACCATCAGATAGAACCCTCTCAGATGTGATCTGAGAGGGATCTGCTACTTTTCAGAATGAAATCTATTAAAAATCTATTGAACCACAGCGTTGCACTGTTTGATGCAGCGCAACACTATGGGCTGTCGATCTGCTGTCGCTCCCGACCTGTCAACAATTGATATCTTCTGTCTAGTGCGATCAAAAGATTCTACTGATTTAGCCTGAGAATCAATTGATTGGGCCAAAATTCATGACAACTGAAACATTTATTTTGTAGTGGGTCATATATTTTTTCAACCTTTTGGGAGGAGAGTATACTGGACCACCTGACTACTGGAGGGTCCTGCTTGATGGTCAGCTATGAAGAGGAAACGCCCACCACAGTGGCCCCGTCATAAGTGGAAAAAAAGTATATATGGCGATATTTGTGTTTTTCTGGTCATGAGAGGGTTAACATTTTTTTTTTTTAATTTCCAGAGAATTGTCCTTAAAGTAAACTATTCTATTGTATCCAACTTACATTCTAAACATCTTTTC
Organism: Hyperolius riggenbachi; assembly: GCF_040937935.1. Classification (NCBI taxonomy): domain Eukaryota; kingdom Metazoa; phylum Chordata; class Amphibia; order Anura; family Hyperoliidae; genus Hyperolius; species Hyperolius riggenbachi. Next base: position 65,501,385 of record NC_090650.1, on the reverse strand, counting down.
TCTTGTTTTCCACCAGCTGATAAATGCAGCCGGCCGACTTGAACTTTTATTGATTTTGCCCTGCTGGTAAAAAAAGTATTACAGATTTTTGTTTTATCTAGTATTAACACATGAAGATTTTCTGCAGGCTTGGATGAGTCTGGCTGCAACCCTCGGGGCGTTGCTGGGATTTTCTAAGGGGTCACGGCCTAAATCAATGATTCTTTTTTCATTCATCGTATTTTGTCTTACCATAAGAAAAGACAGCGATAGGAAAAATAATGAGATACACCTAAAAACAAATCAAAATATAACCACCCAAGGATACATATTTCAGCTGGCGGGGAGCTACTTCTGTGCAGAAATCAGTTCACAGCTCACAACTGTTCCTCTTTCGGAAGCAAATCCTTCTGTCCTGTCCCTATTTCTCTTAAAGTGAACTCAAGTAGAAGCTCAGGTTCAGAAACAAATACTTTTCTAAAGAGAGGAGAACCTCTAGATCAGGCATGGGCAAACTCGGCCCTCCAGCTGTTACGGAACTACAAGTCCCACAATACATTTGCCTTTATGAGTCATGACTGTGGCTGTCAGACTCCTCAATGCATTGTGGGACTTGTAGTTCCTTAACAGCTGGAGGGCCGAGTTTTCCCATGCCTGCTCTAGATCCTAATGAGGCTTCCCTCTGCAACATCCGGTCACTGTCCCCTTCCGGGATCCTCCTGCTGATCAGGGCTGCACTCCTATGTTGGCGCGAGTGCAACCATGATTTAGCCACACAAGCTCAGCAACACCTGTGCAGTAGCACGGAGGAGCTGGTAGTTACTGCACAAGTGCAGCCGTACTCATGCAGGTGAAGTATGGCTCAGCATGTGCTTGAAAAGGAGCTTGGCCCTGATGAGATTACTGACAATCCCTTGTCTGTAATCTTTGGAGGGTCCACATTCAGTGACGAGGGACTGGAGGACATGCAGGGAAGCCTCTTCAGGCTCCAGAGGTCTCCCTCTACTTAGGTAAGTATTTGATTTTGTACCCCAGCTTTGGCTCAGGTACACTTTAAGTATCCTTCCTTTTGGCCTGATGTACAAGATCTGTATAAATATATTTACCTATTAAAAAAGTGGTTACATTGTGCAAAATTGTATGTGCATTCACTAAATGATTGCCTTAGTTATCCTAAATGTTAGGATACACAGTATAGGAGAGGATTACTAATAGAAGAAAAAAGACCAGTGTAATTTCAAAAATTAAACTTAGTAATTTGCTCATACATTCTTTATGGTATACCTGACTGGCGGTGTGATGGGAGTGTGACTGGAGGCTTGGTGGGAACGCAACCGGAGGTGTGGTGGAGGTGTGACTGCAGGTGGGGGGACGAGGCTGAAGGTTAAGCCACTTCCTGATTGGAAGTGTGATAAAAGTGTGACTGGAGTAGTGGTGAGTGTAGCTAAAGGTGTGGTGGAAATGTAAATGGGGGTGTGTCTTTAGCCAAAAACTAACACCTTATTTCTATGTACGTTTATATAGGTATTTTATATGCTTGCTTATCTTTTAAAAAGAGACAAAATGAAACCCTGCATGTCAAAGTGCCCATTAATGGTACAATTTTTTCATGAAATGCTGTTTACGATTGTAAGTGATCAGAAGGTAATTATCGATTGTTCCCTTAAATGGGACAATTAGGGCATTTTCTTTCTTCAGATACTATCGTAAAATTCAACTTCTGAATCGATTGCATTTTCTGCTCCAATCGACCATAGAATCATTCTACATCGGTTTTCTGTACAATTCAATCGTAAAAAGTGAGTTAAAAGATTGTATCTGATGAAAATATTGTACCGTTATTGGGCACCTTCAAACAAATGTGACTTTCATTTTTCACTTTTGCCCATCAGATAATCTGCTCATTCCCCCATTGTATTTCCTCCAAATCTCACATTAGTAAAATCCTCCAACCGTCTCTCCACCTATTCATAGAGAAAAAAAAATGGAACCTCTTAAAGTAATTGTCTGGCTTTTATCTGATGAATATGCATTAAGGCTGCATAAACTGTATTATAATTCAATCTGCATTATTAGGCAAAGTAATTTAATCTGCATTATTGGAGAGAGTTTAAAAGGCAAGCTGTTGCATAAAAAAAACATATGCATTATCCTCGCCAATAGCCAACCTAGTCTATGCAGCAACGTATTACCGTTAATCTCATAGTTTTGTTGTGATTACAGATGTTTTTTTATGTGCGGCTTGCTTGAAAATCCGCTCTGTGGACCATGTGCACTTCCCACATCCAATCAGTGTAATCCTCCAGTCCGCTCGCTGGCAGACAAGGCTGCTAGTGTATTACAATGACCCTCTGTGTTCTTGTGAAAGCACAAATGACTCTCTTTTCTTTGGAGGGACAATAGAAGGGCAGAAGGAAAGTAACAGGGCTCTAAATAGGATATGCCAGTGACAATTAGGCAATACGTATTGTTCTATTGCTATAATCGATTGTCACCTTTGTTGACTCTTGATGGCATAGAGGTGGGAGGAGCTGAGCCATTGCAGTGACTGCCGCCCATGCCCGGTGTCCTATTCTGGGTGTTTTTTAAAAGGACACTAATGACTCTTAGTGACAGTTATTGGAGGGCTTAACTATGATGTACGAGGATGCAGTCTAATAGTTAAACATTGACCTGAGTTTAGCTCACTCACACAAGGAGACATGCAGTCTGGGAAATCTGCACTTGGAATCATAAAGGACAAGAGGAATGAGCAGGTGAAATCACAGATGGGACAGGTGGTCAGGAAAGAGAAGGCTCAACCACTCCATTGCTCATTATTTGGGGCACTCTATAGACTGACCAAGGACCGAAACTGCATGCTTAAAGGGAATCTCCAGCAACAGAATCTGGAGGCCGCCATGCTGTCATTTTATAAAAATTATTTAGCAGATGTTTTGCTTTCATCTTACTAAAAGAAGAAAACACAGAGAGCCCAGTATAGTGTAGTATATTTTGGAAAATAAAGAGATGTAAGTAAGTAAAATGATACTCAAAAACCAGGGTTACCCAAGTAGGTAACCAGTGTAAACGCAGGTGTGGAGATTAAGACCTGTCCCCACTAAGGATTAAGAAGTCGCTCTCTGTAGCTCAAAAAGAAGGGGGTATATATCACCCCTCCACCAGGGGTGGACACAGATCGCAGAGGCGCTGGACGTCATTACGACATTTTACTGTTAGATACTCCCTTGTGTTATTGCCTGAGGAAGCGGGAATATACCCGTGAAACGTGTTGCAGCTTTTTTCTCTAGAGTATGTCAATAAATTTTATTCCTGAAAACTGACAGTTTCATGCCTGTTTCGGGGACGTAAGTCCACCAATGCCTCCCTAGCAATTTTAAAGTTTTAGTCATGTTTATCCTGTTGGCGCCTCTGTTTACTATTTGAGATTTGGTTACATCTTGTTTGAGTTCCATACCTGCAACAAACACTTAGCTATCTTAACCAGAGTGATAAAGAATTGAACAACTGATGGGTATTGCTCATACTAGGCTACTTATTTAGAAACTATAAAAGACAGATTCTATTCTATACATGTTTCAGTCATGCCCCGTATTGTTATTCAGATCACAGAGCTAATGCATTGCAGGTGATAGCATAAAGGAGCAGGTGGATTTTGCACTCACTGGGCATGCCATGTGCCCAAACTTATTGGTATGCAGTGGTTGGTTTTGGTGCCCAGTTATTGGGAGACACTGGATGCTGCAGCAGAAGTAGATGATGCTGACTTAGAAGCAATAAGGGAAGATAAGTATCAATTTTGGCTATCAGTTAGGCTTAAGAGCTACTTAGAAGGGGTGGTGTTAAGTTTTCTGTGAAGCGTGGGGTAAGGCTAGTTTTACAAGTTAGGGTTAGAAGGTGAGGCTGGATTTACACTTAGATGCGCTGCGTTGGGTTGCATTGATTTGGGTTGCATTATAGCATGCTTTTCTCAATGTGATGCAACGCGATGCAATTTGACGAAACTCATCAGTGTAAATCCATTCTAAAACTAAGCAAAAAAGTGATTATAGTTGGGAGGCGCAAAGTTAGGGAAAGGTGTCAGAAAGGGGTTTACATCAGGACATTAGCATTAGGAAAAGGATTGCTTTAAAGCAATACTAAAATGATCTAGAAAAATTGATTTAGATACTCACCTATGGAGAGAGAAGGCTCTGGATCCCATAGAGCCTCCCAGGTCCTACCCGTCTCCTCATTCCCCCACAGGTCTCTGGTGAACTTCTTTGACCAGCTTGGTCATCTTCGGTCCTCCTCGGGCAGTCTTCAGAAGTACCGTGTCCTCAATTACTTCTGAAGATAAGCGGATGCATACTGCATTCCAATGACTCCAGAAGGCAGGGGCGTAACTATAGAGGAGCAGCCTCTGCGATTGCAGGGGGGGGCCCAGAACTGGGGAGAGAGGGGCTAGCAACGACCAACCTTCCCTTCCTCTGATACAGAGGACTGTACATCAGAGCAGGCATTTTTGTGGCTACACTTGCCATGGGTGTGAAGATCATGATGGCTACGTTTCTTTTTTTACCCTTGTAAGATGCATCCCCAGGGTATGAAGGGCAGCATGGGGAGGCATGAAAAAGGGGGTTAACATGGGGGGGGGGGCATCAACATTTGCTGGGATGGGGGGGGCCATGAATTGAAGTTCTGCCACTGCCGGTAGGTGCCAAATTTGAACAGGGGACAACGGAGTAACGAGGAGACAGAGAGAGGATCGGGAAGTATTATGATTATAGTTCATTAACACTTGAATGTGGCATATTGGCTGGTAAAGTCTTAGTAATAGGCAGTGGGTTACACCTGTATACTGTATATATTTTAGCTTGCATACGTAGAGTTAAAAATCAAACACGGGCCGAAAACTCACACTTGCTAAGATATTCCGTTTTGACGGTTTCACATTTTACAGAGGATGAATGCATCGACAGCTGGGAATATATACTCCATCCAGAGATCTCAGGAACAGGAAGACAATTAGGTGGTGACAAGTGTGTCTTTCTTATAACTGTCTCGTTTCAGTTTCCCTCTCGGTGTCCTCTGGAAACAGTTCCCGTTGTGTCATATGACACGGGAAGAGTCTGGTAGAAAAAAATTGGAGCTGATGTGTTATTGTGATTGCGCTTTGCAGCTCGGGCAGAGAAGAATGTCAGCATGCAGTCATTTACTGACTATTCACCATGTTGTCGGAGTTTCAATGCTCTTGTCAATGGGGATCTACAGTTACCCTTTAGAAGCTAAAGGAAGTGACATGGAATCCAAATCACTGCATAAAAAGTGAAGACTTCACCTAGCAGACATGAAACAGAGGAAATAGCTGACCGCTTACCGCACTACGGCAACCGGAAAAGATGTAAACTGGAAAGGCAGCCCAATCTCTTTCAAATAACAATAAATCAATACATTGCAAAGTGAGAAGTTAAAAAAAAAATAGAGGATAAAGAAATGATTAATATTCACTGTAGAAAAAGAGATTTTGGATTCTTAATGGTTGCCGGTAACCTCCAAGTATCTATTGGATGACAGAGACCAGGAGCTCAATGGTGCAGTATCGTTGCATGAGTTAGTAGTAAGAATAAGGTGTACGGTAGAATCCCATTATAGTAAACTTTATGGGACCAGGAAAAGTGGTTTACTATATCAGAAGTTCAGTACGGTATATTAGAATTATAATTTCTGTCTGAGACTGACATCTAGTACACTACTTAAATAGCTGTCCTCATAATGGATCAGCGTTGGCAAAAAATGTTTAGAGGGGCATAACTGCTCTCTCATAAATAACTCTTTTTGGGGCCCCAAAACCTTAAGCACTAGACTTAACAACAAGAAAAAGGAAAGAAAGTTCTCAGGGGCCTCAAAGATCCATCAAAAATATATATCAATGCTTTATTTTGGACAAAAAAAAATTCACAGCAAGCCAATATCTGTTAAAATCAATTAAAAGCTTCAGAGTCCTCGGAGCTCCTCAAACATCCTCACATCCAACTCACCATTCACACAGACCACGTAGAGATTTAGATGCACTTCGCTGCAGCAACTATCTATAAATCGAATGCCAGGTAGACCCAAGCGGTAGATCAATTAGTGCAAAACTGATCTAGAGTAAATGCTCTCCAAGGCTGTAACATCCAGCTAACTAATACCTAACCTGAGTGCACTCAGACAGATTGGAGCAAATAGTAGTTTACTTCATCCAATATTCTAGATGGTAGTTATGATCAATATTGTCACAGCATCCACATATAGTTGTTTTTTTATGCTCAGTTCATCAGCAATTGCTTGTGAGTAGCATACATGTCAATTGCACACATAGTTCATAGGCTCAACATGGACTGAGACTGACATCTACCCTCCCTCCCTGTGTAGTACAGTAACGTGCGCACGCCCCATGCCCCCCCCCCCCCCACAGTGTGTTTCGCTTGCAGCATTACCAGTGCATGCAGCACAGACTCAATCAACTCCCCATGTTCCAGGCACTGAGAGCCCTGCTGTCTGCACCACCACTGCTGCGTACAGTACTTCCTGCTTCTCAGTTCGGGCACTAGAGTGTACAGTACTTCCTGCTTCTCAGTTCAGGCACTAGAGTGTACAGTACTTCCTGCTTCTCAGTTCAGGCACTAGAGTGTACAGTACCTCCTGCTGCTCAGTTCAGGCACTAGAGTGTACAGTACTTCCTGCTTTTCAGTTCAGGCACTAGAGTGTACAGTACTTCCTGCTTCTCAGTTCAGGCACTAGAGTGCACAGTACTTCCTGCTTCTCAGTTCAGGCACTAGAGTGTACAGTACTTCCTGCTTCTCAGTTCGGGCATTTGAGAAACAGGAAGTACACAGTGGCAGTGGTGCAGAGATGACAGATGGGGCAGGGGGAGAGGATCAGCAGCACAGGAAAGCAATTAGCATTTTTAAACAAAAGAAATACATATGGCAGCCTCCATATCCCTCTCACTTCAGGAGTCCTTTAAGATTTACATTTTCCTTAAGGCAAAATGTTTGCAACAATATTAACAGATTTTTGAAAGATAGACGTGTTTGTGAAAATGAGAACTTTTTTCAAGATAACTTTTCTCATGTAAACTTGCAATTGGCGAAAATGTGAATATTCATGCCCATAAGCTGTCGTGAATGTTCGGTAAAATTTTGGTGAAAATTCTATCAATAAGAAAATTGCCAAATTCACTCATCACTATTCCTCACCTGCTCTAAAACACGCACACATTTGCAGTGAAGGGGCATCCCGCAAGGGATGTAATCAGGGCCGGTTCTCTCATGAAGCAAGGTGAAACATTTGCATTAGGTGCAGAGATTTCAGGCGCAGCATTTTTGTACTATGTGTACTTACCTGAGGAAGAATGGAGTGGCTGAGGGTGAGCAGTTTTTTTGTCACAGACTCATAGCCAGCCAGTGTATTGTTGTGTTGAGCTGCAGCCTGTCATGTGAGACCATTAAATGAAGCAGAGTAAATTGTCTGGTGCTGTCACAAGTTTGCCTCAGACAGGATGTAATCAAGACTAGAAGTTTATTTGTGAAAAGGCACAGCACAATAAAAGATTGCCCTCTTTCCCTTCCTTCACTTTATAAAATGTGATTACTGCTTTTATTATACCATTCTTAATAAATGGTGCTCACGATTTGGTGCACTCTCTCTAAATTTAGTACAATTTAACCAAAATTACCTGTGATCATTTCTCACTATGCAAGTAGGGCGAGACTAGGCAAGGAGATATGCACACTGTGGAGGGGAGGGATGGGGTATGAGTGGTCAAACACTGTGCCCCCACAGGGGTTGCAGCAACATCACAGAACATGTATGGGGGGGGGGGAGCATGAGCAGGCAGCACTTTGAAGGTGGGAGCTAGGAATGGTGGGGAACCTGCAAGCCCCAATTAAAGTATTTAAATCTTTTATACCTGCACCAAAATGCCCAATTCTCTTCTCTCCAAGAACTCTACACTCAAAGGACCTGCTTTGGTTTCAAAATAGCTAACTGCCATATTGGAGGCTGCCACATTTATAACCTTTTAACAATACCAGTTGCCTGTCTGTCCTGCTGATCAATAGTGTCTTCATTATACACCAGAAACAAGCATGCGGCAAATGCAGTCAAGCTTAAGTCAAACCTCTGGTCTGCATGCTTGTTCAGGGTCTACCGCTAACAGTATTAGTGGCAGAGGATCAGCAGGACAGCCAGGCAGTGTGCACATTTTCAAAAGGAAATAAATATGGCAACCTCCATATCCCTCTCACTTCAGTTGTCCTTTAAAACAGAAGCGTCAGCCATATTATGCCATTATGTACTGCCCACATTTTGATTTAAATTAATTTTATATAGTAAATAAAGAGAATTATGTTACTGGCATTTGCCATCTTGCTTCCCTCTGACTGAAGCCGATCCTGATGTCATTTCCTCCATTACTTTTTTTTTCTCCTAGAATCTGCACTGTCATAGGGAGCTTGCTTTGTAAACACATGTGAGCACAGCATACATTGTATTTCAGCAACTTATGCCTTCTCAGCCTCGTGTCACACTGATAAAAACAAGGAACACCAAGAGCCCCAAAAGTGTAATATGTACTGGTAAATGGTTATTAAATAGAGTAAATATTAATACTCACAAACCAGGGTTACCATTAGGCAACCACTGTAAAGGCAGGTGGGGAGATTTTCCTGAACCCACTCAGGAATAAGAAGTCGCTCTCTGTAGATGAGAAAAAAGGGGGTTCAACCCTCCACACAGGGTGGACTCAATATTATGCAGGAGAACAGAGGCGCCAAAAGGATAAAAGGAAGCTAAATGAGCTTAAAAACCAAATTCTTGGTAAATAGAGGAGGTAGTGGTGGACTGTTAAGGACAGAGGTGCCTGGCTCTTCTACTGACCACATATGCTATTGCGTTGTTATTGCCTGATGAAACGGGATCAAACCTGTGAAACGCGTTGCATATTTGGAGTTCATAAATAAAATATATTGACTGTCTTTACTACAGTCGTTGTGTGTCTACTTGGAGGAGGAGGAGGTAAGTCCACCACTACCGCCTCTATTTACCAAGAATTTGGTTTTTAAGCTCATTTAGCTTCCTTTTATCCTTTTGGCGCCTCTGTTCTCCTGCATAATATGGTGTCACACTGAACTGCCCTCAGCCAATCAGTGAGGAGCAGGAATGTGGGAGGGTTGATGACAAGCTTCCTTCTCATCGGCAATGTACCAAATAGGGCCAGTCTGACTGAGAAAAGATTTATTACAGCAGTAACATTTCTGATTAGATTGGAATGCTTGCAATGCAGGGTAGGGCTGCAGGCTGCATAATGAACACAGTGCAGTGAGTAAATGGAATTTGATTTTGTGGCTGACAATCCCTCTTTAAAGCCAATTCAACTATTGACCAAGTTTCTCAATATAAACGGTATTGTAACCTGTATGTAATCTGTAACCATACTTTGCTGCAGTTGTTTTTAAAATATATCTGCATGCATATACAGCTTGATATAATTGTCTTTTAAACTAAGATAAGATCTAGTACAAACTAAGATAAACAACATAAAAACATCTTGGCACTCTAGCTGGCACCAGCCGCTGTTTTTTTCGCCGCCTCCTTGGCTTAACAGTTTGCTTGCCCACCTGCCTTATACCAACTTGGATTCCCTGCTGTTAGCTAGACATGCATGTTTTTAAAAAAAAAAATCCAAAACACTGAGTTGAGCACAGTGCAGTCCTACGAAGGGGCATAAAATGTCAGCGTTCACCAGGCTTCAGGTCTTACCAAGCACCAGACAGCTGGCACTACAGATGAGAACGACTGCATCTAATGTTCCATGAAATTAATAGCAGTAATTGGGAAAAGGTGGAAACAGGAGCGACAATGGTTCAGCACTCTTTGCGCAGCGAAACATTAAACAAATATTTATCTGAAAGTGGCCTAAAATCAGCCAATATGGCACATGTTCATTCTTGCCAGTTTTTTTTTTAAACATCTTCCAGGGATCCTGCTGATATACATACTCTGCTGATGAGCTGATATATTTCAATCCATCACACACCGATCTGTTTCTTCAGGGTCCTGGCTGTTCCACCAAAACAGCGTGACTATAAATATCTCAGTGTGTTTTTTTCATAAATGAATACAGCAGGTTTAAAGCTAATGGGAACCTAAAAAACAAAAACTCGCGCATGTGCAGTAAGGAGCCGCCTGTCTTTGGGAGCACTTGGGCTCCTTAAGACTTTTGAAGCCTCTCGCAGAGAGGGCTTCAAACGGGGTGACATCGCTGGAATGAGCGGACCGTGAGAGGTGCAGGAATACTCTATAAGACCCAGAGCCTTCCCTCTCATTAGGTAAGTATCTGGGCTTTTTTTTATTTTTTTTAGGTTCCCATTAGCTTTAATGTATACAAAAAGGCAGCCCCTCAGTAAATATGGAAATGCGATATAAGCAGAGCAAGAAGGAAAAGGGTTTCATGGTCAATGGTAGATGTGTAAAAACGTAAATTTTAATAGAGTACAATAAATAGCAGGAGGGCAGTCTTTGTTCCATTAAATATAAAGTTATAATGATAAAGTTCATGCAATTATGATAGACAGCCCGGTGCACGTTTCTTGGCCTTTGTAGGGGCTGCTTCCCCAGAGGCAAGAAAACTTGCAGTAACGGGACTGTGGCAACAAGTAAAAATACAAAATCTACAAAAAAAAGTGAAACACAGAATCCAAAGCTGAATCATGGAGACATTCATATATAAACAAAAAAGGAAATGCAGGAAAGGGGACAAAGTATACAAAAAGCAGTGTCTGTATACTGTAGACAGTAAGTACAGAGCACCTAAAGAATTTTTTGTTATTTTGTTTAGTCACATAATATAGATATACCTGGGGCCTTTTCCCTCCCAGTTGTTATGTCCAGCCCCCAGCTGCTTTGGGAGGTTAGTCTAGTGATCACTTTTGAACTATTGTTTTTTCCTGGGGCCGGACCCACATATCTGATGCCCTAAAGAACCCAGGTGAGGACGGGATTTCCTCACCTGCCTTCATACTGTGGTTGCCATTCCCACACTTGTATTCTTTTGCTCTTTACAGCTAATGAAATTCATAAAAAAAAAAAAAGAAACCAGATACTTATCTAAGGAGAGGGAAGGGGCCGGTTAAATCCCCCGCCGCGGTGGATTTCGGAAGTCTTCGGGAGCCGAGTTCTCCAGAAGAAAGGCGGCTCCATACTGCGCATGTGAGAGTGCAAGGGAGAGGGCGCTCATTCGTGTGCAGTATGGAGCGGCTCGTATTCGGGAGCATTCGGGCTCCCGAAGACTTCCGAACCTTCCCTTTGGTGGTGGAAAGAGCAGTATTTGATTAATTTTGTCAAACACCGCTACGGGGGAGCCAGCGCTGGAATGGGCACCGGGAGAGGAGAGGGAAGGGTCATTAGGACCGAGAGTCTTCCCTCTCCTTAGGTAAGTATCTGGCTTTTTTTTTTTTACAGGTTCCCATAAGATTACGTGATCAGCACTTGACATACTACACCACAAGGGTGTCCTGGTGCCTCTGTATATTTTCCTGTTTTCCTAAGAAGTCTGTTGAATCCCTTGGGATAATACACACCCTTATACACAAAGTACATCACAATAAAATGAAAGTTAAGCCTATCCATGCACAAAATACCACAATTACTGTATAAGTCAGTGCACCAAGGTAACGCCTGCAGTATGTCGAGAGTAACTCCAGATCACACAATTCCTGAGAAGGGCCACACGAAAAATAATAAATTAACAAACCATATTTTCCAAAATATTAAACTGGTGCGGACTAATAATAATTTTCTGCCTTAGATAAACTTCCAGTATCTTGAAAAAAAATAATTTTGTACTCATAATATCTTCAGACAATGGTTTAGTTTTGGTTTTCACTATATGCTTGCGTTTTGTGAGAATTTGTTTCCGTAGAAAAATGCGAATGAGAATTTGCATGTAATGGAAGTTAACCCATTGACTTTCATTAGCATGGAAATTTTCTTTCTGGAAATCTGCTAACAAAACGCATATTAGATATTATTAGAAGGTCAATGTCAAATTTGATATTTTTATCGATAAAAACAGTTTAAGATGTTGGCCTATATGCAATTAACTTTTTGTTCTGCGTTATCTTCTATGAGTTATTTTCATCTTCTCTTTAAAATAACTTTTCAGCATTTTACAATTTACAAAGTACCCAGAAATTGGTGAAAAAGTACCATCACAATTATTTTGAGTATTTTCTTGCTTACTGGTGGTTTAAAGGGCATTTTAAGACAAGGTTTGAAAATATCAACCGGTAGAAAACTCGAGAGAAAAAATAAATTGTATATGGGCCTTTGGCTTAATTTCCTTTGTCATAAAAAAGGCTAAAAACAAAAACAAAGGAGTATTTAAAGAGACACTTAAGCAAAAAAAAAAAAAAATATGATATAATGAATTGGTTGTGTACTATGAACTATGAATAATTACTAGAAGATTAGCAGCAAAGAAAATATTCTCATATTTTTATTTTCAGGTATATAGTGTTTTTTCTAACATTGCATCATTCTCTAATATTTGCAGATTACACAACACTTAGCATTCAAAATGATTCTTTCAGAGCAGTCTGTAAACGAATGACTTCTCCTCTGGCAGAGAAAAAGACATTTGTTTACTTACAGTTGAGATAATAAAAGTCAGATAACAGCCCTCTCCATGACTTTGAAAGTCGTAGAGCTTAATGGCTTTTTTGCATAGAGATAACAACTGGAGTTTCTTAACTCTTCCTGTACTGCAAACAATTAGACTGATGTATCTGATCTTAATGTTTAATTTCTTAGCTGTACTACACATACAAATCATAATATCATAATTTTTTTTTCGCTTCAGTGTCTCTTTAAGGCAAAATATCTATTCTGGATTACCAATGACTGTTTATATGGCTCTTGATAGAACTTCTATTGAGGTTGCAGCAGTGGGGTGCCTCCAGTGCAACTTCCTACCCTCCCCCCCTCAACCAACACACACACCACAAACACGCACATCATCCTTATAGAACAGGACAGGCTGCTTGGCCAAGAGCCGACCAGTGTGTTTGTGCACCTATTGCTCCAAACTGTCACCCAAAATAATCACTACCAATCACTGCATTGCATAGGTAGCTTTAATGCATTCACAACACACATCATAGAATTTATGCATCTCTTCAACAAACAATGGAGTGGTAAGATTCTATTTCTGTTGTGACTAGTCCCCCTTTCATATACCGGGCTTAGGTAATTCTGCACAGCGGGCTAAAAATGCTCTAAGCTCTCATTGTTTTGTGTCTAATGTTGACAATACCAGAAAGGCAGCAGCTCCGATAAAAGCAAAGAAAAAAAAAAGCAAGAAGCAGACTTCAAATCAGCTATGGATTACAAGGAAGTCTTAGTTTGATTCATATGTCTGTAGAATATTGATAAAGTGCTGTTATGTTCTGCAATCAGCTTTACAATGGTATGTTCTTCTGAGTTTTAGGTGCTCTTTCCCATCATTTAGCTATCCCTTAACAGTGTGCTTCTCCTTAATGTCTAACCCTAACCTCCCCCTAATATAAACCCCTTTTCCCTAATGTTATTTTCAGAGGGTTAACTACAAAGCATGGGGCCCTTTGCAACACTTGATGGGGCCTCCTCCATGTTCACAACCCTTCCGCTGTCTCCTCTTGGTGACACCCAGAGCCTGGTGGTCCATTTGCCAAAGGTTATACAACAAGTGTGCCCAGTAAGAAGACGCTTAGTCGGCGAATCGCGTTGTCCTTGAGCGGGAGTCACTCCAGCTTCTCTCCCTGTGTGCCTGATTGCCTGGTAAGATTCTCTGGGCCAGATTTATCAAAGCATTATCAACAGTTTTTTTCTTCTAAAACTGTTCTAACCAGCAAAGGAACAGTTCTGCATTATAGTAAGAAACTTCTCAAATCCTACATACTAGTGGATTTCTAGAGCTGCACTACAGTTAAAAAAAGTGCAAATCCATCCCTAAACTGCTGCAGATTAAGAAGTGCTACATAGCAGTTCTCCAGATAGTGCAGCAGTGCAGGCTAGATGTAATTTGTGAAGGGCTCCTCCCCCCTCACTCAGAGCCTGCTGACAGCAGATGTGCTGGTTACCTCAGCAACAGTAATTTCCCTCACACAATGCACTGCCTGTGAGACCTTCCTAACTCCTCCTATTCCTAACAGTTTAAGAAGGAATCTGCACTATTTAGTGATTTCTTATGATGTCTGAGACAGTCCTGCACGGATTTCTAAAAACCTAGTAATATTTTGTCTCAGACACTCTTGATAAATGTCCCCCTCTGACACTTCAGCGCCGCTGTGCGCTCCTGACACTCGCCATTCTTGGCCATCCTTTCATCCTCACTATACTTTCTGGATTCATTTCCTCATCGACATGGTGGGTCTGTGGTTCACTTTTTTTGTTCATTTGATCACTTTTGCACGTTGTTTTCTCCGACTTTGGCACTTTCCAAGTCTCTTGTTGGGCAATACAGGTTTTGTTTGATACTCCTATACAGCATTGGTTATACAATTATATTACTGACATTCAGGAATTGAGCCTGTGTATTATAATTATACTGTGCAATATTATATACCATTATACCTCTGCTCCATTTATTTTAATTGTTTTGCATTGTATCCATATATGTATCAAATAAAGCTTTTTGTACTTTTCATATGGTTGTAGTGGTGTAATTGTTATAGGATCTTCTTTTCTCTTCTTGGTTCTAGCACAAGTGTGCCCATCATAATCTCCTCGCCCATAAAAACTGTGGCCAACACCAAATCTGGAGGTTGGACTCCTGTTTTGGAGAATGCGCCCCTCCTCACTACAACTATAGGCCCCCAATTGGGGTTGTCTTCACTGGAATGTGTACAGGTCTCATCTGAGCTCATTTAAATCACATGCCAGATGTTTAAGTGGCAGCAACCCACGAGCACATTATTCCTCTGCTTACCTTGTCCACTGGAAGCCACTCTATCATGTGCTGTGCTGTTGGCCCTCATTGGCCTCCCTTCCTATAGCAACAAAATATGTACCTTGGCTGTAGCCAAGGGATGCATCTGTATGTGCTCATTCTCTCTCAGTGTAGCCCATAGGGTCAAGCTTAAACCTAATGGGCAAGAAATAGTTAAGATGTAAGTGTTCATTTTAATTTCAGCTGTGTTGACTTTAGCCAAAAACTCCAAGCAAAGGCATGACCAGGCATCTACTGTACAGTATAAAGATGTGGAAGCTTGCCTCATCAAGATAAATCACACTTGGCTGGAAACTCCAGTGTGGCAGCATCTTTGAAACGGTTGTCTAGATAAGTTGAGTAGGGTGAGTTTTGGTAATGGTAATCGGGGGGATCAAGCCTTAATGTTAGTAGGGGGCGGTAGAGGGAGAGAGGAAGTTAGGAACTGTTGATAGGCTTAATATAAAGATTGGTGGCAAGAGTGCTGACTCCATTATATAGTGACAAGCTCATAAGACGCGTGTTTAAGATCTGGCTAGTAAGTCTAAGTAAAGCTATAAAAAGGGGCTGAGACGTTTCAGCACTACATTGTGCACTTGGTTCATGGCTAGATTTGTATTTTTGCGTCCCTAGGCCAAGTATGTTGTAGCTCCTCTTTCTTGTTCAGCAGTGCCCGTCCCATTTTACGTGCCGCCTCCTCTTTCATGTATATCATCCATGTACAGCAACCACTTTCTTTCTTGAACAGCTCCCTTGGGCATCAGTTTCCCTTTTTCATGAGCTGCCCACATTTTTAGCTTCCTCTTTCATAGGTAGCAACCCCTCTTTCATGTTCAGGTGCCTCCTTGTGCTGAAGCTGCCCAAGACCTGGGCCTTTGTGGCCTTTCCAAAAATGTGACCCTGGCTTGGTCATACAGATCTGTAGCAAAACTGGAGGTAGATGATGGTCACAATTTATGGAAAAAAAATGACACCCCTTTGGCACTCCACAAACCGTCATCCCTACAGCCGCCATCAGAAACCATTTAAATTCTGTGGGTTCAATACTATACAAAGTACACTTTCCCAGGAACCCCCTTGCAGGGTATATTTAGGGCCTCTCCTTGGGCCCTTTACTGAAGCACCACTTGTACCCACCTGATGATGAAGACCCTGCCCCTCCCCCTTCTCATTCTGGCTCAGGAATCAGACAATTTTCCTGTTTATTTCCTCTACATATTTTTCCTCTCATTACACTCTGATAATTTAAGGCTGGTCCGTGACTTACAGGATTTCCATTTTGTGATTAAGAGCTATTATTAAAGGCTTAACTCGGAAGTCTAGTTCTCACCAGTAATGCACCAAACGACTGCTGATAGCGAGTGAAATATCAGCATTATCTTTGGGGATTTTACAATGAATATGAAAGTCAGCCAGATGGAAAATGTTTTTCACAGCATATTATGTAGCGCATTTGAAATCTATACCATACTTAACATCATAACTGCAATTCATGAAGACTTCACTGGAAACATCAGAGGGTAAGGCTGGTTCTTAGGATGATTTGAGAAGATAAGTGAAATCATAGCATAAATATACTAAGTCATTGCTCATAATTTTCCATGCTTAATTATGCAGCTATAATACTTTATTAATGACTCTGTCCACCTCTGAAATAATTTGAGAATCCCATGGCTGCCAAGGTATATAAGGAAGTCCTCAGATCATACAAGGTACGCAGAACTGCCCTGCTTGATATCGCTGCTCTAATAGCTCTCCCATGATTCTCTGTGTTGCCTCCTTAGCTTCTCCTCACTGTCGCTATCCTTCTGTTTACCTGCAGACTGTCAGTGTCCTCCACATTGCCTCCCCGATTACATGACTCCCCCACCGCTCCCCGCCTCCACTAGATTCCTCCAATCCGCGCCTCACATCACAACTGAGCCAATGGTTCTTCTCCTTTTGACGATGCTGGACTGTACTTACAAATGCATAAACATCCGCCCCAGAGAATGTTTATGCATTTGTAAAAAGCTGCCGGAAGGTCAAGTCCTCAGAAAAGAGCTCTCCTGAGCAATCCATAAATGCTTCGGCTCTGATCAGACATCATGGATCCACCACCAACACCCTAAGATTACCACGTGGCGAGTAAGACCCAATTATAAGGTCTGCTCGTATGTGGCCCAGATAGGAATCAAGGAATTCCAGTGGCTGAAAAAATTTGTCACAACATCACTCCGAGCGTCACCAAGGATTGTCAATCACATGTATGGGAACGAGGAATAAAAAATGTTAACGTGTAAACAGCTTTGCTACAACATCAGGTCTATTAAACCTTCAAAGCTGGGTACAAATGGTTAAAATCAAGAAGGTGAACACTTGCTTACGGGCCCTTGTAACAGGGACCTGGTAAATGAAAACGCTTGTATAGGACAATCAGACACTGTCACCTCGTGCACCTGCCGCTCACCCTCTTCCTTTAATTTGCTTATTCAATAACTTGCCAGGCAGGCATGTGGTCGGAACCTCGTCAGACAGTCATGCTGCGACTGTGAAGACTGGAGGCAGAGCTACAGCGCAAAGCTCTGCCTCCCCCGGGCAGCAAAATCCACGACCTGGAAAGTCGTGGAATTTTGCACCGGGATTTTGGGGGTATAAATACCTCGTTCTGCCGCAGGGATGCAGCGTATCAGCTATGATCCTATTGCTTAAGATAACTGGCCAGTAAGAAGAGGTATTTTTTATGGCTTCAGACTCTCTTTAAGGGCTCTGCCTTGGACACAAGGGCCTCGATTCATAAAGCATTACCTCATGCGGTAATGCTGAAAACAGCAGACTTTACCGACCACTTAGCAAAATGTCAATTCATAAAGGCTGTTACCGCATGAAAAGCTGACATTACCGACCAGGGAGATAAATTACCGACTTGGCTGCAGTTACCGACAACACATGTCAGTAAATTGTCAGCAAATGTCAATTCATAAAGCCTTCAACAAGCGGTAAGCCTGGCGGTAGTTACCGACACCTCTGGTGAGGTCTTAACAAGTTACCGACTGCTCTGACAGCTCTGATTAATGCAAAGTGCAGAGAGCCGAAAGTCTGTTTGATTCATCTGTGGAGAGAGCCAGAAGCCCTCTGTGTGAATCATTTCAGCAGGCAGGGAAAGACTGTGTGACTCATCTGTCTGAGTCATCAGTAGAAAGAGCCGTCTGTGTGAGTAATTTCTGCAGGCAGGGAAAGACTGTGTGACTCATCTGTCTGAGTCATCAGTGGGAGAGCCAGAGAGAGCCGTCTGTGTGATTCATTTCTGCAGGGCAAAAAGGGAATCGGGACACTGCTCTACTCTACCGCTCAATGGGCTGCGGTAATTTACCGACCTCCAAGGGCAGCTGGGGAAATCTTTATGAATTAGCACACAGACCGGGAAAATACCGAGTGCGGTATTTTCCCGACAAGATTTTTTTTATCGCACTGCTGTTTATGAATCGAGGCCAGGGAGACCTAACACTGCTACTGCCTATAGAGCGCATCCTAGTGGCTGCAGCTCTAGCACTTTGAGTCTGCCAGGAAAAAAGCAGGATATAAATGTATATATTGTCCCCGACTTACGAATGCCCAACTTACAAATGGCCTGCCGATACGATATGCCCAAACGTTAAGTTTGAAAAAAAAAATCAAAACGACTTGGAAGTTTTTGAGAAAACCAGTTTTAAAAAATTCAAAGGAAAAATGTTTTTTTCTTAAACTCAGTAAAATAACATTTTGCTTGGTACACTATATTATATAGCGATTTACGAATCCTGGAAAATTAGCACTTTACGATCATTGCTAGGACAAAAGGAGGCACAAAGGGTGACACTGAGGGAGCAGGTGGACAAAGATGACACAGTGTGGTGTGTGGGGGCAGAGGGGGCACAGAAGGGGACCCTTGAAGCACAGGGGAACAGAGGTGAAACACAGGTGGACATTGGGGGCACAGAGGAGGTACAGGGGACATAGATGGCACAGCGTTCCGACTTAAGAACGGATTCAGATCAATAATGAACCTGCAGTCCCTATCTCATTTGTCAACTGGGGACTACCTGTAATATAGATCTGTAAATATATACAGTATATATAAAGAGAGAGAGAGAGAGAGAGACAAGACTAACCTATCTATCGAGGGCTCCCATGGTAAAATAGTAACAATATAAGAAGCATGCAGAATTTTAATCTGCACTATAGGCACTTCCTATGACTTCCTGTGACTGAGAAATTCTATGGTGGTTATAGAAGAGGACCTCAGTGTTATTTATGAAATGGTGTCCTTCATTATACAGTCACGGTGCCGATCAGGCCTCAGCCACAGCTTAGTCAGTCAGAAGCTGCAGTATGTCCTTATCTGTGCCATTGCAGCTTAATGGATAACCTTCTTGGGAAGGGAGGGGTGGGATAAGTATAGTCTCCAGCAGCTGATTGCACCGCCATAATTGGCTGAAAACACCCCACTGACTTGAATAGGAATTCTCCATCTATCTTGAGTTTCCCCCTAAGTGCTTCATTAGCAGCTGATTTTTGTTAAAATGTGTCATTTTATGAAGCCGGCGCAGTGCACTCTCCTGTCTGCTCCAGACGCTCGGGTGGAAAGAGTCATTTTTTTCCTTCCCCGTTGCAATTTTCTTAGATGGATAGTAGTCTCTGATTGCCTACATATCTTATTTCACTAAATGTTATTTCAAGCCATTTTACTGCCTGCAATTAAACATTCATTTCAGCATCTCCACAGCCGTAAAATCATACACTAGAACTTTGTTCACAGTACTGATCAGGAAAAGAGGGATAAAACCACATTCCAGACAGGCAGTGTGTGTAGTGCATGCCTCATGCTTTCTTTACAGGAAACCGTGTAAGAAAAGTTGAGTGTTTCTTTCCTGGGGCTTCTTCCGCCCCCAGTAGTGTCTAAGGTACCTCTGTGTTTTCCTGCCCCCCCCCCCCCCCGGTGTGCCGCTATCCCCCCCACTAATGCCTCGACTAGCTCAGTTACAGACTACGGCGCATGTGCTGTCTCGGCCGCATGCTACCCAGTGCTGTGGAATCGGTACAAAAAACATCCAACTCCTCAGTTTATGAAAGTTAACCACCGGCTCCAGCTCCGACTCCGGGTACCCAAAAGTGCTCAGACTCCAACTCCTCGACTCCTTAATACTTATCAGGTCTATGGAGTTGGTACAAAAATCATCCAACTCTAACTCCTCAGTTTAAGAAACCACCAACTCTGACTCCAGGTACCCAAAATTGCTCAGACTCCAACTACACAGCTCTGGTGCCACCTCAATTGCACTCCTATGACCATAGAGCACCATCAAGGACACGTGTGGCCTGGAAACTTACATACCCCCCAGTCCATAACCCAGTTGGATCCATACTTTACTTGGGCTGACAGTGGCACAACAGAGGGGAGCAGGGGGACACCAAGGGACCTCAGATACTACTAGGAGCTGGAAGATGCCTCATGTAAGTAACACTCTGCTTTTGCCTTAGGTAAGTAACACTCTGCTTTTGTCCACCCACTTAACAATTCCTTTAAGAGAGTAGCAAGAGAAGAGAGACCCGCTGCAAAGCAGTGTTGGACTGGGAGGTGGAAAAGCTGAGGAAATCCACCTGCTGGCCAAGCAGCAGTAATCAGGTGTTATCACTTCCAATGGAAACCTATAGCAAGTGTTCATTGTGAGCAGCGGCACATGATTTCTGCTGCTTGGCCAGCAAGTGGATTTCCTCAGCTTTACCATCTCCCAGTCCGATACTGCTGTAAAGTGGTAGCTGAAGATGAATCCCATTTTTTGTTGTTATGTACAGGTAGTCCCTCACTTACAAACACTTGTTGTTTGTAAAATATGTACTGTACTGTTTTTGTTTTTACTTATTTTTGTGTTACAATATTGTATAAAATTTCCAAGAGTGTGACCTACTCACATCCAGCTATACCTGGAGAGCCCGAGTGGAGATGGATCATGGTTCTCCATATGCTTCAATGTGGTTGGTTGCCCCCTGCAGGAACCCACCTTTGTTTCTATATTCCTTCATTGTCATTTCTTCCAGCCTAGTGGCGTATTGCGCTCCCGTTGTCTCTGATTTTTTTAAAGTAACACTAAAGCGAAAAAAAACCCTCATGATAAAATGAATTGGTTGTGTAATCCAGATAATTAAAACAACATTAGTAGCAAAGAAAATAGTGTCATTTTTATTTTCAGGTATATAGCTTTTTTTTCTAACACTGCATCATTCTCTAATAATTGCAGTTTCACACGCTCAGCATTTTAAATGATTTCACAGAACAGGCTACTGACCCTTTGAACTTTTCTCTGCAGAAAAAAAACATAAACAAAGAATCAATGAGAGATAGTTGAGATAAGAGCTTCAGAAGACAGTGCTGTCCACGACTTTATAAAGTCGCAGGGCTCAAAGAAGCTCCTTTGCATAGATAACAAGTGGAGTATCTTAACTCTTCCTGTACTGGAAACAATATGAGACTCATATCTGTGCTAATAATATTTTATTTCTTAGCAGTACTACACATACAAATCATTACATCATAAGTTTATTTTCACTGGTGTTCATTCACCCCTTCTCCAATGACAGAAGGAGAAGCCCAAAATTGTATAAAAAAACAGCCTGTACAGTGTTTATAACCCACTGTAACATTTTGATGAGTTCTGATGATATTAGCAAATCATCGTCTGTTCTCTTTGCTAAGTGATGCAGAAAAGTACACATTGTACATTGCCTTTTGAAACTGAATGCTAAAATACTACTAGGTTGGATGAAAGGATCATTTTAATGACAATGGGGCCTAATTATAAAGGTGGCAATCAGCTGATCTCTAGAAAAATAATGTTATTTCTGCAGAAATAAATCCATCTTTCAGATTGCCATATTTCTAAAAGTGTCAATCAGCTTAAATCAGTACCACTTCTATAAGGGTCTGCTGCTTATCTCCGATCCCCACTTTTCTATGGCGGTGATTGCCAGATAAAACTCACAACTGCAATATATAAAGGAGTGATCGGGATGAATTGATTGTTACTTTATAGATTGCAGAATAGCACTTTATACTTTGGAAGTGGAAAAGGCCACTGGCTTTATTAGTGCAGAATGATGGAAGGGGTGTTTTTTTTGCACATAAGGATCTGCTGCTGCCCAATTCTCTGCGCTATTCTGGGCCTTTAGAGGAGTACGTATAGTGAGTAACAACTGGGAGGGAGAAGCCCGCCAAAAAATAGATGGTAGAGAATTACAGGTATATCTATATTATGTGACTAAATGTAATAAAAAAATAAAATGACAAAAAATTCTTACCTCTAAGAGAAGAGGCAAAAGGAAAGGTTCCTCATTAGTCACCTTATAATTGCCACCAGACTATCAATTGCCGATAACTGGAATTCTCATAGTATACCAAACATTGAGGAAATTATCTAAATTGTTGAATTTAACTATTTAAACATAGGAGAAGAGGCAATGCCAATTCAAAACAAACAAATTGTTAATCATCAGACACTATAAACGATAACGCGTTTCACGGAGCACAGTCCACTTCCTCAGATCAAATACAAAACAATGTCAGTATACTGTAGACAGTAAGTTCAGAGTGCCTAAAAAACATACAGTGAGTGCATCTGTTACATTGGGCATCATTTCATCCAAAAAATAAAAATATTGGTAATATAATAATATTATTGATACTTTATAAGACTATAGGCTTACCCAGTCCCTAATGTACACTAACCCTCCCTCATAATGCCTAATGACACCCTGACGATACAGTAGCCAATCAGCTACTCACCCATATGTCATTTAGGTCTAACTGGACTACTAGCTATTTGGCCCTCAATAGCTGATCCGCTAGCATTGCCTTAAACTGGTATTGGAAGTAACTAAATTATTGGCTAGTGATAGCCGATCGGCTAGTATTGCTTCTAGTCAATTAACTACTGGTAGCTGATCAGATAGTACTGGGTGCGCAAAGTGAAGGTCTTGCAAAAAGAGCATCTCGCGTTAACTAGGTGATTCCTGCAATTGGCAAATTCCGAATCTGACGAAATTTCTAAATTTTGAATGGATTTCCGAATGAATTCCGAATTTCATGTGAATCCAGGTTTATATTGCAAATAGCAATTTTTTTTGTGAATATATTTTCACACCAACCATAAGGTTAAATAAGGCTAGTGTGAATATGCAAAAATTAAGTTTTCACAAAAAGTTACTACTTTGCTTTAAATTCTCAGATTTTCACATAGAATTTTCATACTCGTGTCACTTGAGCATGCTTAAAAGACATTTTTTAGTATTTATGTGAACAGTGTGTGTGTGTGTGCGGAATACATAAAGGTGATTTTGCATAACTTTCGAAGTTTAGATGTCAGACTTTTGTTAATTCTGAAATCCGATTTTAAAGAGGATCATTAACCCAGGATTGAATTTCATCCCAATCATTAGCTGATACCCCCTTTCCCACAAGAAACGGTTACCTTTTCTAGGATAGATCATTAAAGGGGTCTGTGTGCTGATATTGGGGTGAAACCCCTCCCACAGTGTGAGGTCATGACATTTTTCTGTCTGTGAACCTTACTGCATTTTGGGAAATAACGTCTTTTTCCAACTGCCTAACAACCAGTATCTCCCTATTGTATGCATTATGTGATCTCCACTCCAGTTCCTCTTTAAACTTGAAATTGCTAAATTCTGATGTGAAAAACTGCTATTCTGTGAAATCCGTTTGCTCAGCCCTATAATTCAGTGCTATATAAATAATTTTTAGCGTTATTAGTAGTAATGCCAGTTGTAACAATAATAATAACAGTAGTAATAAAAATAATAATAGTTGATGGGTAAGATTATCTACTGGCCGCACCTGCTTGTGTGTAATGATTAGCTGATGGCCAGGATTTCCTTAGAACGAGTATGTTGTCTATGGCAGGCTACAAGCATCAAGCAAAAGGCAGATGCAGGTACACAACAATCCACTTTGCATATTTATGACTGTTTAATTTTGCTCTTAGTTCCTTTAACCACTTCATGGCTTGCTCTTGTGTCTTGAAGCTGAAGAGACTCCAGCCAGAAGGCTTAGCTGTGTTTTTTTTACCAAGATATTGCAGACTGGTGTGACACAGTGTTGGGCCTGTCTCTCTTTCTGGTCATTTACCTACAAGGGAAAAACATTACTGACTGATGTTAGGAAGATTTGGTTATTTTAATCTTGATCTTTTCCGGCAGAATATTTTCTGCAGCAGCTCCCCTCATTTTCCCCAATATAAACAATAAAGCCTCTTTCAAATCCACAAGCATTTTAGGCTACGTTCATAGGCCAATTTCACGAAAAATGCAGCAGACACAACGATAGTGATCAGAGAAAATGGCATCACAAACCCAGAGCACTTATGCAAACTTCCCCACATGGTTTTCATGAGTTCAAATGGTACTACAGACTGTGGACTGTATAACAGGAAATAGTCAAGTGTACAAAAATGCTAGGCTAAACGGGTGGCTTTTCAATGTGGACTTAAATGCCCCCAGGGATGAAACTTGATTTTGACTTTGGCTCCAAAGGTTTCAAAGGGGGAATCTGGCGATGACCAAGTTATTAGGAGTTGATCTCAGTTTGTTGGAGGTGTGATAAAGATTCCACAAATCCTTCAGACATATAGTGTTCTTGTGTAGAGATTTGAATGTTAGTAGGCTAATGACTACTAATATTTCAGGGGAACTAATATGAAATTCTCTCATCAAGGGAGTCACATGCCAAGGCGCATGTCCAGTGACCAGAGATACCATTAAGATATCTCAAACATAAGTTAGAAAACTTGAAGAAGGGTGGTGACGGCAAAAAATAAATATCTCTCAGACTATACGTTATAAAGACATAAATAAATATATGAGGTATCTTACCTCTCCAGATGAACCAATCTAGAAAAATAAGGGCTTAGATCAGGTAAGGTTTTAAGCTCAATTTCAAAAGCCAACATGTTTCTCGGAGGTCTCTGCCCACTTCCTCAGGTCAATAAAGTGCCTTTGAGAATACAGTTTGTAGCATGGGCGCCAAAAACTTTATCCTACTATACTGCACCATTTGGCCCTTGGTCACATCTTTATCACAGTCTACCGTGGCTCCCGCACAGTGACCGTCCCTAATTTTATGTATATAGAAAACTTGAAGGCTGCAGAAAAAAATTACATAGAGCAGCAAGCAAGTAATCAATTATAACTCCTTACAGCTGAACCCCAATGTGGCGTAGTAAGCAATTTTGTTTTGCTTTTACGAAGAATATGGGGCATTTTAAATACATGGTTTGGTAAGCAGTGTCAGTACTAAAACATTTTTTGAAACATAAAATCTGGTAAATATGAAACCTCACATATACAAATTTGATACATAGCTCTTTCAGGCTCCTGTGGACAAAAAAGGGAAATCTTAACTATAGTTTACAGGGTGCTGATATCAGATTCCCGAGTGGCTTACACATGACTTAAACTGTGTCACTCTCTTTTTGATCCAAGCATTTAGATGGTTTTAGGTATTTTTGTAAAAAAATCCAGCATACTTTGCATACTGAATAATATGGCTGTGCCCAGGGGCGTAGCAATAGGGGTTGCAGAGGTAGCGACCGCATCAGGGCCCTTGGGCTAGAGGGGCCCCCTGAAGGGCCCTCCCTCAACTACAGTATTAGCTCTCTATAGGTCCTGTGCTCATAATAATCACTTCTATAGATACTTTGAACATTGGTAATCCTTAACAAACTGTTTCCCATCTCATTCTTGCACCTCTGGCACTGTAGTTGCCCTTGGCAGGTTTTGGTGCACCGCATCAATTGTTACGTATAGAGTGCTTGGGGGGCCCATTGTAAAACTTGCTTGGGGTCCCACTGCTCCTTAGCTACGCCACTGGCTGTGCCTTCTATTTACTTCTATTTCTTGTGTCTATTTTTAATTGAACATTAAGCTTTTTAACAATAGTATTTTAAAAAAACATCATATTGCCATGACACATATTAAAGTGTACATAAAAACAGCTTCTTTTGATGAGTCCCTGTTAAACAAAACTTTAACAAGTAATTATTAAGGCAAAACGTTATGTAAACTTGTCATTGTTTAAATTAACTAATTAAAATTTACCAAAGCCAATTCTTCACTTGTTTAAGAGGAAACTATGCAAATTATATTTGGTTTCATGATCTTTTTTTTCTTTAATACACACCGACTGATACACTTACTTAATGATTAATTGTCTTTGTTAAAACTTAATTTTGCCAATATTTTTCACACAAAGTGCAGCCAGACTACTCCACTGTTCACTTGACAGAATTCTGTTTGTGCTACCTAGTAGAACATTTTGATTTTACAGGGCAGCCTACTGAACATTTGAACTGTCCTCTGCAGGAAAAAAAAACAATACAGTGACTGACACTTGAGATAATAAGCTTCAGAGGACAGAGCTCTCTGCGTTTTTGAAAGTCCTGGAGCTCAGTGGCTCTGTTGCATAGATAACAACTGGAGTTTCTTAAAGCGGTATCGTCACCATAAAAATCAAATTTCAACAGCAACTGGTCTGAGTGTATTAAGTGATAAAGATGCTAATCCTGCATTCAAAACTTTCAAAACTTTTTCTGCTGTTATGATTTGGAGTTATCACATACTTAAGGAACACTGGCCCTTTAGTAGTTGTGCCAAAGAATTGCATGCTGGGGGTTCTTTTTATCTATAATCTATTCCTCCTCTTCCCTTTATTTCCCTGCCAGCTTCTTATCTGAAACCTAATCCCCTACTCACTTGTGTTTACAAGCAAGGCTGAGGCGACTCAGCGATTGGAGGAGACGAGAAAAAAAAGTAAAGGGCAGAAATGACATCTCGAGTTAGCCTTAAAGAGACTCCGTAACAAAAATTGCATCCTGTTTTTTATCATCCTACAAGTTCCAAAAGCTATTTGAATGTGTTCTGGCTTACTGCAGCACGTTCTACTATCACCATCTCTGTAATAAATCAACTTATCTCTCTCTTGTCAGACTTGTCAGCCTGTGTCTGGAAGGCTGCCAAGTTCTTCAGTGTTGTGGTTCTGTGATGCATCTCCCCCTCCAGGCCCCTCTATGCACACTGCCTGTGTATTATTTAGATTAGGACAGCTTCTCTCTTCTCTTTTACAAGCAGGATAAATCCTCCTCTGAGCTGGCTGGGCTTTCACATACTGAGGACTTACATACAGGCAGAGCTGTCTGCACTCTGCAGGAAGAAACAGCCTGACACTTCAGTGGAAGATAGCTGCAGGGGGGAAGAAACACACAAATGATTTCTTGAGATTCAAAAGGAATGCTGTATACAGCCTGCTTGTGTATGGATGTATTTTCTATGTGTGGACATACTGTACATCAACCTACTTCCTGTTTTGGTGGCCATTTTGTTTGTTTATAAACAAACTTTTTAAAACTGTTTTTAACCACTTTTAATGCGGCGAGGAGCGGCAAAATTGTGACAGAGGGGAGTAGGAGATGTCCCCTAACGCACTGGTATGTTTACTTTTGTGCGATTTTAACAATACAGATTCTCTTTAACTGTGGGCAAAAGACATGGCCCCCACCAGGAACAGAATTCTTGTAATTTACTATATAACATTCACTGAAATCAAAACCTGGACAGTATAATACATGTGTTATGTAAGTAGATCAAGTATTTATCTACTTATATATGTGTTTTTTTTTCCTGGCATAGTATGGCTGATCCTCCTGCTTTAACTCTTCCTGTACTGGAAACAATATTAGACTTGTGTCTCTGCTCCTAATGTTTTATTTCTTAGCTGTACTACACATAAAAATCATTATATCATCATTTTCATTTCACTTCAGTGTCTCTTTAACATCCTATGCTTTCAAATTAGCTTTTCTGCCGTGGCAGTCACGTGACATAGGGATGAAATCAAATTACAACTTGTGATTAGACACAAATGAGGGGGAATTAAACAGGCTAAACTATCTAAATACACACAGGGTGCATTTCTCTATATTCTCCTTCTGTCCTGTGCAAAAGATCAGGTCCAATTTAAGCAATCCTATCTAAAAAAAAAAAAAAAAAAAAAAAAAGCCATCATTTATCAGTTCATGACTAGCTTAGGTCACTTTACTTATCAGTAACTCCCAATAGTTATAAACATAAAATATCTGTAAAATACATGAAATATATTTAACATTTCCTATTTACTTGACTTAAAAAAATTAAAATAACATTGCATAAATACATTTCTAGTTTTAATTACTTAAAACATTAAATAAATCCATAAATCATATACAAAAAGTTATATATATTATTTTATTATATATACTTGAACTATATCTGAAAGGAATAAATATGAAAAATGGCATGCCAAAGTCTTTCGCACAATAAATGATAAATATATCCTTTTATTCATGTACAGCTTTGCCCTGAGTGGTCAGTATAAATTATTTTTCATAAAGCAAACAGGCAGCAGCTAAACACCTACACCGCTAGTGTAAATTTAATTTACTATAATAGAGTGTGAGACATCATCTAAGCAGTGTGTTATTAAAAAGTTACCTAGTTATAATGTCAACGATGGCTCTGGCTGAACCCTACAGTCTGCCTCCACCATATGACTCTGCATAATGATCTAAGAGGGAAAAGGTTAAGCAGTTGAAATTAAAAACTAACTGCAGGGTGGATGTGGCGGAATCAGCTTCTGTTTTACAGGGAGGAATGAGCTTGTCGTATTTAAATGCGTATTCACGAATCCTGCGTTTTTTTAATTCTAAATTTAAGTTCAGCCATCACGGCTAATGCCCTTGATGCAATCTCAAATTGCTGTCATTACACGGATCACTAGAAATCGGATGGCGGATAAAGGATTAATCGATTTAATTTTATCACCGAATCCAGCCCTGCCTCTCGAGCTGTCAGCGGACAAGATAAGAGGGGCACATTCTTGAGACATGACACAGACCTGTCATAGGGAACAGTTTGGTCTGGGAAGAAAAAAAAAATACAGTGGTGATGAAACAAGCTTATTTAATGCCTTGGCGGAGTTGGGAGATGGGAGAAAAAAAAATCTGACTGCTCCTTTTATCTCCAGCCTTACTGTAATCTGTCTCAATGTTATTGGATTTCATACTGAAATAATCTCACTTTTTCAGACCACATAATCTACTCCTTTAAGCGCACTGGCTGCTCTTTATTTTCTTTTAGAATGTTTATTGTGACTTGTATGCTATAATAATGCATCAAGGCAGTCAACCTGGCTCCTCATCAAGGCATTCAGTTCCATTTGCATTTCCTTGCATCGGTTAGGCAAGGAGCAAATTAAAGTTCGTTCCTGCAAAAGAAAATCATTTTGGGTTTGGAAAGTCGGTAATGGGGTTCATATGCAGTTAAACAGTTAAAGCCCCCATAAAGTTTTACTGCTGTTACTTGTCCCCTATTCTGGAGGAGTACCAGATTTTAGATGAAACTCCCCTGGCAATGACTTTCCCCAGGATTTCTGTGCAAAAGGTGATCAAATTAATTTTCATATATATGCGCGTGCATCTCCTTCAGTTTCCATGCGGCGATCGCCGCTCGTAGACTGTTAGACGACAGTACTGCGATCTAAGGCAGCGCTGTACTGGGGACAGCCATGTAACACGGCTGTCCCCTCCAGAGTGTCGACGGTGATCCGCTGTCATAGGCTGAAGCCTATGACAGCCGATCACAATGATTGGCCAGCGGGGGAAGGGTGAGCGGGGTATTCAAAAAGAAAAAAAATACACATTTTTATTTAAAAAATAATAATAATATTTATTTAAAAAAATAAACACTGGAGGGGATGATCAGACCCCAAAAACAGGAAGCTCTGTTGGTGGGGGGAAAAGGGGGGGTGGATCACTTGTGTGCTGTGCGGCCCTGCAGCTTGGCCTTAAAGCTGCAGTGGCCCTAATAACAAAAAATGGCCTGGAGATGCATGCGCAGCGTGCGCGCGATCTCCTGCTAGCCCCATAGAAGACCGTTCATGCCAATGGGTGTGGAGCGCTCCTGGGGCTCCACACTGCTCACGCCAATTGGCGTGGAGCAGTCGGCAAGTAGTTAAGCCACTAGCAAGCAAGACGCTTGCAAGCAATACTCAGAGTAATTTTAATGGTGCTTCTTCACCCACTTTTTGGTACTTTTCCAATTGAAAGGTCCTGACAAGTTATTTTTAAACAGAAGATAAAACAATGGTCTCTTAGAAGAAAACTTAGGAGAAAAATTGAACTGAATATGGTCCGATCTGTCATTTTCTTTTAGATCCACCATGGAATGACTGTGGTTAATATGTACATAAAATCAAAGTAATCAAGCTAAACCATGTTTGCCTTAAATCCAAGTGATCTATACAGCAAAACTGCAAGTACAAAAGTTTAACTTACCTGGGGCCTCTACTGGCCCCCTGCAGCCACCTTGTGCCTGCTCCGGGACAAACCGATCCTCTGGTCACTTGCAGAGACTCAGTTTCATTTTCGGTGACTGAGCCAATCGATGGCCACAATCTCGTTCCCATCACTGAGAGCGTCATGCACTTGCGCAGTATGAGCACATCTCTAACTGCGCACGAGCAGGACGCTCCCGCTGACATGAGTGTGATCGAAAATGAGCATGGCGAGCGTCACCCAGGCGTGGTGGGCTGTGTCAACTAACCGAAACTGGGTTGCTGCGGGAGACCGGAGGATCGGTATGTCATGGAGCGGACACAGGGCAGCTGCAGGGGCGGTAGGTAAGTTAAACTGGATTTTTTTTTCTCTGGCTTTAGGTTTCCTTTCACAAAAACTGCATTTTCTTTTAAAGTAGTTGCAACCTTCCCTTCTGGTGTAAATAAAAATCAATTCAAATCCAGTGGAAGAGAATTGTTCCATCTCCTCAGAGGCACAAAGAAAAGAAAATGAATTCTCAGTGATGTTCTCCAATATGATGGAAAATACTGTTTGCTAATTTTAATGCACTGATTTACCAGTCACATTACTAAGGCATTAGCTAAGAGATTTAAGTTGCTGACTACCGAGTAGTGCAGACGATTTCAGTACATTTGAATCTTAGCTGAATTTGGCGTTATGTACTAAGGTTCTTCGAAGGATGATGTACTTTGGAGGAATAAGTGGTTCTGCAAATCTGCTACACAAGAACACCAGGCTTCTAGAAAAAAAGTCCCCCGAGCACATTCCAGAAACTCCTTTGATTAGGTTTAAGAACTTTAAAAACAAAAAAGTCCACAGATATCTTTAAAGGAAACATGATGTGAAAACAAACTGATGAGATAAACCATTGTATCTAAGTGTTTATTTTTTTAATCTACTTTTTAAGTTTTTTTGCTGTATCATTGTCTCTGCTCAATGACACATGCATTGAAGTATGCCAGAGCTAAAATCTATGAACTATTGACCCTATTCATCTCTTTCCTGCTCTTAGAAGCTCTTAGAAGCCAAAGGTTTGTATGGCTGTAGTTCCTTATCAGTGAGGGTAACGCTATAATACGACCGGGACCTAACTCAGACAGAAACTGTCACTTGCAGAAAGAAAAAAAGGAACACAGTATAATTATTTGTGCGCTTGGCACGGTACATGCACGTCTATCTCACCAGATCACGTGCGACCTCGTGTATAGAGAACAAATAGTGAAAATAACACTATTCATAAAATTGCTCATCTTTATACAATATTCATTGATAAATAAGTTAGTGTTTGCCTATTGTAATTTTTCTCCTTTCCTTGATGTACATTCTGAAATGAATCACAGCTAGCAACATCTTTAGTCCTGCCAGGTGATCTCCGCAGAATGTTCGTTCACTGAGTTCTAGGCACAGAGGGAGATATTGCTTGCTTGGCAGTTGGAAACAGCTTTTATTTCCCACAATGCAACAAGGTTCATAGACAGCAAACTGTCAGAATCACACTCTGGGAGGGTTTTTACCACAATATCAGCCATACAGATGTTCCTGATGAACTACTGAGAAAAGGTAAAGCTTTCTTGTGGTTACGGGAGTAACAGCTACTGGTTGGTTAAAGTTCAATCCTGTGTTTAACTCCTATTTTAAATTTATAATTTTTATGTAAACTGATTACTTCCCTGCATGATTTTAGGGCCCATTGTACTATTCTAGCAATTAGATAAATGGGAGGGGTTAATCCTAATTCTTATATCAATTGTCAGTAAGATACTAGACCACACTCCCCATGACCCCTTGCAATGAGCTAAAGCCTATCTAAACTAATAAATAACACAGCACTGAGTCATAACTTTTCCCCTCACCACTCCATGGTGATCCCAATAGTCTTGGGTACCATTTGCCAGAAAGTCAGATAACAAGTGTGGCCAACAGAATCTCTTCCCACAATTGTTTGGCCACCATGGCTGCTCGTAATGACAAGTGTGGCCACCATAAAACATGCCTTTGGGGAAATAGTGCCTGTATGGAAGGGAAGAAAGGTGAGTAAACTTAGGGTTTCAAAAGCCTTGGACCCCCCCTCCCCCCAAACGGCTGCAGGTGCTGATTCCCTCTATTGTTTCACCTCTGGGACCAAATCAGTTATGATCAGAGTACCCCTTTAAAAATAGTTCTCCCCTCAGGGGCATGCATGTGACAGCAACCTCCCATCGGAATTTTGCAGATCTGTTGTCTAAATTTTAATTCCCACAAATTGCACTTTCTGCGTTAAGCTGTTTTTTTCCTTCTCATGAGTGTAAAATTTTCCTCTCCTAGTTCAAAGAACCATTGTAAATGTTGGCAGTCACACGCTGGGGTAAATGGTCATGCACACCCTTCATAGTCACCTCACAGGAAGCTGTTCTGTAATTTTTTGTCTACTCCCCTAGCCGGGATGAATTGACAAGCAGCTGTGTGCCAGGCAGAAGAGTTTTTACAAAGAAAAACAAAATCTTGCTAAAAACTGAATTCTGTCCAATCATAAGTGAGCAGTGGCTATCCCCAGCTGCCTAATGAGGGCTGACACTGCAATACAGGCAACCTGGGCACTTTCCCAAGGCCTGAATCTTATAAGAAGCACCCAAGTCACAGACTGCAAAAGTCACAATACATTTACTATCAAAACACTATTAACCCATTAGCAGCTTTAAAGGAATGATCTCATTTGAGATAAGTGCTCTGCTTTTGACCTCGGCCAGCGAAACGCGCTGTGCTGTAAATTCTTGGAATGTTTTGATGTCTCTCTACCAGCAGACAATATAGAAACTGAAAGCAAAAGTCTTCTGTTATTGTCTCACATTGCTCCCTTGCAAAAAGTGGCCATAAATACACATGACAGCAGTACTAATTAGTAACAAAGAAATGTAGCAAATAAGAAATAAAAAAGTGCTCAATAAATTGGCATGGAGCACTTGCAAACCTCTAAATAAATTGGCTGCTTAAGGGTTAATTGTAAAGGGCACCATCCCAGGTCCGTTTTTACCCAGGACCCGATTTTACCCAAATCTGTCATTACATTTTAGGTTTTCATTCAAGTCATGTGACCAGTCGAGCTGTTTACGATACTTCCTCTTCAGGCTCTCAAAACATGTCTATGGTGGCAGGGTGGGTCCGACCTATTTAATGTTCCAGGCACAACAAGCTGTGACTCCTCCCCTTCCCACATAGACACACACCCTATGGAGAGAATAGGGAACAGAATGAGTATTGCAGCATCAGCCAAGTATTACACCACTGGAGACAATGGAAGGCTGCAGGGGCACTGCAAAAGATGAAATATATAGTGCAGTGCAGACTGCCTGAAACCAAATTGCACAAATAAAGAGGGAGCTCTATTGCACCTTGTACACTAAATAGCACCTAAGGTGTTTGTCTTGGTGGCCTATGCCAAGAAACGTCCCTCTATGATGGCACTACCTGATTAGCTTGTGACACAACATTCCATTAATCACCGTAGAACAAAGAGTGTAGTTAGGCCTTGCTAGCAGCATTGTCAGAGAAAGAGCTGGTTACCAAGGTCAAGTCAGTCAAGAGATGCTGGAGTCACCACATAGCCACAATGGCCTCAATTCACTAAGCTTATCTCCTGTCTTTAATAACGTTTCTAGAGTTATCACCATGGTGATGAGGCATGTCGTATTCAGGAAACATTTTACCTCAGGCAAACCTAAAGTTAACTCTTCTGTCTTTAAATAACTCCAGAATTCTTAAAGAGACACTGAAGCGAAAAAAAAATGATGATATTATGATTTGTATGTGTAGTACAGCTAAGAAAAAAAACATTAAGATCAGATACATCAGTCTAATTGTTTCCAGTGCAGGAAGAGTTGAGAAACTCCAGTTGTTATCTCTATGCAAAAAAGCTATTAAGCTCTCCGACCAACTTGGTCGTGGAGAGGGCTGTTATCTGACTTTTATTATCTCAACTGTAATTGAACTGTTTACTTTTCCTCTAGCAGAGGAGAGTTTATTACTTCACAGACTGCTCTGAAAGACTCATTTTGAATGCTGAGTGTTGTGTAATCTGGACATATTATAGAGTGATGCAATGTTAGAAAAAACACTATATACCTGAAAATAAAAATATGAGAATATTTTCTTTGCTGCTAATCTTCTAGTAATTATTCATAGTACACAACCAATTCATTATATCATATATATTTTTTCGCTTCAGTGTCTCTTTAAGTTAAGTGAAAATAACTACATAGGAGGTAACTTAAGGAATGAAGAGATAAGATAACTCTATCACTGTGTGGTGGCAAGTTTTCTCTTGCCTTATTATCTCCAGCATGATCTTAGTGAATTGAGGCCAATGTCAGGAGTAAAATTCAGATACTTTTGTATACGAAAATACCCAGCATGCAAAAGGTAGTCCAAGAGTGTAAACTTCCTCTTAGCAGATCCCAGAGTTGAAGGGTTACTCCACTTTAGTACAAAAATCTATATGACATAAATCATCACTAGACAAGACCGATAACAGCATACATAATCTAGGCCAGTTTTGCAGGCCACTTAGGATTTCTGTCTTTGGTGTTCTAGTGTTTAACATTAACAAACAGTAAGAAACAGTGCTGTAAATGGCAGCAAAAGGAGACATAAGACAATCCACAGTAAGTCCTAAAATTACATATTTGAGGGGGGAGGCGGGGGGGTGAGCTTTTATGTTTTGGACTTCAAACCCTGGGCAGCACGGTGGTGTAGTAGTTAGAACTCTTGCCTTTCAGCGCTGGGTCCCCGGGTTAAAATCCAAGCTAGAGTACTATCTGCACAGAGTTTGTATGTTCTACCGGTGTCTGTGTGGGTTTCCTCCAGGCACCCCAGTTTCCTCACACAGCCCAAATTCATACAAATAAGTTTAATTTGCTTTCCCCTAAATTGGCCCTAGACTACAATACATACACTACATGATACATACATAGACATATGACTATGGTAGGGATTAGTTTGTGAGCCCGTCTGAGGGACAGTTAGTGACAATACAATATACTCTGTACAGAGAGATGCAGAAGATATCAGCACTATACAAATGCTTTAATAATAATAATAATAATAACAATAATAATAATAATAATAATAATCTTTGAAAGTTCAATTCAGTCATAACGTTTTTTTTAATTCTGTGTTGTTTGTGTCCATTATTTCTCTTTTGAGCAGCGGTGCACCATGCATACAGCATATATACCCTAGAAAATCATATATAGGCTTCTGTATGTGATATTACTTTTGTACAGTTCTGATCCAGTTCTGAAACATGCCTGAAGAAGAAACTTGAAGTTTTGAAAGCTTGCAGAGAAATCTTGTACAGTTAGTCATTAACCACTTGAGGACCCACCCTTCACCCCCCCTTAAGGACCAGCGCTGTTTGTTTGGATCTGTGCTGGGTGGGCTCTGCAGCCCCCAGCACAGATCCGCGGCCACACAGAGCGATCAGATCGCCCCCCTTTTTTCCCCACTAGGGGGATGATGTGCAGCAGGGGTCTGATCGCTCCTACCTGCAGGCATGTTGCGGGGGGGGGGGCACCTCAAAGCCCCCCCCCCCCCGCGGTGACATTCTCCCCCCTCCCTCTCCTATCTGCTCCCCCGGGAGATCTGGGCTGCGTCCTGTGCAGCCAGTGACAGGACGTCCCCTGTCACATGGCGGCGATCCCCGGCCGCTGATTGGCCGGGGATCGCCGATCTGCCTTACGGCGCTGCTGCGCAGCAGCGCCGTACAAATGTAAACAAAGCGGATTATTTCCTCTTGTGTTTACATTTAGCCTGCGAGCCGCCATCGGCGGCCCGCAGGCTATTCACGGAGCCCCCCGCCGTGAATTGACAGGAAGCAGCCGCTCGCACGAGCGGCTGCTTCCTGATTAATCAGCCTGCAGCTGGCGACGCAGTACTGCGTCGCTGGTCCTGCAGCTGCCACTTTGCCGACGCACGGTATAAGCGTGCGGTCGGCAAGTGGTTAAAGAAAACCAGAGCTCACAAAAAACAAAAGATTTATACATACCTGGGGCTTCCTCCAGCCCCAACCGCTGCCGTCCACTGATGTCTGCAGCTCCGATCCCGGGTGCCCGCACTTCCGTCAGTCTGAGCCAGTCTACGCAGGAGAAGTGCGCTCTTTGCGTATCTCTCCAGCAGCTGCTGGAGAGATACATAGAGGGCGCACTTCTCTTACGTCAGACTGGCTCCAGCTGACGGAAGTGCGGGCACCCGGTACCGGAGCTGTAGACAACGGAGAACAGCGGCGTTGGAGCGATCCAAGCGGAAGAGGCTAGAGGAAGCCCCAGGTATATATAAATCTTTTGGTTTTTGTGAGCTCTGGTACACTTTAAAGGTATCAAATAAACAACTTTTGTTGTTATGACTTCCGATTCTCTCCATGACACCGAACCGCACACGACATTTATTGCAGAAAGATCTTTTCATACACAAAAAAGTAATATTTGAAGTCTAATCACTAAGCGATTAGGTGTTATCTTTTTCCCTTTATCTGCGACTGCGTTTGAAGGAAGATGGGCTTTAAAGCGGGATTGTCTGCCACAAAATCAAATTCCATTTAAACACTGCACTGTGTTTGTAATACTTCCAGGAATCTCACCCTGTAGTGCAAGCTCTCCAATCTATGCAGAAATGTCTCTACTGTAATTATCTTAGTATACCAAGCTCTATTCTCTCGCCTATGCCGAAGACAATGAGAGAGGGAAGCGTGTCATCTGCCCTCCTACACTCCTGCTCCTCTCTGATTGGGCTGAGTGATAGGCTGGGGCATAAATCTGATGCTTTGCTCACACCTGGTTAGAAAGCAAGCCAGAATGACACAGCAGATTGGAGGAGAACCAAAGGAATACAATTAAATCAGGATTTAGCTTCAGTCTGTGGGAAAAACATGGCCCCTGCCAGGAACAGAATTCTCTTCATTTACTATATAAAATTCACTGAAATCAAAACGTGGGCAGTACAACACATCTTTTATGTAAGTAGATTAAGTATTTATCTATTTATATATGTGTATTATTCCCTGTCATAGTATGACTGATCCTCCTGCTTTAAAGAAAACATGAAATGAACATAAACTGATGAGATATACAATTCTATCTATACACCACTTTCCAAATTCTTATGCAAATGATATTTCACTGTAATTTTTCTAAATAGTGGAATCAAGTGCCAGTCAGCATCTTCTTTAATTTAACAACTAGCTAACGCTGATAGGCGGCGGCTGGTCGTTTGTGGTTTAGCATGGAAACGGACGGTCGAGCGGCCTTTCCATGCCAGTTCACGGAGGGTGTCTCCGTAAACAGTGTGCGAGCTGCCGATCGCGGGGAAGAAATCCTCGCTGTTTACATCAATACGGCGCTGCTATGGAGATCAGCGATCCCCGGCCTCTGATTGGCCGGGGATTGCCGTCATTTGATAGGCTGAAGCCTATCCTATCCGGCGCAGGATGGATATCCGTCCTGCTCACCTCAGAGGGAGAGGGAGGGAGAGGAGGGGATGCCGGAAAATGCTGCGGAGGGGGGCTTTGAGGAGCCCCCCCCCCACTCGACCACACAGAGCGGCAGCAATTAGACCCCCCAGCAGGTCATCCCCCTAGTGGGGAAAAAAAGGGGGGGGGGGAAGTCTGATCGCCCTGCCATTAACACGATCTGTGCTGAGGGCTGGAGAGCCCACGTGTAATGTCAGGCTTGGCAAGTTATCAGTTCACAGCTCAGCTCCTATGCCCCAATCTATCCCCACCTTCTTCACCCTGTGTGGTGCATCCCTCCTTGAACGGGAGGTGAGGAAACAACACCTGCCTGACTTTGGTTACACCCAGGCCTTTTAGGTGCAAGGTATAGGAGCTGTACGTAGAGTGAACTATGTAACTCACCAGAACCTAACAGGAGATAAGCAGAGTCCAGTAACAATCCGAGGTCATACACGTACAATCAGAAGTATCGAGGTACACAAGGAGCAGGCGAAATCAGGTCTAGGTCGGCCCAGGCAGAGATCAGAGAATAGTCAGGGATCAGGCAGAAGGTCGGTTCAGGTGGCAGGCAAAGCATAGTCAGATTCCAGGCAGAGGTCGGTTCAAGCAATAAGCAGTAAATCACACCCAGCAAAAGCACACAGCCAAAGCTATCACGGGCAATCACAGGAAGCACTCAGCAGGTTTAAATACTTCATGCAACCAATCAGTGGTCGACCACACAGCAGCCAATTACACGCAGGCAATAATCCTGTTTAAGTGTCAGCTGAAGAGATCAGCTGACACAGGTAGCAATACATGTTAGTTGGTTAACTACTCAGCTGACTAACAAAACCTTCTGGCTGTATATTAGCTAAGCATACTGGTTAAAGGTATCGCCTCTGGCGTGAGAGACCAGGGTTCAATTCTGGCCAGGGACAGTATGCGTATTTTATATTTATTAAATAACCCCTGTCAGCTGACTAAACTGTCAGCTGACACTACCTCTGTCGCCGCCTCAGACCATACTGTGGCCGAGAGGAGTGAGACAGCCGCCCACCAGTATGCGCAGAGCGATCCCCAGTGCACGCATCACCAGCGGAGGATGGCCGTTGACATGCGGAAGTGGAGGTCCCGACGCAACTCTCGTCAGGAGCGGTCGCATTGCGAGAACCTCCAGGTAAATTCCTAACACCACGTAGCACAGATCTTAGAGAAACGGCCCGGTCCTTAAAGAGACACTGAAGCGAGACTAAATCTCGCTTCAGCTCTCATATATAGCAGGGGCATGTGTGCCCCTGCTAAAACGCCGCTATCCCGCGGCTGAACGAGGGTCCCTGACCCTCCAACCCACCCCCCGCAAACCTTGGTCGCAGACTTGGTCACTGATTTTGCTTCCTGGAGGCAAGGGCTAACGGCTGCAGCCCTGCCTCCCAGCGCGTCTATCAGACGCGCATCGCCGCCTCTCCCCCGCCCCTCTCAGTGAAGGAAGGAAGGGAGAGGCGGAGATACGCGCTGACAGACGCGCGTGGGGCAGGGCTGCGGCGGTTAGCCCTGCCCCAATGCGGAAGCGCTCCCCCGCATTACGGAGGGGATTTGGGGGGACAGGGACCCCCGTTAAGCCGCGGGACAGCAGCGTTTTAGCAGGGGCACACGTGCCCCTGCTATATATGAGGTCTGAAGCTAGATCTATTCTCGCTTCAGACTCTCTTTAAGTGGTCATCATCCATTAGAGCATAATTAAAATTTTACATAAAAAACTCCTCATGATAAAGGGATTTTTTCCACAACAAAAAAATTGCACGGTTATACATTATTACTCACAACAGAGTTTTAAAACATTTTATAGGCTGTAAATGGTCATTTGTTGAATTTGCAGCATTAGGAGGTCATATACAGTATACTGGAATAAAAAGTGTGTCTTTGGTAATACATGTGACATGCATGGCTGCCTATAGTATGTACATTGGAAACTACAGAGGAGTTTGCTGGCTCCATACGGACGGACAAGCTGAATAAATGCTGTAATAACATAAACACATAACGCGGTTGAATAACAATACAGACAAGCCATCTGCTGAGAGACTGTGACTGACAGGTGGAGGAGATAAGCACACGCCCCACAGAGCTCCCATTAAAATGGTGACCCGGTTCTGCAGTCTATCTCACTTTCTATTTTGCGGGGAAATGTTTTAATCAGACGCGGCAGTCATGTGCTGCTCTTCTTAAAAATCTGGAACTATATTTGTCTCCGTCTGCTGCTAAGCCAGCACCCTTACATCAGCAAGAAAATGCTGAGTCTTACAAAAACACTAATAATAATAGCAACCCAAAACGAAACATACAAATACGAGTGTAAAAAGGCCAAAACTCCAGCTAAAAGGATGATAATAAAGTAACAGCCTCACACAGGGACAGTTCTCTAATGAAGCAAGGTGGAACATTTGCATCAGGCGCAGAGATTTCAGGGGCAGCATTTTTGTACTGTGTGTACCCTCCTGAGGAGGAATGGAGTGGCTGAGGGTGAGCAGTTTGTTTGTCACAAACTCACAGCCAGCCAGGGTGCTATTGTGTTGAGCTGCAGCATGTTCTGAGAACATTCAATAAAGCAGAGTAAATTGTCGGGTGCTCTGCGATCATTCCAAATCGGTGGGAAGGGGCACCTCCTCACAAGTTTGCCTTAGGCAGCAAAAAGTCTAGAACCAGCCCTGGCCTCACATTTATTCCAGATCATGCATTTTTCATATGCCTGGATCGTGTAATGGTTAAGGGCTCTGCCTCTGACACGGGATACCAGGGTTCGAATCTCGCCTATGCCTGTTCAGTAAGCCAGCATCTATTCAGTAGGAGACCTTGGGCAAGACTCCCTAACACTGCTACCGCCTATAGAGCGCGTCCTAGTGGCTCCAGCTCTGGCGCGTTGAGTCCGCCAGGAGAAAAGCGCGATATAAATGTTCTGTGTTTGTTTGTCATTATTTCTCTTTTGAATAGCAGTG
Source organism: Hyperolius riggenbachi (assembly GCF_040937935.1). Lineage (NCBI taxonomy): Eukaryota > Metazoa > Chordata > Amphibia > Anura > Hyperoliidae > Hyperolius > Hyperolius riggenbachi. The sequence continues at coordinate 65,460,546 of NC_090650.1, read as the reverse complement.
CTACATCAATTGTTTAGACACAAACACAAGACACAGATCATTTACATTGTGCTTTTCTCCTGTTGGAATCAAATCTCCAGAGCTGCGACCACTAGGGGGCACTCTATAGGCAGCAGCAGTTTTAGGGAGTCTTGCTCAAGGTCTCCTTACTAAAGAGGTGCTGGCTTACTGAACAGGTAGAGCTGAGATTTGAACCCTGGTCTTCTGTGTCTGAGGCAGAGCCCTTAACCAGTACACTATCAAGCTAGAAGTTGCTGTTTATAAATATGTTGAACTTAAAGGAGCAGACCAATTTTTAAAAAGTAGTGATCTGATTTTATTATGGTAGCGATCAGTGCTTCGACAACCTTTTGTAATTGCCCTTAGGCCACTTTCAAAAACGGATGGTCGAACTGTGCGCTTGTTAAATAGTTCCTAGTAGTGCCATATAAATTCAGCCGAATGGCAGCGGTTTTAAGGTCTCTTGCACGCTACATGCAATTCCGATTTTTTTATACGATCTGATTTTTGATTCAGATTAAAAAACGTTGCAGCATGCAGTGCTTTTTTTTAGTCGGAATAAAAAATCGGATCATATTAAAACAATCGGAATCGCATGTAGTGTGCAAGAGACCTAACACCACACGTGTCAGCACTTGACACATGGTGGCATTTCTACATGGCAGAAAACTGTTTGCGTCTTAGCACTGCTGCAGTTGTGATTAGATGTGGTTGTATGGGAGGGATGCTTGTTGAACGCCGATATTGAGCACCAACAATCACCAGGCTGATGCACAAGCGCAGCAGACAGAGGTCTTAAAGAGAAACTCCAGTGAAAATAATGTAATAAAAAAGTGCTTCATTTTTACAATAAATATGTAATGATTTAGTCAGTGTTTGCCCATTGTAAAATCTTTTAAATCCCTGATTTACATTCTGACATTTATCACATGGTGACATTTTTACTGTTGGCAGGTGATGTAGCTGCTGCATGTTTTTTTGGCAGTTGGAAACAGCTGTAAACAGCTATTTCCCGCAATGCAGCAAGGTTCCCAGACAGGAAACCACCAAGAGTACGTACTCAGAATTTCTCTGTGGGAGGGGTTTCACCACAATATCAGCCATGCAGCGCCCCCTGATGGTCTGTTTGTGAAAAGGAATAGATTTCTCATGTAAAAGGGGGTATCAGCTACTGATTGGGATAAAGTTCAATTCTTGGTCGGAGTTTCTCTTTAAACTGGAACTATCCTCAAAATTCCCTCACTGCCCTAAAGGTTTAGTCACACCAGGCCCAGATTTGTATCACAGGAGCCCAGGCTCGGATTTACCTCACACGAGCCTATAGGCACAGATGTCCTGACACCCTAGACTTCACCCTCCATGAACCTACAAACACCCGCTAAATCGCACCATGAGTGTACTGCCTGGCCCAGCTGTCACGTCTCCTTTACCCGTCACAGGTGCCCCTTAGTGTTAGGTAGCCAGAAGTACCATCAATATTAAGTAGCTAGAGGTGCCCCAAGATTAGGTGCCCCTAACTGTAGGGAGGAGGGAGGGAGGCATCCGAGGAGGGGAGTGAGCTGCCTTTCCATCATCAGGCACTTATAGGCATGTGCCTACAGGGCCTTATGGTAAATCCAGCCCTAAATCACACCATGATAACCTTTGGTGACAAACAGTTATTATTTTTGTGCAAAGTTACTAAAATAGTTAATAAACTGCGTTCCGCTTAAAGGACATCTATAAGCGACTTAGTGCTTATAGAACGTTGTACCAGAATATTATTATTTGTTTTTTTCATTTTACTTGCAACTTTACCTCCTAAACCGCATCCCCTAAAAGTGGAGTCGACGTCGGACAGCAGCCATTGCTCACAGGGGATGCTCTTCTATTCATATCCTTGCGTCTGGCACAACTAGTTATAACTAGTTCTTCTCCCCTCCACCGCTGGTTGAAAGCCAGGCAACCACGGCAGAGTGTGGGAAGAGCAAGAGACAACCACTCTTGCTTCTTCTCTGCATTGTAATGTGCATGCTTGAGCGAAAGTACTGTTCATTGGCTGTCTGCTATTGCATAGCAACGGCAAACAGAATACTCTATACGGGAGTATGGCAGTGTAAGCTTTTAGGCAGCATGATCATGCACAGCACTGGTATAGAGTACTCTGATCCATTGTATGTTATACCATTGTCCTTCCGTCCCCTCCATAGCAACAGTGACACTGTGATCAATAATGTATTTGTACTGATGATTTTGCTTCCATGCTGCAACAGAAGCTTATCTTCTGCACAGTTTACATTTCAAAAATAAGTCAGCAGCAGTCTGTTTTCTTAACTCGGTGTGCGCAGGTATCATCAGCACTTGAATAGAGGAATATTTAACAGGGAAAAACCAGTCCATCCCCAAAGAAGCAGTGGGGAAGATTTAGAAAAAAAATTCAAGCAGGGAACGCCAATTTTGCTAAAAGGGGTACAAAATAAAAACACAGGTATTCTTTTGGTTAAAACATATCCACTTAGATTCACCTAAATGCTACAAAACTAAGCAGCCAGTGGCTAGAACAGGGGTGTCAAACTGAAATACATAGTGGGCCGAAATTGAACACTGAGACCAAGAAGTGGGCCAAACTCAATGTTTAGTGGCTACCCATAAAGTTCTCTGGTGTCTAGCGGCCCTCCTTCCTCCCCTATACAGTTCCCTGGTGCCTAATGCCTCTTCCCTCGCCTATACTGTTCCCGGCTGTCTAGTGACCACCTTCCTTTGCATATAAAGCTCCCTGGTGTCTTGCGCTTTCTCTCTCCCTCCCCCATATAGCTTTCCTGGTGATCTCCAGTATAGTATCCCTAGTGGTCTAGAGGTGGCCAAACATAATGCAAAGTGGGGAAACCACTTGGGGGCTAAATTTGGTGGCTCTGAGGGCCAGATTTAGCCAGAGTTTGACATGTATGGACTAGAAGTATTAGAGGCAGAGGCTCAGCAGGCAACTGGTATTGTTTAAAAGGAAATAAATATGGCAGCCTCCATATCCTTCTCAGTTCAGGTGTCCTTTAAGAAGTTTTTCTGGATCACCGTAGTTAGAAGTAATCAATCTTCTTCTTGGAAAGTTTAAAGACCTGTGTTCATCAGTGTACAGCTCATAGGCTACGTCTACCAACGCTACACATTCAGGCTCTTATGCACATTTAATTTAACTGGTTTCAGGGGCTCTATTATCTGATGGTCTTATACTCAGGTGATGTGCAAAATGTACAGCAATGGGTGGGAGCATATGTGGACAGTGTAGTTGGAGCCCTTGAACACCTATTAGGATCTAGGCAGTACTATTGGTGTTTGAAGTGGATTACACTGAAGTTCAACCAAAACATCCAATATTTGATTCAATTTGATTCAAGCCCCAGAATTCCAAATATTACCAATATTTGGTTGCCCGTGCTTGGGTATCTATTTATCCATCCATTTTCATCTCTGGACATCTGCATTTCGCCTTGTTTAATGGTAGTACAGAAACTTATTAATAAAAGACACCAACTGACACCATCTTACACTTGTATGGAATTCAAATTCAGCTCCCAGATCAGACCGAACATTGGGGCTATGTCCAACAAACTGAATCCGAACAAAATGGAGGCAACCTCGACCAACACAACTTGGCTGGTGCCTATGTCTCCTTGGATGATCCAATCGATGTGCAGTTTGGGCCCGTTTTAACTAGCCGCAATGCGATGATCGTATCACATCCATACTGAAACCAATACAAGTCAATGGAACAGTTTCCATTGACTACGAATTTCCATTCACGATGCGACCTGGGAAAATAATCGGATGCATGCTGCAGATTCTCAGAGCACTCATCGATTCCTATTAGCGCGAATAGGAAGTCGCTTCTGGACTACTCACTAGTGGAAATGAGCCCTTGAGCTTAAAGGGAATATAAACTGAGAAGGATAGGGATTTTTCCTTTTAAACTAATACCAGTTTCCTGACTCTCCTGCTGATCCCGTCTCTAATACTTTTAGCCACAGCCCCTTAACAAGCATACAGATCAGGTGCTCTGAATGAAGTCAGACTGGATTAGCTGCATGCTTGTTTCTGGTGTGACTCAGCCACTACTGCAACCAATAGACAAGCAGAGCTGCCAGGCAACTGGTATTGGTTAAAAGGAAACATCCATAGCCCTCTTAGTTAAAATTCCCTTTAATCTGCAGGATGAAGATGATAAGTGGTGAGTGCACCGCTGTCAACTGTCTGTGTGAGTCAGCCCAATGGGATTGCAGCCAGTGCGCCATATAAGGACACAGCGACCAATTGAGGACACTTTCAAAAAGAATTTGAGCTATGCAGAAATGTTTCTACTTTGGAGCAACAGAAGACAGAATTAAGGGAGCCAGAGCCTTCCCACCTTTTTGGTGAGTACCCAACGTTTTTTAAAGGATAGTTGTCCTTTAAGATCACACATATACCATGATTTATCTTGTGCAAAGAGAAGGAAGTTACACTGAGAAAAACAATCGAAAACTGATCATACACTTTAACAAGAAGTACCTGAATTATTTGCATCTGATATTACTCAGTTTAGAATATAATCTTGCTGACATACCTTTCTAAAAAAAATATAACAATTTACAGAGCCCTTTTTTACCAAGTGACACTAGTCAAAACCCTTTTCCCTGGAGTCTCGCCTTCAGTCCACATGTTCTACCCCCAATGCCGCTGCGCATGAAGCTACACCAGCTACATATCTGCCTGACTTTGGAAAAACAAAAATTTTGAACTATTAAAACTATTTGATAAGAAATATTGAATTTGTCATTAGCATACCATATGCGAATGCAATGTGTTCTATCAGCTGTCAAGATTGTGTTGGCAAAATAATACCGTCTTAAAACAAAATGTTGGTATATTACTTGTATTATACGGCTCTCAACATGATCAGCTTGACATTAGGCTATGGTATTATTACAGAAAGTATAATTTTGTACTTAGCTTTGCCATGGAAATAAGGTGAGACCAAAATATCTCTCACAAAAGAATAATGGACGTAAGTATATTATATAATATATATATATATATATATATATATATATATATATATATATATATATATATACACACACACACACATACATATACTCGCATATTAGCCAACCCGTGTATAACCTGAGGTACACATTTTCCCCTCAGAAACCAGGAAAATTTTATTGACTCACGTATAAGCCCCCTCCCCAATATAGCCCCCTCCACGGTAGCCAGATGTTCCCAGAGTTCAAGTCATCTCCCCTCCTCATAGCCAGATGTGCCCCAGGATCATACAGCTGTGTCTGAAGAAGCAATAGATATGAGACACAGCGATTGCCACACAGGAAGAATCCCCTATTATTGCACCGCAGTCCACGCCGCACACCATGTTGCAGGGGATGAGGGGCAAGGTGGTAAGAGCAGGATCACTAGTGCACAATCCTTACGTCCCTCTGCCATTAACAAAACCTGCTCCACCATCTGTTTTGCTCCACTGACTCGCATAAAAGCCGAGGGGGGTGTTAACTTTTCAGCACATTTCTTATGCTAAAAAATTTGGCTTATATGTGTGTATATATATATATATATATATATATATATATATATATATATATATATATATATATACACACATGTATATGTATTATAGTATCAAACATTTATTGGGCATGCGAATACAGGAGCCATCAAGAAATTTTAAGAGCTGACACCAAGCTCTAATGACTAATACAAAATAAGATGTTGGGTGGCAACAGTAATTTTGAAGGAGCCCTGACTGTCTTGCCCCGTGATTTGACCAGCTCTGATGATGGAAAAATGGAACAATAATATATAATAGCAATATACAACAGTGTTCTCCTCAGGCTATTTTAGCCAGGTACTCCACCCGGCTAGTTTTGGTGAGCACCCGGCTGTCATCGGCTCACTTCCTCCTCTGCTATAAGCAGAGTTGCACACAGAAGCACTGGACCTGCATTCTCTCATCTCGCCCCACCCGGCTACTTTTTCATGCCACCCAGCTACTATTTCGTGCCACCCGGCTGGAAAAAAATTTCTAGGGAGGACACTGTACAAGAAATAAATATGCACACACACACACACTATATATACACTGACTAGCTGGTGGTGAACACTACACTGTGTGGGGCATGAGTGCACAAGTCATCTTTCTGGACACTACGGTTGCCATCTAGCTGCACTCGCATGAGCCATCCCAACAGCATCACAGCCAATCAGTGTGGGACAAAGCAGGAGTGGATGTGTATGGAATAGAAAACGGAACCGTGGAGCACTTTATTGGCCTCTGAGGAAGCTTGCTGTCATGCGAAACAGCTGTCAGTCCTCCCTCACCCCCACTGCACACCCCGATGTTTGTCCAATGTTGATTAAAGGTACCTGCATTGCAATTTACAGTGCCTCAACTCTCTTTCTCTTATGTGTATGGAACAGAAGGACATACTTATGGGTTTGTTCTTGCTCTTGCAGCCATGAATAGTTAATCCACAGTAGGATCGTCACCTTATGGAGGTATGATGTCTTGGTGGGGTGCAGACTGGGAAAAGGCAGCTCCTTGGTGCCAGGACATTATTGAATGCTGAACCTAGCTTATTACACAGTAAAACATTGCCGAAAAGTACATGAAGAGCTTAATTTAGTTAGGTGAGGCTGGAGATCTGAGGAGAACATAAGAGTTCCTGAAAACCTGATCTGGATTACAAAAATAAATTAAAAAAAAAATCATTTTCATTTAGGAGAGTTAGCATTGGTTATTTCAGACCATAATGAGTGAGGGTTGGTAAATTACTTTTTCTACTTCTCTCCTTAAGGAGCACAGATCTTCATCCAGTACTTTCTATCTAGTTCTGGTTGCTTTTCTGTACCTTCATGTTTTTCTGCTGCATTCATTTCACTAGTGTCCATTACAGCAGTCCTTCCCCCGACCCTGTCCTCAAAGCCCACCAACAGCGCATGTTTTGCAGGAAACCAGGCATAATCACAGATTATAGGGTAACTAGTATCTCAGCAGAGTGGATTTCCACAAAACATGAACTGGTGGGCTTGGAGGACAGGTTAGCGATCACTGTGGTACCGTGTAATCCATGCAATCCTCACCAACAGGGTAGGCAAGGGGCTGCAGAATTTGTGGTTAAAGGACAATTAAAGTGAGAGGGATATGGAGGCTACCATATTTATTCACTTTTAAACAATAAAAGTTGTCTGGCAGCCCTGCTGATCTATTTGGCTGCAGTAGTGTCTGAATAACATTAGAAACAAGCATGCAGCTAATCTTGCAGCTCTGACAATAATGTCAGAAACCCCTGATCAGCTGCATGCTTGTTCAGGGGAAGTCTATGGCTAAAAATATTGGAGGCAGAGGATCGGCAGGACAGACAGGCAACTGGTATTGTTTACAAGGGAATAAAAATGCAGCTTCTATATCACTCTCACTTCAGTTGTCCTTTAAGCAATTGCAGTAGCAGTTAGATCCAAGTAAATCAAAAAGTTCTCATGAAACCTTTCAGGGACCAGTAATATAGTCCAATATCACCCTTTGAAGGTTCCAAAATTATGCTACTTAAAAACCCGACAATTTTTTAAAAAAATATCCAGACAGATCTGCAGGATCACTCATCTTCTCCAGCCTAGCAGAATCTCAGCCAATCGAAATAGCTTTTGACTAGTACTGTTTTGATTGTATGGTCTTCAGCATACCCATGCAGAGAAACAATTGGTAGAAAAACAGACTCTAACTCACATGTGGTTCAGTGTTTTGACTTACATTGACCTAAATTCTTATATATTTTTGAATTTGTTAGAATTATTTCTGAAAGCAATTTTTTACGTTACAGATGGGCTTTATTTTTATTTCGATCTGATAAATGATTCCAACACAGCTGGTAGACAATACCCAGGCTCCCTCCTACAAACAGAACAATTTTTTTGAACCAGTAATACAGTGACCTGGCTAATTATCATGCTGGACCGGACAGAGGCTAAATACTGGCTGGTCCGATGACAGTCAATTGCGTATCAGCCTATTGATTTCTTGATAAAGGACATCTGACATTGGACAAAGCGGCCAATGGCAGCTCACGTCAATCAATGACCTGGGAAAGCCCACTGCTTATCTTGGACCGTAGATCATGGTGTGAGATCAGCCCTTCATTACGTGCAAGTAATTTAATTTGCAGCCGGCCATGTACGTACAAACCCCCAAAATCACAAAACGTTTTTTTTTTCAGAAACAGACAATTCAGAATATATCCAGAAAGGGACGATTTGGAATATATTTACTTCCAGCTAAACACAAGCAGCCACTCACTATCGGTTAGAGAAAACGTCAATTTATAAATTTGTGTTCTTATTATATCATGATGTGTGCGGTGGAGATCGTCGGCACCTGCAATTTTGACGTAGATGCTTCACAAAAACACTTCTATACTTTATGCTTTAAAGTATTATGGAAGACAGAAACAACTGATGTCTTGCCATAGATAGGTGTACATAAACATTGGTGTAAAAAAGATCATAAATGCACACAGACATGGTATAATAATACAAAAAGACTAGGGTTATAGAAAGAAGCACAATAAAAAAAAGCTCAATAAAGGCCTATGCCAAATATTATATAGGAATAAATGTCTGTGTGTGCGTGTGTGTGACAAATGTAAGTATTTATCAGTGATAAATGTATGCATTTTTATTACTTGCTATATTGTATATGTTACTCTGTACAGCACTATGGAAGCTAATGGTGCTATATAAAGCAATAATAATAATCACGCAATATGTGTGTGTGCATGTGTATGTACCGGTATATCTTTAGATTAGTAGAGTAGATAGCTAGACCAATTAAAAAATAAATAAATAAATAGATAGATAGATAGATAGATAGATAGGTATGATTTCATGTTCCCAAAGAGGTATGGTTATATTGTTAGCATATATTTAAATACAGCATAGTGTGAATAAGTCGAGTTTGTCCTTGCCAGCTATCTGTGATAGATCATGACAAAGGAAGCAAACTATGGTGCATGTAAGCAAGTCATACAGCAGTTACAAGTTCTATGCACATGTCTGCTTACATCAGCCACTCTTTTCGTCTAGAAAAAAAAAACTAAACTTAAAGGGAGCAGGAAAGTAGGCGCTGTTTAGGAGACGCTGCAGTGACAGCAGTAATGGAGCAACACTCATAATACTATGAGCATATTTTTATTGTAAGAGCTGTCAAGTCCCCATATAGGCTGAGCCGGTGACAGCTCTGACAAGGAATACAGCACATGCAGATGTTGACATTCCAAAGGGTATTTACACTGAAGGCTGCGAGCATATGAGCCACAAACCTCTTCCCAGGAACTTCGTCTGGAAGCATATGGGTTTATAAAAGACTGATATGATTACAATATGTTACCCAAAAGTGGCATAATTAGCTATAAACGCGATGCACATGGGGAATATCAATGCCAGGAGCTGAACATTCATCACTGTGTACAATCACAAGGGCAGAATGGCAGCTTCTCATTCTCTACACCACAGAGTTCTGTTTTACGTCTATCTATTTATTCCGAAATGACTCTATTAGAATCATATCTTAAGAGCAATGCATACAGGTATTATTGTGTAATTCAGGGCACAATAAAATAATAAACTTACATAAGTTTAAAATAATATGTGATATATGAAAAAAATTATATATATAATATATATATGAATCTCATTATAGTAAATCTCTTTCTAAAGTGAATTCAGTCCCCGAGGCTCCACCATGTGCCTTTATGAACATTGTATTGATTGAGTGAACTGGACCCTTGATGTTTACTGTAAGGGGTTTCTACTGTGTGTGTGTGTGAATATATATATATATATATATATATATATATATATATATATATATATATATATATATATATATATATATATATATACACACAGATATATATCACATAAACCCCCGAACACACATATATATCGCATGATAGTTTCTCTGTGTCTAATCAAAAATATAGCTCCAGCAAATATCTGATCCTTTTACACAGTTGAACAGACCATTGTCAAGTTTTCATAAAGTTCTCATATTCAAAATAACAGAAATGCAAAGTACGACACAAGCAGCTGACCCATTTAGTAGGGTCACCTCTAATGATCTAATGCCCAAATCATAGATATTCTTCATCCAACCAGACTTCTGATTTGCTGGCCTGTGTTATTGCTCCAAATAATATCATTAAACAGGCGCTAAAAGTTAGCTCCGCTGATACCGCCCTTCATGATCACTCATTAATTACAAGGAATCCATTACTGCGAATTTAATTTAGTCATCGCACACACTCCCGAAAAATACACTGCGAGGGGCTTCCTGTCTCGCTTCTTGTGTGTGTGTGTGTATGTGTGTCTCGGATAGCCATTATGTTAAAATGCCTGGAAGAGATTTTACAACACCTGATGGCGGCGTTTGCTGGATCTGTATGATTTCATTATGAATTGCATACCTAACAGGAAGATCGCTGAACCCTCCAATCACTTTGCAGGTCTTGCTACCATAAAGCTTATGAGAGAAAAATACTTGACAGTGATTTTTGCAGTTAAAGGCGTAATAGAAAACACCTCTTTGCAGATAGTTTTTTGAATGCCTATAATCTTTCCATAACACTTTCCTTTTTAGAATATTGTGGGTTTTCGTTTTTTTTCTCTTTTCCTGAATTTAAACACTTCAAAGAAGGTGGCAGTGTGCACTATCGTTTAAGCTGGCTGGCTGTATTGTTGGCGTGGAAACAAACAGAACAGCTAATTGGTGTGAAAAACAATCAAGTGAGTCGAGCAGAAATAAATGATTTACAATTTCAGATGTAGATTAACCCAAAATGATGTAACAGGGGACTAAAGTGAATCCTGGCTCGGCCACTACGAGACGTTGAACAGAGGGCCCTAAACAGTATTTAATGCAATGAACTACTTTATGGTGATCACAATAAAATTGTTTTTAATTGGCTACTTGAGACGTTACTTTACTTTTTTTTTTGTGTGCTTTTTTCCCGCACAAGCATAAAGTCTTCATGTCAGTTACAAAACGTAAAGGTTTCGTGAGAATCACAAAGCATCAAAGACAGCCAACCCAGTCAAAAGAGCATAGCTAAAAAAAGTTCCGGAGAATTTCAGCTTCCTGCAGAGTTTCTTTTGCTCTTTTGTCTTGGCAAGAGATGTATATGATTCACTTGCATAGTCATACCGAAGGGGGGAAAAATAGTGCAAAATAAAAACACCTTTTTATTTATAACAGTTTGCTATGCCATGCTGCTGTCAAAAGTGCTAAATTATACATTTTCACAGCTTCAACCTGTTTGTTAAATCTTTTCGAAGGTTATCTGATTTCACCTCTTTCTAAAAAAAATAAAAGGATAAATAAAAATCACCAAAATACTAAGGTGAGGTGAGGTAAGCATCAAATCTGGGCCTCTTGGTTAAACTGTACAGAAAGACTGGGTGCACGAAGCAGCCAATAGTCAATTAACTTACCTACGGACCTCTGAGGTTATTCTAAAGGTTCATATGACTACTATTAACAATTTTTACTTTATTAGCTGTTTCCAAGGCAACGCTTTGCTCAAATCATGTCAGGTGACGCCATCATTTTGTGCAAGCAATCTAAATACGTTTATGTTACTTACTTTATTAGCATGTCGAAACTCAAACCCACAAGTACTACCATTTAAAAAAAACTAATTTCCAAGGGCATTTTGCTGATGTGCCGGTGTCACTGACCTCATCTTAGGTAGTGCCGTGATATTGGACGACCACACAAACTTTACAATTCAAACAAGATTTTTTTATATTTTACGATGCTGGTCCTATCTAATAAAAAGTAAAAAAGGGCAAATAAATCCAGAAAGAATAAAAGGTCCAATATGATCAGAAAGTCAGATATTTTAGACTACAAAATGCGAACAGTTTTAAGGACACATCTTTGGAATCCAGGGCTGCTCTTGCACATAAGAAGCAGATGGTACCAATGTCTATGGGCTGGAGCTATTTCTAAAGCAGAATGTTAATATAGCTAGGAGTCTTCGTGTTGATAGGAAAAAAAAAGGCAACTCTACGCACTTGCACAGTTGTAGCGGAATGACAGATCACATGTGCAACGTTTGCCATGATCGCTGCTGCTAATGCACTGACTTTTTCATTGTAGAAGCAAGAGGCATTTTGTGAACGTCGAATGAAACTGCTGCGTAGAATTGGCAGGGATCATGTGCTAAGTGTCTGTGACAAGAGGGGAAGAAAAAGCTACAGACATGCTAATGATTCTCATCGGGGAGGGTAGAGGAGCCACTGAGAAAGGAACCAGCTGTAAGGACACTGATCACTACAATTCACCTTCTAAAACAGCGATCGCCCTTTGTCCCTGATTACCAGCGAGCCAGCGCTGGAGCGGAAGCTTTGTCTCTGCAAGTATCCCGGGATTCCAGAACTACTGGAACGTACCATTCTACTGTCTCTGCTTCCAACACTCAAATAGAGCCTTTGAAGAGTAAGCCTCAGGGCATTAATCATGCATTGCCCTCCAAAAACATCCCTGCCAACAGTCCCCAGTTTTCCAGGGACGTTCCTAATGGCAGCTACGCTTGCCAATCTGATGGAGTAATATTTGGTCAGAATTACCAATAAATGTGTAACGTGAGGGTCAACCAGAATGAATAGAATTGGAATGGATTGTTTAGACAGGCCCTTGTACTGAGAAGATGTGGATAAGATTGCTGCATCTGAAGGCTGCATCTACGGTCACCGCAACAGTCAAAACTTTGTTTCGGGATGTGTATGCACATGACTTCCAGAAATCTAAGACATATTCCTCTGTTTACTATTGGTTAGAAGACAGTCATATCTACTTATGCCCTAGTGTCCCATGGCTAGTGAGTCAGGGTTTAATGAAATCAAGCCAGGGCACTATCTACATGGAGTTTGTATGTTCTCCCTTTGTCTGCGTGGGTTTCCTCCGGGTACTCCGGTTTCCTTCCATATTTCAAAAAAACATACAAATTAGTTAATTAGCTTATTCTTAAAAATGGTCCTAGACTACAATGGACATGTGACTATAGTAGGGATTAGATTGTGAGCTCCCCCGGGGAACAGTTAGTAACAAGACTATATACTGTGTACACACACACACACACACACACACACACACACACACACACACACACACACACACACACACACACACACACACACACACACACACACACACACACACACACACACACACACATCTTGTCAGCAATATATAAATACATAACAGTAATAAATGCTAGTCAGACACACAGGTACACTTATCATGATACTGTACCATACAGTACATACCTAAAAGTCACTGTCCCTAAACAGTATAGTAAGTTGGGACCTTACTGACCCAGGCTCAGTAGCAGAATCCTTACTACAAAATATCCTAAATTGTTACCAACTATGTTAAAAGTACACAGATAAGAAAAAGCACACCACTCTGAGCAGTAAGTCCCCAAAAGCAGGAAACAGAAGGAAATGACAGCTTCCCCTTACCTTTTCTCTTAGATCTCCTCCGTCTCCTCTTGGACTTGAATTTTAGTTGGTTAATTGGACATCCAGATGTCCTGTTGCTCCCCAGTACTGAAGCCATGGAAGGAGTGCAGGAGAGAGATGTTTTGTAGAATAGTCACCAACGTGCCCCCTTGCTGCTGACTTGGATGTCTGTGGCTGCTTTGTATATACCTCTGATGTATCCAGCTGGATGTTGTTCTGGCATGTAGTCACTTGCTATTAGCGGTGCTAAGTGTCTTCTTATCTTCTTTGCATGCTTGCTGAGCTTGCTGGTGGAGGCAGGCTGCCTGGATGAAGAGCTGTCCTCCTCTATAGCAGAGATGCAGCACGATCTGCCTGGACTTTTTTTTTTTTTTTTTGCACCTCTGCTAGTCGTTTGGCACAAGCCACTTTGAAAGCAATCATGCAGGGAGCCTGTCTCTTTGCTCTAGCAAAGTCTAATTAGACCCAATCAGAACTGTCTTCTGGCTCTGACATCAGCAGCACCATCAAGTCCTCCCGTATCCCCCTGTCAGCTTGCAAATTCTGCTCCCATTTGGGCTGACGGATAGGCTTAGGACCTGATGGAGAGGAAGGAAGGAGAAGAAGCTGCGCTGTAGGGGCTAGGAACAGACTGCCAGTTTATCTGGAAGGAGCCTGGGGGGCATCTTACAGAATGCAAGGCTACAAAAGCGTCTCCTTGCCTCCTGCATTAAGCCACATGGGCAGAACATTAGGTTTGTGGAACCCCGCTCCTCGCAACTATTTCTCAGGGCAAAAGAGTTTCTTTGTTAACTGTTTGTTGGCATCGGAGGAGGAGGGAGGAAAAGCAGCATTCTATTTTATTATAGTACAGCTAGAGATGTGTGCTGCTTGTGTCTAGGCTGAGATAGAGAGCTAAATGCTGCCAGTAACAGGGTAATACTTGGGCAAGCTCAAGCAGGAGGTGTACTGATGCTGTGTAATACATCAGGTGGATATTATTATTATTATTATCATTATTATTTTTATTCTTGTAGGAAGGGTGATATAGTGGTTTTCTTTTGATAAGTTTCAGGACATACATGTATATAATTATTATTATTTAGTATTTATATAGCACTGACATCTTCCACAGCGCTGTACAGAGTATATTGTCTTATCGCTTAAAGAGAACCTGTAACAAAAAAAAGTTCCCCTGGGGGGTACTCACCTCGGGAGGGGGAAGCCTCAGGGTCCCAATAAGGCTTACCTCACCCCTGTAGATGCGGGCAGTCCAGCGCTGGCTCCCCCGAAGTGTCCCGGAATTCTCCCTCGACAAACCTGATAAGCTCCGATTTGTTTACCTTTCCTGGCTCCAGCGGGGGCGCTGTTGTGGATCTCCGCACGGAGATAGGCAAAAATAGCCGATCTCTGTCGGGTCTGCTCTACTGCGCAGGCGACTTGTGCCTTGCAGTATAGCGGCCCAACAGCGATCGGCTATTTCCACCTATCTCCGAGCGGAGAGCCGATCCTGTGCTGGAGCCGGGAAGGTAAATATTTACATCCCCGCTGTTCGGGGGGCTTTATCGCCGCCGCCGCTGTGGGACAGAGGAGGACGGGGGAAGCCTCAATAGGATCCGGAGGCTTCCCCCACCCAAGGTGAGAACCCCTCAGGGGAGTTTGTTTTTTTTATACAGGTTTTCTTTAACTGTCCCTCACAGCAGCTCACAATGTAACCCCTACCACAGTCCTATGTCTGTGTATGTATCATGTAGTGTATGTATCATAGTCTAGAGCCAATTTAGTGGTAAGCCAATTAACTTATCTTTATGTTTTCTAGGATGCGGGGGAAACCGGAGTGACCAGAGGAAACCCACACAAACACGGGGAGAACATACAAACTCCAAGCAGATAGTGCCCAGCCTTTGCTATATACATATTTTTTATTCACCCCATATTTTTTTTTCATTGAATGGAACATTTATGTCCCTTTGCACTGTTGAATGAAAATTAAGTAAGATAAAGGATGGTATTAATAAATAATAATATAAAAAAAAGAGCTGAGTTTGTAAGGCTGTAGATGGTGTTGTTGGTTGGCATACATTCAAAAGAGGTGTTCGATTATTTGGGGCACTGAAATTGCTGCTATTTGAATATTGTTAATGATATTTGAATAAAGGCTTTACATTATATATGTGTGTCGCTTTTGCCGTCGCATTGCATTGCTTACCTCCTAACACTATCAAGTCTGACCTCTGCCTACCCCACACCCTAACATTAACCCTACTATAACCCTATTGTCTAACACTAACCTCCTATAACTTTGCCCAATACTATCCACTAACACTTACCCTCGTGTAACTATGCCCAACACTAACCTCTAACACTATCCCCTAACACTAACCCTCGTATAACTATGCCTATGCCTAACACTAACCTCTAACCCTATCACCTAACACTAACCCTCGTATAACTATGCCTAACACTAACCTCTAAACCTATCACCCAACACTAGCCCTTGTATAACTATGCCAACACTAACCTATAACACTATCCCCTAACACTAACCCTTGTATAACTATGCCTATGCCTAACACTAACCTCTAACCCTATCACCGAACACTAACCCTCGTATAACTATGCCTAATACTAACCTCTAACCCTATCACCTAACACTAGCCCTCGTATAACTATGCCTAACACTAACCTCTAACCCTATCACCTAACACTAGCCCTCGTATAACTATGCCAACACTAAACCTCATATACCAGTAATTTTATCTATGGTTTAAAGCATTTGGCATAATATAAATCTAATAGAAAAAAAGACATAATTGGTTTTGAAGCTACTGTAGGGGTTAATACTCATTCCTCTACTTCACTCAGGAGCTAATTGATAGGACTGCCTTTCCTGAACTGAAATGAACAGATTGTGAAAGTGATTAGAGGTTAGTGTTAGGTTTAGTTATAGGAGGTTAGTGTTAGGCGATAAGGTTAGAGGTTAGTGATAGGCATAGTTATAGGAGGTTTAGTGTTAGGCATGGTTACCATATTTTTCGGACTATAAGACACTCTTGACCATAAGACGCACCTAGGTTTAGAGGAAATAAACCGGGGGGAAAATATATATACTAAACCTGGTGCATCCATGGTGAAGGGGCATATTGTGGATTATGCCCCCTTTGTACCTCATGCCCTCTTGTACCGCTTGTGTCTCCCTGTGTCCTCCTCTGCCCCTCTTGTGTCCTCCTCTATGCCCCTTTGTGTCCCCCTGTGTCCGACGTTTGTCCCCATGTCCTCCTCTGCATGGGCACAGTACAGGGAGTCCCCGACATTGGGCCGGGTTGGAGGTTCGTATTGTCAGGCGTTCACAAGTCAGGAACTCCCTGCATTTGGAGGCAGTGACTTTTTCCCCCCACTTTTGGGGGAGAAAAAGTAAGTCTTATAGTCCAAAAATACAGTAACTTATCTTTGTTTTTGTGATGTGGAAGGAAACCCATGCAGACACATAGACAACATACAAATTTCAGTGTTCTCCCCAGAATTTTTTCCAGCCGGGTGGTATGAAAAACTAGCCGGGTGGCATGAAAAAATAGCCGGGTGGGACGAGATGGGATAATGGAGGACTGGCACTTCTCTGCTTACAGCAGAGGAGGAGATGAGCAGATAATAGCCGGATGGTCACCAAAAATAGCCGGGTGGAGCACCCAGCTAAAAGAGCCTGGGGGGAACACTGAAATTCTGTGCAGATAGTGCCCTGGCTGGTATTTGAAACAAGGACCCAGAACTGCAAGCTAAGAGTGCCAACCACTACGCCACCATGCTGTGATCTTCTCAGTCAGTTATACTGTGCTGCTTTGATCCTGTGCAGTGAGAATATGATGAGGCAGAGTCAACCAGCAGCACCACCTACAGGATTTGTGGTTCCAGCAGGTCTGTGGATCCAGTATGAACATACCTCTGTGCTTACTTCAGTGGCTTTGTTTCAGGTCAGGTACCCTTTACAGTGAACCTGATATGAAAATAAACTGATGAGATAACTGTATCTGTAGTCTTTATCTTAAATAGGACTTTCGTAGAAACTCTTAGGCTCCCTGCACACTGCAAATCCGTTTTGCGATTCTGTTTCCGATTTTCAATTCTGATTTTCCCTGAATACATTCAACAGAAAAACAGATAAAAAATGCAGCATGCAGTAAAGATTAAAAATCGGAATTGGAATCGGATGTAAAAAACGATTAAAAAGCAGAATCGGAATCTCATGCAGTGTGCAGGGAGCCTTAAAGTCTTATTTTGGTCTTAATTGGATTTTCTGCCCCATTCACTCCTTCCTTTACCTGTCTGAAAATGTGACACATTTTCCAAAGTGTGATTACAGCCAGGCATTGGGGTTAATGAGGAGAGGAACGGACAACACACAGAGGTATGTGGATCCAGCATGAACAAACAAAGCTCTGTACTTACCGTCAGTAGATTTGCTTGGGTCAGGTATACTTTAAAGAGGAACCCCATTGAAAATAATGTAGTAAAAAAAAGTGCTTCATTTTTTACAATAATTATGTATAAATGATTTAGTCAGTGTTTGCTCATTGTAAAATCTTTCCTCTCCCCGATTTACATTCTGACATTTATTACATGGTGACATTTTTACTGTGGGCAGGTTATGTAGCTGCTGCTAGCTGTTTTGGCTGTTAGAGACAGCTGTAAACAGCTATTTCCTGTCTGTGAAACTTGTTACATTGTAACAAACTGCTAAAAGTACCGCGGTCCCAGAGCTTCTTGTGGGAGGGGTTTCAGCACAAAATCAGTCATACAGCGCCCCCTGATGGTCTGTTTGTGAAAAGCATTATATTTCTCATGTAAAAGGGGGTATCAGCTACTGATTGGGATAAAGTTCAATTCTAGGTTGGAGTTTCTCTTTAAAGGGAACCAGAGGTGAGGGAGAAATGGAGGCTGCCATATTTATTTCCTTTTAAACAGGCCTGGATTTACATCACAGGAGCCAATAGGCAAAGATGTCCTGGCACCCTAGACTTCGCCCCTCCATGAACCTACAAACCCCCAACGAACTGCACCACGAGTGTGCTGGCTGTCCCAACTGTCATTTATCTCTTACTTCCCTTGCCCGTCATAGGTAGGAGGTAGCTAAAGGTATCACTTAGCATTCGGTAGTCAGTGGTACCCTCAGTGTTAAGTAGCTATTGGTGCCCACTGCCCATGACTGATGGGAGATCTCTCCAATTAAATGCTTAGAACTGGGTGAGAAACCTCTCATTCACACTTTGCTCAGAACTCTGCAAAGGGAAGGCAGGAGGCACTAGGGGAAGAGAGTGAGCCACCTTTCCATCATCAGGCGCCTGTAGGCATGTGCCTACAGTGCCTTATGATAAATTCGGCTCTGCTTTTAAACGATGCACATTGCCTGGCAGTCCTCCCGATCCTGTGTCTCTAACCATACAGTTGTGTTCAAAATTATTCAACCCCCAATGCTGTAAAGGGTTTTAGGGAATTGAATGTACATTTGTAATTGTGTTCAGAATGAAATCTTACAAGGACTTTTTAAAGAACTAAATGCAACTAAAATGACATCAATTGTTTTTGTAATACAGTATTAAATGTTTTTTTTGTGTGTGATTTCTTCATTAACACAATTATTCAACCCCTTAAAGACTACCACTCTTAAGAATAGAGGTTCATTGTTTTTGATCAGGTATTAAAAACACCTGTGTGTGGATGTTAACGAGCAGTAATCAAGCATAATAAGCACGCATTAGGCAGATTTAAAATGACTAAGATACTCAGCTCTTTCTAGACATTTACTGGTGTGTTTACAAACATGGTGAAGTCAAGAGAATGGTCCAGGAAGACACAAGAAGAGGTGATTTCTCTTCACAGAAAGGGCAATGGCTATAAGAAGATTGCAAAGATGTTAAACATACCAAGAGACACCATAGGAAGCATCATTCGCAAATTCAAGGCAAAGAGTACTGTTGAAACGCTACCTGGCCGTGGCAGAAAGAAGATGCTGACTTTGACTGCTGTGCGCTACCTAAAGCGCATAGTGGAGAAAAGTCCCAGTGTGACTGCTGAGAAACTGAAAAAAGATTTGTCAGATGCGGGTACTGAAGTTTCAGCTCAGACAATAAGGCACACACTTCGTAATGACGGCCTCCATGCCAGAACTCCCAGGCACACCCCCTTGCTGTCTCCAAAGAATAAGAGTCGACTGCAATATGCGAAAAGTTATGTGGATAAACCACAAAAGTTTTGGGATAGTGTTCTATGGACTGATGAAACAAAATTAGAACTGTTTGGACCCATGGATCAACGCTATGTTCGGAGGAGGAAGAACAAGGCCTATGAAGAAAAGAACACCTTGCCTACTGTGAAGCATGGCGGGGGGTCAATCATGCTTTGGGGCTGTTTTGCTTCTGTAGGTACAGGGAAGCTTCAGCGTGTGCAAGGTACCATGAATTCTCTTCAGTACCAGGAGATATTGGATGAAAATGTGATGCAGTCCGTCACAAACCTGAGGCTTGGGAGACGCTGGACCTTTCAACAGGACAATGATCCCAAGTATACCTCCAAATCCACTAGAGCATGGTTGCAGATTAAAGGCTTTTGGAGTGGCCATTGCAATCACCACACTTAAATCCGATTGAGAACCTCTGATGGGACTTAAAGAAAGCAGTTACAGCGCGCAAGCCTAAGAATGTGACTGAACTGGAGGCTTTTGCCCATGAAGAATGGGCTATGATACCCGTAGATCGCTGCAAGACACTTGTGCCAAGCTATGCTTCACGTTTAAAAGCTGTTATAACTGGAAAAGGATGTTGTACTAAGTACTAAGAATAATTGTCCCTTGGGGGTTGAATAAAAACTGATAATGATGTGAGCACAGAAAAGACATTTGTGGTTATTTCATTATAAATGTTATGTTATATTTGTCTGACTTACAAGTGCCTCTTTGATTTAATTGTAAACAAGATGACTGAAATGATCAAAATCAATGTCAAACTGGCCAAAACACTTAATTTCAGCGGGGGTTCAATAATTTTGAACACAACTGTACTTTTAGCCATAGACCCTGAACAAGCATGCAGGATATCAGATACTCTGATGACTCAGATTTTTCTGAATTAGCCATATGCTTGTTAAAGGGAACCAGAGACGCCAGAAAAAAGATTTTATACATATCTGGGGCTTCCTTCAGCCCCATACGCATGGATCGCTCCCACGTCGCCGTCCTCCACTTCCTGCATCCGCTGGTACCGGGTCCCGTACTTTCGGCCAGTCGGCATCAGCACGCGGCAAATTGTCCACATCACAGGGGCTCCCAGCATACCCTTACGCGTGCAGCTGCATACTGCGCAGCTGCACGCGTAAGGATCTGGAGGGATCCCCTGATCATGCGGACAATTGGCCGCGTCCGCCGGAAGTGACGGGCCCGATACCGGCGGATCCAGGAAGCGGAGGATGGCGGCGTGGGAGAGATCCAGGCTTATGGGGCTGCAAGAAGCCCCAGGTATGTATGAAATTTTTTTTCTTTTTCCATGTCCGGTGTCTCTGGTTCCCTTTAAAAGGTTTTGACTTAGACACCAGACTTATACAAGAAGATCAACAGAGTTGCTAGGCAACTGGCATTGTTTACAAGGAAATAAATATGGCAGCCTCTATATTCCTCTTACCTTGGGTTTCCTTTAAGGTTTCCACTCTTGTTATATGTCCTTTACGCTCACACAGTATGTGTATCTCAGCCAAGCAAGAGTTTTATAGACTTATTTATTTATGAGGGTACGGCTATGGCGTTGGGGGGAGGGGGGATAACGAGTAGACTATGCATACCAAATAAAAACCCACTATCTGCTTTGCTAGTTTACAATTCGCCAACCACAGATAGCGGTCTGCCCATACTCGGTACCGGCTGGTTCACACAAACGCTTGCCGGGCCGTAAACGTAACAATGGCACTGGCGCTTGACGTTTAAGCACTGGCCATTCCTATGACTAGTCAGCGCCTGCACCATTGTTTACCATTGTTTATGAAAAACCATGTTTTCAATCCCAATTTTTCTCTTTAAGAGTATTAGAAACAGAAGCAGGACAGCATGGCAATCTGCTTTGTTTAAAGAGAATCTGTACTGTCCGATTGTACAATAAAAAACATACCAATCGAGTCACTGTGATCTCTTGGATCCCTCTTTTCCATTTCCGCCACTCCCCGCCGTGATCCTGGCTTTTAATTGCCAGTTTTAGGCAGTGTTTACAAACACAAAACATGGCCACTAACCAGGAAGTGATGTTTGTGTATAGATATATCATGTTACAGTATACTACAAGTTTTTATTACATAGAGAATTATCTGCACTCCAGTCAGGGATTTTCACAGTTTCTCAGCATGGGCAGCTCCCTCCCCCCTCAGACAAGCTGAAATTGAGAGCAGGGACCTGTCTCTGAGGGATAAACAAAGCACACACACAGAGCCTGCAGATGGCGTGGAGGGTATGTGCATAACTTCTCCCTATCACAGCAGAGGCAGTGCATTCCTCTCTGGGTCGACAAAGCTTGACAAAGAAAAGAAGATTAGATATATTACAGAGACAAGGCAACTAGAAAAGGCTACAGTAATCCAAAGCACATTAGAACAGGTATAGGAACTTACAGTATAGGATAGAAGAAATAAGGCTGAAAATGTTGTTACCGAGAGGAAATAAATATGACAGCCTCCATATCTCTCTCACCTCAGGTTCACTTTAAAAGACTTATGAGCTGAAAATAAAAATTCTGGACCTGCCTTAGTTTTTGAATCCACGGAGGATGCCATCCGCGCCCTCCGTTTACTTCTGCCGGGTCCCCGCTGTTTAATTGCCCCCTGGGCCTCAAGTAAAATGGCCGTCGGAGCTTGCCGCGGCTGCGCAGACCACATAGACGCAAGTGCGGCTGCGCAGCTCTAAGGCCTTCCCCCCCAATCAACGCACAGGAGACAGCCTGTAGCGAGGATGCGGCGGGAGGAGCCCTAGAGCTGCGCAGCAGCACTCGCATCTATGGGGACTGCGCAGCCGCACCAAGCTCGGGTGGCCATTTTACTTGAGGCAGTAGAGCCCGACCCGGGCTATGGGGTCGGGAGCCGGCCCGGGGGTAGCATTAACAGCAGAGACCCGGCGGAAGTAAACTGAGGGCGCGGATGGCGTCCTCCATGGATTCAAAACTTAAGCAGGTACAGAACTTTTTTTCTTTTTTTTCAGCTCGTAAGTCCTTTAACACAGCAAGACCATTTTGAAAACCCAGCAAACCAGGTAATACAAAAATAAATCTATGTGCAATGCTCATAACATTGTGTGTTACAAATATTAATAGATTCCATGCAATCTTCATTGGAAAAAAAACACTAGTCAAAATGATGGTTTCAAAAGGAAAGCCTGACAAGCATCAGTTTGGGGGATTGTGGCTAGCTACGCAAAACAGGTCTACTGTTAATTTAAGGGAATGTAAGTGATTGCATGGTGTTTTCTTACAGTTTTCTATTTTTTTTATTTTTGTTTTTATAAAACAAACAAAAAAACCCCAAAAAATAATTTTGAAGGTATGTTTGGTTAGAAGAATATGAAATACTACAGATATTGAGGTCAATTCATAAAAGGCGGTGCGGCAAAAAAATCTTGTCTGGAAAATACCGCATTCTGTAGTATAGACTTTTGTGTGCTAATTCATAAAAATCTTTACAGCTGCAATAGAAATGCGGGGATTTCTCAAACTAAGCTGGCGGTAACATGAGAAGCTGCCTGAGTTGTTACATTTCTCCATGCAGAGACAGCAACAAAAGAGGCATCCCCATTCCCCAACTTCCCTTTAGATGTGCATTTTTTGTTATACTGCCTCTGTTTGCCCTGAATCTGAACTGAGCTGAGGGAACAAAAATGCAAATGCATAGAAAACACAATACAAACGCACAAACGCATATGCATAAAAATGCGACATTTCCCGCACTGCTAAGTGTGCACCCAGCCTTATAGTGTTTAAATTGGTGTAGTGTATTGGTGTTCAAATTGGACCCTGAATAATGCTGAACATCATATTTTGGAACCCAAGCTAAAGCTAAAGATAGGGTTATGGATTGGCTGTCCAGCTATGATTCATGTGACTTCAATGCTTTTTCCTTACGGCTTGGAAGGAGGAAGCATCAGAGTCAATGATGCGTGACATGGACCGTAACACCATGACCCTATCCACTAGCTGGGGTGCTGAAGTGCAGTGTTCGGCATAATTCAGGTTTCTGAATGCAGGGTCCCAAATTCGAACACCAGCACTGATAATTTCTACTATCTGTAATACTAATGGTAAATAGTACCTTCCTTAAGTCTCTGATGTTCTGAATTTCTAAGATTATGACATTGTGATGTAAAATATGCATCCTTCAGCTGTAAAACTAAAATAAATGTAGTAGGTGGCATACAGGGAAACTATACCATGAATAAAAAACCACAGTGCCCTAATGGTGTTGTACCTTAGTATGGACGAGGATACAACTACTCAGAGACTTTATACTCACAAAATGAGGTTGCTAATTCAGGCAACCAACCGATACGGCAGGCAGAAAAAACAACTCTCCACTAGGGTAACCAGGTCTCTTTATGTGCTGTCAATCTCTTGAGAAAAATCACTATACCGAGTACCAACACAGAATGTGGCGGCAGGACTAGGGTCCTCCAATAGAGGGTTGAGATACAACAGGGAAAGAGGCACCCAGAAGTGATCAAATGTCTTAAAACCATAAAAGCTGAAAAAGGAGGTGGCTTATTTCAGAGATGACACAATTATAAGCGTATAAGCAGCAAAATGTTATTTGCAGTATGGCAACACATGTTATGAGTATTTAGGATTCAGTGCCAGCTATAATCCCTAGCCAATAATGAGCACCTCAATATTCAGCTAGAGATTATAGCTGGCACTGAATTTTTTGCCTGAGGAAGTCCTAAATACTCACGAAACGCAAAGCTGTAGTGCAAATAAAATGTTCCTGCTTATACACTTGATAATTGTGTAATCTCTGACGAAACGTTTATGGTTTTAACCTCTTAGCTCAAACTGGACCTTTATACTGTATGTGTCTAGTCTGAGACTCTTCAAAACAATCAGGACGTATAGACACGTTCTGTCAATCAGCGGCAGGTGTGCCCAGTAATTGGTGAATGGAAACTGTTCCCTGAGCCAATTAAAATACCTAGGAATGAATGAACATGACACCATTCTATGTTCATTCATAAAAATGAACGTAAACGGTTATCGTAAAAAAGTAATCAAACACTTCCTGGTAACCAGGATAGTGTATCGTACCATCTTGTGGCCAAAAAGTGAAGTTAAAGTAAAAATACATTTTAACCCCCTACCCCCCCTCCCATAGTAACCAAAATAAAACACTTCACAGGTTGTAATAACTGGGACACGGTCATTGTTTATTTTAAAACTATAGGAGATGAAATTGGAGAAATTGTGTATTATTCTAAAATGCATAGAAAATAAAATTATTACTGAAAACAAGTATCTCCCCCAAAAAATTAATTTGTTGCAAAAAAAAAGATATAGAGCATTTAGGTGTGATAAGTTGTGATAAAGTTATTGGCAAATGAATGGGAGGAGCGGTGAACATTGCTTGCGTCCTTAAAGAAAACCTGTACTGAAAATTAAAAGTCAAAATAACCATACACAAGTCATACTTACCTGCTGTGTAGTCTATTCATCAATCTCCTTCTCCTTTCCTACGTCCTGTTTGTCCACCTTGATCAATGGAATTCTCCGTCCTCCATTTTGAAAATGGCCATTACCCCATAACAGCTTCCTGGTCAGCACACAGTTAAACTGTAACATCGCCCACTTGAGTCATAGGGAAACATGGACACATCAGTTCTCCTCTCAGCTGTAACTGACAGCAACTGATATATAACTGACAGCAACTGATATATTTCAGTTCTGACAAAATGTTGTCAGAATTGGAAGGGATCACTGTAAGAAGAAAATGGTGAGCTTCTGAGAGGAACTGATTGCAAGGTAACTATGTAATGTTCATTTGAAGTTACCTCATGTGTTTATTTTAAATTATTTTACTCAGTACAGGTTCTCTTTAAGGTGAAAACAAACTGTGGGCTGAAGTTGTTAATACATTTTATCAGTGTTAGGCGCCCATTTACCCCACCTGTCCTTGATACTACTTGTGTTAATAACCAAGCATTAAATACTATACAAATCTTCTTAGTTATGAGTGATTCAGCAGCATATACATAAAAGGCTGCTATCCCCTGTGCTGACACTGCTGAAGCCAAATCAACCCCCTGTCTGGAACCTAACTGACAAAGAGAACATTTCATAAATGTGCTTTTCGCGTATTTTTTTTTTTTTTTGTTATCAAAGTATTTCCTCCACGCCGGTTTGTGGTTTTTAATAGGCAGCGGAGACTGCTGGAGCAGGAGTTGAAGAACACTGCACGTTAAAGCTGCATATGTAAAGCTATTGATCTTAAGTCATCATCTCATCTTTTTCTATTTTTCCTGCCATCAAGGAGCTCACCCTCTCTGTCAGACTGGTCAAATGTGCAGAATCTGACTAACACGTTTATTATATCTGACACAGCCATGAGAAGAACGGGAAATTCTTTCATGAGTCTCTTCGTATTTGTAGTGTGCTCCAACATCCCGGGGGAGTCTAGGCCGCCTTTGTATTGTGTTCTAGACTAAACTTGCGCATGACATTTTCTCTGTAAATAAAGAAGGTGTTTTCTTATTCTGTTTGTAAAGGTAATTATCAGACCTTTTAAGCTTAAAGACATAAGTGTACGTAGTAACAAGATAACGAATTTGAAAACTGTATTTGTTGTGTGAAGTGATACTCTAGTCTTTAAAAAGGACTAGAATATAGCAGCAGAGGCGGCCTTAGAGTATGCGGGGCCTGGGGCGAGTGTCACATGCGGGGCCTAGAGCCATAAGTGTAGGCCATATACCGTATCGCCAGGTTCATGGGCTTGTCCGCCTTTAAAGCAGTACAATAGTGCCCAGTATAGTGCCCAGTATATAGCTAGTATAGTGCCCAGTATATAGCTAGTATAGTGCCCAGTAGTGTTGGGCGAACAGTGTTCGCCACTGTTCGGGTTCTGCAGAACATCACCCTGTTCGGGTGATGTTCGAGTTCGGCCGAACACCTGATGATGTTCGGCCAAACTGTTCGGCCATATGGCCGAACTAAGAACGCATGGCCGAACGTTACCCGAACGTTCGGCTAGCGCTGTGATTGGCCGAACGGGTCACGTGGTTCGGACCCGAACGCGCTCTGATTGGCCGAACGGGTCACGTGGTTCGGGTAAATAAATACCCGATCCACGTCATTTCTCCGCCATTTGTCTGTGGGTTTAGCTTTGGGTAGGCAGGCAGGGTAGTTCTCTCTCCAGCCAGGCTAGCCAGGGTCCCCCGGTCATTGTGTCGCTGCTGGGAATAGTAGTACACCGCTCAGCCACACTATATAGCATTGTGTTTACTGCCACTCTGTGTGTCTGCTGGGAACAGTAGTACACCGCTCACCCTGTATAGCATTGTGCTCTGTGTCGCTGCTGGGAATAGTAGTACACCGCTCAGCCACACTATATAGCATTGTGTTTACTGCCACTCTGTGTGTCTGCTGGGAACAGTAGTACACCGCTCACCCTGTATAGCATTGTGCTCTGTGTCGCTGCCGTGAATAGTAGTACACCGCTCAGCCACACTATATAGCATTGTGTTTACTGCCACTCTGTGTCGCTGCTGGGAACAGTAGTACACCACTCACCCTGTATAGCATTGTGCTCTGTGTCGCTGCTGGGAATAGTAGTACACCGCTCAGCCACACTATATAGCATTGTGTTTACTGCCACTCTGTGTGTCTGCTGGGAACAGTAGTACACCGCTCACCCTGTATAGCATTGTGTTCTGTGTCGCTGCTGGGAATAGTAGTACACCGCTCAGCCACACTATATAGCATTGTGTTTACTGCCACTCTGTGTGTCTGCTGGGAACAGTAGTACACCGCTCATCCTGTGTTATGATCATGTCTGCAGCATGTATTGTTGGCTGCAGTTTGACTGAAGACAAGCAGTTTTTGATGTCATTACATGCATTTGCTTGCATAGTTTGGTTTGCACTCAAACTAGTTGCTGACTCTATCTGCAGTGGCTCTGCAATGCTGGCCAGCTCAGGATTGAATAATTACCATTCACCTGTGTGGGAATCTGCATGTCTACTCCCATTGGATGACCTCAGTATAAAGATCTGCTTCCTGCAGGGCTCCTTGGGCTATCATAGCTTCAGTTAAGCCTGTCTTGCTGTTTCTTTAGTCCCGGATCGTGTTTCTTGTTCTAAAGATACTTTGCTGGTCTTGCATCATATATTGGTTCATTGCCAATATATATGCATACCAGCACGTTTATTATTTTCCTTGTATTCGTGTTATGTTGATACATCAGTGACGCTGATATATACGTACATGAACTGTTTATATCCTGTGTTCAGTTAGTCAGCTTTCCAGCACGTTTTGGTAGTTTGCGCATATCGTGATCACCCGTGCTGAGTTAGTGATCCTGCTCCTGGTTCTGTCTGTGGATTGCGTTCATCTCTGCGAAGAGATAACGAATCCTTCTGAATCCTGTCCTGTTACCGTTTGTGGATTGCGTTCATCTCTGCGAAGAGATAGCGAATCCTTCTGAGTCCTGTTCCCTGTATTGCTCCAGTCCTAGTCAGTGTTCCTGCTTATGTCATATATCGGTTCATTGCCGATATATACATATGTTAGTCAGACGTTACAAATAGTTTCATTGATAGCTGTAATTGTAATACGCTAGGAAAACATACTTATTGTATATTTATCTGTGTTACGTTCATCTATCTTGATCCTGCTATTTCCTGACTATCCTGTCTTGTCTTTGTGAGGCACGCCATCGCTGCAAACGCATTGGCTGCCTCATTCCAGTCTGTCTTGTTGTGGACGCTTGCTGTCACTAAGTAGTGGCTAGTTAAGCAAGCGTTCATTCTGTCTACCTGTCCTGATCTCCTCAGTTCTGGTTTATGCGCTCAGCGCTACTTTACGCTGAGACGTTATCACGAAAGTATTGTTTGTGGCTGTTCGGATCTGCACCGGCTCTGTGCACCACAATCTCCTATTGGAGTCAGTCCTCTCCTCCACTAAACTGGGGATATCCTGATTTCTTGTGCTGGTGTGTGTACCCCCTTCACGTCAACTTATGCATCGCGTGCTGACCGTGGAGAATACACCTCCAAGCCTGACACCCTGTATAGCATTGTGCTCTGTGTCGCTGCTGGGAATAGTAGTACACCGCTCAGCCACACTATATAGCATTGTGTTTACTGCCACTCTGTGTGTCTGCTGGGAACAGTAGTACACCGCTCACCCTGTATAGCATTGTGCTCTGTGTCGCTGCTGGGAATAGTAGTACACCGCTTAGCCACACTATATAGCATTGTGTTTACTGCCACTCTGTGTGTCTGCTGGGAACAGTAGTACACCGCTCACCCTGTATAGCATTGTGCTCTGTGTCGCTGCTGGGAATAGTAGTACACCGCTCAGCCACACTATATAGCATTGTGTTTACTGCCACTCTGTGTTGCTGCTGGGAACAGTAGTACACCACTCACCCTGTATAGCATTGTGCTCTGTGTCGCTGCTGGGAATAGTAGTACACCGCTCAGCCACACTTTATAGCATTGTGTTTACTGCCACTCTGTGTGTCTGCTGGGAACAGTAGTACACCGCTCACCCTGTATAGCATTGTGCTCTGTGTCACTGCTGGGAATAGTAGTACACCGCTCAGCCACACTATATAGCATTGTGTTTACTGCCACTCTGTGTGTCTGCTGGGAACAGTAGTACACCGCTCACCCTGTATAGCATTGTGCTCTGTGTCGCTGCTGGGAATAGTAGTACACCGCTCAGCCACACTATATAGCATTGTGTTTACTGCCACTCTGTGTGTCTGCTGGGAACAGTAGTACACCGCTCACCCTGTATAGCATTGTGCTCTGTGTCGCTGCTGGGAATAGTAGTACACCGCTCAGCCACACTATATAGCATTGTGTTTACTGCCACTCTGTGTGACTGCTGGGAACAGTAGTACACCGCTCACCCTGTATAGCATTGTGCTCTGTGTCGCTGCTGGGAATAGAAGTACACCGCTCAGCCACACTATATAGCATTGTGTTTACTGCCACTCTGTGTCGCTGCTGGGAACAGTAGTACACCACTCACCCTGTATAGCATTGTGCTCTGTGTCGCTGCTGGGAATAGTAGTACACCGTTCAGCCACACTATAAAGCATTGTGTTTACTGCCACTCTGTGTGTCTGCTGGGAACAGTAGTACACCGCTCACCCTGTATAGCATTGTGCTCTGTGTCGCTGCTGGGAATAGTAGTACACCGCTCAGCCACACTATATAGCATTGTGTTTACTGCCACTCTGTGTGTCTGCTGGGAACAGTAGTACACCGCTCACCCTGTATAGCATTGTGCTCTGTGTCGCTGCTGGGAATAGTAATACACCGCTCAGCCACACTATATAGCATTGTGTTTACTGCCACTCTGTGTGACTGCTGGGAACAGTAGTACACCGCTCACCCACCACTGTATAGCATTGTGCTCTGTGTCGCTGCTGGGAATAGTAGTACACCGCTCACCCACCACTGTATAGCATTGTTCTCTGTGTCGCTGCTGGGAATAGTAGTACACCGCTCACCCACCACTGTATAGCATTGTGCTCTGTGTCGCTGCTGGGAATAGTAGTACACCGCTCACCCACCACTGTATAGCATTGTGCTCTGTGTCGCTGCTGGGAATAGTAGTACACCGCTTACCTACCACTGTATAGCATTGTGCTCTGTGTCGCTGCTGGGAATAGTAGTACACCGCTCACCCACCACTGTATAGCATTGTGCTCTGTGTCGCTGCTGGGAATAGTAGTACACCGCTCACCCACCACTGTATAGCATTGTGCTCTGTGTCGCTGCTGGGAATAGTAGTACACCGCTCACCTGCCACTGTATAGCATTTCTGTACTGCCACTGTACTGCTGCCAGTCAGCGTGTACTTTTACGGATAAGTGAAATGAAGAAGAAATCCTGTAAAAGAGGGAGGGGCAAGGGAAGAGGTGTTCCCCCTGACGGTTAATGTACAGGCCACAGTGGAGCACCGAAGAAAACCCACTCAATACCGCCCATGTTGTCCAGGAAATCAACCCTCACAAATCCAAAAGAACAGGACCAGATAATTAATTGGATGACCTCTCAAGCGTCCAGCAGTGGGTTAAGCAGCACCAGCACATCACGCACGAGGTCCGAGTCCTCAGCCAGTTACAAGGAGCCAGTGGGCACAAAGCAGACACAACCGGCAGCGACACCACGCACACAACTGCCAAATAACCAGTCCGAAGAATTTCCTCAGGACACAATGGGGTATTCGCAGGAACTAGTCCCAGCCCAACAAACTTCCACCTTTCAAAGGTCAATGGAACTGCCAGAAATTTTGTGCCCGGATTCACAACCATTGACTGTGGGAAATGCACCGCGCACTGAAGTGCAAGGTGAGTCCGAGGAGGACTCGGAAACCCAAATCCCAGAGCAAGTTGGGCAGGAGGGGTTTCAATTGCAGGAGGTCGGCCGAGAAGATCTTGAAGACGACGTTGGAGTGTGCTGCGCAGAGGTTGTTGTGGGGAGCTCTACTCCACGGCGGTGGCCCACAATCACATATGACGAGTTTGAGGAGATGGAAGAGGAGGAGGAGGGTATGGACAATGTTGACAGAGACCCAGATTTTGTATGTGAAGGAGAACATCGCCGTCGTAGCAGCAGCACAGATGAGTCTGTTGAAGAACCCACTGCTGCACGAGTTCGACTTGTGCCACAAGGTAGGCGGCGCGAAATTTCAGGCACCATAAGCGTGGAAGTTCAAGTGAGACAAAAAAGAGGTGCAAACAGAAATCGCCAGCAAGGCAGGTGCTCCAAAGTCTGGCCTTTCTTTGAAGACTGCAGTGAGGATGGTATTATGGTGATTTGCAAGGTGTGCAAGACCCGCCTGAGCAGGGGGAAACATATTAACAACCTCTCCACCACCAGCATGACCCGCCACATGGTATACAAACATCCCACTCTGTGGCCGCCAGGACAGGGTACCAGCAGCAACACTGCCTCCCTTGGGGTCACCAGACTCACCACCAGACCCTCCTCAGCAGCAGCAGTAGCCCAGCCATTGCGTGGTTCACAACAACATTCACAAACATCAGACGACGCTGACACTGTCACTTTCCGGAATAGTGCTCTTGAGGTCTCCCAGTCATCAAACACAACAACCAACAGCCGTTCAGTGTGCAGCCCTACGGTTCAGTTGTCTGTCTCGGAGATGCTTGAGCGCAAGAGGAAATTGCCAGCAAATGACCCCCGGGCCGTGGCAGTAACAGCCAGCATAGCCAAGCTTCTGGCCTGCGAAATGCTGCCATATCGAGTGGTGGAGACAAACAGCTTCAAGGGCATGATGTCAGTGGCCATCACATGTTACGTGGTTCACAGCCGCTACCACTTTGCCCGCTCTGCAGTGCCTGAGTTGCATGAGCACGTGGTCAGCAAAATAACCCGAAGCTTGAAGAATGCCGTTGCCTGCAAGGTTCACCTCACCACTGACACCTGGACGAGTGCGTTCGGCCAGGGTCGATACATCTCCCTTACCGTGCACTGGGTGAACCTTGTGGAGCCTGGCAGCGATTCCTCACCTGCTACGGCGCGGGTGTTGCCCACGCCGCAAACAGCTGCACCGCCATCCCTCCCACTGGATAACAACAGCAGCACCTACCTCTCTGACTCCTTCTCCTCCAACGCATCTCAAAGCTGTACCTCATCCGGAAATGCTAACCCAGCAGCAGTAGGATCGTGGAAGCAGTGCAGCACAGCTGTTGGCATGCGTCAGCAAGCGTTGCTGAAGCTGATCTGCCTTGGGGATAAGCAGCACACAGGAGAGGAAATTTGGAGGGGAATAAAGGAACAGACGGATTTGTGGCTGGCACCGCTGGACCTGAAACCGGGCATGGTTGTGTGTGATAATGGGAGTAATCTCATTCGCGCTTTAAGGTTGGCTAAGCTGACACACATCCCTTGCCTGGCGCACGTGATGAACCTAGTAGTTCAGCGGTTCCTGAGGACATACCCAGGCGTGGCCGATCTTCTGTTGAAGGTGCGACGAGTGGCCAAACATTGTAGAAATTCCAGTACTGCTTCGGGGGCACTCGCCAAGATGCAGGAGCGCTTCAATCTCCCCCACCATCGCTTGCTGTGTGATGTCCCTACGCGCTGGAATTCTATGCTGCACATGCTAGCCCGCTTTTGCGAGCAGAAGAGTGCAGTGGTCCAGTACATGACGGTGCAGTACGGAGGCGCATCCGGACAGCTGCCAAGCTTCTGTTGATCCGATTGGGCCAACATGTTGGACCTCTGCCAAGTCCTCCAAAATTTTGAGCAATCCACGTTGCTTGTGAGCAGTGACAACTCTTCAGTCAGCATTACCATACCACTGCTGTGTTTACTGAAGAAGTCAATGTTGAAAATCAAGGAAACAGCTGTCATGATGCAACTGGGGGAATCTGAAGGAGAAAACGATCAGCGTGATGGTACCAGGCCATCTTCCTCAGGAAACGCTGGCCCCAGCAGCTATGACGAAGAAGAGGAGGAGGAACAGCTGGAGTTGGAGCAGGAATTTCATGCCACCACTGACGAGGGCCAGAGCGGTGCACGTTGGACTTCCACAATTCAGCGCGAATGGTCAGCAGAAGCAGACCAGGAAGAAGGTGACGACTATGATGCATCACAACAACTATCACAACGCTCACAAGAGGATGATGAGGATTCTGGCAGGACTCTGGCACACATGGCTCAATTCATGCTAGACTGCATTGAACGCGACCCACGCATTGTGCGCATTCTGGACAACACCAATTACTGGGTTTATACCCTTCTGGATCCACGGTACAAACACAATGTTCCAAAACTGCTTGAAGAAAGAGTCAGGCAGGTCAAAATGGAAGAATACCAGCAGGCCCTTGTGGAGACTTTAGAGAGGAGATTGACATCCTCCCCCTCCTCTAGCCAGTTGTACGCTGACAGACTGACTTCCGCAAACCCAGGACGACCAGGAGGGCAGCAAACAACACAAGCCGCAGCTAGTGCCCAAAAGGGAATGGTATCGGCAGTGTCCTTGGAGTGGGAAAATTTTCTGACACCCATGCAGCAGCCAACAGAACAGCAAGCGTGCAGATCTACCTCCAACACCGATCGCCTGGAGAAGATGGTCAAGGACTACATGTCAGATGGCGTAGCTGTGTTGAACAATTCATCTGCACCCTTCAACTATTGGGTATCTGTAATGATCGCTGCTGCAGCAGCTATTGCTGGAAGTAGTGCTGCAGCTCAGGCAGTTCTGATCTATTTCCATGCAAGCTGTATAGCTTTGTCTGTTTTTCCCTGCTGTCAGCTTGTGACTGATTATCATTCACCTGTGTGGGAATCTGCATGTCTGCTCCCATTGGATGACCTCAGTATAAAGATCTGCTTCCTGCAGGGTTTCCTTGGGTTTTCATAGCTTCAGCTTAAGCCTGCCTTGCTGTCGCTTTAGCCCCCGATCGTGTTTCTTGTTAAAGATACTTTGCTGGTCTTTGCATCATATATTGGTTCATTGCCAATATATATGCATACCAGCACGTTTATTATTTTCCTTGTATTTGTGATACGTTAATACATCAGTGTCGCTGATGTATACGTACACGAACTGTTTATATCCTGTGTGCAGTTAGTCAGCTTTCCAGCACGTTTTGGTAGGTTGCGCGTACCGTGACCACCCGTGCTGAGGTAGTTACCCTGCTCCTGGTTCTGTTTGTAGATTGCGTTCATCTCTGCGAAGAGATAGCGAATCCTTCTGAATCCTGTCCTGTTACCGTTTGTGGATTGCGTTCATCTCTGCGAAGAGATAACGAATCCTTCTGAATCCTGTTCTGTTACTGTTGGTGGATTGCGTTCATCTCTGCGAAGAGATAACGAATCCTTCTGAATCCTGTTCTGTTACCGTTTGTGGATTGCGTTCATCTCTGCGAAGAGATAGCGAATCCTTCTGAGTCCTGTCCCCTGTATTACTCCAGTCTTAGTCAGCGTTCCTGCTTATGTCATATATCGGTTCATTGCCGATATATACATATGTTAGTCAGAAGTTACAAATAGTTTCATTGATAGCTGTAATTGTAATATGCTAGGAAAACATACTTATTGTATATTTATCTGTGTTACGTTCATCTATCTTAATCCTGCTATTTTCTGACTATCCTGTCCTGTCTTTGTGAGGCACGCCATCGCCGCATCGCATTGGCTGCCTCATTCCAGTCTGTCTGGTTTTGGACGCTTGCTGTCGCTAAGTAGCCGCTAGCTAGCAAGCGTTCATTCTGTCTACCTGTCCTGATCTCCTCAGTTCTGGTTTGTGCGCTCAGCGCTACTTTGCGCTGAGACGTTATAACGAAAGCATTGTTTGTGGCTGTCAGATCTGCACCGGCTCTGTGCGCCACAATCTCCTTTTGGAGTCAGTCCTCCCCTCCACTATACTAGGGATAGCCTGTTTCCTGGTGCTAGTGTGTGTACCTCCTCCACGCCAGCTCATGCGTTGCATGCTGACTGTGGAGAATACACCACCAAGCCTTACATTATGAAAACCCCATTACCAATCCCCATTGTGGGGGGGATTCCCAGAAAGTATGACACTGTTAATTATGGTTCCTGTTCCTTTAAGAAATTTGAAGAACTTAGCTCTGAAACAGAAAATGAGTTTTTCTCTGAATGTGTCAGGTTCCTGACCAATCCTGATCTCCAAGCGACTCCTGTTTCAACCTGGGCACTCCAACTAAGTTATATTTTGTTTAAAGGGGAATTATTCCAGTGGGCATTTGATGTTCTCAATCATTCCGATTTGAAAGATAGACCGCTGGAATTTCTAGCGTTTGTGATCCATAACTGGTTGCGCATAGATCCATTGCCTTTTCCTCTTAATGAACTCCTGGCAGCAGGCCAATCAGCTGCTCCTTCAATTGCTTGCAAGAATGAGCAGCAAGCAGAAAGTGTTACTGATAATTTTCCTGCAGCTTTGAATAAATCACCAAAACCTGCAAGGTCAAAGGCAAAACGCAAACGTTCTAAGAAACGTGTCCAATCTGCAGAATCGTTATCCTTAGCGACTGAGACCTATAATGAGATTCTGCCATTAACAGATAATGAAATGCAATTGTCTTTCAGGGGAGTTAAATGGACTTATGAAACTACTAATG
The DNA here is from genome assembly GCF_040937935.1 of Hyperolius riggenbachi. Taxonomy (NCBI): domain Eukaryota; kingdom Metazoa; phylum Chordata; class Amphibia; order Anura; family Hyperoliidae; genus Hyperolius; species Hyperolius riggenbachi. The sequence goes on along the minus strand of NC_090650.1, from coordinate 65,424,678 downwards.
AACTTTCCTCCCTGGCTAGGGAAAATAAAGATTTTTGTTTAAAAGAATTATCTGAGTATGATTATGATGAGATATTACAGAGTATTGAACAAATCAACTTATTTGTGAACCAAGGGAAGTTTGCATACACTACAGTTCAACACTTGCTACAGGTATTGGAAATTCTTAAGAATAAGGAATCTGCCAATCACCTGCTAATTAACCCTATACATGTGCCTGCCACAATCATATCTGCAGACTGTGATCAGCCTAAATGTTTCGCTGTTAAGTATGCATGGGATCCTCCATTCGAGAGGGGAGAGATGGAAGCCCTGGTCTGTGAATGGAAGAATGATTCAAGTTCATTTTGTCAATTTTACAGTGCAAAAAGTGAAATGGTATTGAACGCATGCATTAAGTCAGCCTATAACCTAATAGAGGCTGGTGTGTGTAGGTATGACTGTGTGGCTCCCTTGATTGATGTGTGGGAACTGATTTTGGATGATTTTTATGTGACTCCGAATTCGCAAATTTGGCGTTCTGACCCGCCTGCTTCAGCACCTTTGGCTGATTCAGCAGGTGATTCGGAGCTCTTTTTGTGTGAAGTTGAAGTTCCTGCAATTCCACCCTGTACCATGGATAACTCAGTGTTACTTCCCAGTAAAACAGAAGCCACTGATACTTTCTTAACTTTGCCCTGCACAAATTTCTCAGCAGAGAATCCAGAGGTCCTGCTGACTTCCGAGTCCAGCCTAGCCAGTACTCATGACTCTTTGTTCAGTGAAACAGACACCAGAAAAATCTTGCCTGTCTCTGCAAACACTTCTGCAGAAATTACCTGTGTTAATAAAGTTCAACTCCTGTCTGATCCAGCAGATGCCAATAGATGCACTACATCAGTTTCCGAGTCCCAGCAATCCTGTCTAGAATCCTCAGAACCCCAGCATCTGAATTTTCCAATTTTACAAATGAATGGTGATTCAGATGCGCAAACATTGTGTCTTGATCTTCCTGTTTCTACACCTCGCTCTAGTTTCATGAATAGCTCAGAGCATCTGCTATGTGAACCTGAAATCGCAGAATTATTACCTTGTTCAGAAAATTTTCCAATAAATTTGCCCTGTACCATGAATTGTGCAGTAGATCTCTCCAATGAAACTCAGGTCACAGAATCATTATGCTGTCCAGCAGGTGCTTCCATGGTTTTGCCCTGCAATATGGACTGTTCAGTGATCCTGTCCAGTGAAGCTGTGGTCGCAGAGTCTTATGCTTCACCCAGTACTTTGGATACTTTAAACCCTCTAGCAGAGGAGGCTGAAGCACTGCTTACCTCAGTTGGTGTTGCAGTAATATTCACTTGTCTAGCAGCTGTTTTGGAATTACAGTCTGCTCTAATAAAACTTGATGAATTTCTGCCCAGCAAAGCAGAAGCCATTGAAATATTGTCCTCGTCAGCAAGTGTGTCAGATACCTTGCCCTGTACACAGTCTGATTTAACCAATGTTGAGTCCCTCTCCAGTGTTGTAACAGCCGAGGAACTCCAGCCCTGTCCTCTGAATATTTCAGAAGTCTTGCCCTGTAACATGGATAATTCTGATTCTCTGGTCAAAATAATAGAAATCTCAGAATTTCAGTCCGGTCTGATGAGTGTTCCTGAAACCCAGCCCTGTATCCTGAAAGATTCTGGTTCTCTGGCCGCTGTGGCAGAGGTTCCAGAGTTCCCTTCCTGTCCAGGGAATTCCTCAGTTTTGCCTAGTCCAGTGGGGGCTGCTGCAATACTGACTTGTCCTGCAGCGCCTCATGAGCTCCAATCCAGTGTATTAAATGAGTCTCTGTCCAGTCCAGAGGTAGTTGTGGAGTCCCTTTCTGGTTCAGTGCATACATCAGAAGATTTGTCCTGTCTTGTTAGTGCCCCTGAATCTGATTTATTACTGACTTTGCTGGAATCAGCGACATCTAAGTCTGATCCAGCATTCTCGTGTAAAAGTCCAGTAGTTGCGAAGTTTAGTCATGATGATTTTTTTTTGGCCAGTCCTGGTTTTGGTCCTGTCTTGGCTGACCCTGAGGCTCACAGTTCCTTGACATGCCCAGAGGTTTCTCTTGTGCCGGTGTGCCCAGATGTTCTTTGTGTGCCAGAATGCCCAAGTGTGTCTAAGGTGTTAGCGTGCTCTGATGCTTCCTTAGTGGGAACACGTTCTGATATTGCCAGTCTGCCTGCATGCCCAGAGATGGTTCTGGTCCCTGAAAGCCCTGATATTGATGTTTGTCCTTGTGGCCCTGACTCGGGAATTGCCCTAGGTTCCATAGGGGTTCTTGATAGTTCTCCATGTGAGCCTAAGGGGCATTCTGACCTATGGGGATCTCTTTGGAGCTTCAAGGTGTTCTGGGAGGTCTCTGAGAAAACTTGTCCTGGTGCCTTGGACTGGTTCAACAGTGGGTTTTGTGTTGGTAAAGACAGTACCGGTGGGCATTGCAAAGGCTTTGGCGTTTCTGAACTGTTCCTGGAAGGCGGTGGGTATCGCTCAGGGAGTTTCGGAGGGCTTTCTTCTGGAAATCATGGTTCTGATGGGTGTCACACTGGGGCTTGTAGTACTGATGGGCATGGTTCTGTAGGTTCTGGTTCTGATGGGTCCAGTCTTGTGGGGACTGATTCTGGAATTCGGTCTTGCCGGGCTGTCCCGGTCATCATGAATTATCAGTCAGACTGTTTTGTTGGAAATTTCAGTTTTGAAAAGCGTCTGGAATCCACTTTTAAAGGCGGGGGTACTGTAATGATCGCTGCTGCAGCAGCTATTGCTGGAAGTAGTGCTGCAGCTCAGGCAGTTCTGATCTATTTCCATGCAAGCTGTATAGCTTTGTCTGTTTTTCCCTGCTGTCAGCTTGTGACTGATTATCATTCACCTGTGTGGGAATCTGCATGTCTGCTCCCATTGGATGACCTCAGTATAAAGATCTGCTTCCTGCAGGGTTTCCTTGGGTTTTCATAGCTTCAGCTTAACCTTCCTGGCGGTAAGCCCGAACTGAGTTCGGGCTATGCCGCCGGAAGGCACCGCTCAGGCCCCGCTGGGCCGATTTGCATAATTTTTTTTTTGCTGCACGCAGCTAGCACTTTGCTAGCTGCGTGCAGTGCCCGATCGCCGCCGCTACCCGCCGATCCGCCGCAATTCCTCTCGCCGCGGCCGCCCCCCCCCCCAGACCCCGTGCGCTGCCTGGCCAATCAGTGCCAGGCAGCGCTATGGGGCAGATCGGAGTCCCCTCTGACGTCACGACGTCGATGACGTCGGTGACGTCATCCCGCCCGTCGCCATGGCGACGGGGGAAGCCCTCCAGGAGATCCCGTTCTTTGAACGGGATCTCCGGATCTCCGATCGCCGGCGGCGATCGGAGGGGCTGGGGGGATGCCGCTGAGCAGCGGCTATCATGTAGCGAGACTTTGTCTCGCTACATGAAAAAAAAAAAAAAAAATTAAAAAAAAAAGATTTGCTGCCCCCTGGCGATTTTTTTGCAAACCGCCAGGAGGGTTAAGCCTGCCTTGCTGTCGCTTTAGCCCCCGATCGTGTTTCTTGTTAAAGATACTTTGCTGGTCTTTGCATCATATATTGGTTCATTGCCAATATATATGCATACCAGCACGTTTATTATTTTCCTTGTATTTGTGATACGTTAATACATCAGTGTCGCTGATGTATACGTACACGAACTGTTTATATCCTGTGTGCAGTTAGTCAGCTTTCCAGCACGTTTTGGTAGGTTGCGCGTACCGTGACCACCCGTGCTGAGGTAGTTACCCTGCTCCTGGTTCTGTTTGTGGATTGCGTTCATCTCTGCGAAGAGATAGCGAATCCTTCTGAATCCTGTCCTGTTACCGTTTGTGGATTGCGTTCATCTCTGCGAAGAGATAACGAATCCTTCTGAATCCTGTTCTGTTACTGTTGGTGGATTGCGTTCATCTCTGCGAAGAGATAACGAATCCTTCTGAATCCTGTTCTGTTACCGTTTGTGGATTGCGTTCATCTCTGCGAAGAGATAGCGAATCCTTCTGAGTCCTGTCCCCTGTATTACTCCAGTCTTAGTCAGCGTTCCTGCTTATGTCATATATCGGTTCATTGCCGATATATACATATGTTAGTCAGAAGTTACAAATAGTTTCATTGATAGCTGTAATTGTAATATGCTAGGAAAACATACTTATTGTATATTTATCTGTGTTACGTTCATCTATCTTAATCCTGCTATTTTCTGACTATCCTGTCCTGTCTTTGTGAGGCACGCCATCGCCGCATCGCATTGGCTGCCTCATTCCAGTCTGTCTGGTTTTGGACGCTTGCTGTCGCTAAGTAGCCGCTAGCTAGCAAGCGTTCATTCTGTCTACCTGTCCTGATCTCCTCAGTTCTGGTTTGTGCGCTCAGCGCTACTTTGCGCTGAGACGTTATAACGAAAGCATTGTTTGTGGCTGTCAGATCTGCACCGGCTCTGTGCGCCACAATCTCCTTTTGGAGTCAGTCCTCCCCTCCACTATACTAGGGATAGCCTGTTTCCTGGTGCTAGTGTGTGTACCTCCTCCACGCCAGCTCATGCGTTGCATGCTGACTGTGGAGAATACACCACCAAGCCTTACAGTATCGAAGCTAGACACCTGGCACGAACTGGCAATGTACGCAATAGAGGTGCTGGCTTGCCCAGCAGCCAGCGTTATGTCGGAACGCTGTTTCAGTGCTGCCGGAGGCAACGTCACAGATCGGCGTATCCGCCTCTCCACAGAAAATGCAGACCGTCTGACTCAAATTAAAATGAATCAATCCTGGATTGGAAAAACAGAGGCGCCAATAGAATAAAAATGATGCCAATTAAAACCAAATAAAAAGTGGGTGGCACTGGTGGATTTGCCTTCCCCACAAAAATAACAACCACAATATATGGTAATAGATATAAATTTTAATCAATTTCAAACTCCCAACAACAATTGATCTGCAACGCGTTTCACGGGACACAAGCCCGCTTCCTCAGGCAAAACACATAAAAGCAGGAGCAACCCAGCAGTGGTTAGTACAAGCGTGGCGCCTCGCTTGTACTAACCACTGCTGGGTTGCTCCTGCTTTTATGTGTTTTGCCTGAGGAAGCGGGCTTGTGTCCCGTGAAACGCGTTGCAGATCAATTGTTGTTGGGAGTTTGAAATTGATTAAAATTTATATCTATTACCATATATTGTGGTTGTTATTTTTGTGGGGAAGGCAAATCCACCAGTGTCACCCACTTTTTATTTGGTTTTAATTGGCATCATTTTTATTCTATTGGCGCCTCTGTTTTTTCATTACATGATATATCCACCTGGTGGATAGGTGTGGACACCTTTTTTCTTCTACACAGAGAGCGACTTTTTAGCCTGAGCGGGGACAGGCTTAATCTCCCCGACTGTGCTTAAAGTGGTTGCCTGAATGTGGCAACCCACACTTGTGAGTATAATTCCTTTATTACAACCATTTGACGTCCACTGTGTTACAATATCACACTATCGGGGGCTCTCGATTTTTCTTTTCTTTCTCTCTACAATCCTGGATTGGAAACGACTATGCAACACTCCTGGACCCCAACCAAGTAACATGAACAATGACCATCTGTGATGGGTTAGCGTTGCCGGTTATCCGCACGCTTCTTGTCCTCATGCAAGGCCTGGGTTGTTGTGTCTCAAAGCGTGGCCTTCTCCTCCTGCGCCTCCTCCTGTTCCATCACGTGTGCTGTTGCTGGGTTAGCGTTTCCGGTCCCTGTTTATGGAACCTCTTATCTTTATTACATTTATGACTGCATGGCGGCAAAAAACATGCTATCCGCACGCTTCTTGTCCTCATGCAAGGCCTGGGTTGTTGTGTCTCAAAGCGTGGCCTTCTCCTCCTGCGCCTCCTCCTGTTCCATCACGTGTGCTGCTGCTGGGTTAGCGTTTCCGGTCCCTGTTTATGGAACCTCTTATCTTTATTACATTTATGACTGCATGGCGGCAAAATGCATGCTATCCGCACGCTTCTTGTCCTCATGCAAGGCCTGGGTTGTTGTGTCTGAAAGCGTGGACTTCTCCTCCTGCGCCTCCTCCTGTTCCATCACGTGTGCTGCTGCTGGGTTAGCGTTTCCGGTCCCTGTTTATGGAACCTCTTATCTTTATTACATTTATGACTGCATGGCGGCAAAAAGCATGCTATCCGCACGCTTTTTGTCCTCATGCAAGGCCTGGGTTGTTGTGTCTGAAAGCGTGGCCTTCTCATCCTGCGCCTCCTCCTGTTCCATCACGTGTGCTGCTGCTGGGTTAGCGTTTCCGGTCCCTGTTTATGGAACCTCTTATCTTTATTACATTTATGACTGCATGGTGGCAAAATGCATGCTATCCACACGCTTCTTGTCCTCATGCAAGGCCTGGGTTGTTGTGTCTGAAAGCGTGGCCTTCTCCTCCTGCGCCTCCTCCTGTTCCATCACGTGTGCTGCTGCTGGGTTAGCGTTGCCGGTCCCTGTTTATGGAACCTCTTATCTTTATTACATTTATGACTGCATGGCGGCAAAATGCATGCTACTAGCACGCTTCTTGTCCTCATGCAAGGCCTGGGTTGTTGTGTCTGAAAGCGTGGCCTTCTCCTCCTGCGCCTCCTCCTGTTCCATCACGTGTGCTGCTGCTGGGTTAGCGTTTCTGGTCCCTGTTTATGGAACCTCTTATCTTTATTACATTTATGACTGCATGGCGGCAAAATGCATGCTACCTGTGCAAAGAAGACATTTCCCGCATTTTAAAAACAGTTTTCCCTTTGAAACTATAAAATTGATTTTCTCAAAAACTATACGCTCTTTTTGCTATTTTTTTTTCCTCTTGTACCCACTCCCAAGGTGCACATACCCTGTAAATTTGGGGTATGTAGCATGTAAGGAGGCTTTACAAAGCACGAAAGTTCGGGTCCCCATTGACTTCCATTATGTCCGGAGTTTGGCGCGAACACCTGAACATCGCGGCCATGTTCGGCGAACGTTCGCGAACCCGAACATCCAGGTGTTCGCCCAACTAGTGCCCAGTATATAGCTAGTATAGTGCCCAGTATATAGCTAGTACAGTGCCTAGTATATAGCTAGAATAGTGCCCAGTATATAGCTAGTACAGTGCCCAGTATACAGCTAGTATAGTGCCCAGGATATAGCTAGTATAGTGCCCAGGATATAGCCAGCATAGTGCCCAGTATATAGCTAGCATAATGCCCAGTACATAGCTAGCGTAGTGCCCAGTATATAGCTAGCATAATGTCCAGTATATAGCTAGCATAGTGCCCAGTATATAGCTAGCATAGTGCCCAGTATATAGCTAGTACAGTGCCCAGTATATAGCTAGTATAGTGCCCTGTATATAGCTAGCATAGTGCCCTGTATATAGCTAGTACAATGCCCAGTACATAGCTAGCATATTGCCCAGTATATAGCTAGCATATTGCCCAGTATATAGCTAGTATAGTGCCCAGTATATAGCTAGTATAGTGCCCAGTACATACCTAGCATAGTGCCCAGTATATAGCTAGCATAATGCCCAGTACATAGCTAGCATAGTGCCCAGTATATAGCTAGCATAGTGCCCAGTATATAGCTAGTACAGTGCCCAGTATATAGCTAGTATAGTGCCCAGGATATAGCTTGTATAGTGCCCAGGATATAGCTAGTATAGTGCCCAGGATATAGCTAGTACAGTGCCCAGTATATAGCTTGTATAGTGCCCAGTTATAGCTAGAATAGTGCCCAGTATATAGCTAGTACAGTGCCCAGTATATAGCTAGTACAGTGCCCAGTACATAGCTAGCATAGTGCCCAGTGTATAGCTAGTATAGTGTCCAGTATATAGCTAGCATAGTGCCCAGTACATAGCTAGCATAGTGCCCAGTATATAGCTAGCATAATGCCCAGTACATAGCTAGCATAGTGCCCAGTATATAGCTAGCATAATGCCCAGTACATAGCTAGCATAGTGCCCAGTATATAGCTAGCATAATGCCCAGTACATAGCTAGCATAGTGCCCAGTATATAGCTAGCATAGTGCCCAGTATATAGCTAGTACAGTGCCCAGTATATAGCTAGTATAGTGCCCAGTATATAGCTAGCATAGTGCCCAGTATATAGCTAGTACAATGCCCAGTACATAGCTAGCATATTGCCCAGTATGTAGCTAGTATAGTGCCCAGTATATAGCTAGCATAGTGCCCAGTACATACCTAGCATAGTGCCCAGTATATAGCTAGTATAGTGCCCAGTATATAGCTAGTATAGTGCCCAGTATATAGCTAGTATAGTGCCCAGGATATAGCTAGTATAGTGCCCAGGATATAGCTAGTATAGTGCCCAGGATATAGCTAGTACAGTGCCCAGTATATAGCTAGAATAGTGCCCAGTATATAGCTAGTACAGTGCCCAGTATATAGCTAGCATAGTGCCCAGTACATAGCTAGCATAGTGCCCAGTATATAGCTAGAGTAGTGCCCAGTATATAGCTAGTATAGTGCCCAGTATATAGCTAGAGTAGTGCCCAGGATATAGCTAGTATAGTGCCCAGGATATAGCTAGTATAGTGCCCAGGATATAGCTAGTACAGTGCCCAGTATATAGCTAGAATAGTGCCCAGTATATAGCTAGTACAGTGCCCAGTATATAGCTAGTACAGTGCCCAGTACATAGCTAGTATAGTGCCCAGTATATAGCTAGTACAGTGCCCAGTATATAGCTAGTATAGTGCCCAGGATACAGCTAGTACAGTGCCCAGTATATAGCTAGAGTAGTGCCCAGTATATAGCTAGTACAGTGCCCAGTATATAGCTAGTACAGGGCCCAGTACATAGCTAGCATAGTGCCCAGTATATAGCTGGTATAGTGCCCAGGATATAGCTAGTATAGTGCCCAGGATATAGCTAGTACAGTGCCCAGTATATAGCTAGAATAGTGCCCAGTATATAGCTAGTACAGGGCCCAGTATATAGCTAGTATAGTGCCCAGGATATAGCTAGTATAGTGCCCAGTATATAGTTAGTACAGTGCCCAGTATATAGATAGAATAGTGCCCAGTATATAGCTAGTACAGTGCCCAGTATATAGCTAGTATAGTGCCCAGTATATAGCTAGCATAGTGCCCAGTATATAGCTAGTATAGTGCCCAGTATATAGCTAGCATAGTGCCCAGTACAAAGCTAGCATAGTGCCCAGTACATAGCTAGTATAGTGCCCAGTACATAGCTAAAATATAATTATGCAGCTCCTCAAATAATCCTACCTACCGGTATCTGTTCTGCCTGCCCTGGCCTCTGAAATATGTCCGCCGGCTGCTGCAAACAATGGCTGAGTCTGTCAGTCCGGGTCGGCTCTTCTGGTCGGGCTGTCGTGGGGAGCGCTCTCTGCACACGCATATGACGTCAATCGTGACGTCACTCGCAGAGCACACCCAGCAGCCGGGCAGAGAAGGAACTGAACACGCAGCACGCCGTCCGGATGCCGATGCGCTTCACATACAGGAAGCCAGGGGGCTTCAGGTCAGTGAGCGATCGGCGTCCCGGCCGCAGCAGAGAATATTCAATTAGTGGCGGTGCGCGGGGCCTCTTCAAGCGCGGGGCCCCAGTTGCCCCCCCCAAAGGCCGGCTCTGATAGCAGAATGCACTTAATTAAACACGGACAAACACAGAACATTTAAATCGCGCTTTTCTCCTGTCGGACTCAAATCGCCAAAGCTGCAGCCACACGCTCTATAGCCTATTTTGGTTCCTGGACATAGAAACTACGTCCAGGAACCATGCGCGCTACCACGCGCTCCCGCGGCCGATCGCGCGCGTGCACGCGTGCTCCCGGCCCGCGGTTTGTTAGCCAGGCAATCAGTGAATCGGGCTATGGTGCCCGATCACTGATTCCTCTCCCCCGCTGAAAAAGCGACAGCTTCTCTCGGAAGCTGCGCCTTTTCTGGCTGTTCCCTCCCCGATGTGTCACTCTAAGCGTGTGTTACGCTTAGAGTGACTTCATGTAAACAAACTCATGGCCGCCATCTTGTGGCCAAAAAGTAAAACTACAACAAAAAGTAAAAAAAATTAAAATCAACACACAATTACATTAAAAAACTATGGTTTACATCCCACCCTCCCAAAAATACCCAAATAAAATGTTTAATATATAAAAAAAAAAATTACAATAAAAAAAAACATGTAAATATTTACCTAAGGGTCTAAACTTTTTAAATATCAATTTTATATTTTTTTTATTTTAAACTTGTAAATAGTGATAGATGCAAAACGGAAAAAATGCACCTTTATTTCCAAATAAAATATTGTCGCCATACATTGTGATAGGGACATAATTTTAACGGTGTAATAACCGGGACATATGGGCAAATACAATACGTGAGTTTTAATTATGGAGGCATGTATTATTTTAAAACTATAATGGCTGAAAACTGAGAAATAATGAATTTTTTCAGTTTTTTCTTATTCTTCCTGTTACAATGCATTTACAGTAAAGTGGCTCTTAGCAAAATGTACCCCCCAAAGAAAGCCTAATTGGTGGCGGAAAAAACAAGCTATAGATCAGTTCATTGTGATAAGTAGTGATAAAGTTATAGGCTAATCAATGGGAGGAGAACATTGCTCAAGTGAAAACGACGGAACGCGAATGGGATAGGCAGTAGCATTCTTAGGGAGTCTTGCCCAAGGTCTCCTACTGAATGGCTTACTGAACAGGAGGAGCCAAGATTCGAACCCTGGTCTCCTGTGTCAGAGGCAGAGCCCTTAACCAGTACACTATCCAGCCACTGAGTACACTATCCAGCCACTAATTATTCAGGATACCTATTGTTGTACAAAAGATCCTGGTTTCAGCATCAGAAACACTTCCTATAGCCATATATTGCTGTAGATTGGTAAGTAGCCCTTCCCTAGGCAGAGCTGGGACAAGGTCCTCCAGTGCCCAAGGCAGAGACACCAAAGCGCACCCCTCCAGCCAGGGCCGGGCCGAGGCATAGGCTGGAGAGGCTCCAGCCTCAGGGCGCAGTGTAGGAGGGGGCGCAGAATTCATTCAGCTGTCATTCCTAATTGAGTTTAAAGCAGAAAGAAATAAGAAAAGGGGATACATGGCAGTGACTGCAAGCCAGATAACTAGAGATTAAGGTGTTGGGGAGGTTGTGGGCCCTGTGGCGCCTCTTAGTCTAATAGCAATCAGTGTGTGATGGCTGGGGTGCCAGGGATGGAGGGGCGCACTTTGGTGTCTCAGCCTTGGGTGCTGGAGGACCTTGTCTCGGCTCTGCCTCCAGCCCTCCCACCCCAGCCGCTATTAGACTAAGAGGTGACCCAGGGTCCCCAACACCTTAATCTCTAGTCATCTGGCTTGCAGTCACTGCTATGTATCCCCTTTTCTTATGTCTCTCTGCTTCAAACACCATAGTGGAATGATAGCTGAGTGGGTTATGCAACCCCTCATACACTGCGCCCTGTGGCTGGAGACTCTCTTGCCTCTGCCTTGGCCCTGGCCCTAGGCTATTGATTATGCATAATCTCTACCCCCCCCCCCCCCGCTCCCCAACGAGATTTTGTTTCTGCTGGTTTTAGAAGTCTCAGTAAATTTAGAGAACTCTCAGTAAATGAACATTCCACAGAGATCATCTGCCATGGAGAAGAGAGATTTTACAATGGGTAAACACTGACTAATTAATATTTTAATGAATATAATAAAAAAGCAGTCAATTTTATCCATTATGCTTTTTTGATACAGTTCCTCTGTAACATTAAGAGGCCATTCACACAGCATTTTCAGATTGCGATTTCCCACGTATACAAATCTGTGATTGCAATTTTTTGGGGTCGTTAAAGTGAAAACTTAAGTCATCCCCAAAAAATGAGTTCCTGGCCGCAATAGCAGTATAGAGGGTGCTATTGCAGCCAGGAACGCGAAGAATCACTTGCGTTCCCAGGCCTGATGGGCCTGTTGCCGAAAACGGAAGTGGCTGCCGGCGGGGGACAGGAGCATCAGAACTAGAACAGCATTCAATTAGTTAAACACAGAGCTTGAAAGTTCAGTGCAGAGAAAGCTGGACACATCCGAAGTGGAGATTATGATATCTTGCATTTACTTAATTGTATCAAGTGAGGAATGTGACACATTCTCTGACTGTTTAGAAGCTCCTGGACACACACAGACACTCAAAGCATTTCTTTTTTTATCAATCATTTTTTTATTGAAATAAGAAAAGACAAATACAGTAGCGAATTATATAAAACATAGGTACTATTAGAATAGCAAGCAGGATGAATACAGTTATCTTCACAATGAACGCAAGTTATACAGGGGAAAGGTTCTCAAGCCATAGTGGCATAGTTCACCCTGTAGATCCAATAGGCTCGCTAATCCATGTATAATGACGAACATAAAATAAGATGTATAATATGGCAGGACTTCCATATTAGGAAAAAACAGACAAAAACAAACAACACAGACTTATAACCGACCAAATAGTTAAATTACTAACACAAACCAACAGATACTAAAATATCATAGTGAACACATCCCAAACCATCCAAGCCAATCAAAAGGTATTCCATAAACAAAAAAAAAATTATGGGGGCTTGCGATTACATGACTGGAGCCACAATGTCATATCCCAGTCCTCCCATGGACCCTACAGCCCGCCATGTGCCTCGATATTATTATGGCTTCTGGCCGTTAGATCTTCCAATCTCCTAACATCATTAATCTTATCTACAGTATTAATAATGTTTTACTAGGAATCGTTGTGGATTTCCAAAATTGGGCAATTAACCTCTTTGCTGCAGATAATATATGTAACATAAGCTTCCACCGCTTACGAGAGAGATTCTTAACAGGAAGGCCTAGAAGTGTGTTAACACTCAAAGCATTTCTGCCTTCAGTACAAGATGAATAAAACCAACTATGAACAAAATGCAAAGGCAGCTCTCAAAGCAAAAAAATGTACCTTTGGGAATTTGTAATTTCTAAATGAATAATAATACTTATGCACAAATGCAAATAGGATAATCGTATGGCTTATAAAAAGTAGGAAAATGTGTTTTTATTGAATATTATGTCAGGGTTTTATACCGCTTTAAGTACCAGGGAAGTAGATATTTGCCTGCTGCCATGCCCGATTGCACACAATCCTGGGTGCATTCTCATAGCTACCCATTAGTAGACACATCAGTGAAGGTGAACACAGTTCCTATTCTCCGATCTAAGTGCATGTGATCAATGATTTCCGGCATAAGTGAGATGTCAATGATACACGTGTTACTTCCTCTGTGTACTGTTCAGTACACAGGAGGAGTAAACCGGGGGGGGGGGGGGGGGGGTGTTGGGGGTTGGGTCTAGTGGCCAAATAATAAATTACACCCTAGTACATTCAGTTCAATAACAACATCTAAATCCCCCATTAAAAATTACCCCTTACCTCCTCCACTCTCCCATAGTTACCAAAATAAAACCTTTGTATGTAAAAAAAAATGACAGAAATAAATACATAAATAGTAACCTTAGGGACTCAACTTTTTAATGTGTATGTCATGAGGGTATATTACTGTTATTTTTGCAAGTAAGGGCTTGTAATTAGTGACGGATGCAAAACTGAAAGAATACACCTTTATTTCCAAATAAAATAGTCGCCATACATTGTGCTAGGGACATAATTTAAATGTTGTAATAACTGGGACAAGTGGCCAAATAAAATGTGTGGCTTTAATAAACAGTAGCATGGTTTATTTTAAAACTATAAAGGCCGAAAACTGAGATATAATGAATTTTTCTATTTTTTTCTTATTATTCCCATTATAATGCATTTAAAATAAAATAATTCTTAGCAAAACTTATCACCCAAAGAAAGCCTAATTGACAGCAAGAAAAACAAGATATAGATCATTTTGTTGTCATAAGTAGTGATAAAGTTATTGGCGAGTGAAAGGGAGAAGCGATGAAAATTGCTCTGGTCTATGAGGGGAAACCCCCTCAGTGGTTAACCGGTTAATATAAAATGTTTAATCTGCAAACCCGGGACATTAAAAAAAAAAAGCTCACCCTTTACCCCAACAAACATACAACATAGAAGCTTTGCACGTCTCATTAAAATGCTTTTGCCTATTGCTGTAATGGAAGTGATTACTTGAAACCTCACATACATAGGCTGCATTCCTTCAGATGTGTTGGAACTCTTCTCCTTGTGGAATTAGTGTGTGACTATAGTAAACCCAACATTGCAGCTGTGGTGCACAGATCCAAAATATTTGATTTTCTGCTTTGTGCAGATGTAGAAACCCATGAGAAAAACAGGAGAATGCTAAATATCTTTTCACACCTGTTTACAGTTGCCATGGTTTCCAGCAAGCTTCCTAAAAAGCCATGACAGCTGCAGACTGAAATAGTAAGATTATATTTAACAGCACTGTGTTACAATACCTTGTATATTGATAGGGTATATTATATAGATTTTTTTAAAGGATACCTGTAGCCACCTAATAAAGAAAAGTTACATGCTCACATAATTTGAGGGAAGGCTCTGGATCCTATAGAACCTTCTCAGCCCTCTCTCGAGCTTCTCATTTCCCTGTTCAAATTTCCCTCCAGCTGCATCTTTGGGCCTCCTCGGAAGGCTTCAGAAGTACTCAGGTCTCTAAATACTCACGAAGATGAGTGTCTCCTTATTGCGGGCACATGAGTCCATGGTCGTGTTTGCGCAGTACAGAGCTGCTCGTCTTTGGAAGTACTCGGAAACTCAACATTAAAGTCAGAGTGCTACAACAGGGGCCCAGCGGTGGAACGAGGAAATGCAGAGAGGACCCAGGAAGGATCTATTGGATCCAGAGCCTTCTCTCTTCTTAGGTGAGTATGTACCATATATACTCTACTATAAGTATAGAAATGTAGGTCTGACTTGTATAGTATGGGGTGACTAGTGTTGGAACTAAATTTCTGACACATTGCCGAGGGGCGCATCTCTCAATCTCTGTAGAGCTAGCCGCAGCATCCAGCATGCTTTATAACGCCCCTCCTACTGTCACCTTTTGCTGAGAAAAGCACTACTTTGCATAGCTTACTTTTGATATGAGAAGGTTTTAGAGGCATTCAGTACCAACCAATGGCCATACATTGAGCACACTGAGTAATGTGTGCATTGTTTGTGACATTCCCATTTGCACGAATGTAACACTTTCTTGATAAAATAATGCCAAGAAAACACTGGTCCCCAAGTGCAGCTGCTAACTACTCCTGGACCCCAAGTATAGCTATTAACTTTGTTGGGTAGACTTATACTTGAGTCAATAAAAAATCATATTTTGGGGTTGGCTTATACATGAGGACACCTTATACTCAAGGGTATATAGTATTTTCTTTTAAGATTGCTACTTGAAGAAACCCAAAAGCAAAAATTTTATATATATATATATATATATATATATATATATATATATACATACATATATATATATATATATATATATATATATATATGTATATATGTGTATATATATATATATATATATATATATATATATATATATATATATATTTATATACACATATATATATATATATATACACATATATATATATATATATATATATATATATATATATATATATATATATATATATACACACATATATACACACACACATATATACACACACACATACATTTTTTATATATATATATATATATATATATATATATATATATATATATATATATATATATATTTATTTATATATATATATATATATATATATATATATATATACACACACATACATGCATTTATTATATACATACACACACATACATACATACATACATATATATATATATATATATATATACACACATATATTTGTTTTGGTCAACATTTTAAGGGAGATAATTAAATATTGATCCACAAATTATTAATACAAATACAGAGAGCTTAATGTAGGCAGATCATTAGGGATGAGCCCCCCTCTGTTCTCAATCGATAATGTGTGAATTATTATCCCCGACTGGCGTACAGTGTTGCACATGTGTTTGTTCACTGTGCCTGCTGTGTCCTCTGGGATGTAGAATTATTTCATCACAGCTAGTCAACATATGGTTTACAGATTAATCCATACTGTGGCATTGAGGGAAAAAAAATCTATCAATCTTTTACCTCTGGCTTATTAATATTTTTTATGTTATTATTTATCAGTCTTTTAATAAAAATTTAGAATTTCAGACCTGTTCAAACACATCTAAAAATGTTTTTTTTCCCATTGTTTTTCCCTTTTTTCTTTAAGAAAAAAAAATCTCATTTTCTGCTTCATCCCTGTCAAAATTACTACATGTTGGCTCAAGGAAATGTTTCATTCATTCAATTCCCTGTACAATTCTAGCAATTCCAACCTTGCTGGTGAGCAGAAGTAACATATAGCAGGTCTCTATGTTTATCCACAATGGTAACACAGATGTGAAAGTTCCATATGAGTTGACTTAATTAAAAAAAAAATGATCACTGGTCGTTAAAGGAAAATAAGACGTAAATAACCATTGTTGGCATTTAATTTTCTCTTGAGCATTTATTTATGTCTAGCTATTAATTTTTTATCTTAAACTATGGAAATATAGGTATTTGAATGCCTTCTGGTAGCTTCACACTTATTACACTATGTTATACAGTTGTTCTAAATCTCAAATAGATATTATATGAAAGAGGAATAGGCTAAGTACCCTTCTTCATAACCAATGATCCCATAGCTAAGCAAGCACATTATGTACTGTGGATTGGGAAGAGGGGGTTGGGAGAGAAGTAAAAGGCCCCCCCTCTGCAGGCCAGAAAAAAAAATGTTCTAATTACTATTTCCTCCAAGGTCAACTGTAGACAACGGAAATCTTTGTACAAACATAAGAATATTTTCTGATCAGATTGAATAGCAAGCTGGGGGTGGTTCTATTTTTCCCTAACATATCTAAAACTATACCTAAATGTTTTTGATGGTATGAAGTGTTAAAGGACAAGTATCGCAAAAAAAAATGAAATGTAACACATTGCAAATGACAATGAGACCCATTGCAAATGCACAACCGAATGCAAGCAGACAAGCCAGAACTGTCCGTTTGCAGCTCCACTGCAACGGACAGAATACGCTACAGGAGGGATCCTTACATATGCATTTTACATTTTACAATTTTTCATGATAGTTGTCTGTTAAGTAACAACTGTCATTGGATACGTTCCTTGTTAAAGCCACACACAAAAAAAATGTTGAGGTGAGCCAACAGATGGCAATGATTCTGTTAGTGATAGTGAAAGTCTTGTTTACATTTTTATTTTATACTATTTGACTATAACTGTTTTTGGATTGCAGAACCAATATCTGAGTTTCCGTTAATCCTTATGGGGAAATTCGCTTTGATAAAAGAGTGCTTTAGATTACAAGCATGTTTCCGGAACTAATTATACTCGCAAACCAAGGTTTCACTGTCTAATGAATTAAATTGCTTATATTTTTTACAATATTACTTAATAAAATGATTTAGTCAGTGTTTGCCCATTGCAAAATCTTTCTTCACCATCCTCGCCCTGATTGACATTCTGGAGTTCATCACAGGTGGCAACATCTTTAGTGCTGTCAGGTGCATCTCTGCAGGATGTTTATTTTCTTTGTTTTCTGAAGCCAGTAGAAATAATACCTGGTCTCCCAGAATGCTCACGCCAATTGGCGTGACAGCGGTGGTAGCACCAGGACTGCCTAACGCCAATTGGCGTGCAGTCCTGGGTGTGTGTTCTTCTAGGGGTCGCACGTACATCCCCGCTTGACGGAGCTCCGTCATCAGTCTGCCAGCGGTGATTGCTGCTAGGAGACTGTTAGACGGTGAAACTGCTGTCTTTTTACATTGCACAGCGCTGCATGTCACTCGGCTGTCCCCTCTGGAGGCACAGAGAGCGATCGGCTCTCATAGGCTGATGTCTATGAGAGCGGATTACTGTGATTGGCTGGCGGGGGAGGGAGGGATCGGGACTACAAAAATAATAAAATGTACATTCTTATTACAAAAAACAACACAGAAATAAATTAATAAAAAATAAACAAAGCCCGATCAGAGCCCACCGACAGAAATCTCTGTTGGTGGGCAGAAAGGGGGGGGGATCACTTGTGTGCTGAGTTGTAAGGCCCTGCAGCTAGCCCTTAAAGCTGCATGGGCCTAAATTGTAAAAAATAGCCTGGTCACTAGGGGGCTGTAAGCTTATGGTTCTTAAGTGGTTAACAGCCTAGGCTTTGACATCCCTTGGAGGGTGGGGCTACATACCAATATACAGCAATATATAGATATCAGAATTTTTTCTGATGCTTAGGCCAGGATAATTAATGTAAATTATTTACTACATTCTACTCTATGTCACTATGGTGCCTTTTTAAGATCATAATTTCCAAGCAGTTGTATTGAAATTGTAATATTATCCCAATGATAAATACTAGCACATGATACTAGTTGCATTTTCACAGCAGTTTTATTGATTGTAATTGTTGGCATGTGAAGGTTGCATTATTACTTTTTCTCAAGTTACATTTAATTCACCTCCTAGATAATTAAAGCCCTGGGTGACAGTGAAGGCCAAATATCCACAAACCAAATAAAGAATGGCATGACAACAACAACCTTGCACTTGAGATGTGTAATTTAGGTGCTTTGGCTGAAGGTTTACAGAAACTATTTCTAAGTCAAGGATGACTTTATTATATTACTGTCAGTGGTGCTCAGCAGAGCTCGAATATTCGAGTAGCTCGAATATTCGAGCTCTTTTTCAGCTATTCGAGCTTGGTATTCGAGCTCCGAATAGCTGGAGCTATTCGAATGGGCTATCCGAGTACACTCGAATAGCCCATTCACTATTCGAGCTATTCGAGCAACCCGGCGCTATTCGAGCTCGGTACCGAGCTCGAATAGCGTCATAGCCCAGATTGATGTCCTTAGAGCCAATCAGAGGGCTCCCAGGCCCTCTGACGGCAGCCAATCACAGAGGGGGACCCTGGCCAGCCCCTACCCTATAAATAGCGGCCGCCATGTTCCGTTTCTCCGTGCTTGCCTGAGACTTGTACAGAGAGAGAGTTGCTCCTTTGTGCTTTGGCTTAGCAAGAGCTCTATTGTGGTCATTTACCTAGCGTTTTTGCTCACATACACCTCCTATACACACCTATATTGTTGTTAGTTATTTAGACATTGTATTTTAGTTAGTAGCTTGTGTGTTACATTAGAGACAGGCAGCTGCTGCAAGCTTACAGGTTTAGGCCTCAGGGGGGCCTTGCCTCTGTGGGCAGCTGTCCTCTGTTTATTTCTCTCATCTATACCAGTATTTCTGCTGTCCTTTACTAATAGTATTGTAGTTATACTGTACTAGGAGTAGGACACTCACTGACTGTCACTGTTTATAGGCTACTAGCTAGCTCCTGCATGTGTGCACTCACTCACTGTCTGTGTGTACACACACTCTATTTCCTTCTGATTACTGATAGATTATTGTTAGTTAGTTGTACTTACTTACTACTTACTCTTACTGTACCCGTAGGGACACTCACTGTCACTGTTCATATAGGCTACTAGCTCCTGCGTGTGCGCACTGCACTCACTGTCTGAGTGTACACACACAACACACACTCTATTTCCTTCTGATCGCTGATTGATTATCGTAATTAGTTAGTTGTACTTACTGTTACTACTTACTCTTACTGTACTAGGAGTCTAGGACACTCAGTCACTGTCCATAGGCTACTAGCTCCTGCGTGCGTGCACTCACTGTCTGAGTGTACACACACCCACACTCCATTTCCTTCTGATCGCTGATTGATTATCGTAATTAGTTAGTTGTACTTACTGTTACTACTTACTCTTACTGTACTAGGAGTCTAGGACACTCAGTCACTGTCCATAGGCTACTAGCTCCTGCGTGCGTGCACTCACTGTCTGAGTGTACACACACCACCCACACTCCATTTCCTTCTGATCGCTGATTGATTATTGTAATTAGTTAGTTCTACTTACTGTTACTACTTACTCTTACTGTACTAGGAGTCTAGGACACTCAGTCACTGTGTTCATAGGCTACTAGCTCCTGCGTGCGTGCACTCACTGTCTGAGTGTACACACACCACCCACACTCCATTTCCTTCTGATCGCTGATTGATTATTGTAATTAGTTAGTTCTACTTACTGTTACTACTTACTCTTACTGTACTAGGAGTCTAGGACACTCAGTCACTGTGTTCATAGGCTACTAGCTCCTGCGTGCGTGCACTCACTGTCTGAGTGTACACACACCACCCACACTCCATTTCCTTCTGATCGCTGATTGATTATTGTAATTAGTTAGTTCTACTTACTGTTACTACTTACTCTTACTGTACTAGGAGTCTAGGACACTCAGTCACTGTGTTCATAGGCTACTAGCTCCTGCGTGCGTGCACTCACTGTCTGAGTGTACACACACCACCCACACTCCATTTCCTTCTGATCGCTGATTGATTATTGTAATTAGTTAGTTCTACTTACTGTTACTACTTACTCTTACTGTACTAGGAGTCTAGGACACTCAGTCACTGTGTTCATAGGCTACTAGCTCCTGCGTGCGTGCACTCACTGTCTGAGTGTACACACACCCACACTCCATTTCCTTCTGATCGCTGATTGATTATTGTAATTAGTTAGTTCTACTTACTGTTACTACTTACTCTTACTGTACTAGGAGTCTAGGACACTCAGTCACTGTGTTCATAGGCTACTAGCTCCTGCGTGCGTGCACTCACTGTCTGAGTGTACACACACCACCCACACTCCATTTCCTTCTGATCGCTGATTGATTATTGTAATTAGTTAGTTCTACTTACTGTTACTACTTACTCTTACTGTACTAGGAGTCTAGGACACTCAGTCACTGTGTTCATAGGCTACTAGCTCCTGCGTGCGTGCACTCACTGTCTGAGTGTACACACACCCACACTCCATTTCCTTCTGATCGCTGATTGATTATTGTAATTAGTTAGTTCTACTTACTGTTACTACTTACTCTTACTGTACTAGGAGTCTAGGACACTCAGTCACTGTGTTCATAGGCTACTAGCTCCTGCGTGCGTGCACTCACTGTCTGAGTGTACACACACCCACACTCCATTTCCTTCTGATCGCTGATTGATTATTGTAATTAGTTAGTTCTACTTACTGTTACTACTTACTCTTACTGTACTAGGAGTCTAGGACACTCAGTCACTGTGTTCATAGGCTACTAGCTCCTGCGTGCGTGCACTCACTGTCTGAGTGTACACACACCACCCACACTCCATTTCCTTCTGATCGCTGATTGATTATTGTAATTAGTTAGTTCTACTTACTGTTACTACTTACTCTTACTGTACTAGGAGTCTAGGACACTCAGTCACTGTGTTCATAGGCTACTAGCTCCTGCATGCGTGCACTCACTGTCTGAGTGTACACACACCCACACTCCATTTCCTTCTGATCGCTGATTGATTATTGTAATTAGTTAGTTCTACTTACTGTTACTACTTACTCTTACTGTACTAGGAGTCTAGGACACTCAGTCACTGTGTTCATAGGCTACTAGCTCCTGCGTGCGTGCACTCACTGTCTGAGTGTACACACACCACCCACACTCCATTTCCTTCTGATCGCTGATTGATTATTGTAATTAGTTAGTTCTACTTACTGTTACTACTTACTCTTACTGTACTAGGAGTCTAGGACACTCAGTCACTGTGTTCATAGGCTACTAGCTCCTGCGTGCGTGCACTCACTGTCTGAGTGTACACACACCCACACTCCATTTCCTTCTGATCGCTGATTGATTATTGTAATTAGTTAGTTCTACTTACTGTTACTACTTACTCTTACTGTACTAGGAGTCTAGGACACTCAGTCACTGTGTTCATAGGCTACTAGCTCCTGCGTGCGTGCACTCACTGTCTGAGTGTACACACACTAAATTTACTTGTGATTACTACTGATTATTGTAACTGCTAGTTGTACTTCCTGACTGTTACTACTTACTTACTGTACTAGGGGACACTCACTCAGTCACCTCACCAACCAACCCACTCCATTAAAGTACCCCACTTTTCACCCGCCCTTTTAAAAAACTTTTGTCTATACGCCCAAAACATTGAAGATGTCTGGAAGTGGCAGCCAGCGCGGTTTGGGCAAGGGGAAGGGCAGCAAGGGAATCAGGAGGAGAGGGAGCAGCATTGTGGCAAGCCGCGGCCGCGGGCGCGCCACCATGCACAGTTCCGCAGCAGCAGCAGCAGCGTCAGTGGCTAACATTCCTCCCATAGCCACTGGCCGTGGACGCCTTGGGCGCCGCCCAGCAGGAGCATCTGCAACTCACGCTGCAGAGACACAGCAGCAGCGTGTAGCACCTGCTCCCATTTTCCTCCAGCCGGGTCGGAAACGTCCCATTGAGGAAAAGGATGCAGACACTGTGGTGCAACTCATGACGGAGGATGAGCAGCCCGCCATCAGCTCTGCATCCGAGGCCTCCACCCTCACCACCACCACCACCACCACCACCACCCCTGTTCGCAGCAGCCGCCCAGCAGGGTCTGGGGAGGAGGCCAGTTCACCGTCACTCGCCGACCTGTCATTCAGCAGTCTTTTGACCCCAGGCATCATGAGTAAATTGTCTGCTGTTGTTGGCGATCTTGAGGAGGAGATGCTGATGGGCACTTTGGGGGATGAGGGATTGGACAGCAAGACTGTGGCGACAGTCAAGCAGCCCATCCATGCATCAGGAGAGGAGTTTGGGGGGTCCTCATCCCAGCAGGACATGTTTCAGGAGGGGGAGGATGATGATGACCCGGTGACAGACAGAGACTGGGTGCCACCACCTCCAGGGGATGTCGTCCTCAGCAGCTCTGAGGAGGAGGAGGAGGATGCGCTTGTGGGCCTTGCAAGGAGGCGCATCATTGCAAGCATTGGCAGCGTCCCACAGCCTGCTGGTGTCTCAGGCTCAGCAGCAGCAGCAGCAGCATCAGCCAGTACCACCACCAGCCGCACCCAAGCCCCCCCCCCCAACCACCACAGGGAGACAGGCAGCAGCGCTTCCATGCCGTAGGGGGAAGTTTCTGTCACCAATCTGGCGGTTTTTCACCATGCCCACTGTGTACAGCAAGTACGCCACTTGCAACCACTGTCAGCGGAAGTTGAGCAGAGGTGCAGACCCCTTAAAGTTCAGCACCAGCTCGCTCATCAACCACCTTGCGGCTAAACATTTCCACCAGCATGAGGAGTTCCAGAGGCTGAAGGCATCTGCTGCTGGCAGTGGCACCACACCCATCACTGCACAGCCTTCAGCAGCAGCAGCAGCAACAGCAGCCACCCGCCCTCCTGCTCCTCCAGCAGCACCAGCAGGAGTGCGGAAACGCACTGCTCCTCCCCCTCTGCAACTCCTGCCGCCGACACTGAGGCCTGTTCTGGCAGCCAGTCCTCAGTGGCCTCCTCTGCTGTGTCTGCTGATTCCCGTGTCAGCAAAAGGCCACGCCAGAGCCTTTTGAGCGAGTCCTTCCAGGGGGTGGTTAGGGCTCTGCCTCCCAGCAGCCGTCGCGTGCGGCAGCTGAACGGCTTGCTGGCACGGGCCATGTGCTCCCAACTCCTGCCGTACACGCTCGTGCAGGAGGGGAGCGACATTCGTGCGCTGCTTGCTTGCGCAGCCCCAGACTGGCAGCTCCCCAGCAGACACTTCTTTGCCCGCAAGGCCATTCCTGCACTGCACCGCTTTGTGATGGCCAATGTGGAGCGAGGGCTGGAGCACGCGGTTGGTGAAAGGGTCCACGTCACCATGGACTCCTGGAGCAGCCGCTTCGGGACAGGCCGCTACCTGTCCTTCACTGTCCACTGGGTCAGCTTGGTGGAAGGGGGTGAGGATGGGAGAGCAGCAGCGGGCACAGCAGCAGCAGCAACACAGTGGGTGGTGCCACCCCGCAGGGTCAGGGGAACTGCAGCAGGTTCCTCCGATCCTCTGCCATCCTCCGGCACACCTGGCCAAACCCCCCGCCTCAGCAGCAGCGTGAAGGCCCGCCACTGCCAAGCGCTGCTGCACTTGGTCAGCCTTGGGAAGACCAAGCTGACGGCAACCCATGTGTTGGCCAAACTCCAGGAGCAGGAGAGGATTTGGCTGACCCCCAGAGGCCTCAGAGTCGGAGAGGTGGTGGCCGACAATGGGGCCAATCTGGTTGCCGCAATAGACACTGGAAACCTGACCCACATCCCCTGTCTTGCCCACGTGCTGAACCTGGTGGTGCAGAAGTTCCTGCGCACCTACCAGGGGATGGGCGAACTGCTGGAAACGGCAAGGAATGTTGTGCGTCACTTCCGGCGCTCGGCTGCAGCCTGTGCGAGTCTGGAAGACGTGCAAAAGGAGCTGGATCTGCCACGCCATCGGCTGATCCTTGACGTTCCGACTCGCTGGAACTCCACCCTGGCGATGTTGGAGCGTCTGGTTGAACAGAGGCACGCTGTCAAACAGTACCTTGCCCTGGCCACTGTTTCCGCAGCTCAGAGAAGGGACAAGACCAGCAACATCCCGTCCATCGTCCCCGATGATGACTGGAGGCACATGCAGCAGGTGTGCTTAGTGCTGGCTCCCTTCCTGCAGGCCACAAACATGGTGAGCAGGGACCATGCTATGGTCTGCGAGTGGGTGCCCCTGGTTTCTCTGCTGAACAGGGCCCTCGATGCTTTGCTGGAACAGGGAGCGGCAGCCTTGGACCAGCAGGAGCGGCAACCAGCTGCGCAGTCCACCTCTGAGGGGGAGGAGGAGGAGGACTTGGTGGAGGTCCCTGACCTGGCTGCTGATGAGGGGGATCAGCACAGCGCAGCTGAGTTGGTGCGGGGGTGGAGAGAGGATGAGGCGGCAGAGGAGGAGGATGAGGACAGCACTGACGTCGATGTGCCAGCAGACGTGGCCCGCCTCTTCCCAATGGCAGCGCACATGCTGACGTGCCTGCGCAGGGACCCCAGGGTGATCCAGATGAAGCAGAGGGAGGACATCTGGATCAGCATGATGTTGGACCCACGCCTCAAGGGGAAGTTGAGCCAGTTCCTGCCGCCTGCAGGAGGAGACCCAGCGCAACAAATAAGGAGCTTGCAGCAGGCCCTTGTTGAGCGCTTGGAGGAAGCCTTCCCCCAGCCTTCCACCCCCACTGTCCAGCAGCCAGCACAGAGGCAGCAGCAGGTGCCTGCATCCAGCAGCAGCAAGCGCCCCACAGACCTGCTGTCTCTCAGCCACGAGCTCTACAGGACTGTAGAGGCTCCGGCAGCAGTGACTAGAGAGGAGATGCATGCAGCAGCATCCTCCTCCGGTCACAGCCAGCGCCTGACCCGCATGGTGGCTGACTACATGGGGTCGTACAGCGGGCTTGACAGCGATGCCCCTGTTGATCCCATGGAGTATTGGGTCAAGCGCATGGAGATCTGGAGCGAGCTGGCGCAGTACGCCCTGGAAGTGCTGTCCTGCCCCCCTTCCAGCGTGCTGTCCGAGCGCTGCTTCAGTGCAGCTGGTGGCGTGGTCACCGAGAAACGCTCACGTCTGTCTCACAAGTCTGTGGACAGACTGACGTTTCTCAAGATGAACCAGGCGTGGGTGGAAGGCGAGTTCCTGGCCCCTGTTGTCGGCGAGAGGGGGACATGAACTGGCTGCCGGAACCATCGTTAATGTGCCTTACCACCCTTTACCACCTCCTGGCTCCTGCTCACTAAGCCAGCCTGGTTCACTTTGACTATTACGTCGCCTGCAGCCACACATTTTACACCTACAGTGGGCTGCTGTGTACTGCCCTTCTGCTGTCTGTCTGTGTTTCCCACTGCCAGGGTACACAGAATTACCTTCTTCTGCTGCCACTCTGCCACCAGCTATTACGTCAAACAATAGCTATATTGGTTGCAAAACCAAAACCAAACAAACCATTAAAAAAAAAAAAGGTTTAATTTTTCTGAGGTGCCCGGGTTGAAAACTGTGTTTTTCCAGTTGTGTATTGGACACAATGTGGGCTGCACGACCGCTGTCTGGGACCTCCTGTTGTGTTTATTTACAGCCCTGGTATCACCGCTAGGTACCAGGGCTATTATGTCACGGCGAGCTGCCTGCCTCATTGACTGCCTGCTGCCACACACTCATCCTCCTCCTCCTGCTGCTGAATTTACCTCCTGCTGTCTTTGTGTTTCCACTGCCAGGGAGCACATACAATGGCGCTTCCAACATGCGTGCGCCCACCAGCTATTTGTTACGCTCAAAAATAGCTGCATTTCTTTAAAAAAAAAATTGAAAAGAGAAATACGTGAAGAAGAAGAAGACGATATTGAAAAAGAAGGAGAAGGAGAAGATGAAGATGAAGAAGAAGATGAAGAAGAAGATGAAGAAGATGATGAAGAAGAAGATGAAAAAGAAGAAGAAGATGAAGAAGATGAAGAAGAAGAAGATGAAGAAGAAGAAGATGAAGATGAAGAAGAAGAAGAAGATGAAGAAGAAGAAGAAGAAGAAGATGAAGAAGATGAAGAAGAAGAAGAAGAAGATGAAGAAGATGAAGAAGAAGAAGAAGAAGATGAAGAAGAAGAAGAAGATGATGAAGAAGAAGAAGAAGAAGATGATAAAGAAGAAGAAGAAGAAGAAGAAGAAGACAATATAGAAGAAGAAGAAGAAGATATAGAAGAAGATCTAGAAGAAGAAGAAGAAAGATAAAGAAGAAGAAGAACAAGTATATACAGTAACACTACTGAACAAAATTAAGGACACAACTTCTCTTTCCACCTTTTTTTTTAAAGGAACATCCCCACATAATCACTTGCTGTTGTTACTTGGAAAAAAAGATGTTTCTTGCATCATTCACCCTCAAAACAAGTGTTGGAAGCTATTTAAGGCCAATTCGAATAGTCAGCTTGAATAGTGAGCTCGAATACCGACTCGAATAGTGAGCTCGAAGTCCGAGGTCGAATCGAATAGTAAAAATTATTCGACTCGAATATTCGACTGACCTCGAATAATTTACTATTCGAATTCGACCAAACTCGAATTTTAAAAAGGGGTATTTGAGCATCACTAATTACTGTATTTCCTTATATATTTCATACAATGAAATCTGACTTTGAAATGATAGAAGTACAAATACAAAACAAAATTAAAAATAAACTGTGGGACTACAGATGAGAAAATGAACTGTACATTAAATGAAACTTTCAAGAGGAGCTGACAGCCATACTATCTCAGAAAAAAACACATGCATAAGTAGATAAATACTTTCTCTACTTATATAACATATGTATTGCACTGCCCACATTTTGATTTTAGTGATTTTTCCATAGTAAAAATAGAAAAATCCTTCTTAGGATTCTCAATTTTAACTGTGTCTATCTTGAAGCCAATCCTGATGTCATTTCCTCCCTTACTCTCCTCTGCCTGATTGTGTATGCATTTCCCGCCTTCCTCCCAGTCTTCAGGCACTCCCACCCAGCTCTGCAACAGAGAAAGTGCATTGTCTCAGTATAAGAAACATTGGCCAATCAGAGAGGAACAGAGGTGTGGCAGGGGAAAACAAGAGGGAAAGAGGCTTCAGACAATTAGGCTGCATTGGTTAAGTCTGAGAGGAAAGTAAAGAAGAAAAAAACAACCCATCATGCCCTGCAACTTCCTTTGTGCAGCAATGTACCAAAAAGTCAGGTAAAGTGGGGAATAATCATTTATCAACAAGAAAAGTAATAGTGATTTTTTTTTACTTTTGGATTGCCTGGTTGGCATCATTATTACTTGTTTACCAGATAAAAATAAAGAATTGATTTTTGATTTTATGCTCGACAGTTACACTTTAAACAAGAGAGATATAGAGGCGGACATATTTATTTCATTTTAAACAGTACTAATTGCCTGGCTGGTCTACTGATCCCATGCATCTAATCCTTGTAGCCATAGACTCTAAACAAGCATGCAAATCAGATGTTTCTGACAAAAATCTGACAAGATTAGCTGCATACTTGTTACAGATGTGTAATCCATACAGTACTGGTGCCAGAAAGATCCGCAGGACAGCCAGGCAACTGGTATTGTTTTAGGCTGCTTACACACAGGGACGTTACAGGCGCACGTTAGTGCAGCCTGTAACGCTCCTTCAACGTACAGCAATGTAAGACAAGTGGGCTGTTCACACTGCCCACGTTGCGTTACATGTAATGCTGCACGTTCTTCCGAAAGTGCAGCATGCTACGGTGTTACAGCGGCTTAAGCCGCGTTAGACTGTTTGCACATGCTCAGTCATGTTGGGGAGGAGCGCAGAGCGGCCAGGCACATGGCTAATTAATATTCACTGCACGTTGTGACGTGCAGCGTTTACTTCCTGGTGCGGCCGCTCTGTGCGGCGATTGGCCGGCGGAACCACGTGATGCCGCATGCATCCAAGAGTACGCATCACGGCATCACGGATGCCAGAGTGAGCTGCACAAGGCGGCTCACTCTGACGTCCACATCGAAGAGCACCAGGCGTTGCGTTAGGTGCACGTTATGCGACCTTAACGTAGCACCTAACACAACGTCTTGGTGTGCAAGTAGCCTAAAATGAAATAAATATGGCAGCCTCCATATCCCTCTCACTTCAGGTTCCCTTTAAATGTTGTTAGACATAGTGGCAGGGGTATAGTTACCAGTGATGAGCGAAAATGCTGATATTCTTTTTACATTCATTTTTGCGCAATTAATGTCAATTTGACTTTCGAGTGAAAAATGCCATCGAAAATATTTTATGATAAGTTTTGGATTTTTGTTAATTGTGTGCTGAAAATAATTGATTTTGTGCTTTTCACGAATTTTTGCTGTAAAATACAGTTTTTCGCAATTGCACACATTTTTGCCATGCAATAAACTGTATTTTCATATATATTTTCTCAAAATCGAAAAATAGCTTTTTTGAGGCAAAAAATGACTAGTGAAAATTCACAAGAAACACTGATAGCTACAAAATGTGCCCCCTCAACAAAACTTTGATGTGGTTTCCTTTACATTCATACCCCTTTCCCCTCCTCCCGTGGTGACCCCAACATCAGCAGTCATATAATAGTGTGGCCACCATGACTCCCCCACACATAACTCACCAACTGTGTGGTGGGGTGCATCTGTATTAGAAGAAGGGGGAAATGAAAAGTTTGGGTTCCCCACAGTCCCAGCCAGGCCCCTTTGCAGTGGCAGAGTTATAGTTATGTCTTAACGTAGGGGCTTGTTTAAAAGTGAAAGGCTATTTTCCCCAAAAAGATTAATAATTATTTTAACGGAAATAACAGCATTTTTCATATCTCCATATTTATAAAGAATGGAAGTGTAGCCATCCTGCCAGCATGGCTATTCAGTACCTGTGCAAAGTGTATTCTCTGTGTAATCATATCTGGGATTTGTAGTTGTATGAAATCATCTGTTTGCAGTTTTCCCTCCTACATTTAGGTGGAAAATTCCTCTCACCAGTAGGAGAGCAGCTTTTATACTGTGGAGATGTTATAGCTAATGAGAGAAAGTCTTAGCTCTGAGAACATAATTTGCTGGAAACTGGGTTGAGTGAGCTGAGAGCAGAGCAAGAACTGAGAGAGAACTGGCTGGAGAGAGATCTGAGGGATTAAACAGTCTTCCACACACAGAACTTAGCTGTTTGTGAGCTGAAATCCTTCCTCCACAGTGTCCTGTGCCTGCATCCTTTTTGAAGGAGTGTGACAGACTACTTCACATGGCTGCTTCATTCTGCCTCATCTGAAGGAACTGTAAGCAAACAAGCTACTTTATTACTACAGTGACTGGGTGATAGTGAATCCAGTTTATTAGTATGTTTATCTGCCTGCATAGCAGCCCTGCAGATTCACAGTGCCAGCTTTGAGTGAATGATTCCTGTTGGATTGTGTCTTTCACATGGTCAGGCCTCCCAGGGTCTTGTGCAATGCAGTTTCTGATTGGGACTAGGGACAAAAACTGTAATTTTGGCCTAACACTCTGCTCAGGGGGGTCTAGGCCTATCAGAAGAGGGTCATTCATTTATATCTAATAACCCAACATGTGTCACCTTCCTGCTGCTGCTCTCCTGAGTGAAGCTCCTTGAGGATTACAAATACTGTTTTATATATGAGCTCCGACTGCCGGCCTACTACACAGATTAACATTGGCCAATGTTTAGGGAAAGTAGCTTAAAGGGAAGGTTCAGGGAGGGTGGGGAAAAAATAAAAATCAATTTCCACTTACCTGGGGCTTCCTCCAGCCCGTGGCAGGCAGGAGGTGCCCTCGCCGCCGCTCCGCAAGCTCCCGGTGGTCTCCGGTGGCCGACCCGACCTGGCCAGGCCGGCTGCCAGGTCGGGCTCTTCTGCGCTCCAAGTCCTTGTACTTCTACATCCCACGCCGGCGCTCTGACGTCATCGGACGTCCGCCGGGCTGTACTGCGCATGCGCAGTAGTTCTGCGCATGCGCAGTACAGCCCGACGGACGTCCGATGACGTCAGAGCGCCGGCGTGGGACGCAGAAGTACAAGGACTTGGAGCGCAGAAGAGCCCGACCTGGCAGCCAGCCTGGCCAGGTCGGGTCGGCCACCGGAGACCACCGGGAGCCTGCGGAGCGGCGGCGAGGGCACCTCCTGCCTGCCACGGGCTGGAGGAAGCCCCAGGTAAGTGGAAATTGATTTTTATTTTTTCCCCACCCTCCCTGAACCTTCCTTTTAAATATTTATCTGAGTTTGATTATAACAGAGTTATAACACAGATTGTATACAAGTGCTCACAATACAAAAATACAAAAATGAATAAACTAAAAACACAGAGTGATAACACCAGTCCAAACGGTGGAGCACTCCCTGGCTATTTGTGATTAGCTATAGGGATAAATTGCAATATAGGGTAAGTGCTCAAAGTCAGTCTATGCACAATAGTTCATAAGACAGTCCACAGCAAATACAGCAGATATCAACAGGGCAATCGTTGCCCGCCCCCCAACATAGAGAGATTTACCAGATTGTATGGCCAGAATGGGCCCGACTTCGCTTTAGGGGTATGGGCCACCCCTCGGCCTCCAAGGCAACCACCGCAACTCAGCAGGCTCCACTCCCAGTTGTCTCCGTGGGCAATCTCTTACTGTGACCTAGAACCAGCAGTCTGCATGCTGCATGGAGGATCTCTTCTGTAGTATAGCGACCTCACCTGAGCCAGATCAAATGAACTGACTTTACTTTGGGTTCAGTAACTGCATGCTTCTTCCAAATCAGTGACTAAGATGATACCAGATCGGTAGAGCCTATCAAGTTACTGTGTGTGGTTTGCTGCACATAGAAGGTAAATTGTTATTTCATCTTTATTACTGGGTCATCGGATCCAATAGAATTGCTTAGCATTATACTGCTGGTTTATGTGTATCACTGGAGGTCGTGGGTGTCACCAGAGTTGGACAAGAGCAGGACCCATCTAAAGGTAGCTATACACTGGTCGATTTGCCATCAGATCGACCAACAGATAGATCCCTCTCTGATCGAATCTGATCAGAGAGGGATCGTATGGCTGCCTTTACTGCAAACAGATTGTGAATTGACTTCAGCATGGAACTGATTAAAATCTGTGAAGCTGAAGCCGCCCCTCCCCCCCTGCATACATTACCTGCTCCGGCCGGCGCGACTCCCCCGTTCTCCGCTGTCTTCTTCTCTGTGCTGGTCTCCGGGTCCGGCTGGTGGCTTCACTGAACTTCCTGTCCGGGGGAAGTTTAAACAATGGAGGGCACTCTACTGTTTAAACTTCCTGCCGGGACAGGAAGTTCAGTGAAGCCAGCTGGAGCCCAGCACGGAGAAGAAGACAGCTGAGACCGGGGGAGTCGCGCCGGCCAGAGCAGGTAATGTATTGCAGCTAGTGTCGGGCATTCGAACGCCGCTATCGACGCACTCCCGACCCGCCGGCGATCGAGCAAGATCGGATGGACGGATCAACGGGAATTATTGATTTCGGACGGAAATCGATCGTTCTGTCAGCGTTTGAGCAACGATTTCACAGCAGATTCGATCACAGTGATCGATTCTGCTGTATATCGGCGGCAAAATCGTTAGGTGTATGGGCCCCTTAACACAGCGACACCTACAGTTGTGCTACAGAAGTTATTAGGGAGGATCACATCTTTCTCATGTGATTACTACATTTCAAAATACTGGAATTCTCAGTTATTTATCACTACTTTAATGCTATCGCTACATTTATAAAATAGGTCATGCCCCTGTTCAAAAAAGTGCTGAACAAGTCAGGGCCATTTATTCTCCAATTTCAAAGCAGAGAGCATTAATAAAATAGTCATTTTTTTAAATGCTTTTTCAGCCTCAGAAGATACTACATAAATTACCCATCAACCTTAGCTTCATCCTTGAGGCAATTAGGTGTCATTATAGTGATTAGTGAGTACTCTGTGTAGGATAATGCTGAAAATGACATTTTTTCCTTTTCAGCAATGCTTGTTATTGATTTCTGCTGCTGCAGCATCTGCTGCAGATCATCAACTGCAGGCTGTCAAGTGCAGAGACGATGAGGGAAGACGGCAGATTCAGACTGTCCATGTCAGGATAAGGCTGCCTATTTCTTCCAATAAGAGACTCCATGACTGTCTGATGATGTAACTGTTAGTGTTGGTATTCAAATTTGGTATATCGAATTTGAACACTTGAATACTCCCAACCGCCGCTGTTCAGCACCCGCATGAGCAGACAGGATCAGGAGGAATGCACTGCCCTGCGATTCTCATTGTGCTTCAAATGACACCGATACTTCCTCATTCCAAACCAGAAGGTCAATGTATTGGAGTCATGTGAAGTGACAGGCATGGTAGTGAATATCTCCTGACCCTGTCCACTTGTTTAGGTGCTGAACAGCGGCGGTCGGGAGTATTCAGGTGTTTGAATTCACTATACTGAATTCAAGCACCAACTCTAGTAGTTATGTGGCATTACCAACTTTCATGATTTGTCATTCAAGGAGAAACTGGACCCACACATCAGGTGGTATAGGGGTTGCCTGCATGATGCATATTGCTTGTGGCGTACATTTTGTAGGCCATGAGGAGGAGTTCCACAATGATGCTTTAGAAATGATTGTCATGACAATGCTGAAGATATGGTGCTTTGAGACAATGTAGTCAGTGTACAGCTTGCATAACATTGAACATTTGCTCTCCCCTCAAAATAACTCAACACACAGACATTAATGTCTGCATTGGTGGCAGCACAAGTGAATATACCCCAAGCAGAGCCGGGACAAAGTCCTCCAGCACCCAAGGCTGAGACACCAAAGTGAGCCCCTCCATCCCTCCCACCCCAGCCGTCACACACTGATTGCTATTAGACTTAGAGGTGCCCCAACCCCCCAATACCTTAATCTCTAATTATCTGGCTTGCAGTCACTGCCATGTATCCCCTTTTTTCATTTTTTTGCTTCAAACACAATAGGGGAATGATAGCTGAATGAGTTGTGCACCCCCTCCTACACTGCGCCCTGAGGCTGGAGCCTCTCTTGCCTCTGCCTCGGCCCTGACCCTAAGTGAAGTGAATTCTGCCCAATTAGACATTTTGCCTCCTGGGGGTCATTTTACTCATTAGTGTTACAAGTTCTCATGCCAGATGTGACAAGGCAAGTTTGGTGTTATCGCTCATACTCTCTCTCAAAATGATCACTGGAAGTTCAACATGGAACGTTATAGCATACAACTCTTTGAGGATCTTAGAAAAATAATTGTTGCTCTACATAAATATTGCCCCGGCTATAAGAAGTTTGCCAACACCCTGAAACTGAGCTGCAGTATGGTGGCCAAGTCCACACAGTGGTTCAACAGTTCATGTACCACTCAGAACAGGGATAGGCCAGAGAGATTGCAGTAGGTTGGCACTACAGTATGGATACATACGTATAATGAAAGTGCACTAGTGGGTCTAGGCGTGCCTGTTCCTAGGCATACTCTATCAGTGTGCTCTAGCCATCAGACATTGTATGCAGGCAGGTAGAAAAAGAAAGGCTGGCACTGCTGCAGTTGCTTATTTATTTGTTGCAAAAATATTCATAAGTGCAAACTTTAAAAGGTATTTGAATAAATAGTACACATACCACATGCCTGACGGCCCTTTCGCACCGCAGTGCGCTAAACAGCGGTCAGGCATCCTGTACCCAGCACCCACCACCATCACCGTGCCTCCTCTCACTTTTGGTATGTGTACTATTTATTCAAATACCTATTGAAGTTTGAACTTATGAATATTTTTGAAACAAATAAATAAGCAACTGCAGCACTGCAAGCCTTTATTCTTCTCCCTACCTTCCTCCACTCAGAACAGGCCTTGTCATGGTCAACTAAAGCAGCTGAGTGCACATGCTCAGTGTCATACCCAGAGGTTGTCTTTTGCAAATAGACATATGAGTGCTAGCAGCATTGCTGCAAAGGTTGTGGGGTGGAGGGCTCAGACTGTCAGTGTTGAGTCCATACATCGCACATTGCATAACATTGGTTTGCATGGCTGTTGTCCCAGGAAGTAGCCTCTTCTAAAGATAATGCACAACAAAGCCCACAAACAGTTTACTGAAGACAAGCAGACTAAGAACATGGATTAATGGAACATGTCCTGTGGTCTGATATGACCAATATAAATTCATTTGGTAAAATATCTCACTACCGAATCGCTTGTACAGGTAAATGAATGAATATCACACGTTGCCCAATTTGGCTTGACCTCCAGGTACATAAATAAAGTTACTAGTAACTTTATTTATGTACCTGGAGGTCAAGCCAAATTGGGCAATATAAATTCATTTGGTTCAGTTGATGTCAAGCAAGATGGCAACCAGATGAGGCGTACAAATAAGAGTGTATCATACTTACAGTCAAGCATGGTGGTGGTAGTGTCATGGCTTGGGGCTCCATGAGTGCTTCTGACACTGGGGAGCTACATTTCATTGAGGGAACCATGAATGACAATTGTAATATGACATACTGTAGTAGAGCATGATCCCCTCCCTTTGGACATGACACAGAGCAGTATTACTACACGGTAACAACCCCAAACACACCTGCAAAACAATCAATGCCTTGCTAAAGAAAATGAGGGTAAAGGTGCTGCACTGGCCAAGCATGTCTCCAGACCTAAATCCTTTTGAGCATTTCTGAGGCATCCTCAAACGGAAGGTGGAGGAGCACAAGGTCTCTAACATCCACCAGCTTCGTGATGTCATCACAAAGAAATAGAAGAGGATACCAGTGGCAACCTGTGGCCCAAGATAGTTATTGCAGTGCTGGAAAATATTGGTGAGCACACACAATATTGACTCTTTGGGCACATATTTGACATTCTTTACTTAGGTGTGTGCTCAATTCACTTTTGTTGCCAGCTGTTTAGACAATAATAGCTGTGTACTAGGTTATTTTGATGGGCAGCAAATTACACACTTAGACAAGCTGTACACTGTCTACTTTACATAGTTATCTAGGTTGAAAAAAGACATTCACCCATCAAGTTCACACTCACAAATTATCTCCCTGACTGGATTAAATTGGCATTGTCTTACTTCTTGCAGTCATAATTGCACATGCCCTTAAAAGATAAGCAATCATCCAAGCCATTTTGAAATGCTTGGAAATTGGAATTGACCAGAAGTATAGAATTCACCATAACTACTTTTTGTGGTAGTATATTCACCATTATAACTAGAGATCGCCCGAACCTCCGATTTTCGGTTCGCGAACTTCCGCAAAAGTTCTGTTCACGTGAACTTTCGCAAACCGCAATAGACTTCAATGGAGAGGCGAACTTTGAAAACTAGAAACATTTATGCTGGCCAGAAAAGTGATGGAAAAGTTGTTTCAAGGGGTCTAACACCTGGAGGGGGGCATGGCGGAGTGGGATAGATGGCAAAAGTCCCGGGGAAAAATCTGGATGTGCCGCAAAGCAGCGTTTTAAGGGCAGAAATCACATTGAATGCTAAATTGAAGGCCTAAAGTCCTTTAAAACATCTTGCTTGTATACATCAATCAGGGAGTGTAATTAGAGTACTGCTTCACACTGACACACCAAACTCACTGTGTAACGCACCGCAAACAGCTGTTTGTGTAGTGCCGGCCGTGCAGGACTGGTGCGCACCATGGCCAGAGTGCAGGCCGTGGTGGTTTTCAAGCCCATATGGTAGCTCATGATAGAACAACAGTGACTGTCCAGCTGATCAAATTTGGTCTGTTCACAATGAAGCAATGACCTTATTATCATGGGTGTGCCCCCCCCCCCCCGAGACACTCATATAGCCAGCTGTCATTGCTTCATTGTGATACGCAAACCCCTTCACCGCGGCAAGGTAGTGAACATGAAGGGGAATTGGCACATTGTACATGCCTTTTGTTTTCTTGTTGCAGCCGCAGTGCAGCCAGAAAAATGAGGCAGGCATGTACACGCACCAGAAAATTATTATAGCGGCCGCTACTAGCAGCGGCCTTAAAAATTCAGTAATCCGCCTGGAGTCCTGGACCCTGTTGGTGGTGGCAGAGAAGGCAGTGAAGCGGCCTGCAGGCAGAGATGCTGTGTGAGGAGCAACTTAATCATGGGGCAGGCAGTCACACGATGTGCAGGCAGAGATGCTGTGGGCGGGGACTGACTTAGTCTTCGGGTGGGCAGTAGTCCTCCGGGATCCATGCCTCATTCATTTTGATAAAGGTGAGGTACTGAACACTTCTCTTCTCAGTGACCATGCCTCCAGCTGCGCTGAAGGTCCTTTCTGACAGGACGCTTGAGGCAGGGCAAGACAGAAGTTGGATGGCAAATTGGGACGGCTCTGGCCACAGGTCAAGCCTGCGCACCCAGTAGTCGCTGGAGCATCCTGTTCTTGCCTGCGTGGACGTGGGAGAAGGATTACTTGCAGTGGTACCTTTATTGCGTTGTGCTGTGACATCACCCTTAAATGCATTGTAAAGCATAGTTGCCAGCTTGTTCTGCATGTGCTGCATCCTTTCTGCCTTCAGGTGAGTTGGTAATATATCAGCCACTGTGTGCCTATTCCGAGGGTCTAGTAGTGTGGCCACCCAGTACAGCTCATTCCCCTTGAGTTTTTTTTTTTATATGGGGGTCCCTCAACAGGCTGGACAGCATGAAAGACGCCATCTGCACAAAGTTGGATCCAGACGTACTATCCATCTCCTCTTGCTCTTCCTCAGTGATGTCAGGTAAGTCCTCCTCCTCCCCCCAGCCATGAACAATACCACGGGAACATTGAGCAGCACAAGCCCCCTGCGATGCCTGCTGCGGTTGTTCTTCTGCTGCCGCCTCTTCCTCCTCCTCCAAAGAAAAACCTTCCTCATCATCCGAGTCTGACTCCTCTTCCCCAAACAACTCTTCCTCCTACTCCCCCCTCTGTGCTGCCGCAGGTGTTGAGGAAACATCTGGTTCTGATGCGACTTGATCCAACAACACTTCCTCCTGTAACCGTTCCTCTCACGCTCCTCCACAGCTTGATCCACCACTCTACGCACGGCACGCTCCAGGAAGTAAGCGCACGGGATCAAGTCGCTGATGGTGCCTTCACTGCGACTCACCAGGTTGGTCACCTCCTCTAACGGCCGCATGAGCCTGCATGCATTTCACATCAGTGTCCAGTTGTTGGGCCAGAACATCTCCCCAGATTGTGTCCTTCTACTGAAATTGTAGATGTACTGGGGGATGGCTTTCTCCTGTTCTAGCAGGCGAGAGAACATAAGGAGGGTCGAATTCCAGCGAGTCGGGCAATCGCAAATGATGCGCCTCACCGGCAACTTGTTTCTCCGCTGAATCTCGGCAAAGTGTGCCATGGCCGTGTAAAACCGCCTGAAATGTCCACACAACTTCCTGGCCTGATTCAGGATGTCCGCTAAGCCTGGGTACTTGAATGACTAGATTCAGCACATGTGCCATGCTGGGTAAATGTTTCAGCTTTCCAAAATTCAAAGCGGAAATGAGATTGCTGCCGTTGTCACACACCACGTTGCTGATCTCCAGCTGGTGTGGGGTCAGCCACTGATCCACCTGTTTGTTAAAAGCAGCCAGGAGAGCTGGTCCAGTGTGACTCTCCACTTTGAGGCAAGACATATCTAAGATGGCGTGACACCGTCGTCCCTGGCGTGCAGCATAGGCCCTGGCCTGGGGAGCTGGGACTGTGTAGCTGGAGAGGAGATGGCAGCACCAGTAGAGTTGAACTGCCACTCAGCCAAGGAGGAGGAGGATGACGACAGTGAAGAGGATATAGCATGTGGAGAGGAGGTTGCCTGCAAGCCGTGGAGGTGTCACAAGTTGGCCCGCTGCACAGCCACGTACTCCCTGCTTGCCATCGGTCACCAGGTTGACCCAATGGGCTGTGTAAGTAATGTACCTGCCCTAACCGTGCTTGGCAGACCAGGCCTCCATGGTCAGATGGACCCTTGACCCAATGCTGTGTGCCAGAGATGACACCACTTGCCTCTTCACGGTACAGTTAGGGTATGGCCTTTTTAGAGAAATAATTGCAGCCTGGCATCTTTCACTGCGGTGTCCCAATGGCCACAATTTTACGGAAGGCCTCAGAGTCCACCAGCTTGTTTGTAACTGCTGGCGAGCTAACAGTCCCGCCAAGCCAGCTGTCAGACGCCGGGCAAGGGGGTGACTGGCAGAAATTGGCTTCTTCTGCTCAAAGATTTCCTTCACAGACACCTGGCTGCTGTGGGCAGAGAAACAGGAACCGCTCAAGGTCAGAGGCGGAGTGGAGGAGGGTGGCTGTGAAGGTGCAAGGGAGGAAGATGATGCACCTGAAGGAGGAAGAGTAGAAGGAGGGTTGCTTTTCTTTTGTGTGCTGCTTTTGCTCAGGTTTGCTTCCCATTGCAGTTTGTGCCTTTTCTCCAGGTGCCTTCGTAAGGCACTTGTCCCTACGTGGGTGTTGGCCTTTCCACGGCTCAATATTTGGAGGCAGAGAGAACAGATGGCATTGCTCCGATCTGAGGCAGACACATTAAAAATGTCCAAACCGCTGAGCCCCCCTGGGGTGTGGGCAATATGGTGGCATCAGCAGCTGACGTTGAAGGGCATGTTCACTGGCTATACATAGGTGGTGATACATGGTGCCGGACACTGCCACCAGCTGTTTCTGATGATGAGCTCCACCTGCTTCTTTCAGGAACTTGCCTCCTCCTACTCCTCTCTTACTCCCCCTCTGAACTGTCCCCCTGTTCATCTCCTCTATTGGGAACATACGTGGCATCCGTATCATCGTCATTATCATAATGATTCTGCCCAGCTTCGCTTGCCTCAGACACCTCCAATACTGTACCAACAGCAGGTACTTCATCATCCCCCTCCACATACGTTACGTCCATAGTGTCGCCTAACTCAGACATATGTGGTGGTGTAACTTGCTTAGCACCTTCATGTGGTTGTAACAATAATGGCTGTGCATCAGTGATTTCCCCACCAAATAACTCCTGCAAACTGTCAAATGTAGCGGATGTGGTACTTGGAGTAGCGCTGGTGGCTGCGGAAGATGAGGTGTTCTGTGTTAAATAGTCAACCATGTCCTGACAATCTTGGGAGTTGATGGGACATGCCTTCTTCTGAGCACTGTACTTTGGTCCAGGGCTGCACAAAATCACATCACCACGACCTCGCACAGACCTGCTGGGTGGCTTTTCCTCTGGGTCTGCCTCTACTTCTGCCTCTACCTGTTTTGTCTGTTTTGTCCATATCGGGGAGGATGAAGTGAAAGGTTGAAAGGTATGCACTGACTTGAGTAATACAATGTGCAGTCACACAGGTGCAGTTAACAGGTATGCACGGAGTGGTATATCACACTGCGTGCGCTCAAGTAGGTGGGGTCTGTGAAATGAAGTGAACAACAAGTAGTAGTAGGTATATGCAGTGATGGGTATTACAATCAGGCATGGGCTCGCGGAATTCCGCGGAAGCTTAAATTCCGAATTCCGTCGGAATTTGGGTTTCCGGGTCGTTCCGCGGAATCCGGAATATACAATCCGGAATTCGGAATTCCGCGGAAATCAGACAAAACGGAACCGGAATGAATTGACCAATGAGGAGATGCGGAATGAGTTGACCAATCATGATCAGAGGAAATGTAGCGCGGTAAAAAACCCCGTAATTCCGTATATTTAATGCGGAAATCTGTATAAATATACGGAAAATTTGATGTAAACGGAAAAGTACTGTCCAATAACTGTCCTCATAAATTTACACCAATCACAGGCCCTAGCAACCACATCCTAGCTACCTATCAGAGTCTATCCCACCCCTCTAGTATATAAGACAGGCTTATGCTGATGTCATGTGTGGGTTTTAGTTAGAGGAGAATTGTGAAAGAGAGAGCTCAGAGCTGCAGTATTATATTGTGTGCTGTTGAGACATTTTTTTTCACTGTGATTGCTAATTTGCTATTATTGCTATATATATTAGATAGATACTAGTAGTAGTGAGAGATAGATTTGATTGTAGTGTGATTGTAGACAGTGTGAGAGCAGTTTGAAGTTAGATCAGGCCTGTATTAGTAGTGTGAGTGAGAGACAGATTTAGTGTGATAGATACAGTTTGAGTGACAAGTGACTGAGAGTAGTTTGAAATTAGTAAGTCAGTGAGAGTGGTTAGATAAAGCTAGATAGTCTAGTGTATTTTATTTCCTTTTTCATAGTGTCAGTTTTTCTTTTATACTTTTTTTCATTCACTTTGATTTCATTTTGATTTCATTTCACTTTGATTTCATTGACTTCATTGATTTTCTTCATTGATTGCCTGTAAGTCCCCTTCCCTCTTCTTAAATAAAATTTAATTTCACTACTGTCCCAGACCCCTACCAAAAAAATATAAAAATGAGGCACATCAAGAAGAGTGTTGGTGGACGAGGTGGGTCCTCCTCATC
Source organism: Hyperolius riggenbachi (assembly GCF_040937935.1). Lineage (NCBI taxonomy): Eukaryota > Metazoa > Chordata > Amphibia > Anura > Hyperoliidae > Hyperolius > Hyperolius riggenbachi. The sequence goes on along the minus strand of NC_090650.1, from coordinate 65,383,780 downwards.
AGGACGCCAGCAGCAGGCAGGGCCCAGCAATGTAGAAGAAAGTGATCAGTTTGAGGTTCTTCCTGGGCGCAGCAGGGGAACTCCCCGGATCACTTCTATGTTCCCAACCACTGGGCGCCGCATCATTGGCAAGCAGGATGCGGCCTCATTGGTTGACTGGATCGGTGCGGAGCCCTCCACCCAATCTGAAGAGCTGATGTGCAGTGGCAGCAGTGCAAATAGCAGGGAAGACTCTGTGGCAGCTGGTCATGTTGCAGAGTCTGGCTTCTCCCCCAATCTTTTGGACGATGATGCTGACGAGGGTAATATTGGACAATTGTGGGGAGAAGCCCTGCATGAGACAATGGGACCCAATTCACAAAGTTTGGTGGAGGATGTGGTGAATGAAGTGGCTCCAGTTTTTTCTCCATCCACTCGTCCACCAAGAAATGCCCCAGTCAATCGTCGTGAACTGTCAAGTCCCCATTTGGAGGACGATTTGTCTTGTGTGGGTGATGATGAGGTGACCGACAAAAATTGGACGCCAACTAATTCACCGAACAGCAGCAGTGAAAGTGAACCTGTTAGGCGTCCATCGGTCAGGAGGGTGCATCTGGTGGAGTCTAGGGGGGGCATGGACTCCGCTGGTGGTGTGATAGGCAGCAGCAGCAGCATGCCTAATCCGCAGGGCCAAACACAGCAGCAGCAGCAGCTTGTCCAGCAGCCTGCAGCACCATCTGTGAGCACCCAGTCCCATGCTGGTCAGCGACCGGTCAACACCAAGAGAAAGGGCCGGACCTCCCAAGCATGGGACTATTTCACTGATCACTCACAGGATCCTTCCCGTGCAGTGTGTAACCTGTGCAGTGTGACGGTGAGCAGAGGGAAAGCAGCATCTGGGTTTGGGACATCAGGTTTGCGTTCCCACCTTAAAACAAGTCATATTGTGCAGTGGGACTTAATAAAAAAAAATACCAGCCAAAGTAAAGGCAGCAGTGCACAGAGTGCGGCAGGAGGAGATGCAGCAGTTCCTCTCAGCCGTTCCTCTGTGCGTCCTGTGCAACCTGCGCAGTCCCACTGCATGGCTGTTCCCTCTGCACGCCAGGCTGGTGGCGGCAACCAGACCTTGGCGGTGTGCTCATCACCAGCTGTCTCCTCCCCACAAAATGTTGCCGCCCAGCGCCAAGCCTCTCTCACTGAGATGGTTGCACGGAAGAGGCCTCTCCCCCCTAATGATCCCATAGCGCTACGCAACAATGGGCTCGTGGCAAAGCTGTTGGCCCAACAGCTCTTGCCCTATCAGTTTGTGGAAAGTGCCCCCTTCCGCCAACTGATGAGCTGTTTGGCTCCACAATGGCGGGTCCCCAGCCGCCATTACTTTTCCCGAGTTGCTATCCCTGCCCTACACCTGGATGTAGCTGGGCGTGTATCCCTTTCATTGGACTACGCGGTTTGTGGAAGGGTGCACCTCACTACCGATGCCTGGACCAGCAGGCATGGGCAGGGACGCTATTTGACTGTGACAGCTCACTGGGTCACCCTTCATGGCGCTGGGGAGGGTATGAGCTGTGGGGCTCTGGTGGTGCCGCCCCGGGGGGTCAAGGGGAGGCCCGTCTCCCTCCCTTCTGCCACTTCTTCTGTAGCAGGTCAGGCCGCTGCTGAGCCTCCCAGCAAGCGGCCACGCTGTTACGCTAATCTTCAGCACAAGCGCTGTCAAGCTGTGCTGAGGATGGAGCCAGTGCAAGACAGGAGTCTCACGGGAGATGTGATCCTGTCTGTCCTACAGGAGCAGATCCAGCAGTGGCTGACCCCCCGAGATCTGTTGACAGGTAATGTGGTGTCAGACAATGGCACCAACATTCTGGCCGCCATTCGTACTGGTGGCTACACACACCTGCCTTGCCTCGCACATGTCCTCAACCTCATCGTGCAACGGTTTCTGCGAACCTATGAGGGTTTGAGTGACGTGGTGCTTTTGGCACGTAAAGTGTGTGGCCACATTAGACGCTCCGCAACCGCCACCGCGTCCTTGGCCAAACTGCAGCGCATCCACAGCTTGCCGCAGCACAAGCTGATGGTTGACTGCCAGACGCGGTGGAACTCCACACTGTACATGTTGAGAAGGTTGTTGGAGCAAAAAATGGCGGTCATCCATTACCTGTCTTCAGCCTCCTCCTCCCATTCGTCAAGACCACCTCCGGAGAATCTGACTGGGGACCAGTGGCGGCAGATCAGGGAGGTCTGCAATGTTTTGGCACCTTTTGATGAGGCTACCAAGGTGGTCAGCATGGAGCACTGCAACATTTCCGAAGTGCTCCCCCTTGTGCTAATGCTGGACAGGACACTGGGCCACCTGATAGAATTGGCGGAGGAAGGCCATGCTGGGGCAAGTGGTGGAGAGCCCCAGGATGCTCAGGCCCAGGAGGAGGAGGAGGAGGAGGTGGTGGTGACAGAGTCAGGGCCTGAACATGCGGGAGAGCTAATCGTCCGGGGGTGGGACGACCTTAATGAGCAGCAGGAGCATGAAGCAGAAAATGCCCTTTCTGACAGCCAGGAAGAGTTGGAAAGCGGTCATCTCTCCCACATGGCTGCTCACATGCTCCTCTGCCTCAGGAAGGACCCCCGGATCATCCGACTGAAAGCGAGGGATGATCTGTGGGTGGCCACCATATTGGACCCACGCTGCAAGGGGAAAGTGGGGGAGTTAATGGGATGTACCCAACAATTTAGCTCCCGAATGTCAGCAATCCGGCAGGATTTAATCAGGCGAGTGGAGCAGGCCTTTCCACCACCACCTGAACCTCCGCTTTCCCATACTCAGCGACAGCCAGCTAGTCACAGCCAGCAGAGGTGTGGTGGCGGTAATACGAGCAGCAACCCCACCCGACCTGTTAATCTGCTGGCTGTGATGAGGGGATTTTACACGCCCCAATCACCCAATACTCCCACCAGCAGCAGCACTATCGGCAGCAGTAGTACTAGTCACCACCAACGGCTGGTTCGCATGGTGAATGACTACTTGGGGTCATCCAGTGCAACAGACAATATGGATACAGATGACCCCATGGAGTATTGGGTGAAAAAGCTGGACACCTGGCCTGAGCTCGCTCAGTACGCACTGGAGGTTCTGTCATGCCCCGCCTCCAGTGTGCTTTCTGAGCGGGTATTCAGTGCCGCAGGAGGGGTGGTCACCGACTACCGGACCCGTCTGTCCGCAGAAAATGTGGACAGACTCACATTTATTAAAATGAATGAGTCCTGGATCAATGACCAGTTCAAAGGCCCTGTCACTGATTCCAGAGAGTGAGTAAAAGGGTCTTGTCATAATCCCTCGCACGCTCTCCCGCAAAATTATATATTAATTGGATACAATCTCCCCAAAAATTTTCTAATGTAAAGCGGATCCGAGATGAAAAACTAAATCTAACAAGTCACTTGTCTATATACTGTATCTTGTCTAAAGTTTAGGGGCTTGATTCACAAAGCGGTGATAACTCAGTTATCATGCCTAAAAGACTTTAGGCATGATAACCTTTGCACCACACTGGTGAAAAGTCAGTTTAGGCATGATAAGTTTAGGTGTGATAAGTTTAGGTGTGATAAGTTTAGGCATGCTAAGTTTAGATAAGTTTAGTTCGCTTGCAAAGTCCCGCACGCAAAGCAGCGCCATTAAACTCTATGCGAAGTGCACCAGACTTTGCTAGCGCAAAACTTTTGATAAGCTGTGCACTGCGGTGCTAACGCAGTTGGGGCCTGATTCACAAAGCGGTGCTAACAGTTAGCACCCTGGTGAAAAGCCCTTTATCACGCCTAAACTCAGTTTAGGCATGATAAGTTTAGGTGTGATAAGTTTAGGTGTGATAAGTTTAGGCATGATAAGTTTAGGTGTGATAAGTTTAGGCATGATAAGTTTAAGCGCCAACTGCGTTAGCACCGCAGTGCACAGCTGATCAAAAGTTTTGCGCTAGCAAAGTCTGGTGCACTTTGCATACAGTTTAATGGCGCTGCTTTGCGTGCGGGACTTTGCACGCTATCTACACTTATCTAAACTTAGCATGCCTAAACTTATCACACCTAAACTTATCACACCTAAACTTATCACACCTAAACTGGCTTTTCACCAGAGTGGTGCAAAGGTTATCATGCCTAAAATCTTTTAGGCGTGATAACTGAGTTATCACCGCTTTGTGAATCAGGCCCAAGGTGCTTAAACTTATCATGCCTAAACTTATCACACCTAAACTTATCATGCCTAAACTTATCACACCTAAACTTATCACACCTAAACTTATCATGCCTAAACTGCGTTTAGGCGTGATAAAGGGCTTTTCACCAGGGTGCTAACTGTTAGCACCGCTTTGTGAATCAGGCCCTAGATGTTTTACACAGCAAATCTAGCTGTAAACAGCTTCAACGGTATATTTTTCAACAATATTATTTTTTCCCGTGATACAAATGTGAGCAGAAATGTTTTCTGCTTGTCACTATTACACAATTACACACACAGGCACGCTTATCTGTGTCTAGGCATGCAAATCTGCATATCTGCATATTGTACTCTGTACTCCTATCTCCTCCATTACAAAGGCAACTGATCTGTATCTGCACTCTGTGTGTTGTCCGGGTTGAAAAATAGTGATGTCCGAGCTGTGGCGAGAGTCCAACTGTGGCTTCGCAACCGCTGCCTGGCTGGAACTAATGTATTTTATTTAAAAATAATTTCTGCTGCCTCTAACCAAAATTACTTCTGCGGCCGCCAACTCAGCTACCTGACGTTATACTTTTCTGCCCAGGTCTCTAGTGTGTGAGGGCCTGTACTGCTGCCATTACCTGCTGTGTCAAACCTCATGATACCTACCACTGCTGCGACAACTTCAACTTCTTGACATTATATCCTTCAATCCAGGTCTCTTTAGGGGCCGAGGGCTTGTACCGCTGCCGAAATTATTTCTTACCACCTGCTGTGTCAAACCTCATGATACCTACCACTGCTGCTGTGACAACTTCAACTTCTGGACTTTATAACCTTCAATCCAGGTCTCTCTAGGGGCCGAGGGCCTGTACCGCCGCTGAAATTATTTCTTACCACCTGCTGTGTCAAACCTCATGATACCTACCACTGCTGCTGTGACAACTTCAACTTCTGGACTTTATAACCTTCAATCCAGGTCTCTCTAGGGGACGAGGGCCTGTACCGCTGCTGACATTATTTCTTACCACCTGCTGTGTCAAACCTCATGATACCTACCACTGCTGCTGTGACTACTTCAACTGCTGGACTTTATAACCTTCAATCCAGGTCTCTCTAGGGGCCGAGGGCCTGTACCGCTGCTGACATTATTTCTTACCACCTGCTGTGTCAAACCTGATGATACCTACCACTGCTGCTGCGACAACTTCAACTTCTGGACTTTATAACCTTCAATCCAGGTCTCTCTAGGGGCCGAGGGCCTGTACCGCCGCTGAAATTATTTCTTACCACCTGCTGTGTCAAACCTGATGATACCTACCACTGCTGCTGCGACAACTTCAACTTCTGGACTTTATAACCTTCAATCCAGGTCTCTCTAGGGGCCGAGGGCCTGTACCGCTGCTGACATTATTTCTTACTACCTGCTGTGTCAAACCTCATGATACCTACCACTGCTGCTGTGACTACTTCAACTGCTGGACTTAACCTTGAATCCAGGTCTCTCTAGGGGCCGAGGGCCTGTACCGCCACTGAAATTATTTCTTACCACCTGCTGTGTCAAACCTCATGATACCTACCACTGCTGCTGCGACAACTTCAACTTCTGGACTTTATAACCTTCAATCCAGGTCTCTCTAGGGGCCGAGGGCCTGTACCGCCGCTGAAATTATTTCTTACCACCTGCTGTGTCAAACCTCATGATACCTACCACTGCTGCTGTGACAACTTCAACTTCTGGACTTTATAACCTTCAATCCAGGTCTCTCTAGGGGCCGAGGGCCTGTACCGCTGCTGACATTATTTCTTACCACCTGCTGTGTCAAACCTCATGATACCTACCACTGCTGCTGTGACAACTTCAACTTCTGGACTTTATAACCTTCAATCCAGGTCTCTCTAGGGGCCGAGGGCCTGTACCGCCGCTGAAATTATTTCTTACCACCTGCTGTGTCAAACCTGATGATACCTACCACTGCTGCTGCGACAACTTCAACTTCTGGACTTTATAACCTTCAATCCAGGTCTCTCAAGGGGCCGAGGGCCTGTACCGCTGCTGACATTATTTCTTACTACCTGCTGTGTCAAACCTCATGATACCTACCACTGCTGCTGTGACTACTTCAACTGCTGGACTTAACCTTGAATCCAGGTCTCTCTAGGGGCCGAGGGCCTCTACCGCTGCTGACATTATTTCTTACCACCTGCTGTGTCAAACCTGATGATACCTACCACTGCTGCTGTGACAACTTCAACTTCTGGACTTTATAACCTTCAATCCAGGTCTCTCTAGGGGCCGAGGGCCTGTACCGCTGCTGAAATTATTTCTTACCACCTGCTGTGTCAAACCTCATGATACCTACCACTGCTGCTGTGACTACTTCAACTGCTGGACTTAACCTTGAATACAGGTCTCTCTAGGGGCCGAGGGCCTGTACCGCTGCTGAAATTATTTCTTACCACCTGCTGTGTCAAACCTCATGATACCTACCACTGCTGCTGTGACTACTTCAACTGCTGGACTTAACCTTGAATCCAGGTCTCTCTAGGGGCCGAGGGCCTCTACCGCTGCTGACATTATTTCTTACCACCTGCTGTGTCAAACCTCATGATACCTACCACTGCTGCTGTGACAACTTCAACTTCTGGACTTTATAACCTTCAATCCAGGTCTCTCTAGGGGCCGAGGGCCTGTACCGCTGCTGAAATTATTTCTTACCACCTGCTGTGTCAAACCTCATGATACCTACCACTGCTGCTGTGACTACTTCAACTGCTGGACTTTATAACCTTCAATCCAGGTCTCTCTAGGGGCCGAGGGCCTGTACCGCTGCTGACATTATTTCTTACCACCTGCTGTGTCAAACCTCATGATACCTACCACTGCTGCTGCGACAACTTCAACTTCTGGACATTATAACCTTCAATCCAGGTCTCTCTAGGGGCCGAGGGCCTGTACCGCCGCTGAAATTATTTCTTACCACCTGCTGTGTCAAACCTCATGATACCTACCACTGCTGCTGTGACAACTTCAACTTCTGGACTTTATAACCTTCAATCCAGGTCTCTCTAGGGGACGAGGGCCTGTACCGCTGCTGACATTATTTCTTACCACCTGCTGTGTCAAACCTCATGATACCTACCACTGCTGCTGTGACTACTTCAACTGCTGGACTTTATAACCTTCAATCCAGGTCTCTCTAGGGGCCGAGGGCCTGTACCGCTGCTGACATTATTTCTTACCACCTGCTGTGTCAAACCTCATGATACCTACCACTGCTGCTGTGACAACTTCAACTTCTGGACTTTATAACCTTCAATCCAGGTCTCTCTAGGGGCCAAGGGCATGTACCGCTGCTGACATTTTTACTTACTACCTGCTGTGTCAAACCTCATGATACCTACCACTGCTGCTGTGACAACTTCAACTTCTGGACTTTATAACCTTCAATCCAGGTCTCTCTAGGGGCCGAGGGCCTGTACCGCTGCTGAAATTATTTCTTACCACCTGCTGTGTCAAACCTCATGATACCTACCACTGCTGCTGTGACAACTTCAACTTCTGGACTTTATAACCTTCAATCCAGGTCTCTCTAGGGGCCGAGGGCCTGTACCGCCGCTGAAATTATTTCTTACCACCTGCTGTGTCAAACCTGATGATACCTACCACTGCTGCTGCGACAACTTCAACTTCTGGACTTTATAACCTTCAATCCAGGTCTCTCTAGGGGCCGAGGGCCTGTACCGCCACTGAAATTATTTCTTACCACCTGCTGTGTCAAACCTCATGATACCTACCACTGCTGCTGTGACAACTTCAACTTCTGGACTTTATAACCTTCAATCCAGGTCTCTCTAGGGGCCGAGGGCCTGTACCGCTGCTGAAATTATTTCTTACCACCTGCTGTGTCAAACCTCATGATACCTACCACTGCTGCTGTGACAACTTCAACTTCTGGACTTTATAACCTTCAATCCAGGTCTCTCTAGGGGCCGAGGGCCTGTACCGCTGCTGACATTATTTCTTACCACCTGCTGTGTCAAACCTCATGATACCTACCACTGCTGCTGTGACAACTTCAACTTCTGGACTTTATAACCTTCAATCCAGGTCTCTCTAGGGGCCGAGGGCCTGTACCGCCGCTGAAATTATTTCTTACCACCTGCTGTGTCAAACCTGATGATACCTACCACTGCTGCTGCGACAACTTCAACTTCTGGACTTTATAACCTTCAATCCAGGTCTCTCAAGGGGCCGAGGGCCTGTACCGCTGCTGACATTATTTCTTACTACCTGCTGTGTCAAACCTCATGATACCTACCACTGCTGCTGTGACTACTTCAACTGCTGGACTTAACCTTGAATCCAGGTCTCTCTAGGGGCCGAGGGCCTCTACCGCTGCTGACATTATTTCTTACCACCTGCTGTGTCAAACCTCATGATACCTACCACTGCTGCTGTGACAACTTCAACTTCTGGACTTTATAACCTTCAATCCAGGTCTCTCTAGGGGCCGAGGGCCTGTACCGCTGCTGACATTATTTCTTACCACCTGCTGTGTCAAACCTGATGATACCTACCACTGCTGCTGCGACAACTTCAACTTCTGGACTTTATAACCTTCAATCCAGGTCTCTCTAGTGGCCGAGGGCCTGTACCGCCGCTGAAATTATTTCTTACCACCTGCTGTGTCAAACCTGATGATACCTACCACTGCTGCTGCGACAACTTCAACTTCTGGACTTTATAACCTTCAATCCAGGTCTCTCTAGGGGCCGAGGGCCTGTACCGCTGCTGACATTATTTCTTACTACCTGCTGTGTCAAACCTCATGATACCTACCACTGCTGCTGTGACTACTTCAACTGCTGGACTTAACCTTGAATCCAGGTCTCTCTAGGGGCCGAGGGCCTGTACCGCCACTGAAATTATTTCTTACCACCTGCTGTGTCAAACCTCATGATACCTACCACTGCTGCTGCGACAACTTCAACTTCTGGACTTTATAACCTTCAATCCAGGTCTCTCTAGGGGCCGAGGGCCTGTACCGCCGCTGAAATTATTTCTTACCACCTGCTGTGTCAAACCTCATGATACCTACCACTGCTGCTGTGACAACTTCAACTTCTGGACTTTATAACCTTCAATCCAGGTCTCTCTAGGGGCCGAGGGCCTGTACCGCTGCTGACATTATTTCTTACCACCTGCTGTGTCAAACCTCATGATACCTACCACTGCTGCTGTGACAACTTCAACTTCTGGACTTTATAACCTTCAATCCAGGTCTCTCTAGGGGCCGAGGGCCTGTACCGCCGCTGAAATTATTTCTTACCACCTGCTGTGTCAAACCTGATGATACCTACCACTGCTGCTGCGACAACTTCAACTTCTGGACTTTATAACCTTCAATCCAGGTCTCTCAAGGGGCCGAGGGCCTGTACCGCTGCTGACATTATTTCTTACTACCTGCTGTGTCAAACCTCATGATACCTACCACTGCTGCTGTGACTACTTCAACTGCTGGACTTAACCTTGAATCCAGGTCTCTCTAGGGGCCGAGGGCCTCTACCGCTGCTGACATTATTTCTTACCACCTGCTGTGTCAAACCTGATGATACCTACCACTGCTGCTGTGACAACTTCAACTTCTGGACTTTATAACCTTCAATCCAGGTCTCTCTAGGGGCCGAGGGCCTGTACCGCTGCTGAAATTATTTCTTACCACCTGCTGTGTCAAACCTCATGATACCTACCACTGCTGCTGTGACTACTTCAACTGCTGGACTTAACCTTGAATACAGGTCTCTCTAGGGGCCGAGGGCCTGTACCGCTGCTGAAATTATTTCTTACCACCTGCTGTGTCAAACCTCATGATACCTACCACTGCTGCTGTGACTACTTCAACTGCTGGACTTAACCTTGAATCCAGGTCTCTCTAGGGGCCGAGGGCCTCTACCGCTGCTGACATTATTTCTTACCACCTGCTGTGTCAAACCTCATGATACCTACCACTGCTGCTGTGACAACTTCAACTTCTGGACTTTATAACCTTCAATCCAGGTCTCTCTAGGGGCCGAGGGCCTGTACCGCTGCTGAAATTATTTCTTACCACCTGCTGTGTCAAACCTCATGATACCTACCACTGCTGCTGTGACTACTTCAACTGCTGGACTTTATACCCTTCAATCCAGGTTAGAGAAGTGTTGTGATCGTCACAAATTAATAAAAGTATTCTAAGTAGTAGAGTGAGAGGAAGATTTTAAATCCTGAACAATTTAAGGGACAATTAAACTTCTGATTTAATTTCAACCGATCTTTTGAAAGAGTAAAATTTTAAATGAAGCCTTGGTTAAATTGGACATTAGAATGTTTTTTTAGTTGATCACGCAACATTTGTTGAATGTTGTACAATGAAATTCTTAACACAGACATAACATATTGGATACTTCTCCCCATTACCAAAATAAATTTTGGAGCCGACACCAGACAAAAACATACCCGGCCACCGCCAGGCCATTAGCTAGTGAATGCATAAATTGGTTAATTTAAAAAAAAAAAAAGAAAAAAAGGACTTTTTTTTAAGCAATATTTTAATTGCAATAAAAAAAAAAAATATATATATATATATATATATATATATATATATATATATATATATATATATATATGTGTCTATAAATATAAAATATACAAACATGAACAACAATAAACATATACAGATTTATCCATTTAAAGATTTAAATGGCAAAATAACAAAATGCTCTCATAGAGAGAAACAACAAATTGTGAGAACAGTCATAGTCAACCCACAGACCGGCACAAAACACGTACAACATCATCTTGCTGCAGATGGAGTCACTGTGTATTGTGCAACCATTCGGCATACTTGACACAAGAAGATGCTGTATGCGAGAGTGATGCAGAGGAAGCCTTTTACCTGCCCACACCACAAACAGAGCTGCATGAGTTACGCTAAAGCACATTTTGGATTAGCCACCTTCATTTTGAAATACGGTGCTGCGGCCTGATAGAACATTAGGTTATTTTTTCATAACAAGGTGCGTTAAGTATGTATGAAAAAAAGAAAGCACATCATTTCAAGAAAAGCACCTGCTAATGACAGTAAAATTTGGTGCTGGTATTGTTGTTGGCCTGTGTGGGTAGTGCAGGGACTGGAAATCTTTTCAAAGTTGAGGGACGCATGGATTCAACTCAGTATCAGTATCAGGGGACCAATGTGTCAGAATCAGTGATAAATCTGAAGCTGCGCCAGGATTGAAACTTGCCACAAGACAACGACCCAAAACACTAATCAAAATCCACTAAGGCAATTAGGCATTCATGCAGCAGAGGTACAAGTACAACGTTCTGGAATTGACATCTCACCCAGACCCAGACCTGAATGAATTAACAGCAACGCACTTCAAGTTACAGTGGCTTGCAAAAGTATTCGGCCCCCTTGAAGTTTACCACATTTTGTCACATTACTGCCACAAACATGAATCTGTTTTATTTTAATTCCACGTGAAAGACCAATACAAAGTGGTGTCCATGAGAAGTGGCATGAAAAACATGCATGATTTCAAAAATTTTTTGGAAATAATTAATTGAAAAGTGGGGTGTGAGTAATTATTCAGCCCCCTTTGCTCTGAGAGCAGTCAGAGAGCAGTCAATTGACCATACACATTGCCTGATGAGTGCTAATGACTAATTACAGTGCACCTGTGTGTATTCGAATGTCAGTTCTGTGATGGCCTCAGAGGTTGAAAAAGACAATATTGTGAGCAACAACACCATGATGACTAAATAACACAACAAACAGGTCGGGGTTAAAGTTATTGAGAAATGTAAAGCAGCCGTTTGTCGACAAAAAAATTGTACTGCTGCCATTCTTGAAATCTTGGAAAAAAACCTCTTGAAGTCTGCAAAAGACTGGAGACTTGGGTGGACGTTCACCTTCCAGCAGGACAATGACCCTAAACAGAAAGCCAGGGCACCAAATTACAATGGTTAAAAAAAATATATATATATTCATGTGTTTGAATGGGCAACTCAAAGTCCAGATTGAAATCCAAACGGGAATCAGTAGCAAGATATGAAAACTGCTGTTCGCAAACGCTGTCCATCTAATCTGACTGAGCTGGAGCTGTTTTGCAAAGAAGAATGGGCAAGGATTTCAGTCGCTAGATGTGCAAAGCTGGTAGAGACATGCCCTAAAAGACTGGCATCTGTAATTGCAGCAAAATGTGGTTCTACAAAGTATTTACTTTGGGGGCTGAATAATTACGCACACCAAACTTCACTAAGCAGTTATTTATTTTGTTTTTTAAAAGTTTTTGGAATCATGTACGATTTTCGAGCCTTTTCTCACGTGTATGTATACAACACTATATACTGTTCTTTGAGGTGGAATAAAAAAAAAATTACCGTATATTCTGTCGTATGAGACCACAGGGTGTATAAGACGACCCCCCAACTTTTCCAGTTAAAATATAGAGTTTGGGATATACTCGCTGTATAAGACTACACTTCTTCCAATGAACACCAAATAAAAAATATCATATGCTGGTGCTATGTATGAACAGATACTGGTGCTGTACTGTACGTGGTGCCCAGTATATAACAGTATATAGGCGATTGACTGGTTGGATTGGTCAACACTCCTCGTCTCCCTGTTTATCAGAGCGGCATGGAAGAATAGACTGCGTTATGGCCATAAAACACGCCTCTTTCACCTTCTGGCCTTCCCCTATTTACCTCCTTCTCTGCCTCTCAGATCGCGCACATGTGCGCCTGCGCCGTTTCACTACAGTCCCCAGCAGCGAGATATGAAAATCGGTAACAGGATAGAGCGTGTCACCATGCATCAATTACACCCGCCGTATAAGACGACCCCTGACTTTTCAGAAGATTTTCAAGGTTTAAAAAGTAGTCTTATACGCCAGAATATACAGTATTTATGTTTGTGACAGTAATGTCACAAAAGGTGGAAAAATTCGAGGGGGCCGAATACTTTTGCAAACCACTGTAAGGCTTGAAGTTAAAAAGCAATAACATTTTCAGATAAACACAAGGGATTAATGATGAGAACAGTCAGAGTCAACCATCATCAGAACAACACAAAAGACCTGCATAATCATCTTGATGCAGTGACTGTGCAGCATTCAACCTATGGCCACACTTAGAGAAGGAGATGCTGTATGCGCGAGTGAAGCAGAGTAAGCCTTCTCTCCGCCCACAGCACAAACAGAGCCAAAAGAAAACCATTCAGGTTTATCATCTCTATGATTTTCTTCTGTCTTGAGCAAGACTTCAGGAACAAGTTACATTCTTCTTTTCCCAGCAAGCTGGGAAAAAGACTCATGCAGCTGCTGTGCCTCCTGTCTGTACTGCAATACCCTCTGCCGCTGAACCTCAGCTTCTGCCTCTGCCGCCTCTCTTTGTTGAACCATATTCGCCACATGTTGGTTAAATTGGGCTTCCAGTTGTTGCAGGCGATTTTCAAATTCTGCCCTTTGTTGCTGCATCCCGCTTTCATACTCTGACTTCCATAAAGCTAGTGTTGAAGTTAGACCCTGAACCTGAACTTCAAACTGACCCATACGTTCACTGACATTTCCTGTGCCTGGAAAACAAAAGATGAAAAAAAAAAAAAATTCAATATGCATTAACCCTAAGTACTAATAAAAGTCAACTGCGATCACATTTCAATGTAAAAACTAGACGTTGTCGTTTAAGAGGAAACCACAGGACAGGGTCGGACCGGGAGCTGGAAAAACTGAAGAAATACACTTGCTGGCCAAGCAGCAGTAATAATCAAGTGTTGCTGCTCACAGTAAAGAAGACTTGCTGAAGGTTTGCTTTGGGTGTGATAGCATTGGGTTACTGCAGCTTGGCCAATTTTTGCTCAGTTTTTCCCCCTCACAGTCCGACACTGCCACATGATGTTGTCTATGTGTCTGATTGACTGTATGTGGCTCCGCCTAACTTGACCAATTTTAACCCCAGTCACCCAGTGACCCAGTGTGCCAACCAAGTATGGGAAGTCTGTCTTTAATACGTTGAGAATTACAGCTGTTTACATTTACTCATTGAAGTCACTAGGGAAAATGAGATTGACTTTTTGTTGCTCCGCCCTATTTTTTTAGTCCCCAAAATGTGACATAATGTTTCAGCTTCACTCCATGACCAAGTGACCCAAGTTTGGTGAGTGTAACTTGTAACTGTAACAAAGCTTTACGAGTGGCAATAGTTTCAAATTTTCCAATAAAAGTCTATTTGAAATATGGGGTTTCAGATTTCTACTCCTTAAACTCTGGTAGGAGTAGCGTATAGGAAATTGATACATTTTTTTTGGCCGTTAATAACTCCACCCACTTTGGGATGACCCCCCCCAAAAAAAAATATTTGTATTTGGGTTGACACCAACAATATGTGTTCCGAGTAAGGGGGTTGTAGCTTCAAAATTGTCGGAGTGGCAGCGATTTGAAATTTTTATCTGTCAAAGTCCATACGGAAACAGGGGTCTTCCAGGATCCGCTGCAAGGGCCCAGAGTGTGGGAACGCTTAATAAAGCACAAACGACGAATAAGTGTGGAAATTTTGGCGCTTTTACCCATAAAACTGTAGGAGGAGTAGCGTGTAGAAAATGGGGGGGGGGGGTGTGCACTACTAATAATCAAAAGAACGAGCTGAAATATTTATTTTCTCAAGTGCTACTTTTGCCTTGTGGGGATCTGTGATACTAACACTGGACCTTAAAGAGGAACTCTAGCCTAAACAAACATACTGTCATATGTACAAGTTACAGTAGTTATGTAAATTAAAATAGATAGGTATTATAATCTCTTAAGCACACTGTTTTAAAAGGACAGGCAAAGGTGTGTGATTTCATGATGGCAGCCATATTTTTGTTTGAAAGGAGGAGATAGGGAGCATGACACGCAGTTCCAACTGTCCTGTGTCCTGATCACCTCTCCCAGTTGCTAGGCAACGTGATTAACAAAATACAAAATCCCATCATGCTCTTCACAGAATCAGGGTAAAAAAGCCCTGTTTTTTTTTTATTTGAAGGACAGATCTTTGCTAAAAATTCCGCTAAAAAATGTTTCTTTGGTAAGAAAAAAAAAGTTCTAATGCTGTGAAACTGTTAGAAACACAAAGCCTTTTCAGTTCTGCTGAGGAGATTTTTAGTCCAGAGGTTCATTTTAAGCTTTGCAACTGTAACTTTATCATTCAATGACACCATCCATTTTCCGACTTAGAATAAACTTGTAAGACCCTTAGCAAGGACATTTTAATCCTCACTAGTTAGCGGGTCCGGGGAATGCAGCCCCAAAACCTCTCACATGATGTCAGCAGGCAAGTTTTAGCCGCTTGTGTTGTATGTCTAAATTAAATGTTGTTTAGATTATTATATTTAAAATAACCTTTTTCATGAAATTTATCTTTTGATAGTGTTGCACATGCGCCCAAGAGTCAATTCTTAGCTTTGTTTTATACTACTATTCATGTTGACATGGTGAATGTGCAGATTTTTGAAAATTGATTTCAGATATATTGCAAATATTTTTTGGTCGACGGTCTAATTGGAAGTTGGCCCGTTATCTAAGTAGTCACTGTGTAATCATTGTTGATTAACACTGAATGCATTTTGTTACAACTGACATATGCAGAAAACGATTGGTGAAGCCACAAATCGCACAACCATCAAAGGGATGGCCTACAGCAGCAGAAGACCCAAGCGGGTACCACTCATCTCCACTACAAATGGTAAAGAGGCTACAATTTGAGCAAGTCTCCCAAAATTGTCCAAATGAAGACTGGCAAAATGTTGCCTGGTGTTATGAGTCTCGATAGATTCAGAATGTGGCGAGAAAAGATTGCGAACCTGGGACCATCATGCCTTCTTACCACCGTGTAGGCTGACGGTGGTTCTTTAAATTTTTGGGAGATCTTTTCTTGCCACACTTTAGGGCCCTTAGTGCCAAATTGCCAATGGGGCATCATTTACATGCCACGGGCTACCTGAGCATTGTTTCTGACCATGTCCATCCCTTCATGACCACCATGTACCCATCATCTGACGGCCACTTCCAGCAGGATCATGCACCATGTCACAAAGAATAATTTCAAAATGGTTTCTTGAACATGACAATGAGTTCACTATACTTAAATGTCCCCACAGTCACCAGATCTCAACCCAATAGAGCATCTTTGGGATGTCATGGAACAGGAGCTTCGTGCCCTGGATGTCCATCCCACAAATCTCCATCAAATGCAAGATCTATGCCTCATAGAATTAAGTGTGGTCTGAAGGGAAAAGTGGGTGAAACACCATATTAGTACGGCGTTCAAAATAATCCTTCCAATGAGTGTAACTATTTAATGTGGAAAAATTCGACAAATTACCATTATCAGTAATTTATATACTATACATTTGTTACAACCCAGTTGTGTATAACGCTGAGAAGCATGGGAGTGTAGAACAATGCCAGCTGAGAAAAATGGTGTATGAAAACTGTCATACAGTAGTGTATCAGTTCCTTCCTACTTGCTGAATCTTTATGCTATAAAAATGTAAGTCGAACTTACGATCAACTGGTGTGGTGGATGTGCTTCTACCAGCTGTACTCCTGCTGGCGCGGCGGAGGTTGTGCCTATGTTCCACAGACAATGAAGCTATGGAAAATGAAAAACATGGTATTATAAACGACTGAACGATCTAATTACAACAAAAACCCAAATTTTTACAGAACAAATAGCTTTTTAACCAGACAAGGTCTACAGTGCAAGTCAATTCTTTCTAGTACAATGGTAAACCTTTTCAACCTTTCACAGTACATACAGCAATCCAATGATTACCTTACATAAATTATTATGTCAAATTAAACTTAAAGTTTTGAATCGAACTTGAAGAACTAAACAGGGCATAGCAAGACAATCACCTAATCATTAAAGGCAAGAGAATGCGCAAAAAGTTAATTACCCATTATAACACCATTTCACCACCTACACTGGGAACTGACCTATTAACCCTTGTTAAATATATACTTTTTATAAATTTCACATGAATCCATATTATATCAGTTGTGACAAAGTGGCTGGGAAGGTGCCACTCTCTTTGTCACAAGTGATGTGCGATGGACGGTATGTTGCACCCAGGTTCAGGCGCTACATCCTGTAGCAGCTCCGGAGGATAGGCTTTTGCTGACTGTCAGGAGTGACAGGGGTTAAAGCCTTGAGAAGGGTCCGGAGCTGACCAGATGTAGAGCAGGGTGGGTGCATCTGGTCGCCAGGTCCTGGGTGGAATATAGTATGCATTATATTTGTGGACTGCTGCCTGTCTAGCCCACAAAGGGTTAACAACAGAGCTAACAAGTCTCTGGAGAGGAAGAGGTGAGGAGGGGTGTGTGACAATCCAGCCCCGCGATCCCGTCGAGATCTGCTACCGTTAGCGTACGCAGGAAGTACGGGCGCAGACGGACAACGAGATCGGTTGCTGGATCGTCAGAGGTAAAATAGAAAATGAAAAAGGAGACAGAGCGTGCCAATCCCGTCTAATCTGCTCCCGTTAGCATACGCAGGAAGTACGGTGAACAGACTGACAATAAGGATTGGTCTTGCTGCTGCCGACAATATGTAATGGGACAAACATCCACCAATCCCGTATTACTAGGCCACTGTTGACATGCAGGTCTCATGCACTAGAGACTGCTGGAGGCAAATTCACTGTGTGCGTAGTAAACGGTTAAGATTGGTTGGAGGTGCCCATACATGTACAATTCTGATTGTATATACAATCGGTAAACTAAAAAAATCGGTTTCACGCTGGAAATCGGGTAATAAACTGCCACCACTCTCTCAAGTTCAGGGAAGAAAGAGACTCCCGCTATCATAATACGGTAGCCAGCCCAATCACGTTCAACACGCCCAAGTCACCGTTCGGGGAATAGTCACTTCCGACGGCTTAAAGACTGAGCAATGTGACGTTAAAGAACGGTTACTGGGTCCCTATATGATGCAATCTCGAATTGTATTTACAATCGAGAAACGAAAGTTATCGATTTCGCACAGGAAATCTGGTACTAGCTAATCCTAGAAGGAAGAAACGGTTATTTACAACCTAGCTAGCAAACAATTTATAAGCAAATCATAAAACAATGCGGTAGTATGACTGACTCTTCAGAGGGCAGATCCGTTATAGCAGCAATCAGATGACCAGAAAAGGCACACAACTGAACGATAAAATCTTTAGTTTATTTCTAAACTACATACACACAGCTTATTTTAGAACAGATTGATTGGACAGAGAGAAGAGAGGAAGAGAAACAGAATGTCTGAATATACAGTTTAAATACCGTTATTGGTAGTCCCTGCGGCAATCGCAAGTCTTTGGCGAAAGTCCCAAAATGGCGGTTGCCATGCGGCCAACAGGCCTTTGTTAGAAAGTTCGAAGATGGAGGTTTTGGCCCGTGTCCCTGCGAGCTGCCAGGATGTTACTAGGCATCAGATTGAAGGTAAAGGACCCAGAGCTTTCTGGGCTCTGTCTGGTTATAGCCCCCACTCCAGCAAGGAGGGGTTAGGGGGCGTGGATCACACACCTCTTTGGAACACGAGGTCTCTGCCCCTCTCATAGAGGCAAGAATTTACCTGAATCATGATAAGTGTGCTCATCTGCAAACCGTACAAGTTATGTTAAATCTAATAACATTTTTAGGTTTGTCAGAATTTATCAAGAACGTTGATACCAAACTTGGGGGGTTTAGAGTGAACGGTGACCCCAAAATGCATATCTCTGCTTTGGCAGGGCTTACCTTGAAATCAGAAACATCCAAGCGTGCGGTTGGTTCAAAATTTCAGAATAAGCGGGTTCTACAGGCCGTTGCCTATTTGGGAAGTCATCTTTATGATAAAAGATGGATTTCATATTTGTGAGGTCACAGATAGGTTTCCTACTAGTCACTGAGAAAGCCAGCTGTAGTCTCTAAGTGGCTTCTGCAGGATGTTAGCAGGACCTCCTGTGGCTGCTCTTTTCATGTAAGGAGCTGAGGAGCCACCAAGTCTGGGTTAGGCAGTGAAGGTGTGAGATTTCCCTCTTTCTGCCTGCTTGGGGGTCCCTGAATGCCCAGGAACCTTTGTCACACGGAGGTTTGAAAAAACTAGGTAATAAGAGCATTTTCTACATTTGACCAGGGAGAGGAACTGTTAACCCCAGGCTTCCCTGGTCTTTTTATAAACCAAGCCTTTCCCTATCTGCTGTCATTTTTTTAATAGTGGCAACAGGGAATATTTTATAAGGCTCTAACTACTTTTTTAGGACGAATAAACGTTGATTTGTCACAGGGTGTGTCCAGCAGGTTCTGTCAGTCTGGACAGAAAAGGTTTTCGTTTGTTTCCAGGAAGTAGCTCTGCTGAGAAGCTGATGCAGGGGACTGCATGTGTTTGGACTGACATTTGTGTGTTACTCAACGCTGAAAGTAAGCACCCGGCCGGAGTTGGCCTTACCTTTGTTTTGGTGGAATTACTTTATTACTGAACTGCAAACTGTTGTTTGTGAACCTGCTGCCAAAATAAACTTTGATTTATGTTTGCATATAAACCTGCTTGGAGTTGCTCTGTTCCTGCTACAATGCTTACCATCTGAAGAGGGTCCTCACACAGTCCATATGTATTATTCACTTACGCCTTCTATTCTATTTTGCACTTTTGCCTATTTTATCTTACTTCTGAAGTAATGTACTGGACTGCAGCACAGTACTGAACATGAACAACTCTGTTTTGCAAACAATGATGTGCCCTGTTATTAATATAACTGCTGCCATTGTTAAGAAATATTGCTTACAGCATGGAAACCGTCTATGACAGTGACTTACTGAGGCAAATGAAAACTTTGAAGTACAAGGTAAACAAAAAAATGCTGAAGCAGTCGGATTCACAACTTTGATAACATACAGAGTGCGGTCATTTCCTTACCAATGCTTACTTTCAACATCATGAAGAAAAAAAAAACTTACATGCAACCGATCGGCTACGGCGCCTACGTTTCCTACTCCGGCCTCTGTGTTTCTGTGCAGTAGGAGGAGCAGCCGTTTCAGCTGCAGCAGCGGTTTCATCTGCAGCAGCAGGAGTTTCCACTGGCTCAGCTGAGTCACCGGTAGGAGGGCTGCGATCAGGGCTGGTCCTGGGAGTGATGTTGGCTGAAGAGGGTGGAGAAGAGGAGGAACGTGCCGGCTCCTGCAGTCGTGCTGTCCTACGATGATGACGAGCTGGAAAAGAATGTTGGAAAATTATCAAAAAAAAAACACATACTAAGTAAAGGTAAACATTGCATTGGGGAACAATAACTACACAAAGTGAATGATAGACGTTATCAATATAAGTATATAGCCTTACCTAAAGAATTATTAGGAACACCCCTTCAATTTATGATTAATGCAGTTATTATGATACCCCGTTGCTGAACTCTGCCTGTCCATTGGATTCCGTATCTGTCTCCTGAATCTGTACCTTATCTGTCTGTGTGTTAATGACCTGGCTTGTCCGACCTCGAGAACTGGCCTCACTGTTAGAGGCAGTTCCCAGACCTGTTAGTGACACTCCCTCATTGGTGTCACTCACGTTCTGTCCTTCCCACTATTCTCAGCCTGGCTCCGCCCCTTGGGGAGCATCAGGCCTGTGGAAGGAATCTGATCCAGAGTACTTGCTCTTACTGTCTAGCACCTATCCTATAGGTGTTTGGCTCAATATATACTGTTGCACCGAACACTATCATCTCTCAGGTGTCCAGAGGTTAGAGATATATCTGATTATCGGTGATACTGCAGATCATCAATAATCAGGTATATATCTGCATTCTCGGTGATACTGCAGATCACCGGTAATCAGAACCCTCTCTGTGTTACACCTATCGTTACATAGAGGGTAGAGGATTATGGGCCAACTGATTCAAGCTGATAGAAGAGCAACGTTAACTGAAATAACCACTCATTAAAAACAAGGTATGCAGCAAAGCATTTGTGAAGCCACAACATGCACAACCTTGAGGCACATGGGCTACTGTAGCAGAAGAACCCACCGGGTAGCACTCATCTCCACTACAAATGGGATAAAGAGGGTACAATTTGCCAAAGCTCAGCAAATGTAGACAGTTGATTTGAAAAATGTTGCCCGGTGCTATCATTCTCGATAGACTCTGATTTTGTTGTAAAAAGAATGACAACATGGAACCATCATTAATTATTTCTTTATTTCAGTATTTATATAGCGCCGACATATTACTCAGCGCTGTACAGAGTGTATTCTCTTGTCACTAACTGTCCCTCAGAGAGGCTCACAATCTAGTACCTACCATAATCATATGTTTATGTATGTATTGTATAGTGCAGGCATCATAGTCTACGGACATTTTTTAGGGAGAAGCCAATTAACTGATCTGTATATTTTTGGGATGTGGGAGGAAACCAGAGTGCCAAGAGGAAACACACGGAGATATGGGCAAAATATACAAACTCGTTGCAGATGTTGACTTGGCTGGTATTCAAACCATGGACCCAGCGTTGCAAGGCGAGAGCGTTAACCACTATAACACCGTGCTGCCCATGTCCATCATGCCTTGCTACAACTGTGCAGGCTGGTGGTGGTGATGTACTGGTGTGAGGGATGTTTTATTGGCACACTTTAGGCCCCTAAGTGCAAATTGGTCATCATTTAAATGCCACGGGCTACCTGAGCATTGTTTCTGACCATGTCCATCCTTCATGACCACCATGTACCCATCCTCTGATGGATACTTGCAGCAAGATAATGCACCATATCACAAAAAAAAAAAAAAAAAAAAAAAAAAACAAAAAAAAAGGTTTCTTGAAAATGCCAATGAGTTCACTGTATTAAAATGGCCCCCACAGTCATCCGATCTCAACCCAATAGAACATCTTTGGGATGTGATGGAACGGGAGCTTCGTGCCCTGGATGTCCATCCAACAAATCTCCATCAACTGCAAAATGCTATCCTATCAATATGGGCCAACATCTCTAAAGAATGCTTTCAGCACCTTCCTGCATCAATGCCACGTAGAATTAAGGCACTTGTGAAGGTGAACATGAGCCAAACTCCATAATGGTGTTCCTAAAAATCATTAAAGGTGAAGGTTCAGGGAGGGGGGATAAAAAATAGAAATCCATTTCCACTTACCTGGTGCTTCCTCCAGCCCGTGGCAGGCAGGAGGTGCCCTCGCCGTCGCTCCGCAGGCTCCCGCTGGTTTCCGGTGCCCGACCCGACCTGGCCAGGCCGGCTGCCAGGTCGGGCTCTTCTGTGCTCCAATGCCCGGCACTTCTGCGTCCCACGCCGGCGCGCTGACGTCATGCGCAGTACAGCCCAGCGGACGTCCGATGACGTCAGCGCGCCGGCGTGGGACGCAGAAGTGCCTGGCCAGGTCGGGTCGGGCACCGGAGACCAGCGGGAGCCTGCGGAGCGACGGCGAGGGCACCTCCTGCCTGCCACGGGCTGGAGGAAGCACCAGGTAAGTGGAAATGGATTTCTATTTTTTTACTCCCCTCCCTGAACCTTCCCTTTAAGGTGAGTGTATTTAGGGCTGGTTATGCTAAAGATGAGAATAGTCAATGTAAATAAAAAATGATATAGAAATATCAAAACAAAGAATTTACTTACATCTCCTAATGTCACGTTTTATTCTCCTCACTGCTCCTGGAGTTTTAGATTTGAAATCACTCCACATGGTCTGTAATTTCTTTACAGACCATGTGCGATTGAACCTGGAGCGAAGACCGTCAGAGAGCTGGCCCAATACGATCCTCTTTTCCTCTCTTCTGCCCTTATCATAACGGCCTTCCAACATGGTCTGTAAATATATATAAAAAATAAATTGTCTAAGTTGTAAGTAGTACTGTAAACATCAAATGCAGCAATAAAGACAATATCAATACAAGTCCAAAAAAAAAAAAAAATTGTCACTGGTGACTATGAAAGTCGTTACAGATGAAGCATTCATTGTAGTTATTGAGAAATGTATTACAAGACAGCAGTGGTGCTCATCTGAGCTAGGATCTCCACGTTACTCGGATATCCTAGCTCTTTTTCCACTATTCTAATTCGAATACCGAGCTCGAATAGTATTAGCTATCTGGGCTGTGCTATCCGAGCGCACTCGGATAGCAAGCAGCTATCCGGAGTTATCCTAGCTATCCGAGCTCGGATAGCGTCACGAGCTATTAGCGGCACGCCAGACGTCATCTCGAGTCCTCACCAGCAAATCAGAGGGCTCAAAGCCCTCTGACTGCAGCCAATCACAGAGGGGGAGCATGGACAAGCCCCCTGTGAGGCTTGGTGGTGTATTCTCCACAGTCAGCATGCAACGCATGAGCTGGCGTGGAGGAGGTACACACACTAGCACCAGGAAACAGGCTATCCCTAGTATAGTGGAGGGGAGGACTGACTCCAATAGGAGATTGTGGCGCACAGAGCCGGTGCAGATCTGACAGCCACAAACAATGCTTTCGTTATAACGTCTCAGCGCAAAGTAGCGCTGAGCGCATAAACCAGAACTGAGGAGATCAGGACAGGTAGACAGAATGAACGCTTGCTAGCTAGCGGCTACTTAGCGACAGCAAGCGTCCAAAACCAGACAGACTGGAATGAGGCAGCCAATGCGCTGCGGCGATGGCGTGCCTCACAAAGACAGGACAGGACAGTCAGAAAATAGCAGGATTAAGATAGATGAACGTAACACAGATAAATATACAATAAGTATGTTTTCCTAGCGTATTACAATTACAGCTATCAATGAAACTATTTGTAACTTCTGACTAACATATGTATATATCGGCAATGAACCGATATATGACATAAGCAGGAACGCTGACTAGGACTGGAGTAATACAGGGAACAGGACTCAGAAGGATTCGCTATCTCTTCGCAGAGATGAACGCAATCCACAAACAGTAACAGAACAGGATTCAGAAGGATTCGTTATCTCTTCGCAGAGATGAACGCAATCCACAAACAGGAACAGAACAGGATTCAGAAGGATTCGTTATCTCTTCGCAGAGATGAACGCAATCCACAAACAGGACCAGGAACAGGATAACTAGCTCAGCACGGGTGTTCACGGTACGCGCAAACTACCAAAACGTGCTGGAAAACTGACTAACTGAACACAGGAAATAAACAGTTCGTGTACGTATATATCAGCAACACTGATAAATCAACGCAACACAAATACAAGGAAAATAATAAACGTTCTGGTATGCATATATATTGGCAATGAACCAATATATGATGCAAAGACCAGCAAAGTATCTTTAACAAGAAACACGATCGGGGGCTAAAGCGACAGCAAGACAGGCTTAAGCTGAAGCTATGAAAACCCAAGGAAACCCTGCAGGAAGCAGATCTTTATACTGAGGTCATCCAATGGGAGCAGACATGCAGATTCCCACACAGGTGAATGATAATCAGTCACAAGCCGACAGCAGGGAAAGACAGACAAAGCTATGCAACTTGCATGGAAATAGATCAGAACTGCCTGAGCTGCAGCACTACTTCCAGCAATAGCTGCTGCAGCAGCGATCATTACACCCCCCCCTCTATAAATAGCGGACGCCATCTTGCCTCACTCGTCCTGCTTGCGACTTACTGACTGATAGTACTGATAGAACTGCTCCAGTGCTTTTTGTCTGTGTGCAAGTGCATTGCTATTGTTCTAAACCTAGCGTTTTTACACTCCAACACTTGATCTTCAACTGTATTGCTTTGTATTGTAGATAGATTGTATTTTCGGTAGTTTAGTTTGGGTGATTACTAGGGGGACTAGGGAGGGAGAGAGACTGTCACTGGTGCTGCTGCAGGCCTGCAGGCAGCCAGCAGTTAGGCCCTGTGCCTAGGCAAGGCAGCCCGCCCTGCTCTGTGCTCTAGTCTCTAGTTAACTTACCTGTGCTATCACCTGTCCTACTCTACTCCTGTACTACTACTACTTCTGTGTTACAATAGATTTGTACTATTTTGTAGTTCTCAAGGCCCAGATTTAATGCTATACCTGTCCTGCTGTATCTGCTCTCTGTAATCTAGTCACACCTGTTGTATTATTTAGCTAGATTCTTCTATTGTTTAGTTAGTAGTACTGTAGTGTACTGTTCTGTAGTCTGTGTATAGGTACCGTCCTTCACCGCGTTACCTAGGGTCTTTGTGTGCGCAGTGCACATCTGCGCTGTCCGCACCCTCTCGTTAGTGCTACACCCGTCCTATTGTTTATATATTACTTCTATTGTGTATTCGCTGACTTTAACTGTAGTCTGTGTATAGGGACACCGTCAGTCAGCGTCAGCTAGGGTCTTTGTGTGCGCAGTGCGCACTCACTCGTTAGCGCTACACCGATCTCTGCTGTAGAGTACACCTGTCCGTCACCTCACACACCCACCACCACCAGTCCCACCACATTAAAGTACCACACTTGTATTACTCGCCTTTACATACATAAGTTTTATTTTTCATTTGTATAATATTAAAAATATGTCTGGCGCCGGCAGCCGTGGTTTGGGCAGGGGCAGCAAGGGCAGCAAGGCCATCGCCAAGAGAGGAGGTCGTGGGCGTGGCAGCCGCGCCACCATCACCATGTGCAGTTCTGCGTCTGCACCAGTGGCTATTCCGCCATTAGCCACTGGCCGTGGACGCCTTGGCCGCCCAACAGCTGGGAGTCACGCTGCAGAGACACAGCAGCAGCAGCAGCAACATGTGGCCCAGATGTTCCTCCCACCGGCAGGTCGTAGCCGTCCTATTGAGGAGAAGGGCGCAGACGCTGTAGTGGAACTGATGGTGGATGAGCAGGCCACCATTAGCTCTGGAAACGAGTCCTCCATCCCCGTCACCACTCCTGTTCGCAAGAGCAGCAGCAGACGACCAGCACTGCCTGGGGAGCAGGAGGAGGAGTGCAGTTCTCCAGCCCCAGCGGGCGACATAAACACCCTGTCACTCAGCACCTTTATATCCCAAAGCACAGCGGGGTTATGGAATGCTTTTGCGGAAGAATTGGCAGAGGAAGGAATGCTCATGGGCACTTTGGGGGGTGATGCTTTGGACAGTCAGACAGTGATGACTGTCCATCCGCCCATGCATGCAGAAGGGGAGTTTGGGGGATCCCAGCAGGACATGTTTGTGGAGGGGGAGGATGATGATGACAGGGTGCAGGACAAAGACTTGGTGCCATGTCCTGGGAGTGGGGATGTCATCAGCTCTGAGGAGGAGGAGGAGGATGCGTCTGCGTGCATTGCTAGAAAGATCAGCATCGCAGGAATGGGAAGGATCACAAGTGGGTGTGGTATGCAGGCCACACAGCGTGCTGATCAGGAGACGATTTATGCCAGTGCCACCACCAGCCGCACCAAGAACCCCCCCAACCACAACAGGGAGACCAGCGGCAGCAGCACCTTCCAGCCGAAGGGGCAACTTCACCTCCCCAATATGGAATTTTTTCACCCTTACATATTTGGAGTGCAAGTATGCCACCTGCAACCAGTGCCGCAAACAGCTCAGCAGAGGGAAGGAGGCCTCTGCGTTTGGCACCACCTCTCTGGTCAATCACCTTTCACGAGCATGTGGAGTTCGTGAAGTTGAAGGAAGCTGGCAGTGGCAGACCTGCCACCACTGCGAAGCCATCGGCAGCAGGAGTGTGTCAGCAACGCACTGCTCCTCCTCCCTCTGCAACTCCTGCCGCCGACACTGAGGCCTGTCCTGGCAGTCCGAAAGTGGCCTCCTCTGCTCCCTCCACTGCTTCCAGTGCCAGCAAAAGGCCTCGCCAGACCCTGCTCAGCGACACCTTCCTGGGGGTGGTCAGGGTTCTGCCTTCCATCAGCCGTCGCGTGCGTCAGCTGAACGGCTTGCTGGCATGGGCCATGTGCTCCAAACTCCTGCCTTATTCCCTTGTGCAGGAGGGGAGCGACATGCGTGCGTTCCTGATGTGTGCAGCCCCCGATTGGTCAATCCCCAGCAGACATTATTTTGCACGCACAGCCATCCCTGCACTTCACCTTGTGATGGCCAATGTCGGGAGAGGGCAGGAGCACGGGGTGGGTCAATGGGTCCACGTCACCATGGACTCGTGGAGCAGCCGGTTTGGGACAGGCCGCTATCTGTCCTTCACCGTGCATTGGGTCAGCTTGGTGGAAGGGGGTGAGGAGGGGGGAGCAGCATCGGCCGGCACTGTCAGAGCAGCAGCAGCAGCACCAACAACGCAGTAGGTGGTGCCACCATGCAGGGTCAGCGGAACAGCTGCAGGTTCCTCTGATCCGCTTCCATCCTCCGGCACACCAGCCCAAACCCCCCGCCTCAGAGGAGGACAGCACTCTCGGCTCTGGGGATGCCAATGATGTGCCAACAGACGTGGCCAGACTCTTCCCAATGGCAGCGCACATGCTGAGGTGCCTGCGCAAGGACCCAAGGGTGATCCAGATGAAGCAGAGGGAGGACATCTGGATCTGCATGATGCTGGACCCACGTCTGAAGGGGAAGCTCAGCCAGTTCCTGCCTGCAGGAGGAGACCGTGCGCAACAAATGAGGGACTTGCAGCTGTCCCTTGTTGAGCGCTTGGAAGAAGCCTTCCCTCAGACATCCACCCCCACTGTCCAGCCAGCACAGAGGCAGCAGCAGGTGCCTGCATCCACCAGCAGCAAGCGCACGCGCACCACAGACCTGCTGTATCTGACCCAAGAGCTCTACATGAGTGTAGAGCTGCCAAGGACTAGAGAGGAGGTGCATGCAGCAGCATCCTTCTACAGTCACAGGCAGCGCTTGACCCGCATGGTGGCTGACTACATGGGGTCCTTCAGCGGGCTTGACAGCGTGGCCCCTGTTGATCCCATGGAGTATTGGGTCAAGCACCTGCCAATCTGGAGCGAGCTTGCGCAGTACGCCATGGAAGTGCTCTCCTGCCCCCCTTCCAGCGTACTGTCAGAGCGTAGCTTCAGTGCAGCCGGTGAAGTCGTCACTGAGAAGCGATCTCGTCTGTCTCACAAGTCTGTGGACAGACTGACGTTTCGCAAAATGAACCAGGCTTGGGTGGAAGGCGAATTCATGGCCCCTGTTGTCGGCGAGAGGGGGACATGAAGTGACGACTGGCACACACCAGGCTACACCTGCTGCTGCTGTTGTATTTCATCCTGCTGTCTGTGTCTCCACTGCCAGGGAACACATTACAAAGTGCTGCTGCCCATGCGCCACCAGCTATTACGATCAACAATAGCTGCATTAATTTGAAAAAAAAAAAAGGAAAAATGTCATTAATTTAGAGGTGTCTGGGTTGAAAACTGTGCTGTCCCAATTGTGTATTGGACACAATGTGGGCTTCACGACCGCTAGGACCAAGGGCCTACTATGTCTCGCTACCTGCACTCCTGCCTGCTGCCAAATGCCAGTCTGCCACACACACTCATCCTCCTCACGCTGCCTGCTGCTGTATTGCCTGCTGCTGTCTGTGTGTTTCCACTGCCAGGGAACACATTACAAGGTGCTGCTGCCCATGCGCCACCAGCTATTACGCTCAACAATAGCTGCATTAATTTGGGAAAAAAAAAATGTAATTATTTTAGAGGTGTCCGGGTTGAAAACTGTGCTGTCCCAATTGTGTATTGGACACAATGTGGGCTTCACGACCGCTGTCAGGAACCTCATGATGTTCATTTACGGCCCTAGAACCACCGCTAGGAAACAGGGCCTATTATGTCAGTCACATCACACTGCCTGACACACATTACTCCTCCACCTTCTCATGCAAACACTTTTCATGAAGTTAATTTACAATTTTTTATATCTTTTTTATAACTACTACATCACCACCTAATCACTTGATGTTTTTCTTCAGAAAAAAAAGGTGGTTTCATGCATCATTGACCTCCAAACAAGTTTTACAAGCTATTTAAGGCCAGCTCGAATATTTTACTCGAACACAGACTCGGATAGTGACGTCGGATATCCGAGTTTGAACCGGATATTCAATTACATCGGATATTGAACTTCAAGTGATTTCGGATAGTTTACTATCCGAATTCGACCAAACTCGAATAGGATAATGAGGTATCCAAGCAACACTGCAAGACAGGCATTAATACAGTAAATAAAAAAATTACTTTAATTATAAAAGTTTTTCCGCCTTCTTGAGGCGGGCGGAGGTGCTGGTCCTCTCCCTCCTACTGCTCGTCGCTGCAGCTGTCATGATGGCACACTGGCAATCCGGCAAGTCTATAAATATTAAAATTGTCAAATAAGAAATACATTCTTTCAAAGGTTAACATTTTATTTAAACAACTATGTCATGATATAGCAGCTAGTTATAATGTTGGGATAATACCGCAGCATATTTTTGCCAATTTTCTGTCGGCTGTGTACTACTTCAGATGTGTATGTATGTTAAGAGGACAGTATAGTACATTTGCATCTAAAGGTGAGCTTTTGTGAATAGTGGGAGCAGAAAATGCTACATTGGTTTGCTACCCTCTGTCAAGGAAATAGCTTATTATACCAATAACCAGCACTTTGGTCTGCTATGAAATACTGTCTCATATGTGTATTTTGCTTTTGTCACCTGTAACTTTTAGTAGAGAAGTCTACAGTGCCTATAACAAGAAAACGGGTAATTAGACTATTAGCCAGGCAGTGTCCAGAATTAACACCTGGACTGGATGCAGTGTGCATTGATCAAACCAGCACAGGAGCCATGAATTTAAATATGACAGCCTGCTGGAATGTTAAAGAAGCCTGGAAAACCTTACTAAGAAGTCTTTTGATGTGTGTGGTAAAATACAATTTTATCTGTGAAAATTACATCTATGGGGAGATGGGAAATGTCTGGAAAAGCAATTAAAACTAGTTCATCCCCGTCCAAACGGGCTTGCAGCCTCAAGGCATATCTCCCAGCATATAAGGCAGGGCTAGATTACTATAATCATCTTCTCTTGGAGGTAGCGCATAGTAGAGATGATCCCGATCAAATCAGAAATTGCTAGCTGATAACAGTGCAATTAGAGGGCAGGCAAGCTTGTAAATATACACAGCATGATACAGAAATGATCTGGAGGGTCCTTGGGAAAAAAAATCTGTTTGATCTATCTCCATTGTTATAATGAATGCATGTGAAGAATTGCAGATAAGGCGTGAAACAGGTTGAAAAGTTTGGATAGCCATAGACTCCAGGAAGGCTGCTTTCTGACTTGTGTGCAAGACTGGCAGGGACAGCAGTCCTATTACCTGCAACTAGTCTCTGACTCTGTGTAATGTGGGACTGCAATACAGATTAGCTCTCTGCTCCATCTCCTGCTATTCTCAGTCTCACTCCATTCCTCCTCTCTCTGTGCTAGTGCACGAAAAAATCACAATAGCAATCGCCAGCAATTTGAAATTGTGACTTGATAATTTGGGCTGAGGCTGCCATGATAATGGGCCTCAAGTCTATGTTTTCCCCCAGGCCAAAAGGTCCAAGTCCTCCCCTGGCAGCAGCAGAGTGTGTGTGTATAGTGTATGGCTACTGTGTGCTGTGTGTGTATAGTGTGTGTGTACGTGTGTATAGTGTGTGTGTGTGTAATGTACTAGGCATGAACGATTTATCGATTTTAAACCGAAATCGGGATCACGGAAACGGCAATTCCGTGATCGTCAGAGTAGCGATTTTTACGATATCCCCCGCCCTCCCGCTCTGAACTCCCCTTGCCGCTCTGTGTACAATTCGCGGCAGCTCAGCGGCTCTCATTCCCGGCGGTTCGCCTGCAAACTTCATTCTCCCACTGTGCGCCGCCTCTCCTCCTCCGTCATCAGCTCTTTTGGCTTCTTCCTCTGCCTAGCGTGTCATCAGCTGGGCGGGCGCTGGGCATCAGACTCCGCCAACAGGCTCTCACTTGTTTTCCTCTGCAGGACAGTGGAACATCAGAGCTGCCTCAGGTAGACTTTTAGGAGCTGGAAGAAGCCGGCAAGTAAAGCTTTACTTCTTTATTGTACCTCAGAGCCTCCACACACGGGCTTGTTTTCCCTCTCTCTCCATTGCTAGCTGGGCCTGTCAGATAAAAATAGTGTGGCCACTGGCCAGCAATCAGGCTTAGGAAATGGAATTACAGGATCACAGTTCAGCGCCCGCCTCCTTTGCACAGTAGAATTCTGAATGAGGCTTACAGCCTGCTAAAGCTTGATTTGAAGAAAATCGTGGGTCAAATCGAAATCGCAATTTCTGACAGAAATCGTGCGATTCAATCTTTTCCTAAAATCGTTCAGGCCTATAGTGTACTGTGCATAGTGTGTGTGTTGTGTGCAGTGTGTGTGTTGTGTGCAGTGTGTGTGTGCGCGCGTGTATAGTGTATGTACTGTGTGCATTTGTATATTGTGTGTGTGTGTGGTATATGTGAGTGCATGCCGCAATAAGTATATTTTATGGTGACACACTCTGCTGCATTACAACTATTTTCTGGTGAACCCATGCCGCAATAAGTGTATTTTCTGAATTTTGGGTGAAACGCTGCTGTATTGGGGTGGTCTTGGGGGAGGGGTTCACCACAGGGGTAGTGTTCACCACGAGGGTGGGGGGATGGCGCTGAGCTGCAATCACGGGGGGTGGTGGTGGGGGGGGTTCCAAGGATTTCTTGCCGGGACTCGGGAGTGACAAAATGTCTAGAGACGCCTCTGCCGGTGTAATGTCAGCATGGGCAGCACAGAAGCTCCATTCTTCACTGAGTATCACGCATGCTCAGTGGGGAGGTAGAAGGTATTTTCATGAAATATCTCAGCTTCCACAGCACGTACACACTCGTAATGTTCAGATTAGGGAGGGGACCCCTCGATCTAGCTCTGTGCCGAATTGAAGCCCCCGACCCCCGCTGGTTCCCGGTTTGTTGTAATCAGTCTCGGGAACTAGCCGGGCTCGGGGGCTACAATTCGGCACAGAGCTAGATCTGGGGGTCCCCTCCCTCCCCTGAAAATTTCGGGTATGTACGTGCTGCGAAAGCGGAGATATTTAGGATGTTGTACGTGGCTGCACATTTGAATGGGACGCAGGCTGCTAATGCGCATGCGGGGCTGCCCAATCTGCGGGGCTGCCCATTCTGACACTACACCGGCAGCCACCGTCCCACACACAGTTACGTCACACGTAGGCCTATGGGGCACCACCACACAGCGGGAAACAGGCAGACCCACCTCACGCTTGTCACAATTCAAGTTTTACAATGGTGCCCGCCCACAACCACTATATATGTAACAAATAGTACAGCACACAAAAACCTGTCACTGGCAAGTGGCGACTACAGTGTTACAGGTGCAAGTAGGGTATGGTAAACAGTGTGTTAAAGGGAACCAGAGAGGAATGGGTTGTTAAAATAGATAACGCTTTCATACATACCTGGGGCTTCTACCAGCCCCATAAGCCTGGATCGCTCCCACGCCGCCATCCTCCGCTTCCTGGAACCGCTGGTACTGGGCCCGTCACTTCCAGTGGACACGGCCAATTGTCCGCATCACAGGGGCTCACTCCATACCCGTACGCATGCGGCTGCGCAGTAGGCAGCCTCATGCGTACTTGTATTGAGGGAGCGCCATGTGATGCGGAGAATCGGCCGCGTCCGCCGGCCGACTCGCGGAAATGACGGGACCCGGTACCGGCGGATCCATGCAGCAGAGGACGGCGGCGTGGGAGCGATCCGTGCGTATGGGGCTGGAGGAAGCCCCAGGTATGTATAAAACATTTCTTTGATCCTCTCTGGTTCCCTTTAATGATTACTAATATTCACAGCAAAGCATCTATAGAAGTGATTATTATTAGCAGCACATGACCATCAATATAGAAATAGTCCTGTACTTGAGACACGCCCTTTTGGGGCACCCCTGGCCCAAACACCCGATTCCTAGTTGCAACCTCTGCAACCGCCATATTGCTACACCCCTGCACTCCAGAAAGAGGGGGAAAAAATAGGAAAACAAAAAAAATACAAAAAGGACTAGGAGGGACTGTCTCTACAAAAACAACTGTTGTTAGGTAAAAATGAGAAAAAAAAATTTAAGCATGTAAAAACATTGCTGCATACATTGCATACATACACTGGCACATATATACTATTTGCACACATACACATATATAAATACAAATTACTAAACTTACCAGAAAGGTGCTGCTGATTCTGAACTGTCTCTGGACGAGATAAAGTCACCCAAGGCAGCTGTGTTTTCGAGTCTCGCCGTCCACGTGCAGTCCTCCTGAGTCCTGACTCCTCTGATGACGTACTTCCGCCCCGGCAGCAGCCAATCCGTGCCAGCGTTTATAGAAAACGGATTTTCGTATTAAAATACGAATTTTTTTTAAAACAGCTTCCTTCTAAAACTTTATTAGTTGTTCACCAGACTACACACAAGCAAACGGAAATACGCGTAGGCATTATGGAAATACAGGTAGTATGCGGAATTATGCGGAATTATGCGGAATTCCACGGAATACCGCGGAATACCGCCGGAATACAGCGGAAACGGAATTTATCGTTTGCGGAAAGCGGAATTTGCGCGGAATCGGAAATTGGCTATTCCGACCATGCCTGATTACAATGTGCACCTGTCACACACAGACAGGTACCAAACAGGCACAGTGACACTGCGCGCGCTCACGTAGGTGGGTGGGTGCACTGAAGTGAACAACCGGTAGGTATATGCAGTGGATATTACAATGTGCACCTGTCACACACAGACAGGTACCGGACAGGCACAGTGACACTGCGTGCACTCATGTAGGTAGGTGGGTGCACAGTGAACAACAGGTAGGTATATGCAGTGGGTATTACAATGTGCACCTGTCACACACACAGGTAGTAGTCACTGAATGTGCTGGGCCTGGTAGTGGCACACACAGTAGGAATTACCAAGGCTGCCTATGCAACACAAGTGTCAGTGGGACACACACACACACAAAAAATAGATCACAAGAACAAGATTAGCTCTCAAAAGAGCTGTTGTGGGGTGCTTTTTTAGCAATAAGAATCAGCAAGGAGCAAGCTAAGTAGCCTACAAGAGCCTAACTAAGCTTTCCCTATGAGAGTCTGCAGCAGCTTTCCCTTCACTAATTACTGCAGGCACACGAGTGAGTGAAAAGCCTGATGCTGCCTGCCTTTTATAAGGGGTGGGGTGGGGGGTGGGGGGGGGCTCCAGGAGGGAGTGTAGCCTGATTGGCTACAATGTGCCTGCTGACTGTGATGTAGAGGGTCAAACTTGACCCTCATGATGCACTATGGGGGCGAACCGAACTTCCAGAAAAGTTTGCGGTTCTCCGCGATCGCGAACCCCGGAAATTCGCTGGGAACCGTTCGCCGGTAAACCATTCAGGCCATCTCTAATTATAACCACTCTCTAGATTAAAAGCTCATTTGAAGGATATTACATTCTTGTATGTATTTATACATGTTAATTAGATCACCATACAATCATATTTTTTACAAGCCTAGCTTGTCTTACTGTTCTTTGATTAATTTAATTGCCTTTATTTGCACATGCCTTTCTTATAGTGTGGTGTCTAAAACTGTATCCCATGCTCTAAATGTGGCCTCAAAAGTAATTTATACAAAGGGAGTAGTAAACTGCCATCTTGTGAATTTATTTCCAGTTTTATGCCTATATCATTTTTGTGTCTTTCTATGTCTTTTTTTAAAGGATCTTGAAGCAGGTGTTGGAATTGTCAGTTTTATTAACTTCTCTATGTGCAAAAATATGTTTTTTTGTCTGGGGAAAGGGGTACCCAATGGCTTGGGGCCCATAGACTGCACACATGTTGCTCTTGCACAACCACGTCCGATGGAGGGGATGTTTTGTAAAGGGATGGTGTTCTACTCCTTGAACAGTCAGAATGTTTTTAACTCCTTGTTACACATCACAATGTCAACTAGGCATTCTTTCTGGAAGGGGATAT
Source organism: Hyperolius riggenbachi (assembly GCF_040937935.1). NCBI lineage: Eukaryota > Metazoa > Chordata > Amphibia > Anura > Hyperoliidae > Hyperolius > Hyperolius riggenbachi. The sequence goes on along the minus strand of NC_090650.1, from coordinate 65,348,682 downwards.
GCCACGGGGCAAGTATTGCATTAGGATTTCTGTTAATACATTTAGGTAAGTTTAATTTGTAAAGTTTAAATCATTTTGTTTCATGAGGTGGGCAACATTGGTTTTTAAGTCCCACCTTGACACACTGTGCAACCAGATGTAGACACACATGATGCCAAATTGGCACTATAGGCATCACGCTGGGCAGACATCAACCAAAATGTATTGGTGAAGAATAGGGAAATGTGCACATTTTTTTTATATAGCCATCTCTCATCTGCAGCCTAAGCAGAGTGCACACTTGTTTGAATCATGGGCATTGGCCACATAACAGGAAAGGCGCACTGCCACAAATACAATGATAGTCAATGGGCTGCTTGTGATTCAGGATATGACATTCAAGTGAACCAGAGCTTCCTCTCTACTCTAAAAGATAAGCAGCAGCATAATAACATTTAAAAAACATTTCTTTGTTACAGCTGATACAAATCCTGCAATACATCTACAGTATTTCTACTTCCTGCTTTCATAGAAGCAGACATATTGTTAACATTCTGTGCTTTCAAATGAGCTAATTGTCGTGGCAGTCAGCTGACACAGGGGAGAGATTACATTGCAGCTCATGGTTAGACACAGCTGAGGGGAAATTAGACTGGCTAAACTCTCTAAATACATACAGGGTGTATTTCTTTAGGTTTCCCTTCCGTCCTGTACAAGAGTTCAGGTCTACTTTAAAGAAGTGGACAGCTTTCTGCTCCCCCCCCCCCCCCCCCCACACATATTGCCCTCATTTCCAATAATTTTGTTGCAAAACAAAAAATCACAAAGTAAAATTAAAAATCATATGCAGAAACCGTGATCACAGTATGACAAAAAACAAATAGTGTGCTGATGGATCCTATGCAAAACAGCTTGTGGATCAACTGACAGAATAGAAAACTCAACATATCCCCATATACTGTACACTGGGAAAAACTGAGCCGTTTACTTGCAGTCAATCTACTTTGAGACTAATTGAAAATTGAATTGATGTAAAAAGGTCTATGTACAGAAATCCTTGTTCTTTTTTTCTATACCTTACCCTATGTCCCTTTTTGGCTTCCGATTTTAAATGGTCACACTTACCTGTTTCCATCTCTGTAAATCTTCTTCCTACCTCTGGAGGATATATTTTTCAGAAAGCTTTTAACTAAATGTCACACTTGTCACACAAAGTACCACTTGGGTTTTCTAAATGTTTATATTTAGTGAGTTAGATTTTGTACTACAAAATAAGTCTATGGTCTTAATCTGTAGTAGCAGTAGATTTTTGTACCACGTTAGCCATCAGTAGAAACAAGACGTTTTGAATCAGGATGATTCTATTTATTGGCTAACTTAATGTGGTTTGCCTTCTTAAAACAGAAGGAATTTGCGATAATTCAGCCTTAAAGGACAACTGTGGTGAGAGGTATATGGAGGCTGCCATATTTATTTCCCATTAAACAATACTAGTTGCCTGGGAGACCTGCTGATCTATTTGGCCCAGAAACAAGCATGCAGCTAATTTTGTTAGATCTGACAATAATGTCAGAAACACCTGATCTTCTGCATACTTTTTCAGGGTCTATGGCTAAAAGCATTAGAAGCAGAGGATCAACAGGACAGCCAGGCAACTAGTATTGCTTAAAAGGGAATAAACATGGCAGCCTCCATATACCTCTCACTACAGTTGTCCTTTAAGTGAACATCTGGGGTTACCTACAATGTGAGTAACCACAGATGTCAACTTAAGGCTGAATTATCGAAAATTCCTTCTGTTTTAAGAAGGAAAACCATACTAAGCTTTGCTTTTTAGTAGGAGGTCTCTTTAAGTCCCCTATACTTTCCTTGTGGTTTTGGGTCACCCCGAGCTGCTTGGTTACTGTGTTTGGCTAACTTAAAGCGGAACTGTAAATTGCTAAAATGCAAACAGTTTCACTTACCTGGGGCTTCCCCAAGCCCCTAGCAGCCTTACTGTCCTGCTACGGTCTTGCACGATCCTCCGCTTTTCCGTCGCCAGCTCATTTCATTACTGTCGACTTGTAAGTCGACGCCAACTGTGCCTGTGCGTCCCAGGCTACGCAAAGCTTTCTTAGCGTTCCAGCCCGCAAAAGCATCCTGCGCCGCTTGGATAACAGAGCTGAGTGAAGAAGAATGGCGAGCGACGGAGGGGAATGAGAGTATTTGTGATAATTCAGCTGGAGGTAAGAACTCAGCATTCAGCACCATGGACAGAGTTCAGGCAAAATCACCCAGCTAATTGCTTTCTGTCTGCAGTGGCTGCATGAGGCCTCTTTTCCACTGACAGTTGATAGGCAGTGAAATCCTCACATCTGCTTGCTGCTGCCAGGTAACTGCTTGCTGCTGCCAGGTAACTGCTTGCTGCTGCCTGATAACTGCTCACTGCTGCCTGGTAACTGCTTGCTGAGCGCACAGTTCAACTATCCGTGGAAAAGAGGCCTAACAAAGCAACTTTATTGTTACATTATTCACTACTTTGTAAGGACTTTGTAAGGAAACATTGAAATAATTTTAATGTTTTTTTATTAGAAAAATCCTTGTTACAGATTTCTGTGGTGACTTCCACTTGTCTCTGAAGAAATACATTGTGTATTTGGTGAAAATTAAATACATTGATCCAGTGAACCTTTCTAGATTAATTAATGGACCATTCCAGCGAATAAAGTAAGCAGTTAAAGTCTGACAGAACTGACAGATTTTGGACTAGTCCATCATGGTGGATTCTCAGGGTTTCCTTTGTTTTCATAAGCATTTCCTGGATAGCAGTTGCTAAGTCTAATTGACAACTAAACTGTTGTTTAGGAAATGCTTATGAAAACAAAGAAAACCCAGAGAATCCCCCATGAGGACATGGACTAGTCCAAAACCTGTCGATTCTGTCATTTAATCTGTTTCCTTTTTTCACTGGAGTGGTCCTTTGACCAACTAGCAGTGCATTTATGTGTTACTATAACTGCTGTTGAGGTCGCACTATAGTTACATGCTCTTATACCTTGCATTCTCTTTGTAAGGTTGTGTACACTAGTAGAATTAATTAATGGTTTCAAATATTGTGAGTGTTCAAAGAAAAACTATTGCAAAACATTGCAAAATTCAAAATACATACCCTCTTTCCCTGAAATTAAGACCCCCCCCCCAAAAAAAAGCAAGCCCTAGCAGGAATTTTGAGCAGGCTCGATATATAAGCCCTACCCCGAAAGTAAGTCCTAGCCGCAGTAAGGGGGAAAGGTATGGCAACTTGTGTTTCTACTGGAGCCGATGGTCTCGCAGACAGGATCAAGGCTCTGTCATCCGGCCAATCACTGCACTTGCTGCTACTCAGTGAGTGCAGTGATTGGCCTAATAACAAAGCCATGGTTTCGTCTACGAGATCATCAGCTCCAGTAGAAACACAAGTTGCCATACTTCTTCCTCATAGGCTGAAGATCAGGGACACAGCAGCATGGAGTTGGGGGAAAGAAGAGGATGCAGGGGAGATCAGAGGACACAGGGGACAGTGCAGCATAGAGCTGGGAGTATGAGGAGGATGCAGGGGGACACCAGAGGACACCAGAAGGACATAGGGGTGCACAGGATGACACAATGAGGACACTAAAGGTACAAGGGGGACACAGGGGCACACAAGAGGTGGCACAGTGGGGAAGACAGGACAGAAGGGGACACAGCTCAGGAGCTTGTGTGTTCATAGAAATATAAGATACCCCCTGAAAATAAACCCTAGTACATCCTTTGGTGCAAAAATATAAGACACTGTCTTATTTTCGGGGAAACACAGTACATATGAATAGTAGATTTCTCCCAGAGTACAGTGCACCACACATTACTTTTTTTTACTATGTTGCTGTCACTTACAGTAGTTAGAAAAAATCTAACAGATTTGTTTATAACTGTGCTAGAGGTGGGCATGGCAGGTTCACTGGGAATTTTAAAGAATTATGCAAAGGGGTGCAAAAGTCATTGAGCTTGAGCAAAGTAAAGCGGGACCAAGAGCATCTGCTACTTTTTTTTCTTGTTTGTGTGCTGTAGCCCTGTGTGTTTATATATTTTTGTGTAAAGATTGGGAGCACAATAGCCGTGTGCATGCATAGCAAAAAAATTGCATGATTATTTATATTTAAAAAAAAAGTTTAGTTCTGCTTTAAGTTAGCATCTAGTGGTTCCATTTTCAGTTCTGCATTTGCTGACTACATGCATCATCCTATTAGCAGTAGTGACCCAGCTCAGACAGCATTATATAATGAAATACAACTGACTGGTGAATGAAGAGACTAGAGCATTGTCTGGGAAAGCAGTTCATTAGGAGTATGTTGCTCTAGATCTTGCAATGTCATTATCGCCAACACAAATAAAATCACTTGACATAGCCTGATCCCTTTTAGGATATCGAAGGTCGGCGGAGCCATAAAAGCAGTGGACACTTGTTTCTCAGTGTTCCTGCAAATTAAAGTTTCATGGAAGTGTGTGGAAATTTACAGCGGAGGTCAAGGCATTGGTAATATATAAGCTTGAAGCCCGGCTTCTGACAAGAGATTGATGATCAGAACACGACTTGTACAGTTTTACTATGTGGTGGAAGGTACAGTATATTCAATAATACTGCAGCATAATATTTGATATTCATGCCCATATTATTTTTGGAAATAAGACTGATTTATGTTGTTGCTTGTCTAGTGCATTTTACTTTACTGTAATACTAGTGCTGTGGTATTGACTACTGTATATACTCGCATATAAGCCTAATTTTTCAGGAGAAAAAAATGTGCTGAAAAGTTACCCCTTCGGCTTATATATGAGTCAATGCAGCAGAACAGATGATCAAGCAGGTTTTGTTACTGCCAGAGGAGCGTAAGTATCATGCACTAGTGATCCTGCTCTTGCCAGATGGCTCTCTGATGTGTCCATGTTCCCATCTCCTGCAACATGGTGTGCACAGTGTGCTGCTCAAGACACATCTGGCTATGAGGAGTGGGCTATACTGGGGAGGGGGGCTTATACACGAGTCAATCACTTTTTCCCTAGTTTCTAAGGGAAAAGTAGGTATCTGGCTTATACGCGGGTTGGCTTATATGTGAGTATATACGGTATATGAAAAAAACAATTAAAAAAGTTATATATAGAGGCTGCATATATATTTACCTACTTCGCTCTGCAAATATTTGTTTTTGGCCAACTCGAATCTGCTGGTTATCTATTGTCCCAGTATATCAGATTAATTCCCATTTCATCAATTTTGGGCAATTTAACAAAGGTCTGATTAATAAATGAAACCACCAAGAGCCTGTTTCCACTACACTCCAGTACCGGTCCATGCCCTATCCCATACAGCAATATCAATCCCTGCCATGTACTGATGAGGGCCAAAAGCCTGAAACAAGCTGTCTACATGTGGGGTTGGTGTGGCTGTGTAATATTTAAAGCTATAGGCTTGCTATACACCAGCGGTTCTGGATGCTTGTCTAGCTTACCGGGGCGAAAAGAGATCATTTGCATTTTCATTAGTGACGCATTGGCCTCAATTCACTAAGCTTTATCAAACACTTTATCAAACGTTTGATAATTTACCTCATGGGTAAAATCTAATTTTGAATTCACTGAAGTGTTATAGATTTATTGAATGTTTTATCGATAAAACATTCGATAAATATGCATCACCTTAATGCATTCAAGATAAGATTTTACCCATGAGGTAAATTATCAAATGTTTGATAAAGTGTTTGATAAAGCTTAGTGAATTGAGGCCATTGAGTGCAACCACAAATGTTCACTTATAGCTGAATTATTGCAAATTTCCTCCTGTTTTAAGAAGGCAAATTTCACCAAGCATTGCTTTTTAGTAGGAGGTCTTTTTGGTCTCTTTAATCCCCCTATACATTCCTAGTGGTTTGGGTCACCCCGAGCTGCTTGGTTACTCTGTTGCCCTTAGGTGTGCGTGTGTGGTGCTGCATGTGTGCTCAACTGAACCGACCAACGTCAGAAGTTAATGATGGAGCTATATGATGCAAACAAACTGACAGGCTCAGTGTACAGCCTAAATTTATTTTAAGCCTATTTGTGAACTCCTCCATGCCAACAAGTTATGCGACCAAGCAGCCACGCGAGATTGAGTGTAACCGGTCTATAAGGCCCTTAGATGCGCAGGTGCTGTCTGCGCGCTCAAATGAAGTAGGCACCAGACAGGCTCAGTCTACAACCTATTTGTTTAAAGCATATGTGTCAAATGTAGTTAAAGTGGATCCGAGATAAACTTTTACTCTGTAACATATGCGGCTGCGGGCTCGCAGGGTGTCTCCGCAGCCACTTCGGTTCCCTATTCAGAGTCTTTTTCCATTCCCTCGGCGTCTAGCACGTCGAGGACGGAATTGTCATTTACACATAAGGTTTCTGTATCACGCGGCCGTGTGCGTAGACGGGACCTTTATGCTGGGAGGAGGCGCGTCAGCTGACCCGCTGGTCGGCTGACATCAGAGTGGACGTTCGTCGCTCAGGATTGGCTGATTGGAGTGGGCGCGGCTTGGAGGTTTCCTCTGCTTCTTAAGCCATCGCTGCTCACTCGCAACTTGTCTGCGGTTGCGAATACTTATGTGCTAGCGCTCAGACCTTAGACTAGTTTCCGGTATGCTTTGATCTGGGAGGAAACCAGGGATTTCACACAAGACTAGGAGATTGATTACTGTTTATTATTGATATTCTGTGCATGACTCTGGCTAACCTCTGACTCTGCTAATTGCTATTTCGTCTTTGTACTTCTGCCCATCTGATCTAGTTGCCGAATCCCTGCCTGATTACCTACTACTCTTTTGCCTTCTGAGTCTGTACTGTATCTTCCGTCCTATGGTTTATTTCCAACACTGTGACATATAGACATTGAGGTATATCTTTGTGCTCCACAGTACAATAACTGCATATGACAAAGTGCAAAATGTATCTTATGTTTCCTGGTGATGGTGGGTCAACTCATTGGAGGTGGGTGGCGGGCATTAGGGTGGCTTGGCCAAGCCACCCTAATGCCCACCACCCACCTCCAATGAGTTGACCCACCATCACCAGGAAACGTAAGATACATTTTGCACTTTGTCATATGCAGTTATTGTACTGTGGAGCACAAAGATATACCTCAATGTCTATATGTCACAGTGTTGGAAATAAACCATAGGACGGAAGGTGCACGCCTCTTAGTCCTTTTTGCTGAAAATCGTATGAACTTTCTTCCTGCCTGTTTATGCGGAGCACACGTCCAGTGACATAGAGGTATGGAGTGCAAGTAGTGGGTCCACCTATATTAGCCTGCAACAACCATCAAGGACAGCCTGCGCAGTTATGAGATGTGCCACACATTTTCTCTTTACTTTGATTAAACACCTGTACTGTATCTGCCTCTTAGTTGCCGAACCTAGCCTGTCTGACGCTCCGACTCACCAGTGGGCCCTCGCCACTGGTGAGGTATTCTATAGTGCCCAGTGCCCACCAGCTCCTCTGGTGAGGCTCAGCTAAACTAATCAGTTACTGTACTCTAACAGTGCCACCAGCTCCTCTGGTGAGGCCCAGCTAAACTTATTGTTACTGTGTTCTATAAGTACCCACCAGCTCCTCTGGTGAGGTATTGCTAAACTTATTGTTACTGTGTTCTATAAGTACCCACCAGCTCCTCTGGTGAGGTCTTGCTAAACTTCCATTACTGTGTTCTAATAAGTCCCCACCAGCTCCTCTGGTGAGGTCTTGCTAAACCTATTGTTGCTGAGTTCTAATAGTGCCTACCAGCTCCTCAGGTAAGGCCCAGTCTATTGTTGCACCAAGCACTACACATACCTTGTATCTTGCCAGCTATACGTGTATTATTGGTGATACTACAGATCACCACATAATCAGGTATAGCGTCTGTATTATTGGTGATTCTGCAAATCACACATAATCAGACATCTGTGTTGCTACACCGATCGTTACATACTCATTGCATAATTGTGTTCCTTTCATATAGTTTATAGGGCATTCTTCAAGCCAAATACTTTTTTTATTTTGTTTGAATACTCTAATTCCCTATAAACTAAACAAGCCTTGCCCACAGCTTCAGAGAGCCTTGGCCTTCTCAGACTCATGTAGCAAGGGCTTATGGGAGATCAGTCTGGGCAGGAGGAGGAGAAGGTTACTAGCCATTAATTTCAGAGACAGAGGGGAGGAGGGAGGAGGAGAGGGGATTGAGCTGAGTGCTGCAGATGCTGTCAGCTTGCCTGTGATAATGTGACAAACAGAACATGGCTCCCCTCATTGTATCTCAGGAAGTAATAATCATAAACTGTTGAAGCTGTTTGCAGCTAGATATGCTGTGTAAACTATCTAAACTTTAGATAAGATATATAGACAAGTTACTTGTCATAGTTAGTTTTTCATCTCGGATCCACTTAAAAAAAACATTTTGAAAGTTGTTTTTTTTTTAATGAAAAATTAATAAAAAAACAACACAAAGTTATTTTTGAAAATAAAATTTCAATGTTAAAATTTCATTTTTTTTTTTTTTTATTACAATAGCAAAAGTACAGCACGGTGGTGTAAGACCCTTAGGTGTGCGTGTGTGGTGCTGCATGCGTGCTCACCTGAAACAGACACCAGACAGGCTCAGTCTACAACCTATTTTCTTAAAGAATAGGTGTCAAATTTATTTAAAAAAAAATATTTTGACAGTTTTTTAATGAAAAAATGTATAAAAAAAAAAAACACAAATACAAAGTTATTTTTTTTTCAAAAACCTAAATTTCAATGTTATTTAATTTTAAAAACGATTGTCAGTTGTCATTGGTGTTCAGTGGGTAGCAGGCTGGTAGCAGGCCTGCCTGCCATTCGTGGTGGGGTGGTGGTGTCACCGACTCCAATACAGAGCCACGCAGTGGAGGTTTGCCTCAGTGGTCAGCAGGTTTACCCAATGTGCGGCATCTGTAATATACATGCCTTTCCCAAGCTTTGCAGACCAGTTGTCAGAGGTTAGATGGACCCTTGCCCCAACACTGTGTGCCAGACATGCGGTGACTTTGTTCTGCGCATGATGGCGCAGGTTTACACATACAAATTTAATTTGAGAAAAAAAGTCAATGTTATTTATGAAGAAAATGTAATTGTTATTTTGAAAAAAATGCTATAAATGCACTGGAATGTGAGATGTAGAATAGGCTCTGGGGAGCTGAGGGTGATATACCTGCCTTTTATATGTCCACAGTGGTAATGTAAGGGTTATGCCCGCTTCATATTGACAGACCAAATGCCGTGTTTACTGATATTAGGCTTGATTCACAAAGCGGTGCTAACCTACTTAGCACGTCTAAAGTCTTTAGACGTGCTAACCAGAGTGCTAAGTAGGTTAGCACCAGATTTCTCAATCAGATCGCGCTCAAAGTTTTGTGCGCAAAGTTTTGCACGCACAAAGTCCTATGCGAGTGCTAAGTCCCATAGGTTTTAATGGGCACTTCGCGCGGAGCGCTCTGCGCATAAAGTTTTACGCGCGAAAAGCTCGTTTAGACGTACTAAGGGGGTTTTCACATGCGTGCTAACAGTTAGCACCGCTTTGTGAATCAAGCCCATTGAGCGCTAACAGGTCTGTAAGGCCCTTAGGTGTGCAGGTGCTGCATGCGCGTTCAACTGAACGGACTTGGGGGTTGTTATTTATTTAAAAAAGTACTTGTTTTTTAGAAAAAAAAATGTCAATGTCATTTACAATTTTTTTTTATTATTTTAGCTTAAGTGAACAGACCAGCTTGGGCGTCATTTAGAAAAAACAAATTTCAAATTTCAATTACAAAAATGTAATTTAAATTTTGTAAACCGTTACAACTTAGTAAATTGGTGTTTTTCCTTTTACTGCATCAGCCAGGGGTTTTAAAAACCCAGTTTTCTTCTTTTGTGAAAGGCCTGGTTTGACTTCAGAAAAGTAGCAAACACAATTTGCTGGTTTGAACCCATTTAGTACATATTAAAAAACAATGATATATTTTCATTATTCAAATATCCCGCTAAGTTCTGATCTTCAAGAGAAGAGTGGGTGGCTGGGTTATCTTTGATGTAACATTGTTCCTTTAACTTCTTGCCAACTGCTCCATGCCAATAAGCATGAACGCGACGGCAGCCCCAGGACTGCTTAACGCCAATTGGCATGAAGTCCTCGGGCGGGGCTTTGCAGGAGATCGTTCGCACATCTCCGCTCCGTCATCAGTCTCCCAGCGGCGTTCGAGGCTAGGAGGCTGTTCGATGGCAAAACCGCTGTCCATTTACATGGTACAGCACTGCGATCCATGGCAGCGCTGTACTGGGGACAGTCTTGTGACACATAAAAAAATACAAATAAATAAAAAACAAACAAACAAGGCAGCAGAGATCAAAGCCCACCAACAGAAAGCTATGTTGATGGGGCAAAAAAAAGAGGGGGGGGGGGGGTAAATAACTTGTGTGCTGAGTTGTATGGCCCTTCGGCAAGCCCTTAAAGCTGCAGTGGCCTAATTTGTAAAAAAATAGCCTGGTCACTAGGGGGGTAAAGCCTGTGGTTCTTAAGTGATAAATGTGTGTTTATTTTGGTAAGTTCCCAAGAATAGATAGGTCTGGAATTGCTCATAATTTAACCCCACAAAAAAGGGTAGGATGTTTTGAGAATAATAATTAGATATTGCTCAATGTTCCTTGTGTTTGTGCAGATTGACAGTTTATCTGATGCCACATAGGGGGTGGTTGAGAGGGGGCAAGGACAGCAGAGGTTGACGTGGCTGAAGATGCTGGTCCAGGAAGAGGAGGGTAGCTTTATGTTTGTGTGCTGCGTTTATTAATGTTTGCATACCATTGGTGTTTGTGTTTTGCGATCAGGTGTCTTCGCTAAACATTTGTCCCTAGGTGGGTGTTGAGCTTCCTACAACTCAGTTTCTTTTGGCAGAAATTGCAGATGGCATTGCTGGTATCAGAGGCAAACAAACAAAAAAACATATCAGACTTATAAAGTGGAGCAGCTGTGGTAATGGAAGCTGTAGAAGATGGGGTGCACTGTGTAAGCCAGTTAACAACGTCCTCATAATTTTGGAGGTTTAGGGTACGTGCCCTCTGAACACTGTGCATTCTTCCAAGGCTACAATAAATCACAGCAGCATGACCTCGAGGACACTTGCGAGGTGGCCTGCCTCTGCTTGTCATTTTTTTTTTTATTGTGGTACTGTGCCTGCAACAAGTGAAAAGTAATGCAGTGGAGGTGCTACTATGCCTTCAGCTGAATGTGGCAACAACAATAGCAGTAGTGTACACAGCTCTGGTTGTCAGTGGGCTGTGTAGTGTTGCACACAGAGATACGCAACAGTTCAAACACAATACAGTGATAATAACAGATGCCCTGGAGCAGTAGTGGTAAAACTGTGCTTGTGTGTTATGTGGCACACAGATATCCCTAGAAGTGGGAAGAGGTGTGACTCAGTGCCAGTGGGCTCTGTCTGCTGACTATCAGACAGACACTAAGAATATGCAACAGTTCAAACACAATACAGTGATAATAACAGATGCCCTGGAGCAGTACTTCGTACTCTGCTTGTGTGCTGTTATGTAGGCACACAAATATATAGTGGGAGGAGGTGTGACTCAGTGCCAGTGGGCTCTGTCTGCTGACTATCAGACACTGAGAATGCAACAGTTCAAACACAATACAGTGATAATAACAGATGCCCTGGAGTACTATTGTGCTTGTGACACCCAATTATAGTGGGCACAGCTCTGGGTGGCTGCCTGTGGGCTGTGGAGTGTCACACACACACACACGCACACACACAAAACAAAAAAAACAACAAACAAACAAACAGCAGAAGGATGAAGTTGCCTTCAGAAGGACTGTTTGGGTTGCTTTAACAGCAAGTCAGTCAACGAGGATCAAAACAAACAGGCCTAGCTAACACTTTCCCTATCTCCAGCAAGCTCTGTCCCTTCCTCTCACCATTTCAGCCAAAGACAGACTGGAACATGGCAGGCAATGCAGCGTTTTTATAGGGGGCGGGAGGATCCATGAGGGAGTGCAGGCTGATTGGCTGCCATGTGCCTGCTGACTGTGATGTAAGGGTTGAGCGCGAATACCCGATCTTCGCTGAATAGTGCTTGCTGCTGCCGGCGAATCGTTCAGGCCATCTCTATTGCCAAGCAGAAGTGAACAGGTGCAAGCAGTGGTGGGATGGAATTTTGCATTGAAATTCGCATTCACGCATCGTAAAAAAAATTGAATAAGAAAATTTAAATTGATTTTGTATGTAATAGTAGTATTTCATCATTTTGTGTAATTAATCGTGTAATTTTTGCGCAATTTCTCGAAATTTTGTGCCGACTTTAACGGTTTATAGCAAAGCCCCCATACATGCTCTTGCTACCAAAATTGGTACATATCTTGAAGAGAATAATTGGTACAAGTGAAAAAAAATATTTTTCAAAAAGACATCGGCCTCGATTCACTAAAGGGAGCGAAGTGTTAGCATGCCAGTGAAAAGGCACTTAGGGCTCGAAAACGGCTGCTTCAAGAGCTAATATGCTCACAAACGTTTGCACACGCAAAGGTTGGCTCTGCGAGCGAAAGGTTGCACCGTTCATGTGCAAAATAGCCTGAAAAACTATTTTACATGCAAACAGTGCCCAACTTAATGCGCGATCAGTAACAGCTTTGGACGTGCAAACTACTTAGCACCCTAGTTTGCGCGTCCAGAGCTTTTAGGCGTGCTAACTGTGTTAGCACTCTTTTGTGAATCAAGCCCCTTGTAGTTTTTGAGAAAACCGATTTTAAAAACGCAAAGAAAAATGGTTTTTAAACTGTCATTTTTTTGTTTAAAACCATTTTTTCTTTGCATTTTTAAAATCAATTTTCTCAAAAACTACAAGGTCCTTTTGGAAATTTCTTTTTTTGTACCCACTATTCTCCTTAACACATGTAGCAATTTTGGTGTCACTACCATGTATGGGGGCTTTGCTATTCACTGCCAAAATCGGCAAGAAATTACGTGATTTTTGCTGTAGAGCAGGGGTCTCAAACTCGCGGCCCTCGATACAATATTTTGTGGCCCGCACTGGCAAAAGCTTCCTTATAGTTCACTTCAGTGCTCCCAAGTAATCCGCCGCATCCCGGCCGCTAAACGAGGCCTGCAGAGCCCCCAAATCGCCCGGGGGGCAATCTACCGGCATTTCCTGGAAGGGGCAGAGCTTTCAGCTTCAGCTCTGCCCCTCCTGATGTCAATCGCCGCACGGATCGCTGCCTCTCCCCGCCCCTCTATGTGAAGGAAGAGTGAGAGGGGTGGGCAGAGGTGGCGATGCAACGCAATTCACATCAGGAGGGGCAGAGCTGAAGCTGAAAGCTCTGCCCCTTCCAGGAAATGCCGGCGGATTGCCCCCCAGGCGATTTGGGGGCTCTGCAGCCCTCGTTTTGTGGCGGGGACACGGCGGATTACTTGTAATGGGAGCACTGAAATGAACTATAAGGTAAAATAGGCAAAATAGTTAGCTTCAGTGTGAATTTGATTTTGAAATAATAATCAATGCAAGGGACGGGTGGGGGGCAGTACGGGAGCTGCTGATTGTGAAATCCCTTATGCGGCCCAGCCTCATCCTGACTTTGCCTCCTATGGCCCTCAGGTAAATTGAGTTTGAGACCCCTGCTGTAGAGCCTTCTGTAAGCAGACATGACTGGACTGACAAAATACCCACCCAATACTGGCCTATGAAGGAGTTTATTGCCCCAGGAGGGGAGTGGCTTCTGGACAGCCATGGTCTCAGACAGTGCATGAAGAATAATCATCACCAAATCACCAAAGCGCTACTCTAACCTATGTCAGTGTTCTTACTGCCACGATTGGAACTGATCGCACGCGTTTTGCGATTAGTGCCAATCGCAAAGCGTGTTACCCACAGCATTTTTGCCGCGATTCTGGAGTGATCGCAGTACAGTGCTTAGTAAAGCGCTGATCGTGATCGCTCTGAATCGCAGAAGGGTTCTGTGATGTTTACCGCGTTAATCATGGCAAAATGCCAGTGCTAAGCTCAAGAGTTTTGCGATTTCAGATGTGAACAGGGCTTAGAGGAAATTACATTAATCATTGTTACCATGGCTCATCCATTTGGTGGTGGTGGTGTTTGGCACAAAGCAGGTAATTTGGGTGGCACATGGATCACAACGTTAATCGCGGTTACAGTGGTGCCTAGGGGATAATTTAGGCGTGGGTAGCAACCGATGAACATCATCTTAGACGGTGCAGATATCAGTAGGGTTTCTATAGTGGTGAATGTGGTGCTGATATTGGTAGAGATTGCAGCTGGGGACAGGGGTGTTGGTTAGGGTAAACACCAACAGGGGGACGTTTCAAGCGAGGATAGGGTTAGATTTAGCGATGAAGCTTACCACTGCTGAACACACCAAGCCTTCTAACAGCTGACCTGAAACAAGACCTTCAACCTCTCTGGAAACTTGATTGCCTGTGATTGCCCTCACTCCACCCTGTGAGTAATCCTTTATACATTATCCAAGGCATATGCACCAAGTGACTATTTTCCACATTTATGTTATCATTTATCTTCTAAAACAAGGAACTTTACTTAAAATAAATCTATGATCCAACTCTGTGTAGGAATGAAAGGATTTTCCACAGACCCCCTTTGATCCCAGCAGGACTCCAGAAGTACAAGCTATCTGAACAAGTCTATTGTCTCTAATGTCAACATACAAATACTCATCAAAGGACCTTTTCTCTGCATGCCCTCCCAAGAATCAATTACAAATTAACACCTCTCTGGCTCTACTCTTAAAATCCTTTGGGATACTCAGGAAATGCAGAAGGGGGCGGAGAGGTAGTGGATCCAAGTATAAAAAACATATTTGCCCTCAGAAAAGCTTAATCACAGCTACACTCTGCAATGCCAGATCGATAAATAATAAGACTGCAACTATACATGACCTAATAGAGCTCTCTTATTTGACCTTTTTGACAGAGACCTGGCTTGGGAAGCATGCAGGCCCAACTCTTGAAGCAACCGTGCCGGCCAATTATTCAATCTTGCACTGTGAGAGACAAGTCGGCAAGGGTGGGGGGGTTGCCATATGCTTCAGATCCTCCTTGAACATAAGGCCCCTGCCCATAGGCCCCACTGAAACCTTTGAATGTATTGCAGCTCAACTGTCAGCAGAAGTAAACATCAACATATTGCTCATATACCGCCCCCCAAAAAATGGTCCAGCCTTTCTTAAGGAAATATCTGAACTCTTATCCTGCGTAACAGTGGAACACCCTAGATGGATCATCCTGGGAGACTTCAATGCATGGGTGGATGATCACGACTCCCAGCTAGGAAGTGAACTACTGCTCATAATGAATGAACTGGGTTTCTCTCAGGCTATCAACCTCCCCACCCATACGAAAGGGCACACCCTGGATCTTATATTTCATTCCGGACTTTTAATATCACACATGGATATAAACCCAGTGGTATGGTCAGACCACCACACCATCCACTTCTCTCTGACAGCACCAGCGATAAAACACAGAGGGAAAGAACTCATAAAATACCGTTCACTGAAAGATGTCTCACCCCAGCACGTTCAGAATATCCTCAACTTCGACGCATTAACCAATCATTGCGCAGACCCAGACTCCATGGTCCTGATTTACAACCATGCAGTGTCATCTGCCTATGACGCCCTCGCTCCAGTTCGCATCAAACGATCTACACCACTTCACCATGCACGGTGGTTTGACAGCTCACTAAAGGACCTAAAGAAAGAAGTACGCAGACTAGAAAGGAAGTGGCGAAAATCTCAGAATTCAAAAGATAAACACACCCTTGTCTCTCACCGGGAAAGCTACCAAAATGCGATCACCAAGAAAAAATCCTCCTACCTATCACAGGAGATCGCAAAGGCCGCCAACAGACCAGCCCAACTATTCCGCACAGTTGATAGACTATGTAATCCATCCTGTCTAAAACCCACTATAACTCCCTCAAACGAGCTATGTGAGAAATTTGCCTGCTACTTTGCTGACAAAGTATCTTCTATTCGGTCTCTCATTCAGTCCACAGCACCCAAGACTCATGCAACTAATGGAAATAGCTGCAAAAACAACCTAACACCCTGGACTGATTTCAAAAGTATTAGTGAGGAAGAGATCTCAGACACCCTCTGTCGTCTCCGCCAGACAACCTGCGACCTGGACCCTGGGCCAACTAAACATATGCTGAAATGCCCTGACCTGCTTGGTCCAGCATTTCACAAAATAGTAAATTGCTCTCTGCAAGCAGGGAGGTTTCCTACCTCTCTAAAAGAAGGAATCATCAAGCTCCTTCTCAAAAAACCTTCCATGGATCCAGATGCTATGAGCAGCTACAGACCTGTCTCCAACCTCCCCTTCTTAGGTAAAGTTATTGAAAAGGCTGTCTATCTGCAACTTGAAACCAGGCTGTCAGTAAACAACATCCTGGACCCTGTACAATCTGGCTTTAAGAAACACCACAGCTGTGAAACAGCCCTCATCCAAGTCTGCAACGATCTGCTCATGGCAAGGGACAGAGGGGAATGCTCCATCCTAATCCTGTTGGATCTCTCAGCTGCTTTTGATACAGTTGACCATGAAATCCTGCTTAACAGACTGCAGGAGTACTGTGGCATCTGTGGATCAGTCCTCCAGTGGTTCAGATCATTCCTGACTGACAGAACACAGAGAGTATCCCTAGGACCTATAATGTCCAAACCTGCACCTTTACAATTCGGAGTGCCACAAGGATCAATCCTATCCCCTCTGCTGTTTGCAATCTACATGTTGCCACTCGGTACACTTATCCAACGACATGGCCTGACGTACCACTGCTACGCCGATGACACACAGCTATACCTGTCCTTCAAACCTGGTGGAACAGACCCTACCCCAAAAATAAACTCTTGCTTAGCTGAGCTTCAGGCATGGATGAATGATAACTGGTTGAAACTGAATGCTGACAAAACTGAGGTCCTGTTTGTCCAAAGCCAGTGCTCGCCATCAAAACAGCTCTATCCTAAAGCAACACCAATCAGGATTGGGAATTCAGACATAAACAGCTCCAACCTTGTGCGCAGCCTTGGCGTACTAATCGATGGGGAATTGAGTTTCAGAAACCAAATTTCATCTGTAGTTAAATCTTCCTTCTTTCATCTGAAGAACATTGCAAAGATTAAACATCTGATTCCCCCAGAGGATCTTCAAACCCTAGTCCACGCCTTCATCACATCACGGCTGGACTACTGCAATGCCCTTTATGCTGGCCTCCCCAAAAAAGACCTGCGTCGCCTGCAATTAGTGCAGAATGCTGCTGCCAGATTGCTAACAAACCAGCCTCGCCACTGTCATATTACACCGATCCTTCGCTCACTGCACTGGCTACCAGTAGAATGGAGAATACTCTTCAAGATTGGACTGCTGACATTCAAATCCCTGCACAATCTGGGCCCTGGATACATGAAGGACTTGCTGAAGCTGCACCACACCCCTCACAACCTCAGATCAGCAAGTTCTATAAACTTGGTCACTCCCAGAGTGCACCTCAAAAAATCTGGAGACAGAGCCTTCTGTCATGCTGCCCCTACTCTTTGGAACTCCCTACCATACCCAGTAAAGACAGCACCATCCCTGGAGCTATTCAAATCCAGACTGAAAAGCCACCTGTTTAGCCTGGCATTTCCAGATTTATAAAATTCTTCCCCTGTACCACGATGGTCGGAGCCATGCTTATGCGCTTTGAGTCCCACGGGAGAAAAGCGCTTTACAAATGTTATTTGTTGTTGTTGTTGTTGTTGTAAAATAAAAATAGCCAATATTCTACTATAGTATTACCCATTGACCAATAGTAATATATAGGTAATTATACCAATATTCTGCAGCTATCCTCGATGCCCAAATTAGTGCAGCACCCTTTTTACATTTACATGTTTGGTGGTGGGTAGTTACTTTGTCTTTAAGTCTGGAGTTAAGCTTTTAAGGTTAAGTGTGTGCATCAGTGGTGGCCCCAGCTTCAACATTTTAGGTTGGCATGATGGCTGGCTGGGTGGGACACATTTGGGTGATCAAAATTGATATTTGTATGGTGAGCTTTAGATGTTTTTTTGCTCAGGTGATAAAATCAAGGCTAATTAGTTTAACAATCCTGATTCTAAAGTTTCTGTCTGCTCTAGTTTATTGGCTAATTTAAGAGAAATATAGTAGGCTTTCAGCATGTAAGCTGTCTTCAGATTCTATTCCTGTTGACTGACAATGTTAGAACATACAATCCAAAGGGAGTAGAAAGATTTTTTATTCTGCAAATATAAATGTTCTCCAGATACATTATTTAATGGCAAATAGATAAGACACTTGGTTGACTTAACGCCTACATAGACCCTGTTCTGGCCCCTTTACGCTTCTGAAACCTGGAAACAGTTAACTGTTTGTTACTGAGCAGGGGGGGTGGGGACTTGGGGGGGGGGGTACAGCGATTCCCAAAGGGGGGGGGGGGGGCAGTGCCCCATTGTGCCCCAGTGTAGCGCTGCCCATGGTGTGAATAAAGCAGTAAAAGGATTAAGATGAAATGGGGCTCTAGCCAAGAAGATAGCAGTTTTTTGCCCATTGCTGATGGTCACCTAGGTTTTCTAGTAACATTTGTTGGGAGCTAGCAACAACCAGGTCCCTAGACGAGTCCTATGGGAGAAAAGCGTTCTACAAATGTTATTTGTTGTTGTTGTTGTTGTTGTAGACTTCCTCCAGGCCCTAGTTGGAAGGAACATGAAATGGGTGATAAACAACAAGGCTTCCTTGAGATCCAAACATTATTTGAAGGGTTCCCACAGGGTAATAAGGTTGCAAAAGGCTTCTCTAGACCTTTAAAGGTAAACTGAAGTGACAGACACATGGAGGGTGCCATGCCATATATATTTCCTATTAATCAATACCAGTTGCCTGGCAGCCCTACTGGTCTATTTGGCTGCAGTAGTGTCTGAATAACATCAGAAACAAGCGTGCAACTAATCTTGTCAAATCTGACAATAATGTCAGAAATTCCCAATCTGCTGCATGCCTGTTCAGGGTCTATGGCTAAAAAGTATTAGATGCAAAGGATCAGCAGGACTGGCAGGCAACTGGTATTGCCTAAAAGGAAATAAATATGGCAGCCTCCATATCCCTCTTACTACAGGTATCCTTTAACCCCCTTAGCAGAAATCCCGAGTCAGGCTCGGGACGGAAATCCGCAGCTCAGAGCGGTAATCCCGAGCCTGAGTGAGTTATATTCAGATCTCTCTGTAGTATGTTTTTTTTCTTGAGAATGAGAAAAAGCAATCTGTTCTCGGCAGCACTTTAGGAGATTTGGGGTAAAAGCAATTGACGCCAAGCCAAGTTGTATATAGCCAATTTATTGCCATATACAGAACTCAAGAGTCCAGTCATCTTGGCAATGCCAGACAGTTGCCGGCTACCATTATCAGATTTTGTTGAAGTGTTCCACACTGTGTAAACAAGGTAGGAAAGTTTTTGCTGTATTCAGGATGGAAGCAGATAACTTTACCTTCTTTTTTTGCTCACAAATTACTTAATTACAAGTCTATCTGATAATTTGTCCTGCAGCCTGCAATGATATTGATTAGCTTCAGTGAGGTGTAAATATGCATTCAAGCGACATCAGACCAGTTTTATTGTGTTTCATTATATATATGTACAGTGTTTAATGTTTTAAAGCAAAAAAAGTGTATATTTGAGTGATTTGAGTGTAACACCACTTAAACAAAAATTAAAAGTCAGTCCTGTTAATTTATATTATAATTTCTCTATCGTCATAAACAGAAGGTCAGTTTCAGTTTTCTGCAAATAACCACGACACAGAAATAAAAAAAAAAGGTTTGTAGGACTGAGTATTTGGATATTGTTAGAACACCTGGATCCAGTAGATGCCAATGTAACTAATCCTATTGTGTGAGCAAGCAAGGGCTTTGAAGTGTAACAGGCAGAGAGGCAAATGCTTTGGCTATTACAAAACATGGACCATGTGCCAACAGTATAAAGAGCAAAGTCCTGAATGCTTAGGCAGAGCTTCCCAGAAACAAGGATCAGGATTAGAATATAGTTGGAAATTGTTTGCTCCAGGGATTGAATGTGGGGTGTGCAGCCAAAACTCAAGGGCATAATGTTAGAATACCATGGACAGTCAGTGTTCTGAACCCTATTCAGTAACAGTGGGGAAAAAAGGTTATTAATTTAAGGGCTCAAAAGCCTTTTTTTTGTAAGTGAAAACACCACAACAAATAGGGTTGGTTGTTAGTTGGCAATTTTTTTTAAAGTGTTAATAAATTGCTTATTTACATGACACAGTGAAAACAGCTAATAGAATTACACTGTCTGAATGTCTGTCAGTGGAAGAGGCAAAGTTAGAATCATGGAATAAGTCGTGCTCAGATTAAATGAACACTATCGATTAACATGTTTTTTTCAATTGAGATAGGAATTGTTTGTGAAGTGCTGCCAAGTACAGGTGTATACATTTCACTGGCAACCTCTTTGTTTACAGTTATCAAAACGTTCACACTTTAATGACGCCAAAAACAGAGGGCAGAATGAGCCATGAGGGGAGGGGGAATTCCCCCTCACACTTCATCTGTTAACCCTGTGTGTGTGAGAGAGAACACTCTCAGCAGCTTCATATGCTGTGTCCTGTGTCTCTGACTGAAGTGTTTGAAGAGAGCAGAGGAAATGTAACTTGCTATAAACATTTGTAATTGTCTGTGACACCACAGCTTTTCATACTTGTTTTGCTTTCAGAGAAAAATACTCTGTAGTCTGATATGCAACACTGGCTGTGCATTGTAGCAGACACCCCTTCTGCAATTGATTTGTTCCAAATAAAGCTAAATCCTAAACTTAATGAATTAAAGCTTTTGCCTCCGATGTTTACCATGAAAAGTAGGAAAATGTTTACACTGCTACTTAGGCATTATTTGTACATTGTCATTTTAGATCACTTGGGTATTGATAGTGTACGTTTACGTTACAAAAAAAAAAAGCAGAACGTCCAACAACAACTGTCTCTAAACCCAGCACCAGGGGCATAAAAATAGCCCCCACAACCCCCGCTCTTCGGGGAGGGCTAAGTGGGTCTGCCTCTGTTGGGAGATGCAGAGTGTAGCAGCAGAATGCCTCATACATTACCCGTTTTCAGCAAGCTACACATCCTCCTCATGCCTCTCTTCAGCCGTGTCATACAGTCGATCTATTTGCCAAGGCCGGATTTATACTTTTTGTGCACCTAGGCCAACTATTAACTCTTTCATGAGGTTGTGAGCATGGTGTACTAATGAAGGGAATAGCCCAACAACCAGGGAGCAATACTATGGTTCTGGCAGTGCAGCTCACAAATACTAAGAAAAGGTTTGCTCCTAGGTTACTCGTTATGCACTACCACGCCACTACATGCATGGTCACGCCCATTTATTGCTGCAGCGCACCCAGCGCACCACAGGTTGTTACTCCCTGGTGCCCATGGGTGCCCGGAATCTCCTAGGATCTTAGCAACGCCCCTGCTTTCAGGGGAATAAAGAGATGATTTGCATTTTTGAGAGTGATTCATCATGGGAAACTATACTTGCTCACTTAAAATGGAATTGAATTATTGCCAATGCCATCTGTTTTAAAGAGGAACTCCAGTGAAAATAATGTAATAAAAAAGTGCTTCATTTTTACAATTATTATTTATAAATGATAGAGTCAGTGTTTGCCCATTGTAAAATATTTTAAATCCCTGATTTACATTTTGACATTTATTACATGGTGACATTTTCACTGTTGGCAGGTATTGTAGCTGCTGCATGCTTTTTTGGCAGTTGGAAACAGCTATTTCCCACAATGCAACAAGGTTCACAGACAGGAAACTGCAAGGAGTACCACGGGCATCAGGGTTTCTTGTGGGAGGGGTTTCACCACAATATCAGTCATACAGCACCCCCTGATGGTCTGTTTGTGAAAAGGAATAGATTTCTCATGCAAAAGGGGGTATCAGCTACTGATTGGGATAAAGTTCAATTCTTGGTCGGATAAAGTTAGAGAAACCGAGAGCCCAATATAGTGTAGTATGTTCAGCATAAATATAGTAAAGATAATTAGTGAGAAGAGTATACTCACAAATGTGGGTTACCACAAAGGCAACCACTGTATAGGCAGGTGAGGAGATTAGACCTGTCCTCACTCAGGGTTAAGAAGTCGCTCTCTGTAGATCAGAAAAGGGGTAGATCACCCCTTCACCAGGGGTGAACACGTACAGCAAAAGGAAAACAGAGGCGCCAGCAGGGTAAAAGTGGACTTACCTCCATAAAGAAGTCATGAAAGACTATCTGTATAACAGTAATCACATTTATTATATAGTACCCCAAAAATGCAAGGCGTTTCGCAGGCCACGCCTGCTTCATCAGGCAATAAACGTGGGGACAAACAGAATTTCAGCAGTAGCTTGCAGCCGGGTGAAACACAGATATAAAAACTTCTAAAGATGTGGTAATGGAGGACATCAGCTATCAAAACACTGCAGTATTTTGCATTACAAGTGAGCCACTGAACTGATAGAGGTTTAACAACATTATTACCTAAACTGCAGTATAGTGAAGCAACCACAAGATGCCATTGTCTTTAAAATGATGCATTGATCTCAGTGGTATTGTGATTTCCTGCATTCATACTGTGTTCCTCTCTGTTCTAAGTAAGCTGCATTACCTGATGGTGGTGTATGATTTATATCTGCATGTTTTTTTTCAGTAAAGAGTTCTAACTTAAACTGGGCGCCTATCTGCATGTACTGATCACTCTGCTCCATTATGAACATCAAGGTTTCTTCCTTTGAACCGGTCCCTACTTTAACTACCACCGCTCAGCTGTAAAGTATTGCAGCAGTTAATGTGCTTCAAAGCTGGTACATTGGTCTTCATAGCGTACTCAGTTTTCTGGACACCACACTCAGATCTCCCATTGCAGACTCTGCTGCGCAGTGTATTTGCAGTTGCTCTCCTTGTGATGCTCAGTCATCAGCTCACATGCCGCAGGAGGGATTGGTTTCCAGGAAAGTTTAGATATCCTGCAAAGCAGCTGGGCTGTGGGACAGATTTGGTGTCACAGTGATTGCTCTGAGGTGCTGAATGACATTTGAGGCCTTTAAATCTGTTACACAGTTGAATAAAGAAGCACTGCCTAGTAAAAAGCAAATAGCAGAGGAGCATAAGTCTGCTTCTCTGTGTTGTGTTCCAATTAGGGATGCTCACCGGGTGAAATCCGAATGGGTTTTCATCCAGGTATTTAAAGCACCTGAGCGGTGGGCGAGGGGGGGGGGTAAACTTACCCAGCAGACGTCCCCCACTCTGCGTTCCAAGCCGTGGTCATGTGACTACAAACACTTCCTCCTTCCGGGTTGAAGGAGGAAGTGTTTGTAGTCAAGTGATGCGGCTTGGAACGCAGCGTGGGTAAGTTTAAACATTTAACAGATCAGTATCTGCAAAAGATCCGTACATGGAAGGGGGTAAAATTGGTCTGTGATCTTGCCTTTTCCAAAGACTTTTATCTCAAGTGTGTATGTAGCCTGGTTACTCGTGATTCAAATTAGCTTTAATTGCCCCAGCTGCACCTTTTGCTTTGCAGCAGATTGATTCCACAGTTTCCAAAGATTTTTATCTTATGTGTGTATGGGACTTATGTCTCCATGCTTAGCCGATTCAGATTTCCTTATACTCCAACATACACTAACACAATGCATGCTGGGAGACAGACTTTTATGCTATGAGGCCCTTTTCCACTGATTTTGATCCAGTTCCCAGAGCATACACGCTTTGCCAATCTCAAGAGCACCATAATTCTAATGGTAATCATGGAGCACCTTTTACATTGATGCTAATTAATTTTTCCCCAAACACAATTGCGGTGCGCGCGAGTTAAAGTCAATGGGAGCAAAAGAAAAATCAAATAGCAAATATACAGTAAATTTTTTTTTTTTATTTCCTTGCAATTTTACAGTTTCATTTTTTTTCTCTACGTATTGTCAAAAAAAAAAAGCAAGCACAACTGCACTATAACAACTGACCCATCTCACAAAAATCGCACCAAAATGTACTAAAAATTGTGTTGGTTAAAATTGTATAAATTGTGCTTGTATTGCTGTGTGTTTGTGATAGTGGTACCCACCCTTACTTCTGTATAATCTGAGAATTAAAGGACAACTGAATTGAGAAGTATATGGAGGCTGCCTTATTAATTGCATTTTAAACAATACCAGTTGCCTGGCAGCCCTGCTGATCTGTTTGGCTGCAGTAGTGCCTGAATCGCACCAGAAACAAGCATGCAGCTAATCTTGTCAGATCTGACAATAATGTCAGAAATGCCTGATCTGCTGCATGCTTGTTCAGAGTCTATGGCTAAAAGTATTAGAGGGTGAGGATCAGCAGGACAGTCAGGCAACAGGTATGGCTTAAAAGGAAATACCGGTACTTATGGCAGCCTCCATATCCCTCTCACTTCAGTTGTCCTTTAAATCCCTTCAGTATGCTTTCATGGACTTCATTAGGAAAACAAAAAATGTATACTCACCTCTCTGTAATTTTCTTTTGCTGTTGAAAACCATTGCATGACACCCATCTGTACACAAACAGACACATGTTGACTAGTTAACCTCCCTGGCAGTAATCCCGAGCTGACCTCGGGCTAGCCGCTGGAGGCTTAAAGAGAACCTGAACTGAAAATAAAAAGTCAAAATAACCATACACAGGTCATACTTACTTTCTGTGTAGTCTACTACTCAATCTCTTTCTCCTCTCCTACGTCCCATTTGTCAACTGTGATTGAAGGATTACGCTGTCCTTCATTTTAAAAATGGCCATTACCCCTAACAGCTTCCTGGTCAGCACACTGTTAAACTGTAATATCACCCACTTGAGCCATAGGGAAGCATAGACATTACCCTGCACATTCAGTTGTAACTGACAGCTGCTGAAATGAGTACATTTGAAATCGGCGCCGGTAGACTTGGGCGCAGGATACAGCGGTATATGGCTGATCCTGCTTCTGCACAAGTCCAGGCCATTTTAATTACTATTCCCCCTCCAGGCTGCCATGGATAGTGGGGGAATGAAATAATTCGGCTTCCAGCCATTGCTGGAAGCCGAATTATTGTGTTTTTTTAAGCAACTTCGGCTCCGTCTTCTGACGGAGCCGCCGTTACTCACTGAGCGCCGCTATAGACTGATTCCTATTGTAGTCTATGGCGACGCTGGCTGCGCCAAAATCTAGCAGCGCTGAAAAGCACTGCTCCGGCTGAGATATAACTGACAGGAACTGGTATATTTCAGTTCTGACATAATATTGTCAGAACTGTAAGGGATCACTGTAAGAAGAAAATGGTGAGCTTCTGAGAGGAACTGACGGTGAGGTTAGTATGTGATATTCATTTGCAGCCACGTCATGTGTTTATTTTAAATAATTTTCCTCGCTTCAGGTTCCCTTTAATGGAAGTGAATGGAGGCAGCCGGGAGCTTTTACATACCTCTTGGGTGATCCAGACGTTGGTAGCCCTTCTATTTCCTGCCCTTGAAGGCTCTGAGTCACTCTGGTGAGATCACAGTCGTTGATCTCACTAAAGTGTTACAGCGCCACCCAGTGGATGGAGGTAAACGCGCCGGAGCCCAGGGAGGTGAATGAGAGCAGGGGTTGCTGCTGGCTTCCAGGCAGCATGATTGTTTCCTGATTTTAGGGTCTGAAATCTTCAGAAAAGACCCTAAAATATGGAAATAATCATACCGCCAGGGAGGTTACAAAGCAATAGGGAGGGACCCCATATTGAAATTCATAGTTATTAGTCCTTCCTGGTTAATGGTAAGTCGGAAAGGAAAAATTCTGTTGGGTATTTTATTTTTCTTTATTCATCAAATATATGAGTTCTGCTTTAAGGCTAGGCTCACAGTGGGCCAGTGTGGTGCGTCGAAACGGCCGCAGTGTAACTCAGAACGGGCAATGCAATGCAAAAGCAATGCGACATTCACAGTGCAGCCATTGCTGTGTGGTCTGACGGAGTGCATTCAGGGTTGCCCCCTTATCCCTTTAAATACCGGCACATATGAATTATACATGCCTTGTGGCTAGTTAGGTGCAGTTTAGGCTCTGATTATGTGTGAGTAGCCCCTGTAGAACTTAGATGTGTTGTATGGTATTTAAAGGGATGACATTGCAACCCTGAGCGCGTTATCGCAACACATTGTCTGCATAGCGGCAGTGTTAACACTATAGTGAAGCATCCTTTTTGTTGACTGAATGCTTTAGGCTGTATTCATAGTGGGACGTTGCGTTTAAAAGGATACTGTAGGGGGGTCGGGGGAAAATGAGTTGAAGTTACCCAGGGCTTGTAATGGTCCCCCGCAGACATCCTGCACCCACAAAGCCACTCACCGATGCTCCAGCCCCGCCTCCGGTTCACTTCTGGAATTTCAGACTTTAAAGTCTGAAAATTACTGCGCCTGCGTTGCCGTGTCCTCGATCCCGCTGACGTCACCAGGAGCATGCTGCGTAGGCCCAGTATGGTCTGTGCCTGCGCCGTGTGCTCCTGGTGACATCAGCGGGATTGAGGACATGGCAACGCAGGTGCAGTGATTTTCAGACTTTAAAGTCTGAAATTCCAGAAGTGAACCGGAGGCGGGGCCGGAGCATCGGTGAGTGGCTGTGTGGGTGCAGGATGTCTGCGGGGGACCATTACAAGCCCCGGGTAACTTCAACTCATTTTCCCCCGACCCCCTACAGTATCCCTTTAATGCGACGTTAAAGTTTCAGTGTGTCTAGGTTAAGAGGTAACACACTGAGTCAACCATAATGTTCAATTTTCTTCTTTCTTCAGTTAAAACAATCAATTGTACAGAAATATCTCTATATATATATATTTCAAATTTCCCAAATTTTTATAGCTTTTGAGTTATCGGCCTTGGTGGAAAAACCTGATCGATTTTTGGAGCCAATTGACTAGTGTATGGGGGATTGTTTTTGTAAACAATACAATCAATCAATACATTGCATATAATATATCTAAAAATACACATAAACCTGTATTGTGAAAGGCCACATTTTGAGGTAGATGTGTAGTTTGTTAAGCATTTGTAAAAAGAAAACAGGAAGCAAACTTCGGATCTGTGTTTATAATTAGTAAGCAAATTATTATTAGACAGCTGAATTTAGCACAATGTCAGTTGTGTACGTTTAGCTCGGCATCTTTTACATTTACAAAAGACGTCTAGATCATATTCATACGTGTTTTACTGTGACACATGAAATCCGCTATCTTGCTGTCAAACAAATGTGTTGACAGAAGACGATTATTTTGAAAGACGCTGCAAGCAATACAACACGCTATATGACGGAATCATTTCATTAACTCATTAAAGACCAACTAAATCCCAAATCAAGGTTTCTTTTAGGCTTCTTGCACACCAAGACGTTGCATTAGGTGGCACGTTAAGGTCGCATAACGTGCACCTAACACAACGTATGGTGCTGCAAGAGCCGACGGTAGAGTGAGCCGCGTTAGGCGGCTCGAGTCCTATAATGTCTCCCAGAGTGGCGCTGATTGGCCAGCGGGACCACGTGATGCGGAGCGAGACACTCCGCATCACGTGGTCCCGCCGGCCAATCAGCGCCCGCCAGTGCAGTGAATATTAAGTAGCCATGTGCGCGGCTACTGTAGCTGGCTCTCCCCGCCTCCTCCGCCCCCCACTGCGCATGTGCAAACAGTCTAATGCGGCTATAGCCGCTCCAACGCCGTAGCATGCTGCACTTTGCACAGAACGTGCAGCGTTACATGTAACGCAACGTGGGCTGTGTGAACAGCCCACTTGTGTTACATTGCTGTGCGTTGGGGGAGCGTTACAGGCGCACTGACGTGCGCCTGTAACGTCTTGGTGTGTAAGCAGCCTTAGGGCTCTTACCCACTAAGACGTTGCATTAGATGGGACGTTAAGGTTGCATAACGTGCCCCTAACGCAACGCATGTGAGCTTTGAAGTTGGACATTATATAGAGCCGCGTTATGCGTCTCTTGATGCGTTCGTGATGCGTACTTTTTGACGCATACTATCGGACGAAAATGGCGCATGCGGCAAAAGACTGGAGACCACGTGATCGGAACACTCCGCATCACGTGGTCCCGCCAGTGACGTCCGCACAGTGCAGTGAATATTAGTTAGCCATGTGGCTACTCACAATACACATTACTGAGCATGTGCAAACAGTCTAACGTGGCTAAAACCACCTATAACACACAACATGCTGCACTTTCATTGAACGTCCAGCGTTACACTGTAACGCAACGTGGGCACTTTGAACAGCCCATTGATTTTTCATTACTGTGAGTTGGGCTGCGTTACAGGCTGCTCTAACGTGCGCCCAGTGGCGTAGCAATAGGGGGTGCAGAGGTAGGGACCTCATCGGGGCCCTTGGACTAGAGGGGCCCCATGGGGCCCACCCTCAACCACAGTATTAGCTCTTTGTTGGTCCTATGCTTGTAAATAATCAATTTTATATATGCTTCAAATAATAGTTATCACAAACACACTGTTTCCCATCCCCTTCTTGCACCTCTGACACTGAGGTTGTCCTTGATTGGTTTTGGTGCGCTGTATCAATTGTGAACTATTGCATGCTTGGGGAGCCTAATGCAAAACTTGCACTGGGGCCCACACATTATTAGCTACACCACTGCGTGCGCCTGTATCGTCCCACTGTGAAAGCAGCCTTACACTGCAAATCGCAATTCCGATTTTGGATTCTTATTTACGATTCTGATTTTTACTAGATGCTAGCAACACAAGAAAAACTCAGAAAAAAAAGACAACACAGCATGCGGCCCCCTGCACATTGCAATTCCGATTTGAGATTCCGATTTGAGATTCCAATTTTCACTGGATGCTAGCAACACAAGAAGAAAAACGCAGAAACAACTCAGCATGCAGGACTTTTTTTAATCGCATCACAAATCGAATTTGCATGTAAAATTGCATCAAAATCAGAATTGGAATCGCTTGTAATGTAAAAGAGCCCTGCAGGACTTTTTTTTTATCGGGTCAAAAATTACAATCAGAATCGCTTGTAAAATCGCATCAAAATCGGAATCGCATGTAGTGTAAACGTGCTCTCAACAAGGCAAAGTCTAGGTGTACCGACCGCTTTGTTACTCCGCTTACCGCATGCGCCGCCTATGCAATGTTCACAGTGCAGCGGTAATGTTACAGTGTACCGGCGGCATGCGGTATGGTAGTGCATAATACTTTGCATTGAACCAAACGCGCTCAAAATGCTGCATGTTCTGCGATTGCGATTACCCCTAATCGCAATCCCACTATTGGGTTCACCCTCACTCACTTTCATTGGCAAATCGTTTTTGGGAATCGCCAGCGATTGTCAGCGATCCACTGCCAAAAAACGCCCTAGTGGGTTCCTACCCTTAAAGGGACTCCGAGCACCTCTCATGGGTATGCCTTAGTGCCTTTAGGGCCCATTCACACTTGAGCGTTTTGCCGGCGATTTCGGCAAAAAGCTCAAACACTAGCGCTTTTGAAAGTGCTAGTGTGATTAAACCCTATGGGCCCGTTTTTACTTGGGTGATTTGCGCTAATTATTATTATTATTTATTGTATTTATAAAGCACTAACATATTACGCAGCACTGGACAATAAATATATACAATGATACAAGGATGACAGACATAACAAGGTTATACAACATAGAACAAAGTTATACATGCAAATTGTACAAAATACATGATCATGCCATATGGGCTGGTTAGGTAGGCCCAGTAATACAAGTACAGGCTGTCATAGGACAGGAGCACATGATCCTGTAGATTACACTAGGGAATAGAAGACCCTGCCAGAGGCTTACAATCTAATTGCTGCAAATCGCCCAAAAAAACAGAAACGCGTCGCCTGCACCATTTTCAGGCGATTTCCCGGCGATCGCATTTCAGTGCTATAGAAGCACTAAATGCGATCGCGGAAAAATGCCATATTTATTTCCTTTTAATCAATACCAGTTGCCTGGCAGCCCTGCTGATCCTCTGCCTCTAATACTATTAGCCATAGACCCTGAACAAGCATTCAGCAGATCAGGTGTTTCAGACTTTAAAGTCAGATCTGACAAGACTAGCTGCATGCTTGTTTCTGGTGTTATTCAGATACTACTGCAGAGAAATAGACCAGCAGGGCTGCCAGGCAACTGGTATTGACTAAAAGGAAATAAATATGGCAGCCTCCGTATACCTCTTACTTCAGTTCCCCTTTAAAGATGCATACCTTTCTGTAGCTTGTGCTCTCCTCTTTCATTTGATGACTGAACGATCGTTCTATACCAAATAGTTTGCCTTTGATTTCAATTTAAAAATTGCGGCTGTCATCTTGGCTATTTTATAACTTCCGGATCACCCCTGTCTTCTCTGTTAGAGAAGCGCATCACTGTATGAAGCAGGAAGAGGAAGTAACACACATGGCCATTGCAAGAGGCTCCTCCAGAGGGGTCATAGCACAACTTTGTTGGAAGTCGTCTGGCTTAAAGTGACCCAGAGACGAAGCATCCTCATGTATTTTACCATATATATCAGTGGGAACATTAGAGAAAACACCTACCCTACTCTCTGTTTCATTCTTCACTGCTCAGCCTGCTTCTAATAATCAGCCCTGATAAAATCCTTGACTGAGCATTCAATCTGGCTTTGCTCAGTCATCATTATAGCTGAGTCATTATAGCAGAGCCACAAGGGGGCAGGCTTTCACTTGAAAAGACATCAGAAAAGACAGACTCAGCTACAATGATTCCTGAGCAAAGCCAGACTGAATGCTCAGTCAGGGGTTTATCAGGGCTGTTAACAAGCAGCCTGAGCAGTGAAGAATGAAACAGAGAGCAGGGTAGGTGTTTTCTCTAATGTTCCCACTGATATATATGGTAAAATACATGAGGGTGCTTCGTCTCTGATTCACTTTAAAGGCATACCCATGAGTAGGGATGGTCGGAAATGCCAATTTCCGATTCCGCGGTAATTCCGCATTCCGCCATTGCCAAATACCGATTCCGCTTTCCGCTACCAATTTCCGCCTTCCAATGCGGAATTTCCGCCGGAAATCGCGGAAATTCTGCCCGATTTTTCCCCCCGTACGGGGGCTTTGCTATAAACCGCTAAAGTCGGCGGATTTTTACTGTAATGTAAATGCAGAAAATAGGCAGAAGCAGATTTTCTGCATTTTACATTACAGTAAAAATCCGCCGACTTTAGCGGTTCATAGCAAAGCCCCCGTAAGTCCTATAAACACCAAATGTTCAGGTTTTATTAAACAGAATCTTCTGAACAAGATGCAAAAAAAGTTTTCAAAAAGACCTTATAGTTTTTGAGAAAATCAATGTTAAAGTCAGGCGGAATTTCTATGATTTCCGGCGGAAATTTCCACGATTACCGCACTTGCATTACCGATTTCCGCATTCCGATGCGGAAATGCAATTTCTGATCGGAAATTCGGAAATTGCATTTCCGCGGAATCCGAATGAGCATCCCTACCCATGAGAGGTGCTCGGAGTCAAGCATTAGGATCATTTTGTAAGTGCACATTTCAGGACGCATAAAAGAAGATCATTCAGTGCACACTGCGTTCAAAGGCTAAAGGTCACAATTGTCCATGCAGAAAATCATCAGTTTTCTGCTATGGGCGTTTATTGCATTGTTTTCCTGTGTTTGGTTTTTTCCTTGCACGTTTTTATGCATTTTTCAGGAATTTCTTTTTTTTTTTTTTTTTTACCAAAATTTATATTATAAGTAAAAATACATTATTTTCCAATTCGTTTTTGCCTTATTTGGGCAAAAACATATAACAAAAGCGTGCGTAGGAAAGCATTGCATGCAGAACTTATGCATACGTTCTGCATACAGTATGCAGAAAAAAAAAACTTGTTGAGTGTTTTAAAAATGCTTTAAAAAAAAAAAGGAAAACTAATGGGATTTTCGTGTGGCCCAAAAGTGCGGTTTTGCAAGCATTCTAAAATGCATGCGATTCACATAAATGTGACCCTGGCCTTACTGTACAGATAGGTGTGACAGGGCAATATCTTAAAATAGTGCTAAAATCAATAATGCACACATATTGCTTGCTTTATAGTTAATAAAAGAACTACACAAGAGAAGCGATGAAGCAGTATATTTAGGAAAATACAAAGAATGTACATTTTTATTGACCTGCAGGAGGTTTGCTCATTGACTTTAGGGCTGGTTCACACTAGAGACGTTTTTGAGATTTTTTTAAGCGCTGGCAATTTTCATTGCCCTGAAAGCGCTTGTACAATGGTTGTCTATGATAAAGTTCACATCTGAGCGGTTCATTTCTGATCCTGATCTCAGATAAGCGGTGCATGAGCCATTTTTGAGGGAATTCCGCCACATTGGAAGGTATAGGAAAACCGCAAAACGCTCACAAAACCGCTTTGTGCAGCGATTGTGCGATTGTGTGAGCATTTGTAAGACTAAATACATTGTATTTATTCTTTTCCGGGTCAAAGAGTTCACTCCCTGGCTTGCGTCAGGGAGTGAATTAAAAAAACGCTCACGGAAAGTGCTTAGAAAAGCGCTTTTAACAAAACCGCATTGGCCAACCAAGCGCCGGGAGAGGAAAAAAATAGGCCTCTAAAAAAGCCCAACGAGGACAGACACGCGAGCGGAATGCAATGGGAACGAGGCCTCAGAGTTATAATAGTGTAGGTTTCAAAACATCACTGGAATTGACCTTCACAACTTTAATTTTACTCAGTGTGACTTTGCACAGCTCCTTCCAGCATAACTGATTATTAGAGACCTGGAAACTGCCTTGTTTTAGGGCTCGTTTCCACTATTGCGGTGCAGAATCGCCTGGATTCCACCGCTGTTGAAATTCCATGAAATAGCATGCGGATGCGAATTTTTGCGCGTTTTTTGCCGCGAATTCGCATGCGAATTCGCATAGGTGAGGGTATATGCGAATTTAACCATGTCACTGCCTGTTTGAATTACATTGGTACCTATGCGAATTCGCATGCGAATTCGCATGAAAATTCGCATACTATAGCCGCATGCGAATTTCCTATTAAATACATTAGCGGCGATTCGCATGCATTCCACTCGCAGGCGAATTCGTTGGCTCTTTTGTGCGTTTTTTTACCGCTGAAAAAAACGCACCTCAACAACGCTACAGTGGAAACAGGCCCATCCACTTGCATTACATGTGCGAATCCGCATGCGTTGGACGCATGCGGATTCGCGATAGTGGAAACGAGCCCTTAGATTTCTGCCATCTCATTTTTCCTCGTAGCATCCGTAGATGGTGCTGTTGCAGCTGTACTTGTTTATGCGATCAGACTCACAGATGCTTTGCTTCTAGTATGTTCCCACCTGGTCACAATCTTGCCTGTCTCCAATAACACTTTGCAGCGTGCAAAGTCTGAGTCTTGTCTGAGTAGCCTTTCTCTCAAGATTTAGCTATTAAATATTAGCATATTTGCATTTTTTTAAAAAATATATGCTTAGCAGTATTGGAAAGCTATACAGCTACTCTTAAAAAAGAACAACACAAAGTATTCCATGAGGGCGTTTTGCATTTCTTTAACCTCCTGGGCATTACGCACGCCGGAGGGTTTGCAGCCGACAGTCCCCCATTATAATTTTTTAGCGATCGGATAAGTGTAATAGCTTCAGCTAGCACTAGGCTAGCTAGTAGTGGTGGCTGGCATCCTCAGATTACTTTTGATCCTCCCCGATCGCGGCTAAATACGTTACCTAGCCTGGATCCAGCGATCGGCGCAGCCTCCCGGACAGCTCCGCCCTTCTCTATGGGGAGGATCGCACATGACGTCATGCGCAGACCCGATCCTCCCCATAGAGAGGACCGGAGATGTGCAGGGAGGCTGCGCCGATCGCTGGATCCAGGGGGGGTAATTTATTTAGCGGCGATCGGGGGGGATCAAAAGGATTCTGAGGATGCCGGCCACCACTACTAGCTAGCCTAGTGCTAGCTGAAGCTATTACAGCTATCCGATCGCTTAAAATTATAATGGGGGACTCCTGGGGACAGCCGGCGGTATACCCGACACAGTGTCGGGCATACCGCTAAGTAGGGTAAGCGCTGGCGATTTTGAAAAAGTGCTTGTGCAATGATTCCATGTGAGAGTATTCATTTATAAGAGGTTCAATTCCGATCCGCTCACCAAAGCGCTGCTTGTACTATTTTTGGGGCGATTTGCCTATAATGCAAAGAAATGGGGAAATCGCAAAACTCTTGAAAAAGCGCTTGGTATAGCATTTTCTCCAGCGCTTTTAAGAATAAATACATTGGGCTTGATTCACAAAGCGGTGCTACGCTACT
Source organism: Hyperolius riggenbachi (assembly GCF_040937935.1). NCBI lineage: Eukaryota > Metazoa > Chordata > Amphibia > Anura > Hyperoliidae > Hyperolius > Hyperolius riggenbachi. The sequence continues at coordinate 65,314,266 of NC_090650.1, read as the reverse complement.
TAGCACGCCTAAAGTAGATTAGGCGTGATAACTTTTGCACTAGTAGGTTAGCACCGTTTTCAGGAATAAAACTCGCACACAAAGTTTTACGCGCGCAAGGTCCGGTGCGCGCAGAAAGTTGCATAGGGTTTAATGGGTGCATAAAACTTTACGCGCGCAAAACTTTATGCGCACTAAACTTTGCACGCGGGAATTGCGCGCGAGTTTGTTTTTATCACACCTAAACTGAGTTTAGGCGTGATAAAGGGCTTTTCACCAACGTGCTAACAGTTTGCACCGCTTTGTGAAACAAGCCCATTGTATTTATTCTTTTCCGGTTCAAAGAGTTCACTTCCTGACTTGCGTCAGGAAGGTAAAAAAACAAATTACTCTGCGAAAGCACTTTGAAAAGCACTGCACTTTGAAAAGCACTTTACACAAAATAGCAACATGCAAGTAAACGCCGGGAGGGAAAAAAAAAATCGCACAAAAAAATCGAAAATAGCTGGCATCAGTGATTTCGATTTTAGATGTGAACTCAGCCTAAATGTATCCCCTAAATTATATCATTTATTGCAATTCATTTTCTTATGAACAGGACAGGAGAAGGTAAAGAGGCGCCCAATGTATATAAAATGCTCTAAAATCAATAAAAATAAAAAAGATGAGGTGGCTTACCTCACAGACGACAATTCAATTTTGGTTGAGAAGTTTTAATGAAAAATAAGCATGGGCAACTGGTTTAGTGGGACCACGCCCACTTCCTCAGGCCAAATGCAGTCTATATGCCGCACTCGGGGCACCTCGATTTCTTTCTTTGTTACAGTTTACACAGCTCCTACTGAGATTCTGTAGTTTAGTTACTTGCTTATTTTTATGGGAGTACAGAAATGGTTAACCCCCAGCGTTTACATATAATCTGTCTGAAGGGATAGATCAGACTGAGCTGAAAGCTGAAATTACAGCGGCTCATTACTGGCAGATAAGGGAAAATTAGACAGGCTGTTATCTATAAATACACACAGGGTGGGTTTCTCTGTGTTTTCCTTCTCTCCTGTGGAAGAGTTTTATTTCCTCTTTGAGGCTCTGTCTGTTCCCAGCAGGAGCCAATAGTCCGCCATGGTCTGGCTATAACCTGGGGCAGATGCGCTCCACCATATGCTATATGGGGGAACACATCCGTGTGCCCCGGATTTATCGCGGACTGCACACAGAAGTGCGGTCCGCTTCGTTCATCAGATCTAGGGTTGCCACCTCATCCCTTTAAATATCGGCACATATGATTTATACATGCCTTGTGGCTAGTTAGATGCAGTTTAGGCACTGATTATGCGTGAGTAGCCCCAAAACCTGTATAACTTAGATGTGGTGGTATTTAAAGGGATGAGGTGGGAACCCTGATCAGATCCCGTGGATCCGATGCAGAGTTACAAGTGTGGACATTTAGGGATTGCTTTAAATGGCTAGCGATTTCCCTAATTTCTTTGCCAATGTAAGTGGATGGGACTGATTACATTGTAACGTTTACGGTTAGGGGAATGCAGCATTTTGGGAGTTTTTGCGCTCCAATGTAAAGTATTCAAGCGCTGGCAAATTGCTAATGAATTGCTACACATAGCGATTTGTGTGTAATTTTAAATTACTGCAAACTGTAAAAATATTAACAATTTAAAATGACCAATCAGAATTGAAATCACTAATCGCAATCACAAAAGCTTAACATTTTTTAAAATTGTTTATGAAATCGCTTACAAAACGCTAATTCAAAATGCCAGTAATTGTGATAGCCATATGAGGGCTGGTGCACACCAAGAGCTTTTCAAAGCAAAAACGGTAGCGCTTTGAAAAGTGCTTGGCTAATGTATTTGAATGGGATGGTGCACACCAGAGCGATTCGTTTTTTTCCAAAAACGCAAACTCAGGTCCTGCAGCATTTTTGAGATTTCTGAGGCGTTTCTGCCTCAATCTTAAATATAGGAAAATGGAAAACGGCTCTGAAAAGCGCAAGATCAGAGCGTTTTTCCAGGCGTTTTAGTTACAGAACCAGTTCAGTAACAGCTTGATAGAGAGGTAGCGAACGGTTCGCCCGCGAACGGTTCCAGGTGAACTTTGGTGGTTCGCGTTCGCCTGCAGCAGGCGAACTTTTGCGGAAGTTCGATTTGCCCCATAATGCACTATGAGGGTCAACTTTGACCCTCTGCATCACAGTCAGCAGGCACATTGTAGCCATTCAGGCTACACTAAGCCCTGGAGCCCCCCCCCCCTTATATAAGGCAGGCTCGCCGGCCATGACACTCACTCGTGTGCCTGCTAGATACAGACTAGGGACAGCTGCTGCAGACTTGTTCTCCTAGGGACAGATTAGTTAGGTTCTTGGCTGCTTAGCTTGCTCCTGGCTGATTATTATTGCTTTTATAGCACCCCTCAACAGCTCTTTTTAGCGCTAATCCTGTACTTTTTTTTTCTGTGTGTCAAACTGACACTTTTGTTGCATGCACAGCCTTGCTAATTCATAGTGTGTGTGCCACTGCCAGCATCCCAGCACATTCAGTTAATACCTGTGTGTGTGACAGGGAGCTGCACATTGTACTACCCAGTACTGCATATACCCAGTACCTGTTGTGTTTATTTAACCCACCTCATTACTGCATATACCTAGCTTCGTGTTGAGTAAACCCAGCTCACTGCATCTAACTACCTGTTGTGTTCAGTGAACCCACAACACTGCATATACCTAGCTGTTGTGTTGAGTGAACCCACCTCACTGCATCTAACTACCTTTACTGTTGAGTGAACCCACCTCACTGCATCTAACTACCTGTTGTGTTGAGTGAACCCAGCTCACTGCATCTAACTACCTGTTGTGTTCAGTGAACCCACCTCACTGCATATACCTAGCTGTTGTGTTGAGTGGACCCACCTCACTGCATATATATCTACCTTTACTGTTGAGTGAATCCACCTCACTGCATCTAACTACCTGTTGTGTTGAGTGAACCCACCTCACTGCATATAACTACCTTTACTGTTGAGTGAATCCACCTCACTGCATATACCTAGCTGTTGTGTTGAGTGAACCCACCTCACTGCATCTAACTACCTGTTGTGTTGAGTGAACCCAGCTCACTGCATCTAACTACCTGTTGTGTTGAGTGAACCCACCTCACTGCATATAACTACCTTTATTGTTGAGTGAACCCAGCTCACTGCATCTAACTACCTGTTGTGTTCAGTGAACCCACCTCACTGCATATACCTAGCTGTTGTGTTGGGTGGACCCACCTCACTGCATATATATCTACCTTTACTGTTGAGTGAACCCACCTCACTGCATCTAACTACCTGTTGTGTTGAGTGAACCCACCTCACTGCATATAACTACCTTTACTGTTGAGTGAATCCACCTCACTGCATATACCTAGCTGTTGTGTTGAGTGAACCCACCTCACTGCATCTAACTACCTGTTGTGTTGAGTGAACCCAGCTCACTGCATCTAACTACCTGTTGTGTTCAGTGAACCCACCTCACTGCATATACCTAGCTGTTGTGTTGGGTGGACCCACCTCACTGCATATATATCTACCTTTACTGTTGAGTGAACCCACCTCACTGCATCTAACTACCTGTTGTGTTGAGTGAACCCACCTCACTGCATATAACTACCTTTACTGTTGAGTGAACCCACCTCACTGCATCTAACTACCTGTTGTGTTGAGTGAACCCACCTCACTGCATATATAACTACCTTTACTGTTGAGTGAATACACCTCACTGCATCTAACTACCTGTTGTGTTGAGTGAACCCAGCTCACTGCATCTAACTACCTGTTGTGTTCAGTGAACCCACCTCACTGCATATAACTACCTTCACTGTTGAGTGAACCCACCTCACTGCATCTAACTACCTGTTGTGTTCAGTGAACCCACCTCACTGCATATACCTAGCTGTTGTGTTGAGTGGACCCACCTTACTGCATATATATCTACCTTTACTGTTGAGTGAACCCACCTCACTGCATCTAACAACCTGTTGTGTTGAGTGAACCTACCTCACTGCATATAACTACCTTTATTGTTGAGTGAACCCACCCCACTGCATCTAACTACCTGTTGTGTTGAGTGAACCCACCTCACTGCATATATAACTACCTTTACTGTTGAGTGAATCCACCTCACTGCATCTAACTACCTGTTGTGTTGAGTGAACCCAGCTCACTGCATCTAACTACCTGTTGTGTTCAGTGAACCCACCTCACTGCATATAACTACCTTCACTGTTGAGTGAACCCACCTCACTGCCTCTAACTACCTGTTGTGTTCAGTGAACCCACCTCACTGCATCTAACTACCTTTATTGTACAGTGAACCCACCTCACTGCATCTAACTACCTGTTGTGTTGAGTGAACCCAGCTCACTGCATATACCTAGCATCCCCCGAGATGGACAAAATGGACAAACCAGGTAGAGGAAGAGGTAGAGGCAGACCCAGAGGAAAACCACCAGGCACCGGCAGGTCTGTGCGAGGTGGTGTTGCTGTGATTTCGTGTGGACCTGGCTCAAGATACAGTGCTCAGAAGAAGGCACGTGCCATCACTTCCCAGAATTGTGAGGACGTGCTTGAGTATTTAACACAGAACACCTCATCTCCCGCATCCACCAGCGCTAGTACAAGCACCACATCCGCTGCATTTGACACTTTGCAGGAGTTATTTGGTGGTGGGGAAATCACTGATTCACAGCCACTACTGCAACAACAAGAAGAAGGTACAGGTACACCACCTCATACACCTCTGAGTTAGGTGGCGAAAGCATCGATGTAACGTGTGAGGAGGGGGATGATGAACCACCTGAATTTGGTGCAGTTGTAGAGGTGTCTGAGGAAAGCAAAGCTGGGCAGGAGGATTATGATGACCATTATACGGATGCCACGTATGTTCCCAGTAGAGGAGATGACTAGGGGGACAGTTCAGAGGGGGAGTCAGAGAGGAGTAGGAGGAGACGACTCCATGATAGAAGCAGAGGGAGCTCGTTCTCAGAAACAGCTGGGGGCAGTGTCCGGCGCCATGTATCGCCAGCTATGGACAGCCAGCCAACATGCCCTTCAACATCAGCTGCTGATGCCACCGTAGCGCCATCACCCCAGGGGGGTTCAGCGGTTTGGAAATTTTTTAACATGTGTGTCTCAGATCGGAGCAAAGCCATCTGTTGTCTCTGCCAGCAAAAATTGAGCCATGGAAAGGCCAACTCTCACGTAGGGACAAGTGCCTTACGAAGGCAACTGGAGATAAGGCACAAACAGCTATGGCAAGAACACCTGAGGAAAAGCAGCACCCAAAAGAGAAGCCACCCTCCTTCTCCTCTTACTCCTTCAGATGCATCGTCTTCATCTGCTTTCTCCCTTGCACCTTCACAGCCACCCTCCTCCACACCGCCTCTTCCCTTGAGCGGTTACTTCTCCTCTTCCCACAGCAGTACCCAGCTGTCCGTGAAGGAAGTATTTGAGCGTAAGAAGCAAATGTCTGCCAGTCACCCTCTTGCCCGGCGTCTGACAGCTGGCGTGGTGGAACTATTAGCTCGCCAGCTATTACCATACAAGCTGGTGGAGTCGGAGGCTATCCGTAAGTTTGTGGCCATTGGTACACCGCAGTGGAAGATACCAGGCCGCAATTATTTTTCACAAAAGGCCATACCCAAACTGTACCGTGCAGTTGAGAGGCAAGTGGTGTCATCTATTGCGAAGAGCATTGGGTCAAGGGTCCACCTGACCACGGATGCCTGGTCTGCCAAGCACGGGCAGGGCCGATACATTACGTACACAGCCCATTGGGTCAACCATGGTGACCGACGGCAGCAAGCAGGGAGTACGTGGCTGCGCAGCGGACCGACTTGTCACACCTCCACGGCTTGCAGGCAGGCCTCCAGCCACCTCCTCTCCGCCTGCTACCACCTCTTCGCTGTCGTCATCCTCCTCCTCCTCCTTGGCTGGTGCCACCGATCTCCTCTCCAGCTACTCAGACCCCGCACCCCAGGGCCTATGCTGAATGCCAGGTACGACCGTGTCATGCAGTGTTAGACATGTCTTGCCTCAAAGCAGAGAGTCACACAGGAGCAGCTCTCCTGGCTTCTCTTAACAAACAGGTGGAGCAATGGGTGACACCGCACAAGTGTGAGATCGGCAACGTGGTGTGTGACAACGGCAGCTAGTGTTGCTCGGATACCTCATTATCCTATTTGAGTTTGGTCGAATTCGGATAGTAAACTATCCGAATTCACTCGAAGTTCAATATCCGATGTAATCGAATATACGATTCGACCTCGGATATCCGACGTCACTATCCGAGTCTGTATTCGAGTAAAATATTCGAGCTGGCCTTAAATAGCTTGTAAAACTTGTTTGGAGGTCAATGATGCATGAAACCACCTTTTTTTATGAAGAAAAACATCAAGTGATTAGGTGGTGATGTAGTAGTTATAAAAAGGTATCAAAAATAGTAAATTAACTTCATGAAAAGTGTTTGCATGAGAAGGTGTGTCCAAAATGGTTTTAAGTTGGAAGTCTTCATTTACGTCGTCTTCATCTTCTTCTTCTATATCTTCTTCTTCTTCTATATCTTCTTCTTCTTCTATATCTTCTTCTTCTTCTTCTTCTTCTTCTTCTTCTATATCTTCTTCTTCTTCTTCTATATCTTCTTCTTCTTCTTCTTCTATATCTTCTTCTTCTATATCTTCTTCTTCTATATCTTCTTCTTCATCTTCTTCTATATCTTCTTCTTCTATATCTTCTTCATCTTCTTCTATATCTTCTTCTTCTATATCTTCTTCATCTTCTTCTTCTATATCTTCTTCCTCTTCTTCATCTTCTATATCTTCTTCTTCTTCTTCTTCTTCTTCTTCTTCTTCTTCTTCTTCTTCTTCTTCTTCTTCTTCTTCTTCTTCTTCTTCTTCTTCTTCTTCTTCTTCTTCTTCTTCTTCTTCTTCTTCTATATCTTCTTCTTCTTCTTCTTCTATATCTTCTTCTTCTTCTTCATCTTCTTCTATATCTTCTTCTTCTATATCTTCTTCATCTTCTTCTATATCTTCTTCTTCTATATCTTCTTCTTCTTCTTCTTCTTCCTCTTCTTCTTCTTCTTCCTCTTCTTCTCTATCATTATATTATGTGTCTTTGTTTTCCTTTCTTTTGTAATATTTTTTTTACTTCATTTGTGGAAATGTTTTATTTTAATAACACCATAGTTATATTTGTGTTGATGGCATAATAGGTAGGTAGTGGCACATTGCAAGCCACAGCGCCTTTTTCTGTGTACCCTGGCAGTGGTAAAACACAGACATCAGCAGGAGGAGGAAGTAGTTGCAGGCTTGCAGCTATTTGTAGTGTGGTGTGTGGTAATAGTCGGTCGCTACTCGGTAGGAGAGTGGGTGGGCAGGTGGCAGCAGAAAATAGTTCTTCTTCTGTTCTCCCTGGCAGTGGTAGCAGCACACAGACAGCAGAAGCTCAATGCAGCTACAGGAGGAGGAGTAATGTGTGTCAGGCAGTGTGATGTGACTGACATAATAGGCCCTGGTTCCTAGCGGTGGTTCCAGGGCCGTAAATGAACATCATGAGGTTCCAGACAGCGGTCGTGAAGCCCACATTGTGTCCAATACACAATTGGGACAGCACAGTTTTCAACCCGGACACCTCTAAAATAATTACAATTTTTTTTTTAATTATTGCAGCTATTGTTGAGCGTAATAGTTGGTGGCGCATGGGCAGCAACACCTTGTAATGTGTTGTGTTCCCTGGCAGTGGAGAGGAGACACAGACAGCAGGAGGAAATATAACAGCAGGCAGCGTGAGGAGGATAAGTGTGTGGCAGACTGGCATTTGGCAGCAGGCAGGAGGGCAGGCAGCGAGACATAGTAGGCCCTGGTTCCTAGCGGTGGTTCCAGGGCCGTAAATGAACATCATGAGGTTCCAGACAGCGGTCGTGAAGCCCACATTGTGTCCAATACACAATTGGTACAGCACAGTTTTCAACCCGGACACCTCTAAAATAATTACATTTTTTTTTCAAATTGAATGCAGGCAGTGAGGCAGCTATTGTTGAGCGTAATAGCTGGTGGCGCATGGGCAGCAGCACCTTGTAATGTGTTGTGTTCCCTGGCAGTGGAGAGGAGACACAGACAGCAGGAGGAAATATAACAGCAGGCAGCGTGAGGAGGATAAGTGTGTGGCAGACTGGCATTTGGCAGCAGGCAGGAGTTCAGGCAGCGAGACATAGTATGCCCTGGTTCCTAGCGGTGATTCCAGGGCCGTAAATACACAGCATGAGGTTCCAGACAGCGGTCGTGAAGCCCACATTGTGTCCAATACACAATTGGGACAGCACAGTTTTCAACCCGGACACCTCTAAAATAATTACAATTTTTTTTTTTCAAATTGAATGCAGGCAGTGAGGCAGCTATTTTTGAGCGTAATAGCTGGTGGTGCATGGGCAGCAGCACCTTGTAATGTGTTGTGTTCCCTGGCAGTGGAGAGGAGACACAGACAGCAGGAGGAAATATAACAGCAGGCAGCGTGAGGAGGATAAGTGTGTGGCAGACTGGCATTTGGCAGCAGGCAGGAGGGCAGGCAGCGAGACATAGAAGGCCCTGGTTCCTAGCGGTGGTTCCAGGGCCGTAAATGAACATCATGAGGTTCCAGACAGCGGTCAAGAAGCCCACATTGTGTCCAATACACAATTGGGACAGCACAGTTTTTAACCCGGACACCTCTAAAATAATTACAATTTTTTTTTTCAAATTGAATGCAGGCAGTGAGGCAGCTATTTTTGAGCGTAATAGCTGGTGGCGCATGGGCAGCAGCACCTTGTAATGTGTTCCCTGGCAGTGGAGACACAAACAGCAGGAAGAAATACAACAGCAGGCAGCGTGAGGAGGATGAGTGTGACAGACTGGCAGCAGGCAGCAGGAGGGCAGGCAGCCTGGGTCCTAGCGGTGGTTCCAGGGCCGTAAATACACAGCATGATGTTCCAGACAGCGGTCGTGAAGCCCACATTGTGTCCAATACACAATTGGGACAGCACAGTTTTCAACCCGGACACCTCTAAATTAATTACAATTTTTTTTTTCTTTCAAATTGAATGCAGCTATTTTTGAGTGTAATAGCTGGTGGTGCATGGGCAGCAGCACCTTGTAATGTGTTCCCTGGCAATGGAGACACAGACAGCAGGATGAAATACAACAGCAGCAGCAGCAGGTGTATGTGTGTGTGCCAGTCGTCACTTTATGTCCCCCTCTCGCCGACAACAGGGGCCATGAATGCGCCTTCCACCCAAGCCTGGTTCATTTTGAGAAACGTCAGTCTGTCCACAGACTTGTGAGACAGACGAGATCGCTTCTCAGTGACGACTCCACCGGCTGCACTGAAGCAACGCACTGACAGTACGCTGGAAGGGGGCAGGAGAGCACTTCCAGGGCGTACTGCGCAAGCTCACTCCAGATCGGCAGGTGCTTGACCCAATTCTCCATGGGATCAACAGGGGCCACGCTGTCAAGCCCGCTGAAGGACCCCATGTAGTCAGCCACCATGCGGGTCAAGCGCTGCCTGTGACTGGAGAAGGATGCTGCTGCAGGCATCTCCTCTCTAGTCCTTGGCAGCTCTACACTCATGTAGAGTTCTTGGGTCAGAGACAGCAGGTCTGTGGTGAGCGTGCGCTTGCTGCTGGTGGATGCACGCACCTGCTGCTGCCTCTGTGCTGGCTGGACAGTGGGGATGGATGGCTCAGGGAAGGCTTCCTGCAAGCGCTCAACAAGGGACAGCTGCAAATCCCTAATTTGCTGCGCACGGTCTCCTCCTGCATGCAGGAACTGGCTGAGCTTCCCCTTCAGACGTGGGTCCAGCATCATGCAGATCCAGATGTCCTCCCTCTGCTTCATCTGGATCACCCTTGGGTCCTTGCGCAGGCACCTCAGCATGTGCGCTGCCATTGGGAAGAGTCTGGCCACGTCTGTTGGCACATCATCGGCATCCCCAGAGCCGAGAGTGCTGTCCTCCTCTTCCTCTGCCCCCTCCACCTCATCCTCTCTCCACCCCCGCACCAGTCCAGCTGCGCTCTGCTGCTCCCCCTCATCAGCAGCAAGGTCAGGGACCTCCACCAACTCTGAGCCCTCCTCCTCAGAGGTGGCCTATGAAGCTGCCTGCAGCTTCTGCTGGTCCAAGGCTGCCGCTCCCTCTTCCAGCAGTGCATACAGGGCCCTGTCCAGCACACATACCATGGGCACCCACTCGCACACCATTGCATGGTCCCTGCTCACCATGTTGGTGGCCTGCAGGAAGGGTGCCAGGACTGAGCACACCTGCTGCATGTGCCCCCAGTCCTCCGTGGAGATGATGGACGGGAGGTTGGTGGCGGCACGCCCAGTTGCAGTGAGAGAGGCAACTGTTGCTCATGCAACGTACTGGCTGACAGCCTGCCTCTGTTCAACCAGACGCTCCAACATCGCCAGTGTGGAGTTCCAGCGAGTTGGAACATCGAGCATGAGCCGGTGCTGTGGCAGGTGCAGCTCCTTCTGCACCTCTTCCAGGCTCGCCACAGCTGCAGGCGAGTGCCGGAAGTGACACACAACCTTCCTTGCCTCCTCAAGGAGTGGGTCCATCCCCTGGTAGGTCCGCAGGAACTTTTGGACTACCAGGTTTAGGACGTGCGCCAGGCAGGGGATGTGGGTCAGGTCTCCCCTGCTGATTGCAGCAACCAGGTTTGCCCCATTGTCGGACACCACCTCTCCGACTCTGAGGCCTCTGGGGGTCAGCCAATTCCTCTCCTGCTCTCGGAGTTTGGCCAGGACGTTATTCGCCGTCAGTTTGGTCTTCCCCAGGCTGACCAATTCCAGCAGCACTTGGCAGTGGCGGGGCTTCACGCTGCTGCTGAGGCGGGGGGTTTGGGCTGGTGTGGCGGAGGATGGAAGCGGATCAGAGGAACCTGCTGCTGTTCCGCTGACCCTGCATGGTGGCACCACCCACTGCGTTGTTGCTGCTGCTGCTGCTCTGACAGTGCCGGCCGATGCTGCTCCCCCCTCCTCACCCCCTTCCACCAAGCTGACCCAATGCGTGGTGAAGGACAGATAGCGGCCTGTCCCAAACCGGCTGCTCCACGAGTCCATGGTGACGTGGACCCGTTGACCCACCGCGTGCTCCAGCCCTCTCCCGACATTGGCCATCACAGAGTGGTGAAGTGCAGGGATGGTCGTGCGTGCAAAATAATGTCGGCTGGAGATTGGCCGATCGGGGGCTGCACACATCAGGAGCGCATGCATGTCGCTCCCCTCCTGCACAAGGGAATAAGGCAGGAGTTGGGAGCACATGGCCCGTGCCAGCAAGCCGTTCAGCTGCCGCACGCGACGGCTGCTGGGAGGCAGAACCCTGACCACCCCCTGGAAGGTGTCGCTGAGCAGGGTCTGGCAAAGCCTTTTGCTGGCACGGGAAGCAGTGGAGGGAGCAGAGGAGGCCACTGAGGACTGGCTGCCAGAACAGGCCTCAGTGTTGGCGGCAGGAGTTGCAGAGGGAGGAGGATCAGTGCGTTGCTGACACACTCCTGCTGCCAACGGCTTCGCAGTGGTGGCGGGTCTGCCACTGCCGCTGCCAGCTTCCTTCAACTTCACGAACTCCTCATGCTCGTGAAAGTGTTTCCCTGCAAGGTGGTTGACCAGAGAGGTGGTGCCAAACGCAGAGGGCTCCTTCCCTCTGCTGAGCTGCTTGCGGCACTGGTTGCAGGTGGCATACTTGCACTCCAAATATGGAAGGGTGAAAAAATTCCATATTGGGGAGGTGAAGTTGTCCCTTTGGCTGGAAGGTGCTGCTGCCGCTGGTCTCCCTGTGGTGATTGGGGGGGGGGGGGGGGGGTTCTTGGTGCGGCTGGTGGTGGCACTGGCAGAACTCGACTCGTATGCAGCTGTGTGGCCTGCATACCACGCCCACTTGTGATCCTGCCCATGCCTGCGATGCTGATCCTTCTAGCAAGGCCCGCAGACGCATCCTCCTCCTCCTCCTCAGAGCTGATGACATCCCCACTCCCAGGACCTGGCAACCAGTCTTTGTCCTGCTCCCTGTCATCATCATCCTCCCCCTCCGCAAACATGTCCTGCTGGGATCCCCCAAACTCCCCTTCTGCATGCATGGGCGGATGGACAGTCACGACTGTCTGACTGTCCAAAGCATCATCCCCCAAAGTGCCCATGAGCATTCCTTCCTCTGCCAATTCTTCCGCAACAGCACTCCATACCTTCTCTGTGCTTGGGGTCCATAAGAAGGTGCTGAGTGACAGGGTGCTGGTGTCGCCCGCTGGGGCTGGAGAACTGCACTCCTCCTCCTCTCCCCCAGGCAGTGCTGGGCGGCTGCTGCTGCTCTTGCGAACAGGAGTGGTGGTGGGGGTGGAGGACTCAGTTCCAGAGCTAATGGTGGCCTGCTCATCCACCATCAGTTCCACCACAGCGTCTGCGTCCTTCTCCTCAATAGGACGGCTACGACCTGGCGGCGGGAGGAACATCTGGGCCACACGCTGCTGCTGCTGCTGTGTCTCTGCAGCGTGACTCCCAGCTGTTGGGCGGCCAAGGCGTCCACGGCCAGTGGCTAATGGCGGAATAGCCACTGGTGCAGACGCAGAACTGCGCATGGTGGTGGTGGCGCGGCTGCCACTCCCACGACCTCCTCTCTTTGCGATGCCCTTGCTGCCCTTGCTGCCCCTGCCCAAACCGCGGCTGCCAGTTCCAGACATTGTATATTTTTAATATTATACAAATGAAAAAAAAACGTATGTATGTAAAGGCGGGTGGGACAAGTGGGGTACTTTAATGGGGTGGGACTGGTGGTGGTGGGTGTGTGAGGTGACGGACAGGTGTACTGTACTCTACAGCAGAGATCGGTGTAGCGCTAACGAGAGAGTGCGCTCTGCGCACACTAAGACCCTAGCTGACGCTGACTGACGGTGTCAGACTACAGTACAATTTAGCAAATACACAATAGAAGTAGTGATATATATAAACAATAGGAGGACGGGTGTAGCACTAACTGGAGGGTGCGTACAGCGCAGATGTGCACTGCGCACGCACACTAAGACCCTAGCTGACGCTGACTGACGGTCCCTAAACACAGACTAGAGTACAGTGAGTACTAACTAAACAATAGAAGAATCGAGCTAAATAGTAGAACAGGTGTGACTAGATTACTGAGAGCAGATACAGCAGGACAGGTATAGCAGTAAAGCTGGGCCTTGCTAACTACAAAATAGTACAATAATCTATCTAACACAGAAGTAGTAGTACAGTAGAGTAGGACAATTGAGAGCACAGGTAAGGTAGAGACTAGACCACAGAGCAGGCAGGGCAGGCTGCCTTGCCTAGGCACAGGGCCTAGCTGCTGGCTGCAGGCCTGCAGCAGCACCAGTGACAGTCTCCCTCCCTAGTCCCTAATCACGCAAATTAAACTGCCTAAAATACAATCTATCTACAATACAAAGCAATACAGTTGAACATAAAGTGTTGGAGTGTAAAAACGCTAGGTTTAGAACAATAGCAATGCACTTGCACACAGACAAAAAGCACTGGAGCAGTTCTCTCAGTACAATCAGTCAGTAAGTCGCAAGCAGGACGAGTGAGGCAAGATGGCGTCCGCTATTTATAGAGGGGGGCTTGGCCAGGCTCCCCCTCTGTGATTGGCTGCAGTCAGAGAGCTGGGAGCCCTCTGATTCGCTTGTGAGGACTCGAGGTGACGTCTGGTGTGACGCTATCCGAGCTCGTGACGCTATCCAAGCTCAGATAGCTAGGATATCTCCGGATATCTGATTGCTATCCGGGTGCGCTCGGATAACACAGCCCGGATAGCTAATACTATTCGAGCTCGGTATTCGAGCTCGAATAGTGAAAAAAGAGCTAGGATATCCGAGTAACTCGGTTATCCTAGCTCAGATGAGCATCACTGACGGCAGCAATCTCATTGCCGAGAAGAGAGAAAGATTTGTGTCCAAGTACCCAGGCTTAGAGGACGTCCTGAAGCAGGCCAGGAAGTTGTGTGGGCATTTCAGGTGCTCTTACATGGCCATGGTACGCTTTGCGGACATTCAGCGTAGAAACAACTTGCCGGTGAGATGCCTGATTTGCGATAGCCTGACTCGCTGGAATTCTACCCTGCTAATGTTCTCTCGCCTGCTAGACCAGGAGAAAGCCGTCACCCAGTACCTGTATCATTACAGTACAAGGACACAATCTGGGAGGATGGGGATGTTGTGGCCCAACAACTGGACACTGATGCGAAATGCATGCAGGGTCATGGAGCCCTTTGAGGAGGTGACCAAACTGGTGAGTCGCGCTGAGGGCACCATCAGCGACTTGATCCCCTACGCCTACTTCCTGGAGTGTGCCATGCGTAGAGTGGTGGATACAGCTGTGGAGGAGCGTGAACGAGAAGAGTTACGGCAGCAGGAGTCGTGGGAGCGATTTACATCTGAACCCGATGTTTCCACAACACCTGCGGCAGCACAGAGGGGGGAGGAAGAGGAGGAATAAGAGGAGTCGTGTGGGGAAGGAGAGGAGTCAGACTCTGATGATGATGATGAGTAAGGTGTTTCTGTGGAGGAGGAAGAGGCGGCGGAAGAAGAACAACCGCGTCAACAGTCACAGGGGGCTTCTGCTGCTCCACGTTCCCGTGGTATTGTTCGTGGCTGGGGGGAGGAAGAGGAGTTGCGTCCCATCACTGAGGAAGAGCAAGAGGAGATGGAGAGTACGTCTGCATCCAGCTTTGTGCAGATGGCCTGGCCTGGAGATGTTGTCCAGCCTGTTGAGGGACCCCCGTATCAAAAAACTCAAGGGGAATGACCTGTACTGGGTGGCCATGCTACTAGACCCTCAGTACAGGCACAAAGTTACCAACTCAACAGAAGGCGCAAAGGATGCAGCACTTGCAGAACAAGCTGTCGATGATGCTTTACAATGCGTTTAAGGGTGATGTGGCTGCACAACGCAATCAAGGTACCACTGGCAGTAATCCTCCTCCTCCCAAGTCCACGAAGGCAAGGACAGGACGCTCCAGCGATCTCAGGGTGATGTCAGACATGCGGACATTCTTTAGTCCAACTCCTCGCCATAGTTCTTCCGGATCCACCCTCCACCAATGCCTGGACCGGCAGGTAGACGACTACCTGGCCTTGAGTGTGGATGTAGACACTGCGAGCAGCGACGATGATCCCTTGGACTACTGGTTGCGCAGGCTTGACCTGTGGCCAGAGCTGTCCCAATTTGCCATACAACTTCTCTCTTGCCCTGCTGTAAGTGTCCTGTCAGAAAGGACCTTCTGCTGGATGCATTGTCACTGAGAAGAGAAGTCGCCTAAGTCACGACAGTGTTCAGTACCTGACCTTTATCAAAATGAATGAGGAATGGATCACGGAGGGCTACTGCACGACCAAAGACTAAGTCAGTCCCCACACACAGCATCTCTGCCTGCAGGCCACTTGCCTTCTCCGCCACCACCAACAGGGTCCAGGACTCTAGGCGGATTCCTGAATTTTTAAGGCCGCTGCTAGCAGCTACACTAATTTTTCTGGTGCGTGTACATGCCTGCCTAATTTTTCTGGCTGCACTGCGGGCGGCTGCAACAAAAAAACAAAAGGCATGTACATGTGCCCATCCCCCTTCGTGATCATTACCTTGCCACGGTGAAAGGGCTTGCGTATCACAATGAAGCATTGACCGCCGGCTATTTGAGTGTCTCGGGTGGGGGTGAGACACAAAAGATAATAAGGGTTTGCTTCGTTGTGGTCAGACCAAATTTGATCAGCTGGACAGTCACTGTTGTTCTATCATTGAGCTACCACAGCCCGGCGACCATATGGGCTTGAAAACCGCCACGGCCTACACTCTCGCCACGGTGCGCACCAGTCCAGCACGGCCGTCACTACGCAAACAGCTGTTTGCGGTGCGTTACACAGTGAGTTTGGTGTGTCAGTATGAAGCAGAACTCTAATTACACTCCCTGATTGATGTATACACATGCAAGATGTTTTAAAGCACTTTAGGCCTGCAATTTAGCATTCAATGTGATTTCTGCCCTTAAAACGCTGCTTTGCGTCACATCTAGACTTTTCTCCAGGACTTTGGCCATGTATCCCACTCCGCCATGCCCCCCTCCAGGTGTTAGACCCCTTGAAACATCTTTTCCATCACTTTTGTGGCCAGCATAATTTTTTCTATTTTTCAAAGTTCACCTCCCCATTGAAGTCTATTGCGGTTCGCAAACTTTTCCGCGAACCGAACCTTCCGCGGAAGTTCGCAAACCGAAAATCGGAGGTTCGCGACATCACTACAGCTTGACTGTTACAAAATATAAAATCTGCTACACAAAAACGGTCCAAAAAATGCTAGGCATGTTTAGAAAATCACTCTTAACATGCCTAGGAATCGATCTGAAATCAGCTTCAAAAACCGCTAGCGTTTGCAGATCTGCTATCGGTTTTTGGTGTGCACTGGCCCTTGTAGTAGGTTCCTAACCTAAATCCCTCTTTACTGGCTAGTGGATGGATATATTTTTGCAGCTGGCTTGATTAAGCATCACATTTGCATGACCAGGTAAGAATCAACCAACTTCACCAAGTATAAAAATGTTAACAAATCCAGGAGGAACGAAACAGAATAGGCGTCACGGAACACTTGCTCAGGGATGTTCGGCTGCCATTTACAATTACCCAGGACAAGGCTGTGCGGCATCAGGGAAGAGTAAGCAGAAAAGTACCGGCCATTCTGCCGTGCACCTGTTCAATAACGCACTGTCCTGTAATCTTCCAGCCCTTTGTTATGTGAACTCACCCTCCCTCATTATATCCCCTCCCTGCCATCACTTGCTGCCTGTCACATTTATCGATTGTGCTCAAACTGCCATTTACATGGATTTTTTTCTCCCTCTCTCTTCAGAGGGGAATAAAACTGATATCCATAGACTGGCTTAGCCTAATTCACCGAGTTCGCTCGACAAACAAAAAAAACCTGCGTGTCTTACAGCAAAGCTCCGAGCAAGTGAGCTGCAGATCGTCTGACTGGTTCCTGCCGCGTGTTGCTGGTAAATGTCAAAGTGCCAGTCTCTTTCCTTGCGGATTGTATATTAATTGTGATGTTGCCAGAGGTCTCTAAAAAACCAGCAAGGTGATCACAGAGACCTCTTTTTCTGTCTTCCCGAATACCGTTGCTACAGTAACCTGCGCCAAGATTTATTTTTTGACTGAAGCGTGAAGTGCACCATTATTTCAACAACCATTTGTAATACTCCACAAACTCCCATCCTAGCTTCAATGAGACGTGCGGAGAGGTGGATGGATAGACACATGGGTGGGCTGATGTGAAGGAATTAGAGATGGGCACAAAGATAGACGGACAGATGGACAGAGGAAAGATTTCTCAAACTCTGACCTACATTTAACCTGAAGGAGGAGACTAGCTAATTAAAAAGTAACTTTTATTAAAGTGACACTGAAATAGAAAAAAAGGTATGATATAATGAATTGGTTGTGTAGTACGGATAATTACTAGAAAATTAGTAGCAAAGAAAATAGTCTCATATTTTTATTTTCAGGTATATAGCTTTTTTTTATAATATTGCATCATTCTATTCTATTTGCAGTTTACACACTACACACTGTATTTTAAACTATGAAACAGAGCAGAGCTAATTATCCTTTGAACTTCCCTGCAGTAAGGCTGGTTGCACAGTGGGACGTTAAAGTCCCATGTTACAGCAGCCAGTAACGCAGCCTAATTTACAACACTGTAAAATCAATTGTGCTGTTCACAGTGCACACGTTACATTACATTGTAACGCAGCACGTTTAAATAGAGTGATCAGACGTCCCGAATTGCCCAGGACGCGTCCCGGATTCGGGGTCAACTGTCCCAGGCTGCATGAGGTCCTGGGAAACGTCCCGGTTTTAGCAGCGGGACGTCCCGGCCTCGGGACTCTGGCTACTCTATCCTCATGAAGTGGCAGCGGCGTCTATAGACGCCGTGCCAGTTCATTGCCCGCAGCCCCGCTCCAGCCTCCTTATTGTCTTCCGGTGTTGTTCCGACACCGGCAGGCAGAGCAGGGCTACGGCAAGATGGCTGCCTAAGCCCTGTACTGGAGACTATTTGTGTCTCCAGTACAGGGCTTTGGGCGCCATCTTGCCGTAGCCCTGCTCCGCCTGTCAGCAGGGGAGACTTTGAGAGGATCGTCCAGGGGAGATGCGCGCCAGAGGAGTCTTCTGCCAGGTGAGTAAATGCTCTTTTTCCAGGTGAACTTTGCCCACAGTGCATTTATTTTCTGGTGACATGTTTGCCCGGAGTGCGTTTATTTTCTGGCGACATGTTTGCCCAGAGTGCGTTTATTTTCTGGCGACATGTTTGCCCGCAGTGCGTTTATTTTCTGGTGACGTGTGCCCGCAGTGTGTTTATTTTCTGGTGACATGTTTGCCCACAATGTGTTTATTTTCTGGTGACATGTGTGCCCGCAGTGCGTTAATTTTCTGGTGATATGTGTGCCCGCAGTGCGTTTATTTTCTGGTGACATGTGTGCCCGCAGTGCGTTTATTTTATGGTGACGTTTGCCCGCAGTGCGTTTATTTTCTGGTGACGTTTGCCCACAGTGTGTTTATTTTCTGGTGACGTGTGCCCGCAGTGCGTTTATTTTCTGGTGACGTGTGCCCGCAGTGTGTTTATTTTCTGGTGACATGTTTGCCCACAATGTGTTTATTTTCTGGTGACGTGTGCCCGCAGTGCATTAATTTTCTGGTGATATGTGTGCCCGCAGTGCGTTTATTTTCTGGTGACATGTGTGCCCGCAGTGCGTTTATTTTCTGGTGACATGTTTGCCCGCAGTGCGTTTATTTTCTGGTGACATGTGTGCCCGCAGTGTATTTATTTTCTGGTGACGTGTTCCCGCAGTGCGTTTATTTTCTGGTGACATGTTTACCCGCAGTGCATTTATTTTCTGGGGACATGTGTGCCCGCAGTGCGTTTATTTTCTGGTGAAATGTTTGCCCGCAGTGCGTTTATTTTCTGGTGACGTGTGCCCGCAGTGCGTTTATTTTGTGCTGACATGTTTGCTCGCAGTGCGTTTATTTTGTGCTGACATGTTTTCCCGCAGCGCGTTTATTTTGTGCTGACATGTTGCCCACAGCACGTTTATTTTTGTGCTGACATGTTTGCCCGCAGTGCGTTTATTTTGTACTGACGTTGCCCACAGTGCGTTTATTTTGTACTGACATGTTGCCCACATTGCATTTATTTTGTACTGGCAAGTTGCCCACATTGCATTTATTTTGTACTGACATGTTGCCCGCAATGCGTTTATTTTGTGCTGACATGTTGCCCATTGCATTTATTTTGTGCTGAAATTTTGCCCACATTGCATTTATTTTCTGGTGTCTGGGGTAACTGTTGCTGCATTTATTATTTAATGGTCATAGTTGGCTATGCTTGCTGCTTTGGGGTTACGGTATACTATTAAATAGCATCACACAGTTTCTGCACACCCATGATGTGAATCCTTGTCTGACCACATCATGGCGTAAACACTGCTTTCTTATAGTTACATAGTTACATAGTTATTTTGGCTGAAAAAAGACATACGTCCATCGAGTTCAACCAGTACAAAGTACAACTCCAGCCCGTCCCCCACATACCCCTGTTGATCCAGAGGAAGGTGAAAAAAACCCCACCAGGCATGGTCCAATTAGCCCCAAATGGGAAAAATTCCTTCCTGACTCCAGATGGCAATCAGATAAAATCCCTGGATCAACATCATTAGGCATAACCTAGTAATTGTAGCCATGGATGTCTTTCAACGCAAGGAAAGCATCTAAGCCCCCTTTAAATGCAGGTATAGAGTTTGCCATAACGACTTCCTGTGGCAATGCATTCCACATCTTAACCACTCTTACTGTAAAGAACCCTTTCCTAAATAAATGGCTAAAACGTGTTTCCTCCATGCGCAGCTCATGTCCTCTAGTCCTTTGAGAAGGCCTAGGGACAAAAAGCTCATCCGCCAAGCTATTATATTGCCCTCTTATGTATTTATACATGTTAATTAGATCTCTTCTAAGGCGTCTTTTCTCTAGACTAAATAAACCCAGTTTATCTAACCTTTCTTGGTAAGCGAGACCTTCCATCCCACGTATCAATTTTGTAGCTCGTCTCTGCACCTGCTCTAACACTGCAATATCTTTTTTGTAATGTGGTGCCCAGAACTGAATTCCATATTCCAGATGTGGCCTTACTAGAGAGTTAAACAGGGGCAATATTATGCTAGCATCTCGAGTTTTTATTTCCCTTTTAATGCATCCCAAAATTTTGTTCGCTTTAGCTGCAGCGGCTTGGCATTGAGTACGATTATTTAACTTGTTGTCGATGAGTACTCCTAAGTCCTTCTCCAAGTTTGATGTTCCAAACTGTATCCCATTTATTTTGTATGGTGCTAGACCATTGGTATGACCAAAATGCATGACTTTACATTTGTCAACATTGAATTTCATCTGCCATGTATGTGCCCATATAGCCATCCTATCCAGATCCTGTTGCAATATGACACTATCTTCCTGAGAGTTGATGATTCTGCACAATTTTGTATCATCTGCAAAAATAGCAACATTGCTCACTACTGCATCTACTAGGTCATTAATAAATAAATTGAAGAGCACTGGACCCAGTACAGACCCCTGTGGGACCCCACTGCTAACAGTCTCCCATTTTGAGTACGATCCATTGACCACAACTCTTTGTTTTCTGTCCATTAGCCAGTTCCCTATCCATGAACACAGACTCTTCCCCAGTCCTTGCATCCTCAACTTTTGCACCAGACTTCTGTGGGGAACAGTGTCGAAGGCCTTTGCAAAGTCCAAGTATATCACATCTACAGCATTCCCAATATCCATATTAGCATTCACTACCTCATAAAAGCTGAGCATGTTAGTCAAACAGGACCTGTCTTTAGTAAACCCATGTTGATGCTGAGAAATAAGATTATTTTCTACTATGAAGTCATGTATAGTATCTCTTAGTAACCCCTCAAATAGTTTGCATACAACTGATGTTAAGCTTACAGGTCTATAATTTCCTGGATCAGATTTTTTGCCCTTCTTAAATAATGGGAAAACGTGGGCTGTACGCCAATCCACTGGGACTCTGCTAGTTGCAAGAGAGTCACAAAAGATAAGATAAAGGGGCTTAGCTATAACTGAACTTAATTCTCTTAGGACCCGAGGATGCATGCCATCCGGGCCAGGTGCCTTGTCTATTTTTAATTTATTTAGTCTTGCCTTTACTTCTTCCTGCGTTAAGTATTTAATATTACAGTTAGAAGATTGAGACTCTTCTGCCTCTGTAATTTGCAACAGTGCTGTTTCCTTTGTGAAGACAGAAGCAAAGAAAGCATTTAATAACTCTGCCTTACCTTGGTCGTCCACCATCGAGTTCCCACCCTCATCCTTTAGGATTCCTATACAGTCAACCTTTCTTTTTTTAGAGTTGATGTACTTGTAAAACTTTTTTGGGTTAGATTTGATATCCCTAGCGATTTGATTTTCAGCTTCGATCTTTGCCAGCCTAATTTCTTTTTTACAATTTTTATTGCACTCCTTATAATTGCTTAGTGCAGCCTCAGTCCCCTCCTGTTTTAGGACCTTATAGGCATTCTTTTTCCTCTTCATTTTATCCCTAACCTTTCTATTCATCCATAGAGGCCTTTTTTTATTCCTAGACATTTTGTTTCCATATGGGATATACATACTACAATATTGATTGAGAATACGTTTAAAAGCTTGCCATTTCCCTTCAGTGTCGTCCCCTTGTAGTACATTATCCCAGTTCACCAAACTTAGTGCCTGCCTAATTTGATTGAACTTTGCTTTTCTAAAATTCATAGTTTTAGTGGTCCCGCTGCCCCGTGGCCTATCAGTCACCAGATCAAACGTTATCATGTTGTGATCACTATTTCCCAAATGTTCTTGAACCTGCACATTTGATACATTATCTGGTCTATTAGAAATGATCAGATCCAGTAACGCATTCCCCCTAGTTGGTTCCGTTACCATTTGAGTCAAGTAATTGTCCTGTAGTGCTGCCAGAAATCTGCTGCTTTTACCAGAATGGGTAGCCTCAATACCCCAGTCAATGTCTGGAAAGTTGAAGTCGCCCATAATTATGACCTCGTTTTTACTTGCAGCTTTTTCAATCTGCTGTAGTAATCGCAGTTCTGCAGCTTCATTAATAAGAGGTGGTCTGTAGCATACCCCAA
The DNA here is from genome assembly GCF_040937935.1 of Hyperolius riggenbachi. NCBI lineage: Eukaryota > Metazoa > Chordata > Amphibia > Anura > Hyperoliidae > Hyperolius > Hyperolius riggenbachi. The sequence continues at coordinate 65,292,000 of NC_090650.1, read as the reverse complement.
TAAGCATTAGGCAACTTTTATTTCCACCATGAATATTTACCCAAACGGACTCCACATCTTCGCAATCTTCCTCCATCTCATCGTTGAGGACAGCTGTAAAAGAATTCTTAACAAAGAGACAAACCCCTCCACCTTTTTTCCCTGATCTATCCCTCCTAAACACATTGTATCCTTTTAAATTAGCTATCCAGTCATGGCTTTCATCCATCCATGTCTCGGTTATTCCCACAATGTCATAGCCTTTGTCATTCAGAATGAACTCTAGTTCGTCTATTTTATTTGCAAGGCTCCGAGCATTGGTTACCATGCACTTTATATTTTTACCAACACATTTACCAATTTTGTTTACACGAAATGAGCTACTTGAAGTTTTACCAACCTCCTTAATCTTTACACTGTCTCCACCCCCCTCTCCACCCCCCATAATGTTAGGCTCCCACTGTCTTTTTACCAGTTATGCCTCACTGTTACATCATTATGTTAGCTCCGCCCATACAATGTCATGGCCACACCCATTTTTAGGCGCGGCGCGCTACGCGCACCGCATCCCCCCATTATTCGTCGTGGAGCGCTGCGCGCGGCGCTCCCCCCCGCCCCCCCCCCCCCGTCCCAGGTTAAGCCAACGAAAATCTGGTCACTCTAGTTTAAACAAAGTGCTGCATACTGTACGTTATACTGGGCTAAGCAGCGTTAGACTGTTTGCACATGCTCAGTAATGTGGGAGGAGGAGGTCTCCCCTCCTCCTCCGCAGCCAGCCACATGACTAATTAATATTCACTGCACTGCAGAGACTCGTGGTAGGACTGTAGTGTTGTCCAGATCATGAGCGAATCGTTCATTTGATCCGGATCTTTTTTGTGAGTCGAATCATCCAGATCATCACAATGAAAGATTCGGTTCACACTGGATGTCTGTCTGGAAGAAACAGGAACATGCAGAATGTACAGTGCAGGGAAAGTCCTGTCATGCTTGTCATTTCACCCAGTCTGCTTTCCTAGTACAATGATTCAAATGATTCTGTTCAAAGATCCGGATCTTTTCAATGATCCGATTCAAATGATCCGAATCCTTAAAAAGATCCGGACTTCCTATCACTAACCTGGAGCGGCTGCTTTAAGAGCTGCATAACGCAGCTCAATCTGACGTCCAAATTCAACACCACCATGCGTTGCGTTAGGGGCACGTTATGCGACCATAACGTCCCCTAAAACACAAGGTCTTAGTGTGTAAGTAGCCTAAAAGCTTATTTGAAGCTGTCTATCACTGTTGGGTAGGAGAGCTCAGAGAAGCTCTTTTGCATAGATAACAAGTGTAGGGTCTTAACTCTTTCTGTCATGGGAACAATATCAGACTCTGTTCTTTGCTACTATTGTTCTATTTCTTAGCTGTACTATACATATCATAAGTTTATTTTCACTTCAGATTCCCTTTAAATACATTAAAATAGCATAGGCTACAGATATATTGATTACATTATAAACACATTTCAAATAAGAAAATAATAAACAACCTCTGCTCAATCAGTAGCTATTGAATTGAAAGGCTGTTTTTTTTTTTTTTTAATTGTGTTTAAAATGTAGTTGTTGTCCTTAGCACTTGCACCTTGTCATTAGACACTTTTCCCCTGATAAAGCCCCCATCGAGAAGGTGAAACGTGTACGGATGGTGGTGGGGTCTATTTCTTACATTGTATCAGTAGTTACTTCTATGAGCAAGCAGCGAGGAGCTGATCCTTGCAGACAATCACATATAAGTGCATATGGATCATATACTTTACCATGTGCCCTCTCCCTTTTTTGCTTGAGGTTCAATCTTATTAGTATATCTGTAGCCTACGCTATTTTAATATATTTCATAAAAGTTACTTTTCAAATAGCTAGTCTCATCCTTCAGGTTAAATTAGTGTGTATGTAGATGGACAGATAAACGCATATATACTTTTTAAAGAGAAACTGTAGTTAAAATAACGTAATGCATAAAAGTGCTTATTTTTCTTCCGCTTTTTTTTTCCAATAATTATTTATATATTTTTTAATCATCTTTCTTTACCCTGAATTACCTTCTGAAATTCATCACAGACAGGTGGAGACATCTTTAGCCCTGCCAGGTGATCCCTGCTGAATGTTGGTTTACTGAGAGGTCCAAGGCCAGTACAAAATATACTTTGGGCTGTTAGCACGCCTGTGAAAAGCCCCTCAGCACGTCTAAAAAAGGTTTTCGCGCACTAATTTGCGCACGAAACGCATTGCGCGCAAGGCTTTGCGCGCGCACTGCACAGAGCGCAGGGCGCTCCACGCGAAGTGCCCATTAAAGCCTATGGGACTTAGCGCGCGCATAGGACTTTGCGCATGCAAAACTTTGCGTGTGGTACTTAGCGCACGATCTGATTGAGAAAACCGGTGCTAACCTACTTAGCACCCTGGTTAGCGTGCCTAAAGACTTTAGACATGCTAAGTAGGTTACCACCGCATAGTGAATCAAGCCCTTAGTCTCCCAGAATGCATAGCTAATCAGCCTAGGCTACACATCACTGGGAGAGCAGCGCTACATTCATTGATCAATTTCTCTTCAGCATGAAATGATGCATGGTTATGAATGGATTATGAGAAATCAGTTGAATTTTCAAATTGTAATTGTGTGACCAAAATTTTACATATAGTTTTGATTATCGTAATTAGCATATTACGATCATTACTAATAATTTTATCGAATAGCAGAATTGGTGCTATATTATAGCTGAAATTGTCCAAAAGGATCAATCAATTGGACACAACGAAAAATTTTGGTAGCAAGGGCTTGATTGGGTGCATGGCGGTAATGATGCTCGATATAGCGATGACCAATGGGCACCAGGCTAGTGTCCCCCCCTCCCCCCAACCCATGTGCAATGGTAAAGGGTCACCTGTCTGCTGGTGCGACTCCTGGGCTGGCCTTCTTCGGTGTCCCCCTTACTGCAAACACCTGTACAACGTCACAGCAGCGCATGTAGCAACTTTGCTACATGGGCCGGTGTCACATGATACAGATGCTAAAGGTGACACTGGAAACTGAAGGAGGAAAGGATTCGTACAGGCACGACAGCAGGGTCGTAGCAATAGCCATAGCAGCCATAGCAGCTGCTATGGGGCCCTGGAGCAGAGGCGGTACTTACTGTATTTACAATTGACTTTCTTGTGTTCCCCACCCTCAAACTTTGATCTAAAAATTGCCCAATTAACTCATCACCATTGGGTAGGGGCAGGTGGCGTTGCTTAAGAGTGCCTCCATCTGAGGGTCCCATAAAAGTTTTGCTGTGGGGCCCCAGGATCTCTAGCGAAACCACTGCATGACAGGTAAGTCTTCAACACTGCAGAGGGGAGGTACAGATATACTTAGAGGGCAGCAGCAGAACAAATTCCAATAGAATTCATGCTGAAATGTATTAGAAATTGGTATGTAGTGTGTGGGAAGGCAATAGATCCTTTTCTGATCAGATTCAGTCAGAAAGGGACTTTCTAATGGTCAATCTGTTGGCAGATCGACAGGTGAATGGACACGGAAGCCGCACCATCCTGTGACATCTCGTTCGGGGGCGGTGGTACAGCGATCGTTGGCTTCACGCCGCGATCAGCGTTTCTCGTCCCCGCAAGGGGACATGAAGCCGCGGCAGCTAGGCGACCCTGGACATCCCATGCTGTTTCTAGGGCCAGCCGAAATAATGTGTTAAATCGGGATCGGAATGCCGCCTTTGCACGATCACCGGTAATAGCCGGTAACCGTGCGACGCTAAACGCTCCCATTCACTTGAATGGGAGCGTTTAGCAGACGAGTCCCGAATGCTTGGCAGTAAATGCCGCCAAGTGTCCTTGTGAACAAGCCCTAACTCTGCTGGCAGGTGAGCAGCTGTGGTTCACACTTTAATGCAAAATGCAAATTTAATACAAAATGCAAATTCGCGGAAATGCGATCACCACACATACGATAGAAGTCATTGGAGGTTGACATTACTAAAAAAAATTGTGAAATTGTGTTTGTGTTTTCATATGTGCCAAAAAAAAATAATTCTTACATGTGAGAGTCTGAGAGTGAAAAAGCGCAGATGATGCACATAATGTCCAGAAAAATCACATACGGAAAATTATGCATGTTTTTGCCTGAACAAGTGTAAGCCCTGCCTTTCCAATTCCAGATGGTAAGGGTCTGTACACACTGGCTACGTTGCGTTTTTAAAATCACATGCCTTTTTTTTTAAATGGCAAGGCCTTTTGAAAAATCATGAAAATCATGAGGACCTGTACACAGTGGTGTGATAGTTTCTTTTTTTTTTTTTTTTTTTAGAAAAACACAATATCGATGACTACTTCAGCGCTGCGCTTGAAAAAACGCATGAAAAATGCAATGCAACGCGATTCCATTGCATTTTTCAGAGGTTAGTTCCCCGGAGACTGTGCAACTTCCTGTTAAAGGACTTTCAGCCAATCGCCAATCACAAGAAAAACGCAAACGCAATGAAAAATGCAAGCATGCAATTTTAAAATCACATCAAATGCGATTTTAAAATTGAATTGCGCTTGTGATTCCGCTTGACGCTTGTGTCCACTACATACAGATTTGCAGCATTTACAATCCAATCTTTTCCTTCCTTTTTCTCTCTTTCCCTTTTTTCCATTTCTCTTCTTACTCTAACTATTCTTGCCTGCCTTCAAGTAGGCAATTCTGTTTTCTACAGTTTTCTTAGGCTTCGCCTTAATGTATGTGTTCAAGGTGGAACCTACGCTTTGTTTCCAGAGCCCAACAGCACAATATTACATAATTTTGCATGTGAGGCCATTGGTGGTGCATTGGTGACACAACTTGTGAGGCCAACTGGGCTATCTCTGTGATTGTATATTTCTCAATGGTTCATACCTTTATATTTGATGATATGCAACTGGTTTACAAATGTCTGTATGTCACGAAAAATGGAAAATTTTGATAAAAATTTTGAAATAGAAAGTGTGGTTTGAAATAGAAAAATAGAATATTGCTCTTAGCCTATGTTAGCGGTATCAGGCTACCCTAGTGTTTTCCTACATGTCTAGCGCATAAAGGTGCTCACTATAAAACGACATATTCATCTGACACCTGTCTCATTATGGTGCAGTATATTCTTGCAAATCCATCAATAAATGTGTTCTTTCAAAATGTGTGCATGAAAAATTTTCTAAAACATTCTACTTCTACTTGTCTATCAAATAAATTGAGGCGCGTGCCTGTCAAATAAACATTCTTTAGATGGCACCTGTGGCTTACTTGACTTCTGATTCTTTCTCCTCAATCTCAGTAAATACATAAAGTACACACTCCTATCTCACTATGATACATGGAAGGTTAGGGCTGTCAGTGTTCCAATTGTTTAAATTATTTAAGTAGAGTGTCTCAGTATGCTGCATTTGAAGTACTGTATTTTTCACTCCCAAAAATTGGTAGAAAAAGTCCCTGCATCTAAGCCAAATACAGGGAGTTCCCAGCTTAAGAACACTCACCCATACGAACCGGTGACCCACCACGATTGGGGACTCCCTGTGTCCATCTCCACCCCCTACCAATGTCCTCCTTCGCTACCCCGTGCATACATATAAGTAGTGACAGTGTGCATCACCTAATCCACGGCTCCAGTGGCAATCACAGACATCTCCTCTCCTTCACTGTTCCCCTAGTGCCAGTTTCTACTGATGACTCCATCAGCAGAAGCTGGCATTAGGGGAGCTGTGCAAGAGAGAAGAGGTCTGTGATCGCTGCTGGAGCTATGGATGAAGTGAGCCATGCTGCCGTTACTTATATTTATGCATGGGGGAGCAGAGGAGGATATAAGAGGACCGGAGGGGAGCAGAGGAGGATGCAGGGGTACAGAAGATGAGCAGAGGAGGAAGCAGGTGTACAGAGGGGGAGCAGAGGAGGACGCAGTGGGACAGAAGGGGGGCAAATGAGGATGCAGAGGGACAGAAGGGCAGCAAAGGAGGAACAGGGGAAAAGAAAGAGGACACATGTGGGAGCAAAGGAGGACACGGGGACAGAAGGGGACACAGGGGGATAGAAGGGGACACATGGGGGACACATGAGGACTCATGGGGACATAGGAGGTACAGTGACCAGATTTTTCTAGGCTCAACCTGGGATGAGAACTGGATGTGTCCATGACCGTGGTGGAAAAATGGGCATGTCCATGACACGGTGTGTTAATGTAACTCTGAGGCAGTGGGCCAGAGTTTCCTCCCAAAACACAGACAGACAAAGTGACACTAAAGGCAATGTCCCCCAAACACATAAGAAAGCAGTGTTCCCTCAATGATGTGGTGAATTGGGAGATTTGCATAATGGATGTCAGTCCATGACATGACCATGTACTCTGTAAAGTGCTGTAGAAGATGCAAGTGCTACATAAATACATAATAATGATATGGCGGGACATTAGACTTTGACTGGCCGGGATTAGATTGTGAGCTCCGCCAAGGTCATGATTACATTTTCTGTAAAGTGCTGCCTTAGATGCCAGTGCTATATAAATACATAATAATATCATAGGACATTAGACTATGACTATAGTGGGATTAGATTGTGCGCAAAATCTGCTGATGCTGAAATGCAGCAGAAAATGATTACTTCGACTCCGCAAACGGTAAATGAGACAAACATTACCTCATGCAGCCACAGAGTCCCACGGCTGGGACACCCGGTGGCAAAAAGTGGGAGATATCCTGGGGCACATTGCAGCCTGGGACAGGGGACCCTGTACCTGGGACGTGTCCCAGGTAAAACGGGATGTCTGGTCAGGGTACAGGAGGACACATGGGGGACATAGGGGGACACAATAATTGGAAGAGAACATCTACAAGACACTCTTGCACCATGGATGCACCAGGTCTAGTATATTTCTTTCCCTGGTTTTTACCCTTTAAACCTAGGTGCATCTTATAGTCTGCAGTGTCCTATATGCTGAAAATTTGCGATTGCATTATGGTTAATGGAAAAGCAATGGAAAGCATTTAAAAAAACATGTAAATCACAAGTCAAATGCATGTCAGACACATGGTAATCTTCAAGCTATACTATAGACAAAAGAAATATGGAATATAAATACGCTTTATAGATCTTTAGACAAAGTTATATGAGATAATATTTTTTGTGTGTGTGAACACTACCACCTATTGTCTCATACAGTATAGGCATTTAATTTCCCTTTCTATTTTTTTCCTCCTACAGTACATCATTAAACATCCTTACTGTAAATTATTTAGATAAAAATCTGCAGTTTTAACAATGACAAGAAATCTTTCTCAATGCTTATATTTCCTAGATCATTTTGCAATGATTAGAAATGTAGAGCATGCCTCATGGGACATGAAACCTCATACCTCTCTATTTTTTAAAACTTATTAGTACTCATGGCTGATATTCTCGAACTGAAAGGAATAGGGCTGTCGTGCTTCGAAATATACCTCCTCACTTACCGGTACTTGTATTTCTATGCTACTACCATCTCTTTTATCTCTTCTGGTTCAAATATTGATTACACTCCTCTGCTAAGGTGGCCATACATCAGAAGATTTGTCGGCAGATTGGCCATCCGATTCAATTATTATAATCAGATCAGTTGAAAATTGGTGCTGCCAAGAGCATGCCCGATCGACAATGCGACCAATTCCGGGCCTGAATTGGTCGCATGTATTGATAGGACATGCTACAAGATGTAGGGCTGACTTGCTTGATCCGGTGTGCGACTGTAATGGCATACGATATAGGGATGAGTGACAAACGTGACGGAACCCCCCTGCGATATCCGCCTCATGTAAAATTCCCCCCCAGTGCCCGGTGCAGTACACTTTACCTGCGCAAAAGGTGGATCAGCGCAACACCAGGCCGCCTCCGAATGGCCTCCATCAGAGATGCGCTGAGCCCCCCTAGGAACTACAAATGCACCTTGAACCCAAACAGAAGCTCTGCATATACACCAAAAGCATGGCTGTTAAGTGGGAGCAGCTGACCAAAAACGAATTAAATTAGTACATAGCAAGGAAATGAACAGCGCTACTTAAAAACAGGCAAGTGCCTACCTGCAAAAGAGTGCAAGCCCCACTTGTGGGATATAATACACACCGAGCATACACATGACCTGTCTACCACTAGAGGATGTTGGTTTCCTGTAACAGCTTGCATGCAACCTATTAAGCACTCGTCCCTCCCACTGCGAAGAAGTCAATCCTCCATGGGAGGGGCCTAATACTAACTAAATCCTAACCTATGTATATGCATAGCCTGGGTGCGGCTAAACAAGTAAAATCGAAAATTGCGCAAAAGGTGGATCAGCGCAACACCAGGCCGCCTCCGAATGGCCTCCATCAGAGATGCGCTGAGCCCCCCCAGGAACTCCAAACGCACCTTGAACCCAAACAGAAGCTCTGCATATACACCAAAAGCAGGGCTGTTAAGTGGGAGCAGCTGACCAAAAACGCTTTACCTGTTAGTTTTTAGCTCCAGGCTCTGTCCGCATACACATTCCCCACGTGGTTGCTGGCGAAACGCCACCCACCCACCTCTGTATATATTACGACAACCACCAGAGGCGTGTATGCGGATGAAGCCCGGCGCAAGCGATGGACAGGTAAAGTATACCACACTGTGCATGGGGGGTGGCATTTTACATTAGGGGGGGACAGCTGAAATTGATCGGGAGTCAACAATGGTGTATGGACAGACAACAGATCTCTCTCTGATCAGATTTTATCAGAGAGAGATTTGTCTCCTGGTCAATCTTCCCATACATCTTCTGATGTATGGACACCTTTAGTGTTAATCATAGATCCCGGCAGGCTACATAGATGGTAACATGTCTGGTCTGTGGCATGATTAAAATGAACTTAAGAAAAAATTAAAGAAAGTAAAGGTGTCCATACATCAGGCGACTTGGCAGCCGATCGACCATCCAATTCAATTATCATAATTGAATTGGATAAAAATCGTTGCCACCAAGTGCATGCCTGGCCAACAAAGCGACCAATTTCGAGACAGAAATTGGTCGATTTGTCTATTGCGCAAGCTGCAAGATGTCGGCCCGAAGTTGCTTGGTCGGGTGTGCGGAGGTACGGCAGCTATTTCCGGAACGAGTGACGAAACCTCTGCCGCAATGTATAAATGTGCCCCTGTGTGCATTTATACGTTACCTGTCCTGTTGCAGCCTCAGCGCGATGTCCTGTAACCTACGGGCGGCAATCCATACACCCTACTGGCGCCAGCCACTATGCGCCGACGTCAGATGCTATGTGCCAGTAGCGCATACGGAGAGCCGCCCGGAGGTTACGGACACCGCGCGGAGGCTGCTGCAGGACAGGTAATGTATAAATGCACACGTCGGAGGGGGCACATTTATACATTTGGCAGTGCGGACGAGGCGGGCTCAAACGATTCCTGAAGATTTCATGCTGGAATCGGCCTGTAGTGTATGGGCAGAATCGACAAGAGACAAATGTATCTCTATTCAGATTCGATTAGAGATAAATTTGTCTCTTTGTCGATTCTGCTTAATTGTCAGATGTATAGCTACAGACCTATTGAACTTAATTGAATGTAATAGTGCCTACATTGTCTATAGTATTGGGGCTAAACACATTAGGCAGTAACTTTGAAACACTGAATTTCCAAACAATGGTTTATTTTAACCTTTCCACTGAATTCCTATTGGACCTCACAAATAGACCAATACGAATACCCAGCAGAAAATTCATATGAACCACTAAATGGGCTCTGATTGTGGACTGCAACCAGTAGCATAGCTGAGGAGCTTGGGGCCCCCGTGTGAGTTTCACATGGGGCACCATGCACTGTATTGATATGAAATCCAAAACCTACCAAGAACAGTTTCAGTGTGAGAGAGGTGTGGTCGGAATAAAATCTGGCTTATACGCAAGTATACAGTATTTGCAAGTATTTAGCTTCATTTGAGCCAGTTACAGTGCATCACTTGGACAAGTATGAAAATAATTTCCTTAAGTCCATGAAAAGTCAGGTATACATCCAGAAACAATGAATTACAGCAAAATGTATGCTGTGTTAATTTTACAGTCCAGCTTAAATTTGGATGAAACTTCTTATTGACCACTTGAAGACCACAGGTTTATACCCCCTTAGTGACCAGGCAATTTTTTTTTTTTTTACAACTCAGCACTCTGCAGCTTTAACAGTTTACTGCTCGGCCATACAACTTAGCAGCCAAATTAATTTTACCGCCTTTTCATGCCACCAATAGAGCTTTCTTATGGTGGTCTTTGATTGATTAATGCCATGATCAGCTAAGTGACAGGGCTGTGCTAGATTGCAGTGCTGTACAAAGGTATATTTGCTTTTTTAAATTACAGCCTGCCAGCTCCGATCATGGCTGGCAGGCTGTTAATGGCTCCCCGCTCTGTTTACAAGCGCACGCATTCCCTGCTAATCCCCGCCTCCAGGACTTGATGCCAATCGACGTTAGGTCTTAAATGGTCCTGGAGGCACCACTCTTCCACCGCCCATAGGCGTGAGGTGGTCGGGAGGTGGTTAACTGGAAAAAATAAAATAAATCATCCAATAAGAAAGTATTTATTTAGCTCTCCTGTCCTGTTGTTTTTTTAGTGTTCCTTTAATTTTTCTATATAGCTTCTAAGATAATCTTGGCACGCATAAAAAACCCTTTAAAAAAAATTGGTTAATAGCTGGTGAAGGACAAGGAGCAGAGCACCTAGAAGCAGCTATACACGCACTGGAACAAACACAAAACAACCTATCTATCTGTTTCTCCATCTGCAGCAGCAGCCAGCTGCACCTCTTCCTACACTGACTCCATGCAGAATGTAAACTGGCCACCGTGTGGGAGTGGCTTGTGTTTGAAAAATGTCTAATTGGTCATCCAGTCCCATCTGATTTCAGGGTGAAGGGTCAAAATGGCTCCATGGGAAAGTATTGGAAAATTGTGAATGGCTCGTATAGTTTGCGTTGTTCTGGTACCATCTGCCAGGGGACGTGTTTGGCCATCCCTATATTTGACATCTCAATGCAGAGACACCATACAGTTCTAGAGAGTGGGTGTAACAAGAAGGCAACTGAATACTTAAACAGATAAAAAATGGGTTGAAGAACCAGCGATACACACCGATTGCCTGGAATTATCTGTTGTTCTACGGATCAGAGGAAAATGGCGCACAGCGCTGATGCTTAAAAATGGTGCCGCATATAAAACATAGGCTTAACGTTATTTAATGTTTATAATGTCTGATAATGGTGCACAGAAAAAAATTGTCAAAGAGGGCGCACAGTGACGATGTTTATCAATTGCGCCGCATATAAACCATACAACAAACGTTATTTAACATATCACTGTTAAAAATCAGATAGATGTCGCAGATCGAGGATCAAACAAATACTTAACGTTATTTAACGTTATTTAAATCTTCCTGTGTAATGTACAGTGCTGTACACGCTAAATAACTTTGATACACTGTGACTGTGCATTGCGCAGAAAAATGTAATTATACCTAAAACTTAATAAACTGCGATCGGTTTATCTGTATTTTGAAATGTAAATTTACCCATCGTGATTGTATTGCTCCTGAAGAAGGGCGGCCCTGTACTACTCCTGTGCAAGCACGCTCTCTTGCACGCTCACGTGTGTGCAGTATGAAGCCGCACGTCTTCGGGAGGTCACGGCTCCCGAAGACTTCCAAATATCCTTTCGGCGGGGATTGAAACGGGGGGGGGGGGGGGGGGAGGGAGCCAGCACAGGATAGAGAGCACTGAGAGAGGAGACGGAAGGCTCTATATGACCCAGAGCCTTCCCTCTCCTTAGGTAAGTATTTGCTTCATTTTTTTTTAAATGCGGTTCCCATTCACTTTAATCCTTCCAGGTAATCTTTGTACATAGAAAGGTGGCCACTAATGATACAATCTTATTTCTGTTATTCCCCACAATGCAACTAGGTTACACAGTAAACTGTCAGGAACACGGTCATGACATCACACTGTTGGAGTAGTTTTACCACAATATCAACCATGCAGCTGGCCCTACTCCCTGATGATCTGTTTGAGAAAGATAAACGATTTCTTGTGGGAAAGGGGGTCTCAGTTACTGATTGAGATGAAAGTAGTTTTAAATCAGGATGATACCATTTATTGGCTAACTAAAAATAAATAAGAATAAGCAAGTCAGTCAGTCCAACTCCCAGGTCTGTGAGCATGGAGTAAACAAGGATCCTTATCTCAGCTAACAACCTCTCACCCCATTTAGATGTTCTGTTTCAATTGAGGCATCTTATTGACATGTATTTATGCTTGAAAAAAATCTGTTTTCCCTGTTGATGTTGCATGTATATGGCTGTCTGTACCACCAGCCTGCAAACTAACAGGATGTAAGCCCGACGATGGCTGCAAGGCCGAAAGCTTGCTTATTCTTAATTATTTTTAGTTAGCCAATAAATGATTTAAAACTTCTTGCTTTTACTGATGGCTAACATGGTGCAATACCCTACTGCTACTACTATGATTGAAATGAAGTTCAGTCTTGGGTAAAAGTTCCTCTTTAAAGAGAAACTGTAACCAAGAATTGAACTTCATCCCAATCAGTAACTGATACCCCCTTTCCCATGAGAAATCTTTTCCTTTTCTCAAAAGGGTCATCAGGGGGCTCTGTATGGCTAATATTGTGGTGAACACTCTCTCACAAATGATGTCAGCGCCTCACAGCTCTGAGGTCCTGACATAACACTGTGGGAGCCTTGTTGCATTGTGGAAAATACCAGCTGTTTACAACTGCCAAAAAAAGCAAGTAGCATCTCCTGCCAGTGACATCACCTGTCAGCAGTAAAAATGTCACCATATGATAAATGTCTGAATGTAAATCAGGGAGAGGAAAGATTTTACAATGAGCAAACACTGACTAAATCATTCATACATAATTATTGTAAAAATTAAGCACTTTTTATTACATTGTTTTCACTGGAGTTCCTCTTTAAGAAGCTATGCTATTTTATTACTGTATGAAGAATACGATCATAGTTATTTTAGTGATGTGTAGCTCTCCTTCCCCTACCCACTGCATCCAGTGATCACCTAGATCTTTGTCTAGCTTAAAGTAGAACTAAACTCAGAACTTCCCCTCTGCTCTAAAATAAATGAATGTAATGAAGTTTTTTTTTTTGCATAAAGTTTATTGTGCCATGGCACAATAAACTTTATGCAAAAAAAAAACTTAATTACATCCTAAAAAAAGTGAACTTTACCTTGGTCTCACTTAGGCAGAGGGCACTGAAATGGTTAAGCTTCAGTGTTTACTATATGAGAGCTGCTTCAGCAGATCTATCTTGCAGTCTATTCACAGCTGCTGCTAAGACAATTTGGCTGAGCAAGAACAGGATACAGAAAAGTGAATTTCTTCATCAACTATATGTGGAAAAAATACTTTTCATTGTGCACTGTGCAAGAGTTTGGATCTGCTTTAGGAGAAGTATCAGCTAAAAAGGCAAGTGGGTGGGTTTACGCTGTACTTTCCTGGCATATAGATCTAGCAGGAAGTACAGGTCCCCTTACTGTAAAAGCACTGACACTTAGATTAAACAAACTTCATTATGAAAGTATAAAAGAAAGCATGCCCCATGGACACCTTCGATAAATACTGTAGAATGTCCAGATCGTTTTGATGGTGGTGTGCTTTCTCCAATCCAAAAGCAGTTTCATTGACTAGAGACGTCTCATATCTAAAACTGCTTTTTAATTAAACTCAGCACAAAACAGCATTCAATAATATAATTACAGCGTTTCTACATTATGTTATTGTGCTTTTTATGTTCTCCCCTTTCTTGAGAATCATTACAGCTTTCAATGAAAAAAACTGAACCTATTGATCTTTTATTTCATTGCAAACTCTGTACTTTGCTGCAATTTTATTTTGGCATTTGAATTAAGTGTCTGCAATTATTTTCTAAACCCCAAAGCCTTTACGATCTTTGTCTGAGCTGTAGGTATTGGTTTAAAGATTAACTTTAGCATTTGCACATGGACATAACAAAAGAGGTTGCAAGAAGCCCTGGTGGCCTTTGCTGATATTCCATTATTTCCGATCAATACATTTTGCTGTTTATTATTTTTAACAGAAATGTCAGGAATATCATTTCTGTAAAATCAGTCATGTTAAACGATATTAGTTGTTGAAGAAAGGACATGTCGGGTGTCGGATTATTACCAGCAAGTATTATTCTATTTGAAATAAGTATTGTATACTTAAAGAGAAACTCCGACCAAGTATGGAACTTTATCCCAATCAGTAGCTGATAACCCCTTTTACATGAGAAATCTATTCCTTTTCACAAACAGACCATCAGGGGGCGCTGTATGGCTGATATTGTGGTGAAACCCGTCCCACAAAGAAATTCTGAGTACGTACTCTTGGCAGTTTCCTGTCTGTGAACCCTGTTGCATTGTTGGAAATAGCTGTTTCCAGCTGTTTCCAACTGCCAAAACAGCAAGCAGCAGCTACATCACTTGCCAGCAGTAAAAATGTCACCATGTGATAAATGTCAGAATATAAATCAGGGAATTAAAATATTTTACAATGGGCAAACACTGACTAAATAATTTCTACATAATTATTGTAAAAATGAAGCACTTTTTTATTACATTATTTTCACTGGAGTTCCTCTTTAAGTAACCCTGATTGGTTACCACATTGACATTTGGAGAGTTAATATGCTCTTAAATAAGGCAATAGCATGTCTACTGGCATGTTTGTTTGCGGCTGTTAGATAAAAGGCCATACAGTGATGTTCAGTTGTTCACAGTACAGAAGAATCTAAGGTCTACACATTCAGGAAGGTTGCCCTAATTCTGTTGATTTGGGTGAAGGCTGTTTCTGGGGGATTGTTTTGTTTGGGGTACTTGGTTTAGATTTGTAAACCTCTTCTTAAAGCCTAACACCACCAATGAAAACCTCCTCCTGATGGTCTCCAACCAATATAAACCCTTCCTGATGCCTAGTCTCCCAGCAATGTAAAACCGTTCCTTGTGCCTAACCTCCAACGAATGTCAACCCCTCTCTGATGCACAGTCTCCTAACAATGTAAACCACTTTCTGATGCCTAACCTTCCACCAATGTAAACCCCTTCCTGAGGGATGTCTACCCTCCCACCAATGTAAACCATTTCTAAAAGTCTAAACTCCCGCCAATAAAACCTCTTCCTGATGGCTAACCTCCCACCGATGTAAACCCCGTCCTTGCACATAAACTCCTACTTATTGTAAACCTCTTCCTGAACCCTAATTAAAACCTCTATCTAGCATTTTCACTCTCCTGATGCCTAATTCTAACCTTTCCTACTGTCATCAGCTTTTGGACCCAATACTTTAACCTTTAACTCCTAACAAGTAAATCTATCCTCCCCTTACCATACCCCACAGCCTTATCTTCATAGTTCACAAGTTATCCTAACCATGTACCCTAACTGATAGTCACCTTCTGTTATCAGCATTATTACCAGCTAGTTTTATTCTATTTGAAATAAGTATTGAATACTTAAATAACCCTGATTGGTTACTACATTAACATTTGGGGCGTTAATATGCTCTTAAATAAGACAATAGCAAGTCTATCGACTTGTTTGTTTCCTGCACTCTAGATAACAGGCCAGACAGCAATGTTCCCAGTACAGAAGAATCTAGGATCCACACATTCAGTAAGTTTACCCTACTGCTGTTGATTTGGGTGAAGGCTTTTGTTGGGGGCCTTTTTTGTTTGGGGTACTTGGATTACATTTGTAAACCCCTTCCGAAAGCATAACCTCCCACCAATGTAAACCCCTTCCGAAAGCCTAACCTCCCACCAATGTAAACCCCTTACTGATGATGAACCTCCCACCAATTTAAACCCCTTACAAATGCCTAACCTTTTACCAATGTAAACCCTTTCCTAAAGCCTAACCTCCCACCAATGTAAACCCTTTCCTAAAGACTAACCTCCCACCAATATAAACCCTTTCCTAAAGCCTAACCTCCCACCAATGTAAACGCTTTCCTAAAGACTAACCTCCCACCAATAAAAACCTCTTCCTGATGGCCAACCTCCCACCAATGTAAACCCCGACCTTGTACATGAACGCCTACCAGTGTATACCTCTTTCTGAATTCTAATTAAAACCTCTATCTGTAGCATTTTCACTCTCTTGATGCCTAATTCTAACCTTTCCCACTGTTATCCACTTTCAGACACAATACTTTAACCTTCAACTCCTAACAAGTAAATCTAACCTCCCCTTACCCTATCCCACAGTCCTTATCTTTATAGTTCACAAGTTAACCTAATCATGTATCCTAACTGATAGTTACATTTTGTCATCTTCAGTGGCACATGACTCATATATTAGGGTTTACATTGGTGGGAGGTTAGGGATCAGGAAAGGGTGTACATTAGTTGGAGGTTAGGCTTCAGGAAGGGATTTACATTGGTGGGAGGTTAGGCTTTAGGAAAGAGTTTACATTGGTGGGAGGTTAGGCTTTAGGAATGGGTTCACACTGGTGGTAGTTTAAGAATCAGTAAGGGGTTTCCGTTGGGGCTCCCAGTAAAGGTTGGGGTGTAACAATGGCCGTGGGGAGGGGGGGTTTACAGGATATACGCAGTGGTAACCCTCAATGTGCAGGGTAGCACACCTGAGCAGTATAATATATACCTGCTATAGTATTGTTTTTTGTTTGTCCTATTCTGTTCCCTGTAACCACAGGTAGAGATGGCTCAAATTGTTCACTGGCAAACAGTTCCCGGCGAACAACGCATGTTTGTGTTCACGTCTGTTTGCAAACTTATGGTGTGTTTGACCTGCCCCTATACATTATAATGGAGCCAAAAATTGACCCTCACCCCAGTCAGCAGACACATGGCAGCCAATCAGCTATCCCTCCAACCTGGACCACCCTCCCCACCTATCAGAAAGCCAGCACAGCAGCCATTTTACACTCTGCCTGTGGCTGCTGTGACTGAGACTGGGGACAGAGCTGTGCTGCTATTAGGGAAAAGGTATGTTAGGCCTGTGTTTTGTGTCCCCACTCCCAGTGGAGTTTCTTGCTGCTACAGTACCAATTCACCATCTGCATAACCCCAAGAACCCTTTAAAAGGCTGTGTTTTGATCTTGTGATATTGCTGTTCAATGTGTCCACACAGTGCACTTTAGCTGTTGCAGACAGGTGCAGTCAGTGCTCAGTGCTACAGTGGTTCACCCTTCTAAAGGCTGTTTCACTTCCAACACTTCCGCGCTGTTATGATCTGTGCCTGTGTCATCCTGCTGGTGGCAGCACTGAGGAACTTGAAGTGGACTTCCGCTGTCTACCAGCAGATGGCTCTCATATTGCTGGGAGCTGTGCAACTCCCCGGCTCACCAGCAGATGGAACTGTGGAATGTTCTGGCCAGTCACCTGATCAATGTGCTGCATATATAAGGATGGACTTGCTAGCAGCACATTGCTAGGTCATTTTGTCTTGTTCCTGCAGTGTTGTGACTCTGGCCATCACTCCTGTATCCTGAACTCCTGGTACAGTATAATCTCTTGCCTTCTGATTCTGTACTTCTTATCTATTCTGATTGCCTGGTTTGATTACTGCCTGTCTGACTATTCTCTCGTATGCTGATTTGATTATATGCTCCTGTATATAGTGTGTGTTATGTATCATTGTACGTTTTGTATAGATAGACTATAGGTTCAGTTAGTTGTGGTGCACCACGTGTAGGTTGTGTATAGATTGTATGTGTTTGGTGATCTGTGTTTGTACACATTGCATAATTCTAAATAAACACATTTATCATTTCTACTCCGTTGTACAGACGTCTGTATTTCAGTGTGATCTTCTGGTTTTGTTTAAACCTAAAGGATTGCCATGCAGAGATCGTGGATCTGCCAGTCTGGTTCTAGTCACGACCACGATCTGCATGGTCAATCCTTACACGCGCTCTCTCTCCCGATGGAGGGAGATCGTATAGACGGCGTCCTTCAGCCCGCACATTGATACTGACAGTCTGGCCAGCCAGAGAAGACATACCACTACAAAAGCCTCGGTGAAGGGAAGTGCACAGCGGTGTAAGCGCGGGATGCCGTGGCTACAACCTGAAAAAGACAATAACCTGAAGGGGCAATAGTGGATGAAGAGTTGATGAGTGCTGCTAAGCAGCGTCGAATAATGTGAAGTTTGCAAAACGTCTCAAGTCTTGGTTTGAGCTGCAGCGGAGCAGTAGAAGTGATTATTGACTGCAAAAGTTGTGATATCAGTCAGTGCTAAGTAATATTCGTGAAGCTGCAATTAATCTGTGTGAAGTTGCAAAACGGGGGGAAGTGTCCCCATTAGAAATACACACAGAGGAACTGAGCTGCCAAGTGAGGATCATTGATAACTGGATTATTTTTCATTGCTAACTCAACAGAATAATTATTCATAACCTGGCCAAGGACTGTGTTTTGTATGTGTGAGTTGCATGGATGATAGGAGCGCTTCAGTTTCAAAAAGGCATTATTTTTAGGGGGGAGGGAGTTGGGTTTTGGGTTTTTTTTCTATGTGTTTTTGATACTACAATAAATTACATAGTTACATAGTTATTTTGGTTGAAAAAAGACATACGTCCATCGAGTTCAACCAGTATAAATTAGATGTGCATAATGAGTGTTTGGATCCATTGGTTGGTTGTACAGTGATTTCTGCTTTTTAGAGATTAAAACACGAATCTGCGTCAACTACATAATTTTTGGTGGGACTTTTGCCATGGATCCCCCTTTGGCATTCCACCGCCCAGGTGTTAGGTCCTTGATACAACATTTCCTTCACTTTGTGGCCAGAAACAGTCCATATAGTTTTTAGAATTCACCTACCCATTGAAGTCTATGGCGGTTTGCCCGGTTCGCCTGTTTGTGAACGTTTGCGGAAAATTTTATGTTCACAACATCACTAGCCACAGGCTCAGTTGCAATTCTACTTCAGACTCCAAAAGTCTTTTTAGAATGTCATGCCTAGAAGACTTTGCAGCCAGAGGCAGGTATACAGCACAGCACATGATTTGCTGGAAAGAAAGAGTGTGTGTGTGGGGGGGATCTTTACTGGCAACAATTGATAAGAGGGAATGATGTGCTTTACTGGCCACACTTGCTATGGGGGTAAGGAATGGGTACTAACTAGACTGATTATACTTGCCATGGGAAGGGGCAGAAAGATGTCCTACTAACCACACTAGCTATGGGGGGAGTGATAGAGAAGGGGGCCTTATGGAATTTTTGTTGAGCGCAACTGAGCTGAGTGACTCTGTACCACTGTGCAAGTACAAGGCATACTCGTTCACTGACAGGAGCAAGGCCGCAAACTACCAGAGGGTTCAGTCTTGAGGAGGACGTGGGAAGCCTTTGGAGTCAGTACCTGACTTATTCTCCTGTGGATCTCACAGGTTTGCTTTAAGATATATACATATACATTTAGACTGACAGAGATAAAGTCAGGGCATTTGTAAAAACTACATCTTGTTGTTTGCAGAAGGCTAGAGGATACTCTACTTTCAAACTATTAGGCGCCATTTAGCAACACAGAAAGTGGTGAAGTGGCAATCAGACTGATTATCCCTTTATGGAGAATCGATCATCCCTTTATAACTAACAATTAATGTCAATAATGGTGATTGCAGAAAATAGTGACTTGTTACGAAAGTGGTGATCATTAAAGCTGATCGCTAGTTTTATTTATATGCTGAGGAAATCACTTTCAGTGTGTTACCTGGACTGAACATGAACCATAAAAAGGGAATAGTTGGCTGATGAGATCAGAAAAAAAAACAACCAAGAGTGGGAAGGGAAACACTTACCGCATCCTGCCACATCGCTTCTCTCTCCCTGGCTCTGGTCCCGCTAATGTACATGCTCTCCTCTTCTCCTTCTGCAGCTGCCAATATACCGAAACAGTGCGGCCCCTTGCACTACACGGTTCCAGTCCTCCGTACTTCCTGTTTGGCTCCGTACTTCCCGATCACCTGTTCTGTTAACATGTGAACCCAGTGCACATGCGCTGATGGAGTCAAGCAGTAACAGAACCACTAGTCAGGAAGAACGGAGCCGACCAGAAAGTATGGAGGACTATATAGAGGGAGGTGGCTGCAGTGTAAGCATATATCGACAGCTGCAGGAGGAGAAGAGGAGCACATGTGCATTAGCAAGACTGAAAGCAGGGGACGAGGAGCATGGCTGCAGGATCAGGTGAGTGCTTGAAGTGGTAGTGTAATGTAGTTAGTGGGGCAGCAGGGGTTAGTGTAGTGTAGATTGAGGAAAAGGTCCATAAGACACCCCTGCACCATAAACACATTTCAACTCTCTAAACCTAGGTGTGTCTTATAGTTGAGTGTCTTGTAGTCCAAATATATATGTTTCAGCAGAAAACTCTGCCCAAATTTGGCTGCTGCATTTTCATATGTACGTCTGCACAATCTTACCTAAGAATGAGGAATACCGTATATACTCGCAAGCAAGCCGAATTTTTGACCCCCCAAAAGTGGGCCAAAAGTTGGGGGGTCGGCTTGCTTGCGAGTCATGGGTGGGTGGGTGTGTAGGTGCTGTCCCTCCCCGCTCCCCCCGCGGCCGCCGCCGCTGCTATTACCTTAGGCGGCGCCGCTTCCACTATCCCCGTCCTCCTCCGGTAACTAATTCACAGCAGCGCGCCCCTCGCTGCTGTAATGACGGAGGAAACCATAGAGAGCGGCCGTTACTATGGGAACCGTTCTCTATGGTTTCCTGCGTCATCACAGCAGCGAGGGGCGCGCTGCTGTGAATTAAATAGTTACCGGAGGAGGACGGGGATAGTGGATGGAAGCGGCGCCGCCTAAGGTAATAGCAGCGGCAGCCGCGGGGGGAGCGGGGAGGGACAGCACCTACACACCCACCCACCCATACTGGGGCACTATGCTAGCTATATGGGGCACTATGCTAGCTATATGGGGCACTATACAAGCTATACTGGGGCACTATACTAGCTATAATGGGGCACTATACTAGCTATAATGGGGCACTATACTAGCTATAATGGGGCACTATACTAGCTATAATGGGGCACTATACTAGCTATACTGAGCACTATACTAGCTATACTGAGCACTATACTGGCTATACTGAGCACTATACTGGCTATACTGAGCACTATACTGGCTATACTGAGCACTATACTGGCTATACTGAGCACTATACTGGCTATACTGAGCACTATACTGGCTATACTGAGCACTATACTGGCTATACTGAGCACTATACTAGCTAAACTGGGGCACTTCACTAGCTATACTGAGCACTATACTAGCTATACTGAGCACTATACTGAGCACTATACTAGCTATACTGAGCACTATACTAGCTATACTGGGGCATTTTACTAGCTATACTGAGCACTACCTACCTATATTGGGCACTATACTAGCTATACTGGGCACTATACTAGCTATACTGAGGCACTACCTACCCATACTGGGCACTATACTAGCTATACTGGGACATACTGGGGGGATCACGCGGCCAGCGTTTCCTACCCCCGGCTTATATGAGGGTCAATCATTTTTTCCTGTTTTTTGGGGTAAAAGTGGGGGGGTCGGCTTACATGCGGGTCGACTTGCTTGCGAGTATATACGGTAAGTTATATAAATATTTATTAGACACAAAGATGATGGAGATGACTTTGCAGATGATTTTTCAGACTTGGAGACGCTCCAAGTCAAGAAAATCGTCTGCACAGACACTACTGTATATTTTTGACCTGAGAAAGTGGGTAGGCCCCACGAAACATCATCTTGGTGCCCCATAAGTATTTATATTCTCTATTCCTTGTTCTGTAAGGCTTTTTTTTCCTTTTAAACAGTTTCCGATGATGTTATAGCCCTGGAGCACCTCATCCCACTCATCTCAGACCTCCCCTATATCTATACATCAACCCCCTGGTACTTATATCTAGCCTTTCTGGTTTTACTTTTTCTTCAGAGCGACGGACGACACTTTAAAGAAGATTCCTGATTGCAACCGCATGGAGATGAAATTCTCTATATGCCCTATATTGTAGTTGCCATCTAGCAACCCATGTTTGTAAGTAGCACTTTCTATAACAAATATCCAAGTGCTTTAAGTACTACACTATATTTGCATTGCAAGGCCCATATGCAATTCACTTTTTCATCTGCGTTTCTACTAGGAGATTTTTCAGTTTCTTTTTAAAATAACTTTTCAGCATTTTGCAAACAAAAAAGCACCAAAAAGTAAAGAAAATTATTTTTGCATTTTAACGGGAGTATTAAGAAAAAAGTGGAAAAAATTAATTATTTCTCAGTTTTCAGTCATTATAGCTTTAAAATAATACATGCTACCATAATTAAACCCGCATATTTTATTTGCCAATTTGTCCCGGTTATTACATCATTTAAATTATGCCCTTATAACAATGTATGGCATCAATATTTTACTGGGAAATAAAGGTGAATTTTTTCAATTTCCGTCCATCACTATTTACAAACTTATAATTTAAAAAAAAATTAATATTTAAAAAAGTATAGTAATCTACTCACATGTATGTTAAAAAAGTTCAGACCCTTAGGTATCGATTTATGTTGTTTTTTTTTTATTGTAAATTTTATTTGTATTAAAAGTTTTATTTGGGATTTTTCGGAGTGGGGAGGTAAACAGGTGATTTTAAATGTAATTGATTGTGTATATATATTTTTTTAAAAATCTATACAGATGTAGTTTTACTACTTGGCCACAAGATGGCCACAGTGATTATTAGATTTTTCGTCCTGTAAGCGAGATCTCTCACTTACAGGTACTGAAGCGGTGACGTGGGACATAGAAAAATTGTGGCTTTTCAGAGAAAGCCGACGTTTTTTCTTAGGGGGACATAGATCAATGAATGGGATCTGTATTCCCATTCATTGATCTCAGGGGCATCGGAAGCGCGCGGCGCCACAGCAGCAGTGCAGGCTATCTGGATGGATATATACGTCCAGATAGACCTAAGTGGTTAAAAAGGATTTTAAGAAAGGGTGTAAAAATATCACCTAGGTGAAAACTCAGGAGCAAAGGTGAACTGCATATGAGCCCAGGGCCTATATGCAATTAACTTTTTCTCCTGAGTTTTCACCAAGGTGATATTTTAAAACTTGTCAATAAAATGCATTTTAAACCACCAGAAAGCAAGAAAATACTTAAAATAATTTTGATGGCACTTTTTAACCTATTTTTTGTTACTTTTTCAATTGCAAAGAGTGGAAAAATTAGTCTAAATAGAACATGAAAAATTATCTCCTAGGAGAAAACTCAGGTGAAAAAGTGAATTGCATATGGGCCCTGGGCACATATGCAAATAACTTTTTTTCCTGAGTTTTCCCATCTTGAAAAGTTTGTAGTTCAGGCGGACAGTCTTCATGTTATCGTAATTAGATTTTGCTCGGATTCCCACCTGGACCGTCAAGATGAATACACCACCAAAGAGGTAAGTCTGATCTATATGTAACCGATAGATTGATTGCCATATTGATAAAGAATGCCTTAGTTAAATGTCATTTTCATTATATTTGAGGTTTCTATCAAATCTTATGTCTAAACTATTGACGCACACCTTTACAACCCTTTACATGAAAATGATAAAAAAAAAATGTTTTATTTATTTTAATATAACTAGTAGCTCTTGTTTTTTTTTCATCTTCTCAGCAAAGTATGACTAGCATTGATTTCATTTAACATTTTATCCAGTGAACTAGAGAAGAAATATTACCTCTTTGAGTACCAGCCAAAGGTCATGTAGCTAATACTGACCTCTGTCAGCCGTAACGCATTGCACAGAAAGAATTGACAATTACGGTTCCACTGTATTTTGTAAGACTCCAGGGGTCATAGCAATGAAATTGTTATGCTGTAGCACAACCATATTTTAAGGCTTGTTTAGCTGTGCTGAAGCAGAACAAGATCCCTGGATTAAATGTAGCTGTGTTAAAATGCAACCCAGAAAACCATGTACTGTATGTCATAGAAGGTAATATTGAAAAAAGTGCACAAAGTAATTTGCCCATTATAATGTATTATATGTAAGATTTTTTACCTACACTGACTCAACAGTTTAGCTCTTATAAGCAAACCTGTGATTTAAAAAAAAAAAAGTTTGATACTTACCTAAGTAGAAGAAAACTTCTGGATCCTCGAGAGGCTTCTCCAATCCTTCTTGAGCCCATATTGCATGCTCAATGCTGCTGCCTATCACAGCAGTTATCACGTGATCTGGTGCGCGCTAAAGGTTTGCGCGAGATCACGTGCATGTTTTACATGACACGTGCAAATGATCACACGCAAACCTTCGCTTATCACGCAAAGTAACGTTGTGCGCATGCAAACCTTTGCGCGCGGCAGATCGCGTGATAACTGCTGTGATAGCATTTATCACGATTTAGTGAATCGAGCCCATTGTGTGATCCATGCTTTTGCATATTTATTGTATACTAGCTGGTTGCCCGCCGTATTGTATGTATTTGGTTGGTGTTGGCTCCGCCCACTTTTCTAACCCTAACACACAATGACTCAATGACCTAGTTTGTGAGCTTTGCGTTGTTTGGCATCAATAATTTGCATTGAAATGAAACAAATCTGATTGGCTGTGGCTCCACCCTCTTTTCTGATTTTGAACCCCAGTCACCAAATGACCAACTGTACCAGGTTTTAAGCTTGTGTCCTTAACAGTGCAAGAATGGCAGCAATTGAATATTACCCTTGAAAAGCAATAAATGAATTTGGATTGGCTTTTGTAGGCTCCACCCTCTTTTATTAATATTAATCCCAGTCACCCAGTGACCAACTGTGCAAAGTTTGAGAACCCTACCGTTAACAGTGTAAGAATGGCTGTAGTTTACATTTTCCCAGTGAGATTTCTATTTGTCTCCGCCCACTGATGACCCAGCATTGCCTGGGTATGTATTTGGCTGGTGTTGGCTATGCCCACTTTTTGTAATAGTAACAGACAATTACTTAATTACTCAGTGACCAAATTTGTGAGCTTTGCAGTCTTTGGCATCAATAATTTGTATTGAAATAAAACAAATCTGATGGGCTGTTTGTGTCTCCACCCCTTTTCTGCATTTGAACCCCAGTCACCCAATAAATAACTGTACCCAGTTTGGGGCTTGTGCCATTAACAGTGCAAGATTGGCAGTAATGAAATACTTCCCTTGAAAATCAATAGATTAATTTTGATTGGCTTTTGTAGGCTCCATCCACTTTTATGAATAATAGCTGATGAATCGGCGTTGCCCAGGTATGTATTTGGCTGGTGTTAGCTCCGGCCACTTTTTCTAACCCTAACACACAAATACTCAATGACCAAGTTTGTGAGCTTTGGGGTCTTTGTCATCAATAATTTGTATATTGCCATAGAAATTAAGCAAATCGGATTGGCTGTTTGTGGCTCTGCATCTCTCCGGCATTTGAACCCCAGTCACCCAATGACCAACTGTAGCAGGTTTAAGGCATCTGCTATTAATAGGGCAAAAATGGAAGCAATTTAAATATTCCCCTTGAAAATTAACAGGTGAATTTTGATTGGCTAGTATAGGCTCCACCCACTTCCCATAATATTAATCTCAGTCACCCAGTGACCATCTGGGCAAAGTTTGAGAACCCTTGCCATTAACAGTGTAAGAATGGATGCAGTTTATATTTTCCTAGTGAAATTTGTTTTTGGCTCTGCCCAATTTTTGTAACCTTGACACACAACCACTCAATGACCAAGTTTGTGAGCTCTGGGGTCCTTGGCATCAATAATTTGTAATTTACCAGTGAGATTAAACAAATCTGATTGGCTGTTTGTAGCTCTACCCCTTTTCTAAATTTGAACCCCAGTGACCCAATGAGCAAATGTACCAGGTTTGAGGCTTGTGCCATTAACAGTGCAAGAATGGCAGCAATTTAAATATCCCCCTTGAAAACCAACAGGTGAATTTTGATTTTCTTTTTAGGCTCCACCCACTTTTTTGAATATTAATCCCAGAAAATCCCAGTGACCAAGTTTTAAGCTTTTGGGTTTCTGCCATCAAAATTGTGTGAATGGAAGCAGTTTATCCAGTAAAGTAATCTGATTGGCTGTTTGTGGCCCCACCCCTTTAGTGCATTTGAATCCCAGCCACTTCATGACCGACTGTAGCTGGTTTGAGGCTTCTGCCATTATTAGTGGAAGAGTGGCAGCAGTTTCAATATTTCCCTTAAAAATCAATAGGTGAATTTTGATTGGCTGTTGTAGGTTCCACCCACTTTCCTGAATATTAATCCCATTCATCCATTGACCAACTGTGTCACGTTTGAGAACCCTGCCAATAACAGAATGGCTGAAATCAAACTAACACATTTGATTAGCTGTTTGTGGCTCCGCCCCCTTTAGTGAATTTGGACCCCAGTCACCTATCAGCTAAGAGGCCTCTGCCATCAACAGTGTAAGAATGGTAGCAATGTAAATATTCCCCTTGAAAATCAATAGGTAAAATTTGATTGGCTGTTGGCTCCACCCACATTTCTGAATATTAATCCCAGTCACCCAGTCAATCCCAGGAATACCTTGGGGTGTCTTCTTTCTAAAATGGGGTCACTTGTTTGGTTCCTATACTGCTCTGGCATTTTAGGGGACCTAAACCGTGAGGAGTAGTCTTGAAACCAAATTTCTCAAAATGACCTGTGAAATCCTAAAGGTACTCATTGGACTTTGGGCCCCTTAGCGCAGTTAGGGTGCAAAAAAGTGCCACACATTTGGTACCGCTATACTCAGGAGAAGTAGTATAATGTGTTTTGTGGTGTATTTTTACACATACCCATGCTGAGTGGGAGAAATATCTCTGTAAATAACAATGTTTTGATTTTTTTTACACACAATTGTCTATTTACAGAGATATTTCTCCCACTCAGCATGGGTATGTGTAAAAATACACCACAAAACACATTATACTACTTCTCCTGAGTATGGTGATACCACATGTGTGGCACTTTTTTGCACCCTAACTGCGCTAAGGGGCCCAACATCCTATGAGTACCTTTAGGATTTCACAGGTCATTTTGAGGCATTTGGTTTCTAGACTACTCCTCACGGTTTAGGGCCCCTAAAATGCCAGTATAGGAACCCCACAAGTGACCCCATTTTAGAAAGAAGACACCCGAAGGTATTCCGTTAGTAGTATGGTGAGTTCATAGAAGATTTTTTTTTTGGTAACGTTAGTGGAAATTGATTTTTTTTTTCACAAAGTGTCATTTTCCACTAACTTGTGACAAAAAAATAAAAACTTTTATGAACTCACCATACTCCTAACAGAATACCTTGGGGTGTCTTCTTTCTAAAATGGGGTCACTTGTGGGGTTACTACACTGCCCTGGCATTTTAGGGGCCCTAAACCGCGAGGAGTAGTCTGGAAAGCAAATGCCTCAAAATGACCTGTGAATAGGACGTTGGGCCCCTTAGCGCACCTAGACTGCAAAAAAGTGTCACACATGTGGTATCGCCGTACTCAGGAGAAGTAGTATAATGTGTTTTGTGGTGTATTTTTACACATACCCATGCTGGGTGGGAGAAATATCTCTGTAAATGACAATTTTTTGTTTTTTTTTACACACAATTGTCCATTTACTGCTAGGTGGGAGAAATATCTCTGTAAATAGACAATTGTGTGTAAAAAAAAAATCAAAACATTGTCATTTGCAGAGATATTTCTCCCACGCAGCATGGGTATGTGTGAAAATACACCCCAAAACACATTATACTACTTCTCCTGAGTATGGCGATACCACATGTGTGAAACTTTTTTGCAGTCTAGGCGCGCTAAGGGGCCCAACGTCCTATTCACCGGTCATTTTGAGGCATTTGCCTTCCAGACTACTCCTCATGGTTTAGGGCCCCTAAAATGCCTGAGTACGGTGGTCATTTTGAGGCATTTGGTTTCTAGACTACTCACGGTTTAGGGCCCCTAAAATGCCAGGGCAGTATAGGAACCCCACAAGTGACCCCATTTTAGAAAGAAGACACCCCAAGGTATTCCATTAGGTGTATGGTGAGTTCATAGAAGATTTTATTTTTTGTCACAAGTTAGTGGAAAATGACACTTTGTGAAAAAAACAATAAAAATCAATTTCCGCTAACTTTTGACAAAAAATAAAATCTTCTATGAACTCATCATACACCTAACGGAATACCTACTTTTTTCTAAAATGGGGTCACTTGTGGGGTTCCTATACTGCCCTGGCATTTTAGGGGCACAAAACCGGGAGGAGTAGTCTGGAAACCAAATGCCTCAAAATGACTGTTCAGGGGTATAAGCATCTGCAAATTTTGATGACAGGTGGTCTATGAGGGGGCAAATTTTGTGGAACCGGTCATAAGCAGGGTGGCCTCTTAGATGACAGGTTGTATTGGGCCTGATCTGATGGATAGGAGTGCTAGGGGGGTGACAGGAGGTGATTGATGGGTGTCTCAGGGGGTGGTTAGAGGGTAAAATATATGCAATCAATGCACTGGGGAGGTGATCGGAAGGGGGTCTGAGGGGGATCTGAGGGTTTGGCCGAGTGATCAGGAGTCCACACGGGGCAAATTAGGGCCTGACCTGATGGGTAGGTGTGC
The DNA here is from genome assembly GCF_040937935.1 of Hyperolius riggenbachi. Classification (NCBI taxonomy): domain Eukaryota; kingdom Metazoa; phylum Chordata; class Amphibia; order Anura; family Hyperoliidae; genus Hyperolius; species Hyperolius riggenbachi. Next base: position 65,263,347 of record NC_090650.1, on the reverse strand, counting down.
TAGGGGGTGACAGGAGGTGATTGATGGGTGTCTCAAGGTGTGATTAGAGGGGGGAATAGATGCAAGCAATGCACTGGCGAGGTGATCAGGGCTGGGGTCTGAGGGCATTCTGAGGGTGTGGGCGGGTGATTGGGTGCCCTAGGGGCAGATAAGGGTCTGATCTGATGGGTAGCAGTGATAGGGGGTGATTGATGGGTGATTGATGGGTAATTAGTGGGTGTTTAGAGGAGAGAACAGATGCAAACAATGCACTTGGGAGGTTATCTGACGGCGGGTCTGCGGGCGATCTGATGGTGTGGGTTGGTGATCAGATTGTCCACAAGAGGCAGGTTAGGGGCTGATTGATGGGTGGCAGTGACAGGGGGTGATTGATGGGTGATTGACAGGTGATTGACAGGTGATCAGTGGGTTATTACAGGGAAGAACAGATGTAAATAATGCACTGGCTAATTGATAAGGGGGGGTCTGAGGGCAATCTGAGCGTGTGGGCGGGTGATTGGGTGCCCGCAAGGGGCAGATTAGGGTCTGATCTGATGGGTAACAGTGACAGGTGGTGATAGAGGGTGATTGATGGGTGATTGATGGGTAATTAGTGGGTGTTTAGAGGAGAGACCATATGTAAATAATGCACTTGAGAGGTGATCTGACGGCGGGTCTGCGGGCGATCTGATGGTGTCGGTGGGTGATCAGATTGCCGGCAAGGGGCAGGTTAGGGGCTGATTGATTGGTGGCAGTGACAGGTGATGGGTGATTGACAGGTGATTGACAGGTGATTGACAGGTGATTGACAGGTGATCAGTGGGTTATTACAGGGAAGAACAGATCTAAATAGTGCACTGGCTAATTGATAAGGGGGTGTCTGAGGGCAATCTGAGCATGTGGGATGGTGATTGGGTGCCCGCAAGGGGCAGATTAGGGTCTGATCTGATGGGTAACAGTGACAGGTGGTGATAGGGGGTGATTGATCAGTGATTGATGGGTAATTAGTGGGTGTTTAGAGGAGAGAACAGATGTAAACAATGCACTTGGGAGGTGATCTGACGGCGGGTCTGCGGGGGATCTGAGGGTGTGGGTGAGTGATCAGATTGCCCGCAAGGGGCAGGTTAGGGGCTGATTGATGGGTGGCAGTGACAGGGGGTGATTGATGGGTGATTGACAGGTGATCATTGGGTTATTACAGGGGGGATAGATGCATACAGTACACAGGGGGGGGGGGGGGGTCTGGGGAGAATCTGAGGGGTGGGGAGGTGATCAGGAGCCCCCAGGGGGCAGATTACGGCATAAAAAAAAATTGTGTTGACAGATAGTGACAGGGAGTGATTGATGGGTGATTAGGGAAGTGATTGGGTGCAAACAGTGGTCTGGGGGTGGGCAGGGGGGGTCTGAGGGGTGCTGTGGGGGATCAGGGGGCAGGGGGGGCAGATCAGTGTGTTTGAGTGCAGACTAGGGTGGCTGTAGCCTGCCCTGGTGGTCCCTCGGACACTGGGACCACCAGGGCAGGGGGCAGCCTGTATAATACGCGTTGTATACATTACAAAGCGTATTATATGCTTTGCATGCGGCGATTGTGGGGTTAACAACCCGCCGGCACTTCCGAACGGCTGGCTGGTTGTCGTCGCGGGTGGGTGGAGCCAGTTGCCAGGGGAAGCGCGCGTCACCAGTGACGCGATCGCTCCCCGCACATGCCGAAAGGACGCAACGCTGATTGGCGTATTGCGGTCCTTTCGGCGTCCACTTTGCCACCGCCCTTCAGCTGTGGGCGGTCGGCAAGTGGTTAAGGCCAGTTTTACACTTATTTTCTGTGTTGTGGTGGGGATGCGGTGCTCCCGCCGCATCCCACCACAATGCAAAAAATGACAAACATATGACCCTGCGCAGAGTGCGCCAACAGGGTCATATGCATAGCACCGCTCCCCGCTCAGTGACGTACTCTCTGCTGGGGAGGAAGTAAGTCACTGGGATTTCCTTGGATTCCCATCATATGGCACATGCGTTTCAATTCTTGCAATTCCCATTGAATCCAATGGCTTCCATTGCCGCCGCATTGCAGCAGAAGTCATGTGGTAATGTGCTGCAGACTTTGCATCAGCTCGACAATGATTTGGAAGCTTTGCATTGCCCCATACGTTACCCTGCAGTAAAAAAAGGTAACATAATGCAATGCAAGTGTAAAAGAGGCCTCAACAAACACGTTTATTTCAATTATTTTGTGCAATCCTGAGTGTTTCCTTGCAAGTTATCTCCTGTCCTGCTCCCGTCTTGTCATGATGACATGCATGCACAGATCGTACCACTCACTGTTAACTTCCTGAGCGTTACGCCGCTCAGGAGGTTTTGTTACTTTTTGGCCGAATTTTTAATAATTGTGCCTAATGGCTATAAACCCTCTAGCTAGCACTAGGCTAGCTAGAAGAAGTCTACGGCACCCCCCAATCCCCGCCGCTCCCCCGTTTATACGTTACCCAGCCTGGATCCAGCGATCGGCGCAGCCTCCCCGGACAGCTCCGGTCTTCACTATGGGGAGGATCGCAGATGACGTCATGCGCAAACCCGATCCTCCCCATAGAGAGACTGGAGCTGTGCCGTTATGCTGCGCAATTGTTGGATCGAGGGTGGGGGGGTTACGTTACGTATAAACAGGGGGATCGCGGGGGATCGTCGTCGGGGATCCAGGGGTGCCGGACACTCTTACTAGCTAGCCTAGTGCTAGCTAGAGGGTTCATAGCTATTAGGCACAATTATTTTTTATGGGGGACTTCTGGGGCCACAGAGCGGTATGCCAGACACAGTGTCGGGCATACCGCTAAGGACGTTAATAACAGCGTAATCACAATTTCATACTGAAAATTTCTGAGATGATTATTTGTAGGTGTATGCAGGTGCCAATGCCCTCAGGTGGAATTTAAAAGCGTACCCGATTTAATGAGTGACATGATGAGACAAATATTGCTACTTGTAGTACCTATTCTACTTAGGACTTCCCCATGTTAACTTTATTTATTTTGTTTTGCTTTGCAAAGGGTAAAAAACAGTGCTTTTATCTATGCAAATAAGACAGCCTTAAAAACTGTGGAATGCTCTTCTGAAAGCAGGAATAAAGACTCATGATAACAACATTAGGCCAGAAACCCACTAGGGTCTGATTGCGGCTGAACGGCAGGCCGTGGGAGGACGGCGTGGGACTCAGACAGGTTTATGCTGCAGGAGGAAGCTGTGGGTGAGTATTAAATCTTCTATTTTTTACAGCTCTGGTTTACATAAAGATTCCATACATGCTTCTTTAAGATTTTTTATACAAAGTAATGACTCTCACACCAGCCAGAGTAAGTTGCATAAAGATATGTATTAAGATAGAGTAACAAAGCCCCTTAGGGTAAACAAGCTCATATACATCAAGTTCACATATTTTAAAAACAGCAGTGTACACAATGACATACAATGGGGTGGAACAACAAGATTCCCCTTGGAACAAACAGCCTCCACAGGCAGCGTGATGCTTTGATTGCTTCCTAAGGAGCCTCTAACTGATACCCTCTGACGAAGGGACCCCCCTGAAACGGCGCTGTCAGGGTATTTCTAACCTTTATGGGACATTACTTTGCTGATTGTTTATGGGACATTATTTTGCTGTATGTTTATGCTACTCTAAGTGAACTTTTCTATTGTTAAGCAATCAAAGCATCACGCTGCCTGTGGAGGCTGTTTGTTCCAATTGGAATCTTGTTGTTCCACTCCATTGTATGTCATTGTGTACACTGCTGTTTTTGAAATATATGAACTTGATGTATATGAGCTTGTTTACCCTAAGGGGCTTTGTTACTCTATCTTAATACATATCTTTATGCAACTTACTCTGGCTGGTGTGCGAGTCATTACTTTGTATATGTCTATGTGTCCTACTGCTTAGGCAGTCTGGTTTACAGACTCAGCACCCATTCGTTTATGCTGTAGTTTTATGAATGATACAGGTGTGCAAACCTTCCTTATTCAATTTCTTTAAGATTTTTTCCCATGCAAATTTACTTAATTGCATCTTGATTTTGTGAATGTAAGAACTTGTATGCTTTTTTTTCCCCTCATACTTGCATAAAATCTAATGCGAAATAAAATTGGGCAAATGTGTCCATTACTACCATAGTAATTTCAACTGCAAATTTCTTTCTATTTTTCTTTATGATCCCAGAAATACTATATTTACCTTATGCAGATATGAGGAAAACAAGAGTAAAACAATAAAAAAACCTATTCATACACTTTATTGATATTTTCTTTCTAGTTTCACCTATATTTCCATTATAAAAGTTTAATCTTGAATACCATGTTAACGTGATGTAAAGGATGAAGTATTTTCCCAGAATGTACATTTTCTCTCATTCTTTTATTTTTAGCATTGATTGAAAATTTGGGGAAAAATCTATAGCAAAGGATGGAACATTTTTTTCTTTTGCTACGTACTGTACTAGAGGCATATTCTGCCATCAATCTTACATGAAATCAATAAAGTATAATTTGCTTTAATGTCATACTCTGCATTTTTGTCTTGACACCATTTATTATCCATGAAAGGGCCTTGTCAGGAGCATTGTTGGAACTGAAGTTCATTAATACAAGAACAGAACATTCCAAGAAATATTTTATAATAAAATCATTATGTCCGTTTTCTCTTTGTTTTGCTCTTTATAATAGTGAACTAGCTGACCCAGGAGTTCTCCGCTTCAGTTATTGGTAGCTGCAAACAGATGATATATCTCATCCACACGCACACAGTAAATCCATGCTGGGGACTTTAAAACAAAGGACTTTACTATTATAAACCACTTCAATACACTTTAGAAAACTAGACCTGCTTTTAAGTCAGTAGTCAGTTCCCGTAGATGGGCCTTTGATCCTTGATGGTGCTGCAAATATGTCACTGCATTTACTGAAATAAAACCTTTATATTAACAGTGGGCCTGATTTACTAAAACATCCCTAGAGGTTGGTAATCCACCAAACCTGGGATGGATTAATTAAAAACTGTTTGCTATTTACGAGACTCTGTAACAACATTTTCAGCCTTATTCCTTCTATTCTATGAGTTCCTATACCTGTTCTAAGGTGGTCTGGATTACTGCAGCCTTTTCTAGTTGCACTGTCTCTGTAATATATCTAATCTTTTCTTTGTCAAGCTTTGTCGACCCAGTGAGGAATGTGCTGCTTCTGCTGTGATAAGGAGACGTTATGTATGTCCCAACTATGCCCCCCTATTCTCTTCTGTGTGCTGTGTGTATGAGTCACAGCCAGGCGAGGTCTCTGCTCACAGCCAGCGTGTCTGCAGGCTCACGGAGCTGTGACCTTGTGAACAGCTGTGAGTGCAGAAAGATCAGTTCAAAGCCCAGACAAGCAGCTAAGGCAACACTGGGAGTAACATTCCAGCAGTCAATTCAGACTTGAGAGGAGCCACTGCAAACAGGCACCTGCTTTGATGATGCATTTCCTGTTTGGCGGCCATCTTCATTGTTTACAAAAACAATAAAAAAAACAGTAATTTTATCACCAAGAAAGCAGCGGGGAGCGGCAAAAATGTCACAGAGGGGGCTAGGAGAAGACAACAATCAGGCTGGTACTTAATTTATGTAAGATTTTCACAGTACCGATTCTCTTTAAGTTGTTAGGACATTCTACCCTCACATGGGTCACATCAGATTTTTGCCAGAGCTTTGTAAATTAGTAGCTATCTAACAACAAAAGCAAGATTTTATTTTCAATAGAAACTAAAGGTGCTACATCAGATGATGGATGGGCAGACTGACCAAGAGACAGATCTCTCTCTGATCAAATCTGATTGGAGAGAGTTCTATTGCCTGCCTATACACCACAGACCGATTCCTGATCGGTTTCAGCATGAAATCTCTTGGGAATCCACCTTGTGACGCCGCAACCGCCACCTCGCTGCCCCTCGCGTTGTCCTCCCTAATGTAAAATGTGTCATCCTGGTGCCCGGTGTAGTATACTTTACCTGTCCATCGCTGTCTTGTGGCTTCACCCCCATACACATGCCCCACATGATTGTCAGCATGTGAGTACGTGTGTGATGTCACTCACACTCCCAGATTACACCGGCAACCAGGTGGGGTGTGCGTATGCGGACAGAGCACGGAGTCAGCGACGGGGCACCGGGCACCTGGGGAGAAATTTTACACTAGAGGGGACAGCACCGCGGGTTCTGTCCCTTTTGTTGCTTATCCCAGTATTGCATGCCGCTACCGCTACCGCTGCACACCCAATCGAGCAAGTTGGGCCTATATCTTGCAGAATGTCGGATCAATACATGCAACCATTTTCGGGCCGAAATGCTCTTGGCGGCACAGATCTTAATCCGATCCGATTGTAATAATGGAATCGGATGGTCGATCGGCTGCCAAGTCGCCACCTTAAGAAGACAAACTTCGCTGCTGCCACTGTACAGCTTATAATACTGGAATAAGTGTATTTTCTTCATGGTCTTCTAAGCAAGGTGCAACTCCAATAAATGGTGTGGAAGTATGTGGCAACCATCTGAAAAACAAGGAACGCTACAGTAATGTGACAAGAGGGATTTATTAAAATGTCACTCAGTTATAAACACTCACATGGGTATAAAAGTAAAATGCCTATTACTACCTCAGCCCAGCACATTACGGTGGCCTGACACCCTGGCTGTGTTGGTGGGTGTTGAAACAATGGTAGAAATCTCCCTTGCAACATTATTGGTGCATTCCTTGTTTTCTGGATTTTTTTTCTTATAGACCCCCTGTCCAGAATTATTTTTTTACCCTTAAAGGAGTACTATCGATTGAAACGACTTTTTTTTTAATACTCTATATTAGTGTACACATTACCACTAGTGCTAAGGGCACTTTATTTATTCACCTAGGTCTCTCTCTCACTATCCCTGCTTAAAAATTCATTTCTCACACAGCTCATAGTAGTTTGGGTCACCCTGAGCTGCTTTGTTATTCTGTCACACAGCTCACAAATATATTTCACTGTGTCACTCACAGCATGCAGCAGACATGAGGAGAAATAGGCTGATCTGAGGTGGTAACAGGTAACTAAATGAGCTGGAATATAGCTGGAATATAACTAGCTATACCAGGAGTCTGTTTACACTCAGACTGGCTGCCTGCTTGAGGCATTCACTCCAGTCTGCATCCACTTTACAAGCTGCTGAGAGGGGCAGACCACTGTCTACAATTAGCATTATTAGTATCTGTATCAGTAAAGAGAAGCAAAGATAATAAACACACATTGCTAGAATCTTTAACCCCTTACCACCATATCAACAAGATTCTTTCAGCAAGGTGATAATTAAACTATAAACTGAGGAGTTGATAGCATCTCCCCTTTGCAGAGACATGGTCTAGCCCTCTGGGAGCTCAGTATTAGATACATTTTGTATCCAACACTGACGCCAAAACTGACGGAGGATTTTACAGCTGAGAGGAACAGCTGTGTGAGGAATCAAATTGCTCCTAGTACTTGCCCTAATGTGTGCTACAACATACAGCATTTAAAAATAAATGCATACATCGATAGTATTCCTTTAAGCACCCTCTACCTGTTACTAGTAGTAGTAGGCCTGGGCACACTTTAAGTGGCACTGGCCGCATTGTGCGGACTGTGGGCCGCATGTCTGGAATTCCAACCCCCCTAATTCCATGAAAAGTTGCGGCCTGGCAGAGGGGGATTTGAAACTCACCTCGCTCACCGATGTCCCACGTCGCATCTCCATGGCATGATGGCAGAAGGGCGTCGCATGACGGGACATCAGGACAAGCCAGCATATTATATGCTGGAGCATCCCAACGTCACACTATGTGAGGCACTGTTGCCATGGAGATGTTGAAGGTAATGAATATGTCAGCCTCCATATTCCTCTCAGTTCAGGTATGCTTTAAGAGTCTAAACCAGGGGTCTCAAACTCAATTTACCTGGGGCCGCAGGAGGCAAAGTCAGGATGAGGCTGGGCCGCATAAGGGATTTCACATGTCCCGCCGCAAAACAAGGGCTGCAGAGCCCCCAAATCGCCCGGGGGGCAATCCGCCCGGCATTTCCTGGAAGGGGCAGAGCTTTCAGCTTAAGCTCTGCCCCTCCTGACGTCAATCGTGGCGGATTGCCGCCTCTGCCCGCCCCTCCCACTCTTCCTTCACAGAGAGGGGCGGGGAGAGGTGGCAATCCGTGCGGCGATTGACGTCAGGAGGGGTAGAGCTACATCTGGAAGCTCTGCCCCTTAGTGCATTCGTGGATGTTTGCCCGGGGGATTTGGGGCCTCTGCAGCCCTCGTTTAGCGGCGGGGATGCGGCAGATTACTTGGGAGCACTGAAGCGAACTATAAGGTAAAATAGGCAAAAATAGTTTGCTTCCGTGTCTCTTTTACTTTTGCCAGCGGGAGCCACAAAATATTGTATCGAGGGCCGCAAATGGCCCGCGGGCCGCGAGTTTGAGACCCCTGGTCTAAACTGTTAAATGAATGTTCAACAAATATCACACCTCAGTTTTCTACAATTCCATTAACATGCTTAAACAGAAATGTGTCCATCCTCAGGATCCCACACCCAATTTTGAAAGCAAGGCAACTTAGTGTATACAGTGAATTAAGTAGGAATGATCGGAACCAGCAAATTCCGTTCCGCCGGAAATCACGGATTCCGTCAGTGTTAAATTCCGACGCTATGAAAATTCCGCCAGATTGTACACACTGAGACCTGAATTCAATTCCCAGCCCAGCCTGGGTTCAATTCCTGGCCAAGGTATGTAAGCTGGCTTTTGAAAAAGTACAAATCCTTAAAGGGATACTGTAGGGGGGTCGGGGAAAATGAGCTGAACATACCCAGGGTTTCTAATGGTCCCCCACAGACATCCTGTGCCCGCGCATGCCACTCACCGATGCTCCGGCCCCGCCTCCAGTTCACTTCTGGAATTTCTGACTTTAAAGTCAGAAAACCACTGCGCCTGTGTTGCCGTGTCCTCGCTCCCGCTGATGTCACCAGGAGTGTACTGCGCAGACACAGATCATACTGGGCCTGCGCTGTGCGTTCTTGATGACATCAGCGGGATCGAGGACACGGCAACGCAGGCGCAGTGGTTTTCTGACTTTAAAGTCTGAAATTCCAGAAGTGAACTGGAGGCGGGGCCAGAGCATCAGTGAATGGCTGCGCGGGCACAGGATGTCTGTGGGGGACCATTAGAAGCCCCGGGTAAGTTCAACTCATTTTCCCCCGACCCCCCTACAGTATTCCTTTAAGCATGCTACTTTTTCTATTGAATTGATCATAATGGTACATGCTAGGCTGATTCCTTTCCGATTGCCGGAATCGGAATTGACCTAATTCCATCTGGAATCTCGGAATTATCAATTCCGTGGAATCCAGCGAGTATCCCTAGTATTAAGTAAGAGTACACCGATTAGTACAGTAAGGAGCCCAACCTACGACTGGTAAGTAGTGGTGCTGGAACATGGCTCTGTATAACTTGCGAGTATATCAAGCAAACAGGTCAAAATGTCTGGGGTTGCAAAGGCATTAAGTCTAAACACCACTGAAGTCAAGGGGTACATTTCTGGTTGTTTATTTAGATTCTTGGGGGGAAATTGTAGAAGTTATTTGCACCAAAATTTCAATCAGATTCCATCTTCCGCCACATCACTGCATGATACACAACTTGCTTCTGCTGCCTGTAATATGATGGAGGAGAGTAAGAGGTAAATTCTACTCAACCTCAGTGTCCAAGGCAGTGCAGGAATCCAGGCGACTCTAACCCAGAAAGTACAAGTTGAAAGAGGAGGCTCCGCACACTGCCGTATTCAAAAATATTAGACTAAGAACCAGTGTGAGTCCGAAATCAGTCAGTTATCTCACTGACTGTTTTTTTACTTCATTTACTAAAGGTGGATATATTTATGAGTGAGGAAAGTCAATTGAGGGCATGTAACTGAATGTTTCCATCCTCTACCTTTAGTAGGAGGAGCCACCATTACCATCAGTAACATTAATTTGCACTCCAACCTCATCTATATCACTTTCCAACACCCAGCATTTCATCCCACAGCTGAAGGAGGGTAAAACTACCTGCAAAACCCTACTCAAGCCTAATTACTAAATGCTGGTATTGCATGGCTGCTTACTCTGCAGGTGGTCCTCTGTAGGTTGGTGGATACAAAGGAAAAAATGGAAGAAAAGGAGAGGAGCGCTCTGTAGTGTATTAAACCTTTTAATTAAAAAACATGCAAGAGTTACAAACACTTACTGAAAAGTGATGAACTTCAGGCGTATTATGGGTAAAAAAAAACAATTCGTTGACTCTGGGTGGCAACCTGTTGCTCCTCTGTGGCCAGCAGTGGGAGTAGTCCAGGATGTTGATGGACACCGGAAGCCTAACCTCTGTTCAATGGGTGCAGCAACTTCGCAACACGTTTCGGCGTATCCACGCCTTTGTCGAGCTAGTTGCTGCCATGCACCCAGTATGGTTAAATACCTGATGATAATAGGAAGTGGATAGTATGACCTCAGAGTTCACCTGATTGAACTCTGATTAGGTCAACAATCCAGCAAAAAACTTTATTCTTGTCATAATAAAAAAGATATATATTATGTATAAAAAACTTTTATTGCAAACATATACGAAAAAACATATATATAAATAAAAAACGGATATAAGCAAGGAAAGAAAAACCCATGGTAATGTGTTCATGACATTCCCTAGGACCTGAAAGTGGGCGGTGTTATATGCCCTAAACTTATACGGACCCTTATTCTCTAGGAATTATAAAAACATATTTCTCACCTTTCGGGAGACGCCACGCGAACACTGTGGGTGTCCGCTATAAATCACTAGAATAGGCAGGAGAAGAGCAGGAGACCGTAGCCCATGTAGCGGAAGTGCTCGCTGGGCTGGAACGCAGAAGGTGGAGGATATGGCGAAGCTGCTGCCGCGCTGGAGCGCAGACGGGGTCCACGTCATTACAAGAAGGCGTGGCTATTCTCAACTCTCTGGGCTGGAACGCCGGGCTCACTGCGCTGGGACGCAGGAGGCGGAAGACGCGACCAGACTGTCGTCGCACTGGAGCGCAGGCAGGGTCCACATCATTGCAAGAGGGCGTGGCTATTCTCAGCTCTCCAGCTTGGCCGCCATGAAGTAAATGTACAGGAAAAGGAAGGTATCTGATCTAGCGTCTGGAGGTTACTAAGCAACAGAACCTCCAGACGGATACACCTCAGAAATAGTCCACTATCTGCAGTTTGTTGTACGTAGGGGACTATTTAGAAAATGGTGCTTAAAGATAAAAAATTAAGGATAAGGATAAATAGAAAAAAGGAGGGGGGGGGGAACCACTCACCACAAAGGAGGAACTCTGTAACACCTCAGGGTCCTGTAACCAATTAAAATAAATACAGGTATATATGGTATTATTAATACATGATATTGCAATCCAAAGTGCATCCAGATGAAAATCAATATATAAATATATATAAATATACATAAATATTAACATAAACACAGTTGTGACCTGCATTTAACAGTATACCACCTAATTTCAACACAGATCTGGTGGTCAGAGTTGTATTGACCATTGTTTCTCTGCAGCTGTTCCTAACTGAAAACAATATGATGAACTAATAAATGGATGGATTATGAGGGAAAAACGGAAAGGGGAGGGAAAGCCACAGAGAGGGGGGGGGGAGTTCTGGAAAAGAGTGAGGGGGGAAATAAATACAGACATTCAAATGAATCTGGCCACTTCATCCAGAAGGCCTCCCTCTCGCATAGCCTCCTGAAACGTAATCCTGCAGGCAATTCTTGTGGAATAGACTCCAAGCCCACCACCATTAGACTATCAGTGAATTGCCCGTGTTGGGTTGAAAAGTGGCGAGGGACACTGTGGCCCTCAGTTCCTTCTTCTATACCCTTTCTATGCTCCCCAAATGTTTCTCTTAAGGGCCTGGTGGTTCTCCCTATATTATATTTTGGGCAACTGCAAGCTAATGGATAAACAACATATGTCGATGAACAATTGATAAATTGCTTCACAGTAATCTTCTCATTGTGTACTTGTAATTCTTTACATCTATGTCTCATATATCCACAGCACTTGCACCGTGCTTTTCCACATTTGTAATTGCCCATTACTGTACAAATCACCGGTTGTGTTATCTGTGATTTATACGTTTGACCTATGTTGCTCTTGGCAATTTTATTCTTCAGAGATCTCGCCTTTCTGAATATCGTCTGGGGTCAAGCTGGTAACCTGTGCTGAAGTATAGGGTCCCTTAGTAATATTGGCCAATTTGCGTTTATAATTTTTGGCTTTTACATTGTAATTGGTTACAAAACTTGGGCCTTTTATTCCAGTATCCCGTTCTTTTTGTGTCATCTTTTTTCCTTCAAATTCCTTCTTGGCTACACTAACTGTGTTCTTCCCATACCCTTTGTCAAGGAATTTTCTCTCCAAATATTGTCCTTGCTCCTGGTAATCTGTATCGGTTGTACAATTGCGCCTTAGTCGGTAAAATTGGCTCCGGGGTATATTGTTGATCCATTTTGGATGATGACAACTGGTCTTATGGAGAAAAGAATTTCCTGCCATGGGCTTAAAATGAGTTTTCGTTATTATGGCTCCTTCATTGTCATGGGTCAAGTCCAAGTCTAAAAATAGAATCTTGTCTGGATCTATTACATAAGTGAATTGCAGGCCATATGGATTGTCATTGCAATATCTGACAAAGTTAGCAAACTCCTTCTCCTCCGTGCCATCCCAAACGATAAGGATGTCATCTATATACCAAAGATAGAGGGCGAGGTTTGCTCCGAATGGATGTTGTCCCCAAATATAAAATTCTTCCCAGAAGGCCATGTACAAGTTGGTGAAACTGGGAGCAAACCCCGCCCCCATCGCCGTCCCACATGTCTTCAAATAATAATTCCCTCCAAAACTAAAATAGTTGTGTGATAGAGAGAATTCAAGGACATCCAAAATAAACTTAGCTTGTAGCGGATTAAACGTGCCATCCATGGATAAAAAGTAGCTAACTGCCTCTATACCTCTCTGGTGGGGAATACTAGTATACAAGGAACTCACATCTAATGATGCCCATTTGAATCCCTTTTTCCATTGAAATGTGCCAAGAGTATGCAATACATGGCTCGAATCTTTTGTGTATGCTTTTGTCCTTGTTACTATGGGCTGTAAAAAGTAATCCACATACTCAGAAACGGGGGCCAAAAGACCATCCATCCCAGCAACTATGGGACGCCCCGGTGGATACAACTGCCTTCCATCATATGTTGGCCTATACTCAACCCCAGTACAGTTTACTCAGATGAAAACACTTTTCTCAAAAGCTCTTCCTTATTCATGACCACATGAATAAGAATATGTCCCTGACAATACAGAACAATATGGCAAAGTGGCTCTGACCAAACCCATGTCCTCCATTAACCATGGGCAAGAACTACAGATTAATAGGAAAATTCAGTGGCAGTTGGGAGAGGAGGGGGATTTATTGGTGCAAGATGGGCAGGCATCTGAATTGCTGGCAGTGCCACCTATGGTCCCTTGACTTCCTCCTTTTCCTCCTACTTCTTTGCCACCACTGTGATCACTTGAAGAGCTCTCTGCCTCTACTCTTTGTAGAAGGCCCCTTCAAATGCCTTCTGCCTGTACTCCAAGGGCTATTTTTTAAGAGGTTACCACATGAAGAGCTTTCTGCCTCTATTCTGAAACGTGGGTAATATTTTAGAAAGAACCCTTAAAATGTGTTATTTTATGAATAAAAAAAAAAAAACCAGTATAGCCTCGGAAACCTTTCTAGCCACTTAATCCACCTTGGCTCTTGTGCGTGTGCAGTGTCCACTGGTCATTGCAGCATAGGTCAACAGTACAATTTTATTTCAAAAAAATAGTTGTGTGGCTGACCATGCACTGTGAGGCCTGTTGATGAATGAAGAAACATGAGCAAAGAGCCAATGCTTCCATAGAGGCAAAGGGGGCAATTTCCCCTGGACCCCAGAGCCTGTAGGGGCCCTAGATGTCCCCCAACTTACCTGTGCTCCCTGGAGACCCTGCAATGGAACATTGAATGACTGACAGAGGAGCACACATGCCGGGAAAGGCATGGCGCTACACTGACAAAGACATACGTTGAGGTGATATGGGGGTAGGCAGATCAAGGGCCCTGGGGGGAAATTGGGTTTTAAAAAAAGGGCCCCTAATGCTGCTTTTTGGTCAGGGGCTCTGTTGGGGGATCCCCAGGTTAATCTTGCCCGGGGTCCCCATTGTTACTAGAACCAGCCCCACAAGCGAACAGGATATCTGAGATACGGAAGAAAAAATATTGTATTGTAAAGTATTGTTTTCTCTGGGCCAGAATTTAGCTGTCCAGAGGCTTCCTGGTTCTTTTTCCAGCCCACTGATCCACTGAGGCTCTCTCCTCTGTTCAGGAACAGGGCCATGGACAATCGTAATCACATTGGCTGATTTTAATCCTATGATAACTGAAGCTTTCTTATGATTTGTTCCAGTGTGTGGGGTTATGCTAGCAAGAATCAGGGACAGAAAGGCGAAGGAAGGCCCTGCACACAGCAATTTGTAGATTAAATTTGCAGAACTTCCTGACTATATTGTCCTATTTTCAGGGCCTGGAGTCTCACTTTAAACAAAACTGTCATTTTCTTTTGCTTCAGTAACATCAGCTCAACCCATGCGCAAAAAATGTTTTAATTGTCTGTTTCAATTTATTTCTCCTTCATTTCCATTGCTGGCATCCTTGGGTATAGTCAAAGTTAATATTTGTTCGTCTTCTTCATTGCATTTTTTTTTTGTTTTATGGCAAGCTAATGCTAAAAGACCCAATTAATGAAGATGGTTTATGCCTATGCATTATTATAATGGATTCCTTTGTTCTATACTTTCTCTGTGTCAAGACTAAGTCATTAATCAATTGATGCTGAAAAATAATTGTCTGGTTCTTAACAATTTTCCATTGTTGAAACATTTGGAATTTTAAGATAAAGATGCACTGGCTGCTCTGAAAAAAAGTACAGTTTTAGATTACCCTCCATGGAAATGTGAGCATATTGTTTGAAATGCAAAGCAGTTGACCTGATGTTAATGTATTTTAGTGAACTGTTGTTCAATTGACTATTCAATCTTTTTCTCGAAGACTCGACTTCATTAATAAATTAAAATGTTTTTGTCGGTTATTATATTACTCTGGCTATAAATCACATTTTGCAAAGCTTTGGAGTGCAAGCAAAACTGGCAGGTTCAAAGAAAATGTATTTTTTTTTCAACAACACAAGCGTATGTGAAACACCTGGAACAGGTAATAAAAAAAATGAGCCAACGGTCTGCGCAATTAACTTAGGCTTCTTCTTGTGCATGTGACATGTGAGGGACTCCTGAAGTATGTACTATATATGTACAGCACAGAAGAAGATGTCAGTACTATTATTAATATTTATACAGTGCTGACATCTTCAGCAGTGCTGTACAGAGTATATTGTCTCAGAGTACTCAGCGCTGTACAGAATATATTGTCACTTAACCGTCCATCAGAGGGGCTAACAATGTAATCCCTAGCCTAGTCATATGTCTATGTATGTATTTATTTATTGTAGTCTAGGGTCAATTTAGGAGAAGCCAATTAACTTATCTGTATGCTTTTGGGAGGAAACCGGAGTGCCTGGAGGAAACCCACACAGACAATAAAAGTGATTTAATCTGTCTGTAAATATTGTTCGGAAAATAATATTATTGCCCTGCTCAAAATTAAATGTCTTAAAGAGAGACTGAAGCAAACAAAATTTGACACTTTTACCTTATATTTCGCTTCACTACTCTCATCAGAAGTAAACCGCCACATCCCCACCGCAAAACGAGCACTTTGGACCCCCCAAATCCCCGGGGGGCAATCCGGCCGGTGCTTCCTGAAAGAGGCAGCGCTTTCAGCTTCAGCTCTGCTGTCAATCGTGGCGGATCGTCGCCTCTCCCCGCCCCTCTCAGTCTTCCTTCATAGAGAGGGGTGGGGAGAGGAGGAGATCCGTGCTGCGATTGACGTCAGGAGAGGCAGAGCTGAAGCTGAAAGCTCTGCCTCTCAGTGCAGCAAAATCCATGACTAAGTTGGTCGTGGATCTTTGCCCGGGGATTTGGGGGGTCTAAACCCCTCATTTTGCGGCAAGGATGCAGCGGGTTACTTCTGATGAGACTACTGAAGCGAATAACAAGGTAAAAATGGCAAATTTTATTAGCTTTAGAGTCTCTTTAAATGACAAAAATATATAGCTAGAACAAAAAAATCTGTGGTGGGGGTTAAAAATTATTTTTAATCTCTTGAGGACCAGTGGTTTATACCCAGCGTTAGGCGGTCGGGAGCTGGTTAAAGAATTCATCATAAGTGTATGAAAATTCCAGACTTAAATGTAAAAATTATATGATGTTTACTTAAAGAGGAACCCCAGTACAATTAAGTTATATGTTAATTATTCTGATTTCAGCATCAGAAACTCTTCTAAATATTCCTGTGTATTGGTATGTAATCCAAATGGATGTAATAAGGGTGCAGGGTAAATTTGGGGACCACTAGTTAAAGGTAGGCCTCTAGTATACATAGAAGGAGGCACTCCATAGGCTAGAACTTGTGTTCTGTTTATTAGCAAAGTCGGCACACTACATGTTTCGGGAATCATCCTTCATCAGGCGATGCCCGAAACATGTAGTGTGCAGACATTGCTAATAAACAGAAAGCAATTAGGCAATGCCCAAAATATGTAGTGTGCAGTATATAAACACAACACAAGTTCTAGCCTGTGGAGTGCCTCCTTCTACGTATACTAGTTGTCACATCGTGGTACGGGAGTGGTGAACCTGTTTGGAGCAAAGCACTGGCAACGAATACACTCTCCTGGGAAGGACAGAGCAACATCAAGAGTTTACAACCCATCTTAGAACTTAAAGTGAAGCCCCTAGTGGAATATCGGCAAAAATGACATCTACCACCTTCTAACACTCTTTTTCCCCCACCTAGATACTCCTAAAACCCTATGACCCATATGCAATTAACTTTTTCTCTTGAAAGCATTTTGTGGCAAGGTATGAAAATATCACCTAGAAGAAAACTCAGGAGAAAAAGTGAATTGCATATGTGGCCAGGTGTAATATATCTACTGACTTTAGCCCAGGCATGAGCAAACTTGGCCCTTCAGCCAGGGGCGTAACTAAGAGCCCCCGGACCCTCCTGCAGAAATTGTGAGCGGGCCCCCCTCCCCCCAGGGCCCGCTCGTGGCTGTTTTGGGGGGCTGGCGCGGTCGCACCATGAGGGGAAAGCTTTGGCCACACTCGATGGGGAGGGGGGAAGGCCCCCCCCTCCCTCACCTCGGGCTTTCCCCTCTGTGCTTCCCTCCAGCTTCTAGCTATACAAGTGCAGCGAGCGGAGCGGCGGGCAGCGGCAGGCAAATACACCTACAGATGTTAATTAATACAAAAATATACCCTATTGTAACTCCTTAATTCCCCCTCCTGTCTGTATAGCTATTGTAATTGTTATTGTAAAAAAAAAAAAAAAAAAAAGTGGCAGCATAAAAAAAATCATAAATAGTTACCGTAGGGACTCCACTTTTTTAATATGTATGTCATTAGGAAATATCACTATTACTTTTGCAAATTAGTGCTTGCAATTATTGATCTAGTATAAAGAAATGCAAATGTAAAAAAATACACCTTTATTTCCAAATAAAATATTGTCGCAATACATTGTACTAGGGACACAACTTAACCACTTCCCGACCGCCGCATGTACAAATGGCGGCCGGGAAGTGGACCCCGCAAGGACCGCCGCATGTACAAATGGCGGCGGTCCTTGTACGGGCATGGGCGGAGCGATCGCGTCATTCGTGACGTGATCCTTCGCCGGGGACTGGCACCGCCCCCTCGCGCTGTAACCCGCCGGCCGTTTGGAAGCGCCGGCGGGTTACTAGCACCCCGATCGCCGCATACAAAGTGTATAATACACTTTGTAATGTATACAAAGTATATTATACAGGCTGCCTCCTGCCCTGGTGGTCCCAGTGTCCGAGGGACCACCAGGGCAGGCACCCTAGTCTGCACCCAAGCACACTGATTCCCCCCCCCACTGCCCCCTGATCGCCCACAGCACCCCTCAGACCCCCCCCCCCCTGTTCACCCCCCCCCCTGTTCACCCCCCAGACCACTGTTTGCACCCAATCACCCCCCTAATCACCCATCAATTACTCCCTGTCACTATCTGTCAACGCTATTTTTTTATGCCCTATACTGCCCCCTGCTCCCTCCTGATCACCCCCCCACCCCTCAGATTCTCCCCAGACCCCCCCCCCAGACCCCCCCCTGTGTACTGTATGCATCTATCCCCCTGATCACCTGTCAATCACCTGTCAATCACCTCTCAATCACCCATCAATCACCCATCAATCACCCCCTGTCACTGCCACCCATCAATCAGCCCCTAACCTGCCCCTTGCGGGCAATCTGATCACCCACCCACACCAATAGATCGCCCGCAGATCCGACGTCTGATCACCTCCCAAGTGCAGTGCTTACATCTGTTCTCTACCCTAAACACCCACTAATTACCCATCAATCACCCCCTATCACCACCTGTCACTGTTACCCATCAGATCAGACCCTAATCTGCCCCTTGCGGGCACCCAATCACCCACCTACATGCTCAGATTGCCCTCAGACCCCCCCCCCCCTTATCAATTCGCCAGTGCAATATTTACATCTGTTATTCCCTGTAATAACCCACTGATCACCTGTCAATCACCCATCAATCACCCCCTGTCACTGCCACCCATCAATCACCCCCTGTCACTGCCACCCATCAATCAGCCCCTAACCTGCCCCTTGCGGGCAATCTGATCACCCACCCACACCAATAGATCGCCCGCAGATCCGACGTCTGATCACCTCCCAAGTGCAGTGTTTACATCTGTTATCTACCCTAAACACCCACTAATTACCCATCAATCACCCCCTATCACCACCTGTCACTGTTACCTATCAGATCAGACCCTAATCTGCCCCTTGCAGGCACCCAATCACCCGCCTACACGCTCAGATTGCCCTCAGACCCCCCTTATCAATTCGCCAGTGCAATATTTACATCTGTTCTTCCCTGTAATAACCCACTGATCACCTGTCAATCACCTGTCAATCACCCATCAATCACCCCCTCTCACTGCCACCCATCAATCACCCCCTGTCACTTCCACCCATCAATCAGCCCCTAATCTGCCCCTTGCGGGCAATCTGATCACCCACCCACACCAACAGATCACCCGCAGATCCGACGTCAGATCACCTCCCAAGTGCATTGTTTACATCTGTTCTCTACCCTAAACACCCACTAATTACCCATCAATCACCCCCTTTCACTGCTACCTATCAGATTAGACCCCCATCTGCCCCTAGGGCACTCAATCACCCGCCCACACCCTCAGAATGCCCTCAGACCCCAGCCCTGATCACCTCGCCAGTGCATTGCTTGCATCTATTCCCCCCCCTCTAATCACACCTTGAGACACCTATCAATCACCTCCTGTCACCCCCTAGCACACCTACCCATCAGATCAGGCCCTAATTTGCCCCGTGTGGGCTCCTGATCACTCGGCCAAACACTCAGATCCCCCTCAGACCCCCTTCCGATCACCTCCCCAGTGCATTGATTGCATCTATTTTCCCCTCTAACCACCCCCTGAGACACCCATCAATCACCTCCTGTCACCCCCCTAGCACTCCTATCCATCAGACCAGGCCCAATACAACCTGTCATCTAAAAGACCACCCTGCTTATGACCAGTTCCACAAAATTCTCCCCCTCATAGACCACCTGTCATCAAAATTTGCAGATGCTTATACCCCTGAACAGTCATTTAGAGACATTTGGTTTCCAGACTACTCACGGTTTTAGGCCCGTAAAATGCCAGGGCAGTATAGGAACCCCACAAGTGACCCCTTTTTAGAAAAAAGACACCCCAAGGTATTCTGTTAGGTGTATGAAGAGTTCATAGAAGATTGTATTTTTTGTCAAAAGTTAGCAGAAATTGTTTTTTATAGATTTTTTCACAAAGTGTAATTTTTCACTAACTTGTGACAAAAAATTAAATCTTCTATGAACTCACCATACACCTAACGGAATACCTTGGGGTGTCTTCTTTCTAAAATGGGGTCACTTGTGGGGTTCCTATACTGCCCTGGCATTTTAGGGGCCCTAAACCATGAGGAGTAGTCTAGAAAACAAATGCCTATACTGCCCTGGCATTTTAGGGGCCCTAAACCGTGAGGAGTAGTCTAGAAAACAAATGCCTCAAAATGACCTTTGAACAGGGCAGTATAGGAACCCCACAAATGACCCCATTCTAGAAAGAAGACACCCAAAGGTATTCCGTTAGGAGTATGGTGAGTTCATAGAAGATTTTATTTTTTTGTCATAAGTTAGCGGAAAATGACACTTTGTGAAAAAAAACAATTAAAATCAATTTCCGCTAACTTGTGACAAAAAAATAAAATCTTCTATGAACTCACCATACTCCTAACGGAATACCTTGGGGTGTCTTCTTTCTAAAATGGGGTCATTAGTGGGGTTCCTATACTGCCCTGGCATTTTAGGGGCCCTAAACCGTGAGGAGTAGTCTTGAAACAAAAATGACCTGTGAAATCCTAAAGGTACTCATTGGACTTTGGGCCCCTTAGCGCAGTTAGGGTGCAAAAAAGTGCCACACATGTGGTATCACCGTACTCAGGAGAAGTAGTATAATGTGTTTTGGGGTGTATTTTTACACATACCCATGCTGAGTGGGAGAAATATCTCTGTAAATGGACAATTGTGTGTAAAAAAAATCAAACAATTGTCATTTACAGAGATATTTCTCCCACCCAGCATGGGTATGTGTAAAAATACACCCCAAAACACATTATACTACTTCTCCTGAGTACGGCAATACCACATGTGTGGCACTTTTTTGCAGCCTAACTGCGCTAAGGGGCCCAAAGTCCAATGAGCACCTTTAGGCTTTACAGGGGTGTTTACAATTAGGCACCCCCCAAAATGCCAGGACAGTAAACACACCCCACAAATTACCCCATTTTGGAAAGTAGGTATTCAGAGAGGAGCATAGTGAGTCCGTGGCAGATTTCATTTTTTTTTTGTCGCAAGTTAGCAGAAATGGAAACTTTTTTTTTTCTTTTTTGTCACAAAGTGTCATTTTCCGCTAACTTGTGACAAAAAATAAAATCTTCTATGAACTCACCATGCCTCTCAGTGAATACTTTGGGATGTCTTCTTTCCAAAATGGGGTCATTTGGGGGGTATTTATACTATCCTGGAATTCTAGCCCCTCATGAAACATGACAGGTGGTCAGAAAAGTCATAGATGCTTCTAAATGGGAAAAATCACTTTTTGCACCATAGTTTGTAAACGCTATAACTTTTACCCAAACCAATAAATATAGGCTGAATGGGGTTTTTTTTATTAAAAACATGTTTGTCCACATTTTTTGTGCTGCATGTATACAGAAATTTTACTTTATTTGAAAAATGTCAGCACAGAAAGTAAAAAAAAAATCATTTTTTTGACAAAATTCATGTCTTTTTTGATGAATATAATAAAAAGTAAAAATCGCAGCAGCAATCAAATAGCACCAAAAGAAAGCTTTATTAGTGACAAGAAAAGGAGCCAAAATTAATTTAGGTGGTAGGTTGTATGAGCGAGCAATAAAGCTGCAGTGGTCTGAATGGAAAAAAAGGGTCTGGTCCTTAAGGGGGGTAAAGCCCACGGTCCTCAAGTGGTTAAACGTTGTAATAACCAGGACAAAGGGTAAATAAAGCATAAAAGAAAAGCACTCTTCACATGGGAAACTCCTATAAAGAAAAAAAAGCTGATAATAGTGTAATACTGTATGGTAAACAAGCATGCAGTAAACTCCAGGAACTTGTGCCAGATGATCACACGTGAGAAGCACACTCCACTCCCCTATTGCAGAAACACTCACCAGTTCAAGGTCACCTCAAACACCAGGTGGATCTATCATATACAGTATTCATAGGCTGGTCAATGCAGGGACAGGAATCAATGCCAAAGGATATATGTAGGTTTGGCACATAGCAAGCGTACTCTGAATGCTACCTCCCCGGCACTGTGTATGCGGAGGCGAGCGGCGTTCCACTGTCTCACTAGTAGTCTACAAGTGAGGGATCCGAGCCACTGTATAGCGTGGCCAAATGGGTCACGTCACTGCCTGCTGACTCCGCCCTATGCGTTTCGTCCAATGGACTCATCAGGGGCCCCTGAATTTACGATAGATCCACCTGGAGTTTGCGGTGGCTTTCTTCTGGTGAGCGTTTCTGCAATAGGGGAGTGGAGTGTGCTTCTCACGTGTGATCACCTTGCACAAGTCACTTGAGTTTATTGCATGCCTGTTTCCCATACAGTATTACACTTTTTATTATCAGTTTTTTTC
Organism: Hyperolius riggenbachi; assembly: GCF_040937935.1. Taxonomy (NCBI): domain Eukaryota; kingdom Metazoa; phylum Chordata; class Amphibia; order Anura; family Hyperoliidae; genus Hyperolius; species Hyperolius riggenbachi. Next base: position 65,240,834 of record NC_090650.1, on the reverse strand, counting down.
TTTATAGGAGTTTCCCGTGTGAAGAGTGCAGCAAGAACCTTCTTTCTTTACTTTTATGGTCTATACTCTTGTCATTGGTGCACTACGATCTCACTTGACTATTTTCATTGTGGCTTTGTGGTGTTAGGATTGGAAGGTGCAGTTTCCCTTTGACAATAAATAAAACGTGTTGATTTTATGTACCTTAGCACATTTTATTTTAAAACTATAATGGTTCGAAAACTGAGAAATAATGATTTTATTTTTTTTTTTCATATTACACCCTGTAAGATGCTGCTAAAATAAAATAATTCTTAGCAAAAAGTACCACCCAAAAGAAAGCCTAATTTGTGGCGAAAAAAAATTAAAAACAACAATGTATAGATCATTTTGGTGTCATAAGTGGCAAAAAAGGTTATTGGCGAATGAATGGGAGGAGCATGATGTGTGAAAATTGTTCTGGTTTTTAAGGTGAAATAACTTGTGGTGGGGAAGTGGTTAGAACACACAGTAAACAAGTTTTTCACATTGGTGCACCTGCCAGCAGTTGCCACCTGTGCTTCCTGGTGGTTGTTTGCCATTTCTTGCTTCCTGGTAGTTTAAAGGGCATTTTATTTATAAGATGTGAAAATGCACCTGGGAGAAAACTTAGGAGAAAATGTGAAAAGGATATGGCCCATAGTGTTGTCATTAACTGTCCCTTAAAGGGGCTCACAATCTAATCCCTATTTCAGTCATATAAGCCAATCAAGTTATCTGTATGTTTTTGAAATGTGGGAGGAAAAATGTAATGCCCAGAAGAAACCCACAAGAACACATGAAGAACATACAAACCCGATACAGATGGTGTCCAGACACAGCACTGGAAAGTGAGAGTACAAGCCACTATACCACCAGGCCACCAAAAGGATATCTTTTGTTTTGAGTATTTTTTAAGGGTAGAGTGAAGCACTGATGAAAATGAAATTGATGTACCTCTGCTATGATATGGGCCATGTCAGCTACAAATACATGTGTTATGGGCCAAGAGGTGTTCTTAACAGTTCACTGAAGGAACTAAAGGCTGTGTGGTGAGGGATCTGCAACAAACACATGCATGAGTTAATCAGTTGTAGAAGTAAGCTGAAGTCATTAAATATAAGGTTAATCTGATTAATTTGCAAAGTAATTGCTTAATTTTTATTAACTTCCCCAATTTTTTCTTCAAAGAAGATATAGCATTAATTCTCTAAAGCACAGGTGTCGAACTCCAGTCCTCGAGCGCCATATCCATGCCAGTATTTAGGATTGACTGAGCAATGGTGTGTTCTCCTTGATGAACCTTACAGGAAGGGAGGAGGCGCCCCAGTGTGAGTGTAAACAACCAATTTGAGAGTTAATAAGAAACAGTCTTACCTCGATATGGAGATGAAAGAATAATTCATTGGACATTTCTTGGGTTTCACCTCAAGAAGGTTAATAACACAGTGGCCCATATGCAAGTCACCTTTTCACCTGAGTTTTCTCCTAGGTGATATTTTCACACCTTGGCCCATATGCAGTTTATTTTTTTACCTCCTAGAGATAATTTTCATCTTCTCTGTAAACTAAATTTTCAGCATTTTACAATTGAAAATGTACCGAAAAGTTGGTGAAAAAGAACTATCAAATTTATTTTGAGTATTTTCTTGCTTGCTGGTAACGTAAAAGGCATTTTATGACAAGTTGTGAAAATATCACCTGGGATAAAATGCAGGATAAAAAGTGAATTGCATATGGTCCCTTGTCATAATACACCTAAAAGCAAGAAAATACTCAGAATAATTTTGACAGTACTTTTTCACCTAGTTTTTGCTACTATTCAATTGTAAAATGCTTAAAAGTTATTTTAAAGAGAACATGAACATTCTCTCCTAGGAGAAAACGTGAATTTCATATGGGCCCATGTCTTTAATCTTTGTAGCATGGATAAGAAGCGCCTTTCAAACTGTTTTCAAAAAGGCACTCCTTACCCATGCTACAGAGATTAAAAATACTGTGTTATTAACCTGAAGAAGCAGGTGAAACCCGAGAAACGCATTGTTTGTTTTTGGTGTCCAATAAATTACACCACCAGATCGAGGTAAGACTGTTGCTTATTAACTCCCAAGTTGGTAGTTTACACTCACACTGGGGCAACTCCTCCCACCCTGTATAGTCTAGTCCCTCTCTTAGGGGTTATCCCTGCAAACCGATATCCAGTGGTTCTAGTGGACCTTTTCGATTGGAGTGCGACCCAAGTCCAGAAGAGGACATTCCACCTGTATAGAGATGATTTTCTCCACTTGCTCTAAACAGTGGTTGCCTATTAAAAGCAACCTGTGTTTGTAAGCAGTATTATTGTGGATTTATTTTCTTCTTTTTTTGTGAAAATACTACACTATTGGTGCTCCTGGTCTGTTTCTCTGTCTTTATTCCTTTTCGGTCACTGGAGTTCCGTGCTGATCTCGTCATACCGGACACCCCTTTACTCCATGATGAACCCCACCTTTTTTGGATTCAGTCCCATCAATGTGAGCTGTGCCATAAATGTGTGAGGCCCTCGACCTTTGAGGACTGGAGTTTGACATTCCTGCTTTTTGACTTGCCCTTGGCCGCTCTGGTTGACTCTTTCATTTTGAACACTTACAGCTAAGTACATGTGAAAAATAAAGCCAAGTTCAACCCAATCATCCTAGATAATCACCTCTCCAAACACAATGTACACCCTTATTTGTATAAAATACTGTATGTAGCACCGGAAGGAAATTTGTTGATTCAAAAAAACCCACAAAGTTTCTATTATATTAATAGAGTTGCTTCAACTCTAATTATCCGCACATGTTTTCATCCTTTTCCAGGGAAAGACAAACTAATTTATTATGAAAGAAGGTTCTATTAGCATATTTATAAATTCAACCTTCTTATTCAGCAGTAAGTAAAGGTCTCTCTTATACAAACCATCTCTTATTTAAATTTAACTAACTTCGCTCTTGGAAATAACACCATTGAACCTAATGTCATGCAACATTATCGGCACAGTAATTTGCAACAATGGGCTCATTGTATTCATTTTCATATATTCCCTTATCAGAGGAATTCAGGGAGAGAGAAATTCACGTCTCTGTGTAAAAGAAATTGAAGTAATAAAACAAAGATAATATGATGGGGCTCACAATTACTTGTAAAAGCTGGCAGGAAAGTCTAAAATGATTGTGAAAGTTTTTTTTTTTTACTTTTTTTTTCTTTGCAATACTTTTTGTATTTAATTTTTTTTTCTGCCTATTTTTTTTTTTTTTAGTAAAATATAGATGTTAAATTATGCACACAAGGTTCTAATACTGCTGATAAAATGGACATATTGGGCAGCAAATATGGGGAGTGGCATAGTAAGCAAATACAAAAACATTTAGAGGATGATATGTAATAGGTCATATATCATATTTAGGCCTCATTAAAGGCAATGCAGAAGGCAGTGCATTCAGATCGCAACACTCACGATCGCACGGCCATCTGCAGTACTATGTGCTGTGCTACCTGTCTCATTTATTACAATGGGTCAGCTCTAAACTTTGCTGAAAAATGTGTGAAGCAGTGCAATAGTGCATCGCACTCCTGCGCAGTGCATACAGTCTGAACATCAGAAGTGTAAGTCACACCTTACGCGCTGTCGAAATGCGCACAGCAGCAAGTATAGTGTGAATGAGGCCTTATAAACCATTGATTTGAGATTCTACAGAAGTATACAGATGATGAATACACCTAATGTGGTAGAATAAAATAGGCAATTGGGGGGGGGGGGGGGGTGTTAGGTTCACCTCTGCCTACTCATTATGGCTTTATGGTTTAGTTAGGTTTTATGGACAGTTTGGATGTAAAAATAAGAATAGTTGAAAGGGTTATGGATAAGCTTAATTTCAGGAATAATGTTAAGATTTTGTCAGTAAAAAAGGATTTTTGGTTAGTGAAGGGTTATGCTAGTATTGGATGGGTTGATAGATTGCTTTAACCTATTAGCAGCTCCAAAGGAATTCTCTCATTTGAGATAAGTGCACTGCTTTTCAACTCAGCAGGCATAACTCATTGCACTGTAAATTCTTGGAATGCTTTGATGTCTCTCTGCTAGCAGAGGATATATAAACTGAATGCAGAAGTCCTCTGTCATTTTCTCACACTGCCCCCTGGTGACAAATGGCCATAAATACACATTACAGCAGTACTAATTAGTAGAAAGGAAATGTAACGAATAAGAAATAAAAAAGTGCTAAAACAAATTGGCACTTGCAAGCCTCTAAATAAAGTGGCTGTTAAAGGGTTAAGCTTGATCCTCTCATTAAATAATAGCTAGCCATGCAAATTAACAATCTATTATTATTTTGTTGTAATTAGCGACCCTAGTCTGCACTCTACATTGCTGAACCCAAAACTGTACCAGAATAATATTACCTGTAGAGACATTAGGTCACTTGAAGGTCTGTGTTAGCCTTGGTTTGGGTGTTAGGGGTTGGGCAGAGTACTCCTTTGATGACAAATTTTCCCCAAAATAACAGATGCTGTTGGCAGAGTACCTCCATGTAATAGGATATAAAAAGGAGAGTGTTCCTATATGATAGGGAGAGTGCTCCCATAATAATAAGCACAATAGTTAGGCAGTGCGCCCACAATTACAGTGGCCCTCAAAAAAAAAAAAAAAATAACAGGCAGAGCTCCTAAGCATTGGTGCCTGCAAAACTTTTTTTTTCTTTGCAATACTTTTTGTATTTAATTTTTTTGTCTGCCTATTTTTTTTTTTTTTTTTTAGTAAAATATGGATGTTAAATTATGCACACAAGGTTCTAATACTGCTGATAAAATGGACATATTGGGCAGCAAATATGGGGAGTGGCATAGTAAGCAAATACAAAAACATTTAGAGGATGATATGTAATAGGTCATATATCATATTTAGGCCTCATTAAAGGCAATGCAGATGGCAGTGCATTCAGATCGCAACACTCACGATCGCACCGCCATCTGCAGTACTATGTGCTGTGCTACCTGTCTCATTTATTACAATGGGTCAGCTTGACGCTTTGCTGAAAAATGTGTGAAGCAGTGCAATAGTGCATCGCACTCCTGCGCAGTGCATACAGTCTTCCTGCAAAAAAACCCCCACAATGTTTAGCCTCCATGTCTCCCTCATCACATCAGATCTGAACCTTCTGTGGGCTTCCCTGGTTTAAAGTATGGGACGACCAGGTTAGTTGGCACACAGTCATGGGCTACAATTAAATACCAACAATCAATAAACCGCGGCACTCCAGACACTCACAGCAAGATGGAACATTAGTAGCATCAAAAATAACTAGATTGCAAAACTATGCAAAAAAGGGGACATTAGCTTGCAAAATGGATTGCATGCAAAAGCATTGTGTACTAGACCCTTTCACCAGCGATGAGGTTTCTCCTTATGGAAAGGGTCCCTACTTTAACTATACTAATCAGCAAGCAAGCAAACATTTTGTGCTAATAACCTGGGGTTAACGCTGAGGCACTGTCAGGTTTCTACCATTCTAGGGAAAACATGCGTGCACATAAATCAGTCGAAGATTTTCCAGGAGCAACAAACTACTTACACCATCACATAAAGTGGCAACATAGTGTAAAAATGGCTGCATAGTGTAAAAGTGGCTGGATAGTCTAAAAGTGGCTGGATAGTGTACTGGTTAAAGCTAATGGTAGTCTACAATAAAAAAAGGAAACTAGATACTTACCTAAAGGAACGGAGAAGGCTCTGGGTCCTAATGAGCCTTCCCTCTCCTCTCCCATTGCCATTGTTGTGGAGGCAGTTCCTCCGTTCAAATATCCCACTGCGGGGATCTTCGGAAGCCGAGTTGTCCCAAAGACAGGCGGCTGCATTTTGCGCATGCACGGGTGCACGAGAGAGGGCGCTCGCGCATGTGCAGTATAAAGCAGCCCAAGACTTCTGTAGCCTCTCTTCGGCAGCGGAGATAGCAGCTTTTGACCAAATTGGTCGAATGTTGCTATGGGGGATCCATCACTGCAAAGGGTACCGGGAAAGGAGAGGGAAGGCTCATTAGGACCAAGAGCCTTCTGGCTTTTTTATTAACGATTAACGATTAAGTATCTGGCTTTTTTATTAACGATTCCCAATTACTTAAAGGGCTCTGCCTTTGACATGGGAGACCAGGGTTCGAATCCTGGCTAGGGTCAGTACATATTGATTAAGAAGTCCTTGGGCAAGACCATGAGCGCACCCTTAGTGACTGCAGCTCTTGAGCACTATAAGTCCAACAGGAGAAAAGCGCTATACAAATGTTAGGATCATTATTATCATTATTAAATAGGCTGTACTGGCATAGGGGACAGGAGAGCTACAGCTTTCAGCCAGACCGCAATGTCTACAAAGAAGGGCTAAGCTTATCCTGCTTAGGGACCATGATTTTTATTTAGAGAAGGGACCGTTTTAATACGGGGTAACCTCATCGCTGGTGAAAGGATCTAGTACACAATGCTTTTGCATGCAATCCAATCCTTCTATGCAACCGCATAATTTTGCAACCTAGTCCATGTAATGTTGCTAGTGTTCCAGCTTGCTGTGAGTGTCTTGAGTGCAGAGGGTTAATGATTGTTTGTATGTATATTGACCACTTCCCTCAGCACCTGCCTTTTCCTTTCAAATCATGGTCTCTAAGTAGGATGAACCTCCCTTCTTTGTATCGAACTAAAAGGAGAACTGTAGAGAGAGGTGTATGGAGGCTGCCATATTTATTTCCATTTAAGCAATACCAGTTACCTGGCTATCCTGCTGACCCTCTGCCTCTAATACTTTCAGCCATAGACCCTGAACAAGCATGCATCATATCAGGTTTTTCTGACAATTTTGACAGATATGACAAGATTAGCTTCATGCTTGTTTGTGGTATTATTCAGCCACTACTTCAGCTAAATATATCAGCAGGGCTGCCAGGCAACTGGCATTGCTTAAAAGGAAATAAATATGGCAGCCTCCATATACCTCTCACTACACTTCTCCTTTAATACCATTGGAAGAAGAGTTTGGATGCAACTAAAAAGGATCTGTGGGCTGACGTCTGAGAATACCTGCTTTAAAGAGGAACTGTAGTGAAAGGGGGGAAAATAAATAAATACATTGCAAAGTTAGAAGTTAAAAAATGGAAATGATTGATACTCGCCACATAATTTGTTCATATTGTTTGATCCACATTCAACCTGCACATAATCATCTTTACAACTGGCAGACATGAAAAAAACAGACAGCACCAACTGCTATTATCTATAACCACGCTCCCTAACAATGTGATAGGCTAAAAGGTTGTTTTTTTATGGATAAACATATGGACAGAGGAAAATACCGGTTGCTAGGTAGTTGGAAACAGCCGTTATTTCCCACAATGCAACAAGGCTCCCACAGTATGATGTCAGGACCTAGGTCCTGACATCACACTGTGGGAGGGGTTTCACCACAATATCAGCCATACAGAGCCCCCTGATGATTCGTTTGAGAAAAGGATTTCTCATGGGAAAGGGGGTATCGGCTACTGATTGGGCTAAAGTTCAATCCTTGGTTACAGTTCCTCTTTAACCACTTGAGGACCCACCCTTTACCCCCCCCTTAAGGACCAGCGCTGTTGTAGCTGATCTGTGCTGGGTGGGCTCTGCAGCCCCCAGCACAGATCAGCGTGCAGGCAGAGCGACCAGATCGCCCCCCTTTTTTCCCCACTAGGGGGATGATGTGCTGGGGGGGTCTGATCGCTCCTGCCTGCCGGGTGTTGCGGGGGGGGGGGCACCTCAAAGCCCCCCTCCGCAGCGAAATCCTCCCCCTCCCTCTCCTACCTGGCCCCCCCTGGAAATCCGGGCTGCACAGGACGCTATCCGTCCTGTGCAGCCAGTGACGGGCTGATTGGCCGGGGATCGACGCCGTACAAATGTAAACAAAGTGGATTATTTCCGCTTGTGTTTACATTTAGCCTGCGAGCCGCCATCGGCGGCCCGCAGGCTATTCACGGAGCCCCCCGCCGTGAATTGACAGGAAGCAGCCGCTCGCACGAGCGGCTGCTTCCTGATTAATCAGCCTGCAGCTGGCGACGCAATACTGCGTCGCTGGTCCTGCAGCTGCCACTTTGCCGACGCGCGTTATGAGTGCGCGGTCGGCAAGTGGTTAAGCCCCAAACAGTTTATGCTCTTATAAGCACATTGGAAAGCTGATTGAACTGTCTGACAGTGTGAAGAATCAGATTAATACATTTAGCTAATGCTGTCAAGTCAACGTAAAGTAAAAAAAAAAGTGTATATAACACAGTAAGGAAAAAAAAAAACTTAGATTATTTACTTTGTCAAGCTTAAATGTCTGACACCATTTTAAAATACATCTATTAGTTTCTGGACAAAAAACAGGAAATTCACAGACTCAATTTGCAGGAAATCAAATAATGATAGCCCAGCTCCGCTGTATATAATGAAGCCTATTTACTGGCTTAGCTCCAGTAGGAAGAATCCTCAGGGAAACAATGCCCATTTACAGATCTCATTGATTTTGTATAAAATGAAGTCTAGGCTGTCGGGAGAGTTTAGAAGATCTGTAATCTGCTGGAAAATGACCAGTGAAACCTTCTGCAGACGTGAGAATGGCTCTGTCAGGAGCATGCTAGTCACCGCCAATAAGACTTGTCATGTTCATTAAGGACAACATTTTATATTTTGTTCTGGAGACAGGTTAATCTTTTTTTCCTGGTTGTTTTATATTAGTTGTGACTGGTAATGTGTGCAGAACATGTGGGCAAATCTCAGAGGAGAGCCGGCTGGACAACAATGAGGGGAAATGTCTTTGTGGTGAAACTCAACTTTTCATGTCAAATTCTTCCCAAGGTCGTCACTTCTTTATTAAAGCAAAATGAAATAATTAACTAAGGTAAGGTGTACAGAGGCGCCAACAACTAAGGTAATTAACTAAGGTGTTCATACAATAAGCTATCTCACAAGACCCTTTAGATGGCCATACATCAGGCAACTTGGCGGCCGATTAACTATCCGATTCGATGTGCCGAAATTGGTTGCATGAATCGGTTGGACATGCTGCAAAATGTAGATGTTGTATTCAGACAGGGAAACTTTTATGGCTGTAATTTGCTTATAAATGTGAGGTTTACTATATTCATGACAAGATACTGACAAGACAGAAGCTGTCACTTGTTTGCCTGGAAATTAACTCTTTCAGGCAGCAAAATAAAACAACTAAAAAAGTCTGGTTATTATGTTTTGCACTGTAGATACACATGTCATGTGTCACTGTATATACACATACTTCATGTCATGTGTCACCTCTGGTACACTTTAAAGGGACGAGTAACATCCAAAAATATAAAATTGCCAAAACATAGTGTCCTGAAAATCCTTCATTTGTTTTTCTTTTTACGTGGTCTAGGAGCCTTTGCCTAATTGCAGGAACTCTGAGGTGCCAGTGGGATTGTGAGAAGTTTTATTTTTAGCTACAGTAACAAGCTTATCTCTCTCTGCATGCAAATAACATTATGCTTCCTATTTCAGATAAGATAAGAACACTATGACCACAAAAATCTGAATCACTCCTCCCTCCTTAACCACTTAACGACCGCCTAATGGTCGTTAGTGGTTTTACATGGAAACGTTCCATGTCAGTTCACGGAGGGTGTTTCCGTGAATTGCCTGCGAGCCTCCGATCGTAGCTCGCAGGCAAAATGTAAACACGCGGGGAAGAAATCCCCGCTGTTTACATCATATGGCGCTGCTGCGCAGCAGCGCCGTAAAGGAGATTGGCGATCCCCGGCCTCTGATTGGCCGAGGATTGCCGGCATCTGATAGGCTGAAGCCTATCAGTGGTGGCGTAGGACGGATATCCATCCTTCGCCGCCGAGGGGAAGGAGGGGAGGTAGGCGAAGAGAGGGAGGGCGGAAATCGCTGCGGAGGGGGGCTTTGATGAGCCCCCTCCCGCTAACCACAAGTAGCCGGCGGCGATCAGACCCCCCCAGCAGGACATCCCCCTAGTGGGGGAAAAAGGGGGGAAGTCTGGTCGCCCTGGCTGCAACAGGATCTGTGCTGTGGGCTGGAGAGCCCATGCACTCACGCAGCACAGATCCATCAGAATTGGCCCGGTCCTCAAGTGTAAGCCTGTTGTCTAGGTCAGGTGTCCCCAACCCCCGGTCCGCGGCCCAATACCGGTCCGCGGGACGTTTTGCGCCAGGCCGCGGCTAATCCACTGCCTCACACTGATTTTATTTTGCCTCTGCCCCCTCCTTCATTAGCCGCGACTCCGCGAGTGCACGCGGCTAGATCCCCGCATGTACGCGTTGCAGAGCGCAGCCGCGCAAGCCGGAAGTCACGCCGCCCTAGCCCATCCCATCTTTCTCGAGTGTTTGGCTTCAGTGTGTGCATCCGCGCTTTCCTTCGGCAGTGTGAGACAGGGAGGCAGTGAGACAGAGATAGTGTGGCGGACCATATTCATCAATCTAAATGCATTTTCTTCTGCGTAAGGCTGACAAGTTAGTTTCTAATGTGTATTCGTTGTATATTTCATACTTGTTCCTCCTTTTCTTTGAATGTAGCCTCACTACCTCATATACTTCTGTGCTGCATACTAAGGCAGGCCCTAGGCCTGGGATTGTTGTACATGCATTTTAATACTTTGCTGATATATCAGTGATCATAATTACACTGGGCTAACTGTGCTGGCTACACTGGGCTAACTGTGCTAACTGTGCTGGCTACACTGGGCTAACTGTGCTGGCTACACTGAGCTAACTGTGCTGGCTACACTGAGCTAACTGTGCTGGCTACACTGGGCTAACTGTGCTGGCTACACTGGGCTAACTGTGCTGGCTACACTGGGCTAACTGTGCTGGCTACACTGGGCTAACTGTACTGGCTACACTGGGCTAACTGTGCTGGCTACACTGGGCTAACTGTGCTGGCTACACTGGGCTAACTGTGCTGGCTACACTGGGCTAACTGTGCTGGCTACACTGGGCTAACTGTGCTGGCTACACTGGGCTAACTGTGCTGGCTACACTGGGCTAACTGTGCTGGCTACACTGGGCTAACTGTGCTGGCTACACTGGGCTAACTGTGCTGGCTACACTGAGCTAACTGTGCTGGCTACACTGGGCTAACTGTGCTGGCTACACTGGGCTAACTGCCCTGGCTACACTGGGTTAACTGCACTGGCTACACTGGGCTAACTGTACTTGCTACACTGGGCTAACTTTAGTAGCTATACTGGGGTAACTGTACTTGCTATACTGGTGTAACTGTACTATCTATATTGGGGGTAACTATACTACCGAACTATACTGGGGCAACTATAGTCCTTATACAGGGGCAACTGTGTTAGCTACCTATGCTGGGGCAACTATACCTAGATAACTAATTACCTATATACTACACTCAAAATCGGGGGAAAAGGGGGGGGGGCTGCCGCCGCCACTAACCACGCCAACCCCCCCTTCCCTGGGCCCCAGAAAAAAGTTTGGTCGGGATATTGGGCCCCGGGCTCGAAAAGGTTGGGGACCCCTGGTCTAGGTGATGTAAGCTGTGGCAGTAGGGAGGAAAAATAAAAACCGAGCCGGGTTAAACAAAAAAGGCAAGAAAAGACACAGAACACATATATATCCTACTAATATAATAAATGGGAAAGTTCGGATGTTTGGATGTTTGGATGTTTGTTACTCGATCACGCAAAAACGGCTGATCGGATTTGAAAGAAATTTGGCACACACATAGTACATTACCTGGAATAAAGTATAGGATACTTTTTATTCCCATAACCAAAAAGGGGGCGGAGACAAATACAAATTTCACTGAAAAATGTAAACAGCAGCCATTCTTACACTGGTAATGGCAGGGTTCTCAAACTTTGCACAGTTGGTTACTGGGTGACTGGGATTAATATTCAGAAAAGTGGGTGGAGTCTATAAAAGCCAATGAAAATTAACCTATTGATTTTCAAGGGGAATATTTACATTGCTGCCATTCTTGCACTGTTAATGGCACAAGCCTCAAACCTGGTAAAGTTGATCATTCGGTGACTAGGGTTCAATTTCAGAAAGAAGGTGGAGCCACAAACAGCCAATTAGATTTGTTCCATTCCAATGCAAATTATTGATGCCAAACACCGCAAAGCTCACAAACTTGGTAATTGAGTAATTGATTAATTGTGCGTTAGGGTTAGAAAAGTGGGCACAGCCAAATACATAAAAGGGCAATACCGGGTCATACGTGGGCGGAGACAAATACAAATTTTACTGGGAAAATGTAAACAGCAGCCATTCTTAAACTGTTAACGGTAGGGTTCTCAAACTTTGCACAGTTGGTTACTGGGTGACTGGGATTAATATTCAGAAAAGTGGGTGGAGTCTATAAAAGCCAATGAAAATTAACCTATTGATTTTCAAGGGGAATATTTACATTGCTGCCATTCTTGCACTGTTAATGGCACAAGCCTCAAACCTGGTAAAGTTGATCATTGGGTGACTGGGATTCAATTTCAGAGAGGGGGTGGAGCCACAAACAGCCAGTTAGATTTGTTTCATTCCAATGCAAATTATTGATGCCAAACACAGCAAAGCTCACAAACTTGGTAATTGAGTAATTGATTAAATGTGCGTTAGGGTTAGAAAAGTGGGCACAGCCAACACCAGCCAAATACATAAGCGGGCAACGCTGGGTCATCAGTAGGTGGAGACAAATACAAATTTTACTGGGAAAAGGTAAAAAGTAGCCATTCTTACACTGTTAATGGTAGGGTTCTCAAACTTTGCACAGTTGGTTACTGGGTGACTGGGGTTAATATTCAGACAAGTGGGTGGAGCCTACAAAAGGCAATCAAAAATTACCTATTGATTTTTCAGGGGAATATTTCATTGCTGCCATTCTTGCACTGTTAATGGCACAAGCCTCAAACCTGGTACAGTTGATCATTGCGTGACTGGGGTTTACATTCATAAAACAGGGTGGAGCCACACACAGTCAATATGATTTGTTTCATTTTAATGCAGGTTATTGATGCCAAAGACTGCAAAGCTCACAAACTTGGTCTGTTAGGAATATGGTCATGCCACTTCCTGCCTGCTGGTGGCAGCATCGTGTTGAACTCTGAACTTCCTTTATTCCACCAGCAGATGGCTCTAGAGACTTTGCAGGACCTGAACTTTCCTTGTTCCACCACTGGGTGGCTCTATGCTGGCTGGAGACAGCTCTGCCACTGCAAGGGTTGCTCTCTATGGACTTTGCTTGTCAATCATGCTGCAGGTGTGTCCTCCTTATTTAAGAGCCCTGCAAGGAGCAACCTTTGCCAGAACTTTGTGCTCGCTAGCTGGAGTATCTGGACAACCCTGGTTCTCTGGTATTCTGTATTTCTGTATCTGTTATCCTGTTACTGAACCTTGATTCTGTCTGACCTCGTTTACTGCCTGCTCCTTTTGTACCGTGATTGCTCGATTGTTGCCGACTTATGCTTTGTTCTGACTGTGATTTTGTGCCTGCCTTCTTGTACTGCGATTGGTGTATATATTGTATATATTTGTCCTGTGTATATGTGTATATATATATCCTGTATATATTTAGTTAGATAGATAGATAGGGTTTTGGGGGTTTTGCACCTTGCTTTGGTTGTATGGTGTGTAGGTATGTGGTGGTTGCGTTCTTGTATATAATTGCCACCAAATTCTCTGATTGCTGTACATAGTTGCTATGCATGCTGCTGCATTGAAATTGCATAATACTGTATGTACAATTGTAAATAAACCTTCCTGCATAGTATATTCCTGTCTCAGTGTCTGTGTTGCTGCAAACTGCAATCAATCCCAGTTTCTCCGTTCAGGCTCATGACAGAAGTTCTGGCCAATTACTGATTGCTGCAGCTACACTGTATACTGAGTTATCTGTCAGAATGAATCTACAAGATCTTGATTACTATGCATTTTTGGCTGAGGAATCTGAGCAAGAATGCCGCACTTTCTTTGCTGATTATCCTAGGGAAGATCTGCTGAAGTTAATTAGTCAGGTTTATGGACTTGTTAAGGATGGATCGTTTGACTCACAGGATTTTGAATGCATAATCAATATCTGGTATGATCTTGTGTTCCCTACAGTTTCTGATGGGTATTTACCACCTTACAATTTGCATAAAATTGAAGCCTTGATTAATTTGTTAGAAGATGATCAAGTGGGTTTTTTTGATTATTTTAATAACAAGGATAAACAAACTGTGCAAACATGCATTAACTCTCTGCAATCCTTGATCAATCAAGGCCTATGCAAATCTGGAAAAGCTTCACTTCTATTGTCTGCTTGGCAGAAAGTGTTATCTCCCAGCTCCATATCTCATGCCCTGCCTGTAAGAAATAAATTTGAATTTAAATTTAATTCTGATCAAATTGAACATTTATTTGATTATTTGAGGAAGGATAGGCAGAGGTTTGTTGAATATTATGCCAATCAAGAAGAGGAATTTATAAGGGCCTGTATGTGTGCGACTCAGTCTCTGAATGTGCAAAAACTCTGCAAGTGTGAATCAGCTGCAAAGCTACTTGATGCCTGGTCTGAGATTCTGTCCTCTCATTTTCACTCCCTTCCTTCTGTTAACCCTTCATATACCTCGAACCATGTCCAATACTCACAGCCTGCAACAGTTAAACAATTTGTACCTACATTACCAGTAATAACTAAATCTGTGTATTATGACTTGCCTGTCTCTACTGACCAGAAGAAATGCGCTACTAAGCAAACGGCCATCAGATCTACACCTTGGTCCTCACAGTTGCCAGTATCTGCATTAAAGTCTGTCCCAGTGTTGAGGAAACCAAAACGCAAATACTTCCCTACAGCCTCTATTGCTCCTGTGCAGCCTCCATCCGCCTCATCTCCTGTGCAGCCTCCATCCGCCTCATCTCCTGTGCAGCCTCCAGCCGATTCCAGTCGTGTGCAGCCTCTAGCCGATTCCAGTCGTGTGCAGACTCCATCCAAGTCGGTGCAGACTCCATGCAGCTCCATACAGACTCCAGTTGATTTTTGTCCTCAGCAATCTCCAGTCAGTCCTGAGCAGTTCCTCGCCTTTCCTTGTGGACTTTTTCATGGACTAGATTTGCTGACTATGGGTCAGCCCGACAGGCCTGCAGAGCCCCAGCATGTTCATCCTGCAGTATCCAGTCCTGCAATCCAGCCCGCAGAGTGTTGCATCCAGCCCGCAGAGTGGGAGTGTTGCATCCAGCCCGCAGAGTGGGAGTGTTGCATCCAGCCTGCAGAACTTTGCTCCTTGCCTGCAGAACTTTGCTCCTTGCCTGCAGAACTTTGCTCCTTGCCTGCAGAACTTTGCTCCTTGCCTGCAGAACTTTGCTCCTTGCCTGCAGAACTTTGCTCCTTGCCTGCAGAACTTTGCTTCTTGCCTGCAGAACTTTGCTCCTTGTCCGCACAGACTGTATTGGGATCTCAGCCAACGGTCCAGCCAAGCGCTCAGCCAACGGTCCAGCCAAGCGCTCAGCCAACGGTCCAGCCAAGCGCTCAGCCAACGGTCCAGCCAAGCGCTCAGCCAACGGCCCAGCCAACGGCCCAGCCAAGCGCTCAGCCAATGGTCCAGCCAAGCGCTCAGCCAACGGCCCAGATCCATGAGGTTATGCAAGCTGCTGCCCAGCCTTCACAGACTTTTGTTGCTGATGTTCCTGATGGTGCCCGGCCTGCTACTGTTCTTGCTTCTCCTGGTAGTGCCTGGCCTGCTGGACTACTTGAGGGCACCCAGTTTACCATCCAGCCTGTTGCTACCTTGTCTGAGACTATTCAGTCTGTTGCTAGTATGCCTGCAGCACTACCTGAAGTTTTCCAGTTTACTGCTCAGATGTCACAGACCTCTGCTGTTGCTTCCAAGTCTGGCGACTCTGCTGTTGCTTCCAAGTCTGGCGACTCTGCTGTTGCTTCCAAGTCTGGCGACTCTGCTGTTGCTTCCAAGTCTGGCGACTCTGCTGTTGCTTCCAAGTCTGGCGACTCTGCTGTTGCTTCCAAGTCTGGCGACTCTGCTGTTGCTTCCAAGTCTGGCGACTCTGCTGTTGCTTCCAAGTCTGGCGACTCTGCTGTTGCCTCCAAGTCTGCAGTTCCTGCCCCTGCTGCTGCTCAGCCACCACAGACTCCTGCTGCTGCTGCTGCTCAGCCACCACAGACTCCTGCTGCTGCTGCTGCTCAGCCACCACAGACTCCTGCTGCTGCTGCTGCTCAGCCACCACAGACTCCTGCTGCTGCTGCTGCTCAGCCACCACAGACTCCTGCTGCTGCTCAGCCACCACAGACTCCTGCTGCTGCTCAGCCACCACAGACTCCTGCTGCTGCTCAGCCACCACAGACTCCTGCTGCTCAGCCACCACAGACTGCTGCTGCTGCTCAGCCACCACAGACTGCTGCTGCTGCTCAGCCACCACAGACTGCTGCTGCTGCTCAGCCACCACAGACTGCTGCTGCTGCTCAGCCACCACAGACTGCTGCTGCTGCTGCTCAGCCACCACAGACTGCTGCTGCTGCTGCTCAGCCACCACAGACTGCTGCTGCTGCTGCTCAGCCACCACAGACTGCTGCTGCTGCTGCTCAGCCACCACAGACTGCTGCTGCTGCTGCTCAGCCACCACAGACTGCTGCTGCTGCTGCTCAGCCACCACAGACTGCTGCTGCTGCTGCTCAGCCACCACAGACTGCTGCTGCTGCTGCTCAGCCACCACAGACTGCTGCTGCTGCTGCTCAGCCACCACAGACTGCTGCTGCTGCTGCTCAGCCACCACAGACTGCTGCTGCTGCTGCTGCTCAGCCACCACAGACTGCTGCTGCTGCTGCTCAGCCACCACAGACTGCTGCTGCTGCTGCTGCTCAGCCACCACAGACTGCTGCTGCTGCTGCTCAGCCACCACAGACTGCTGCTGCTGCTGCTGCTCAGCCACCACAGACTGCTGCTGCTGCTGCTCAGCCACCACAGACTGCTGCTGCTGCTGCTCAGCCACCACAGACTGCTGCTGCTGCTGCTCAGCCACCACAGACTGCTGCTGCTGCTGCTGCTCAGCCACCACAGACTGCTGCTGCTGCTGCTCAGCCACCACAGACTGCTGCTGCTGCTGCTCAGCCACCACAGACTGCTGCTGCTCAGCCACCACAGACTCCTCCTGCTGCTGCTCAGCCACCACAGATTGCTGCTGCTCAGCCACCACAGACTCCTCCTGCTGCTGCTCAGCCACCACAGATTGCTGCTGCTCAGCCACCACAGATTACTGCGATTACTGCTGCTCAGCCACCACAGATTACTGCTGCTCAGCCACCACAGACTCTTCCTGCTGCTGCTGTTGTGGTCCAGCCATTACAGACTCCTGCTGCTGTGTTGGTCCAGCCACTACCAACTCCTACTGCTGCTGCTGTCCAGTTACCTCAATCTGTTGCTGATCTTCCTCCAGATGGTTTCCTGTCCATTGCCCCGATTGATGGTTTCCTGTCTTCTTTCCAGCCTGATGTCTTCCAGTCCACTGCCAAGCTACCTCCTGAAACTGCTCTTCCTCTTGATGGCACCCAGTCTACGGCTAATGCTTGCCACTTCACTGCCATGCCTAAGGTCTACCAGCCTGATATGTGCTTGAGTGAGGACCTGCCTATTGCCTGGCAGGGCACTTTCCTACCTGATGTTTACCAGGCCACTGCTCTGCCTGGTGCTTTGTCTGATATATGCCAGTTTACCATGCTGTCTGATGCCTACCAGCCTGGTGTTCTTCTTGATGTCTTTTGTCTCCAGTTCCTAATTCAGCATCCTGAGATACAAAGTGAAAAATTAAATTTTTTGTTTCCCTCCCTGCCCACCCAGTGTTGGCAGAAATTGTCAACCTTCCTGTATGATTTCCTTTCTGCCGCCTCTTGGGATCCTGGCGGTAGTGGTATATGGTTTTGTTGGAGCGTCCTGAGGCCGCTCCTTAAGAGGGGGGTTATGTTAGGAATATGGTCATGCCACTTCCTGCCTGCTGGTGGCAGCATCGTGTTGAACTCTGAACTTCCTTTATTCCACCAGCAGATGGCTCTAGAGACTTTGCAGGACCTGAACTTTCCTTGTTCCACCACTGGGTGGCTCTATGCTGGCTGGAGACAGCTCTGCCACTGCAAGGGTTGCTCTCTATGGACTTTGCTTGTCAATCATGCTGCAGGTGTGTCCTCCTTATTTAAGAGCCCTGCAAGGAGCAACCTTTGCCAGAACTTTGTGCTCGCTAGCTGGAGTATCTGGACAACCCTGGTTCTCTGGTATTCTGTATTTCTGTATCTGTTATCCTGTTACTGAACCTTGATTCTGTCTGACCTCGTTTACTGCCTGCTCCTTTTGTACCGTGATTGCTCGATTGTTGCCGACTTATGCTTTGTTCTGACTGTGATTTTGTGCCTGCCTTCTTGTACTGCGATTGGTGTATATATTGTATATATTTGTCCTGTGTATATGTGTATATATATATCCTGTATATATTTAGTTAGATAGATAGATAGGGTTTTGGGGGTTTTGCACCTTGCTTTGGTTGTATGGTGTGTAGGTATGTGGTGGTTGCGTTCTTGTATATAATTGCCACCAAATTCTCTGATTGCTGTACATAGTTGCTATGCATGCTGCTGCATTGAAATTGCATAATACTGTATGTACAATTGTAAATAAACCTTCCTGCATAGTATATTCCTGTCTCAGTGTCTGTGTTGCTGCAAACTGCAATCAATCCCAGTTTCTCCGTTCAGGCTCATGACATGGTCATTGAGTAATTGATTAATTGTGTGTTAGGGTTAGGAAAATTGGGCGCAGCCCACACCTGCAAAATACATAATCGGGCAATGCCGGGTCATCAGTAGGCGGAGACAAATGCAAATTTCACTGAGAAAATGTAAACTGCAGCAATTTTTACACTTTTAATGGTAGGGTTCTCAAGCTTTGCACAATTGGTCACTGGGTGACTGGGATTAATATTCATAGAAGTGGGTGGAGCCTAGAAAAGCCAATCAAAATTCACCTATTGATTTTCAAGGGGGAATATGTAATTGCTACCATTCTTGCACTGTTAATGACACAAGCCTTAAACCTGGTACAATTGGTCATTGGGTGACTGGGGTTCAAATTCAGACAAAGGGGTGGAGCCACAAACAGCCAATCAGATTTGTTTAATCTCAATGCTAATTATTGATGCCAAAGACCGCAAAGCTCACAAACTTGGTTTTTGAGTAATTGTGTGTTAGGGTTAGAAATAGTAGGTGGAGCCAACACCAGCCAAATACATACCTGAACAATGTTAGGAAATAAGTGGGTGGAGAAAAATACAAATTTCATTGTGCAAATGTAAACTGCAGCCATTCTTACACTGTTAATGGTAGGGTTCTCAAACTTTGCACTGTTGGTCACTGGGTGACTGTGATTAATATTCAGAAAAGTGGGTGGAGCCTATAAAAGCCAATCAAAATCCACCTATTGATTTTTAAGGGGAATATTTAATTGCTGCCATTCTTGCACTGTTTATCACCTGTACCTGGTACAGTTGGCCATTGGGTGATTGGGGTTCAAATTCAGAAAAGGGGTGGAGCCACATCCAATCAAATTAATTTTATTTCATTGCGAATTATTGATGCCAAAGACTGCAAAGCTCACATACTTGGTCATTAAGTAATTGTGTGTTAGGGTTAGGAAAAGTGGGCAGAGCCAACACTAGCCAAATACATACCCGGGCAACGCCGGGCGTCCAGCTAGTGTATATATATATATATATATATATACACACACACACACACACACACACACACACACACACACACACACACACACACACACACACACACACACACACACACACACACACACACACACACACACACACACACACACACACACACACACATAAATTTGGGTTCTGTGGAATTGAAATTTCCACATTTTCTGGTGATTCTGTACAATTTTGTATCATCTGCAAAGACAGCAACATTGCTTTCTACTTCATTTACTAGGTTGAGATCCAATGACAACCAATGACATTCACACCAAACAACAGGAAAAGAACAAAAGCAGAAAAAGTTGTATATATTTCACATGCTGTAGTTTTCATTAGCAGAAGCGTATAGTCATGTCATCCTTCACTGGATCTGATCTCCCGACTGTGGATGGCATCTAGTGTCCACTACACTCCCGGGAATAGTTACCCGACAATGGCGCTGAGCATAGCCAGGCATTGCTCTCTCACATTCCAGGCAGCTGAAGTCCCACTGGTAGAATCAACCCTCAGACGGCAGGCACACTGTGCGCAACATTGCTCATTCTAATGAAGAGCATTGTGCTGTAATAGTCAGACGTTTGGCAGCCCTTTCGCACAGAGAGTGTTATTGCTATGGGATGCAGCCAGTGAGGGATGTAAAAAGTTACAGACCAAAGTTCAATAGCTTTCTTTTCATTTTTCATTTGAATTCAATTATGTTTTACTTCATGCAGTACAATGTGCACTTGTACTCAGGTACATTTTTGCAAACAAGAGCTAAGGGCTCAGACGCACTGTAAACGCTTTTCTGAGTGCTTTTTGGCCATCATAGGTTTCTGAAAGCTTTTTAAAAAGTGCTCCTATTGACTGACTTTAAAATCACGGTAAAATCGCAAACGCTGTAAAATTGTGCAATTTTACCGGAGTTTCTTTGCAGTTTTAATGTAAGTCAATGAGAGTGTTTTTTAAAAAGCTCTCAGAAAACTCTGACGGCCAAACAGCACTCAGAAAGTCGCTTATAGTGTGTCTGAGTGCTGAGGGTGTGTTTCCCACACAGAGGACATTCTACACATACATTGTTTGCACATGTGATGCTGCTGTAAGGCTGGTTTACAGGAGGGTTGAACCGGTGTTAACTGCGGCGCTTAAAATTTGTGGTTTAGAGACTATCCATTCAAATGTATGGACAGTGCTTTTTAGATGTCTGTAGCAGTTTTTTCCATCATTTGCACAAACAGCGCACTCAATCCATCGTCTCCCATTGTCTACATGTAGCCCCCACAATCAGCTAAGTGCGATGCTTCCATAGCCACATCTAAGAACAAAATGGAACACTTTTTCTGAGCAATGGAATCAAATGCTTCTTTGCATATTTGTAGAGGAAAAATTCAGCCAGAAAGTCTGGCCGGGTCACACTCCATTGTGCATGCGCAGGCCGGCCAAGCACGCTTTCCCGTCGCGCTCCAGTCCCTGGGAGCAATCTGCGACTGTACAGTAGTACTGCGCAGAATGCTTCCAGGGACGGGAGTGGGATGTGGGAGCGTGCCTGGTTGGGCAATGCATGCGCGATGAAGCCAGGCTTTGGGGCTGAATTGCTGGGGACTGGAGCCAGGGCAACGGCACGAGATGAGCGGCCCTACCGGGCTTAAAGCGGATCCAAGATGAAAAACTAACTATAACAAGTATCTTGTCTATATATCTTATCTAAAGTTTAGATAGTTTACACAGCAAATCTAGCTGCAAACAGCTTTAATAGAATATGATTGATTATTCCTGTGATACAATGACAGCAGCCATGTTGTTTGTAAACATTACACAGAGGCAGGCTTATCTGCATCGTGAGCAAACAAACCTAATTCCCCTCCTCCTCCCCTCTGGCTCTGAAATCTCTGGCTAGTAATACCTCCCCCTCCTTCTGCCCAGACTGAGCTCCCATGAGCCCTTTCTACTGTCTGAAAGTGCCTTGGCTCTCTGAAAACCTGTGGGCGCGGCTTGTTTAGTTTATAGGGAATTAGAGTATTAAAACAAAAACAAAAAAGTATTTGGCTCGAGGAATGCCCTATAAACAATAGGAAAGGAACACCCTTATGCAATGAGTAAAAGTTCATCTCGGATCCACTTTAAAGAAGCCCTAGGTAAGTATAGTTTATGCTTCCTCTCTCAGGTTCAGCTGAACACTGCAGTGCGGTAAACTGCGTTATAAGACTTTATTATCGCAGGACAATAACATCCCACTGTGAACCTAACCTAAATCATAATAAGTAAAAAAATAAAAAAAAACAGATAAGTTAGTAAGAGTGAAACATATGATAAGGCACTTTTGTTTCTTCTTGTTTTTAGCAGAATTCTTTTGAAACTCTTAATTGCTTTCTCTGGTATCTGTTGGCTGGCTGTAACTGCACCTTACATCTTGCAGGTACTCCCTGGAGACTCATAGGTCATGGCCTCATCAGATCCCTGCTGAGACCTTTATCAGTGGCAAGCACTGAGTTCCCTGATTGGATTAAAGATTGATTATATACTAATCACAGCATCTAGACAGGCAGACAGACTGCTTGTGGTCAATGGGATCCTGCAATCAGTGCTGGGATAATGAGATGCATGCTGCTTGGCTTAC
The DNA here is from genome assembly GCF_040937935.1 of Hyperolius riggenbachi. Taxonomy (NCBI): domain Eukaryota; kingdom Metazoa; phylum Chordata; class Amphibia; order Anura; family Hyperoliidae; genus Hyperolius; species Hyperolius riggenbachi. The sequence continues at coordinate 65,218,469 of NC_090650.1, read as the reverse complement.
AGGGAAAATAACATGCGGAAAAAGAAACACTTTCTGGTTGCAGACATGCCTCACCATTTTCAGTCAAAAGCAAATATTGGAGACCTTTTATGTTCAATTTATTCACATTTTACTGGATGGAATTTTCAAAAGGCTCACAAAATTAGTGAACATACAAGCAAAATAAAAATATCTGTGTGATTTTTGCAAAGGTCGGACATGCGCTGCCATTTCTCAAACTTAAAGTGTTCCTGAGATTGTACACTGGGCTTTATTTATACTTACCAGGGGCTTCCTCTGGCCCCTTGAGCACTGTGGCCTCCCTCGCTGTCCTCTTCGCCCCTAAATTCTGGTGCTATGACTCCTGGTAATCCAGTCAGTTGCCACCAGTCATGGGCATCTGCGCATGTGCAGCTCCCTTCGCCGCAGGCTTCGCAGGTAGAATGCTTGACGAGGGGTGCGCGTGCAGAAAAGTGCAGTCGGCTGGATAACTGGGAAGCATACCGCAAGAACAGAGGGGCTGAAGAGTACGGCAAAGAAGGCCACTGTGCTCATGAGGCTGGAGGAAGCCCCAGGTAAGTATAAATAAAGCCCAGTGTACCATCTCAGGGTCACTTTAAAGCGAACTTGAGGTAAACCTTGGGTAAAAAGCGTACTTACCTAAGGAGAGGGAAGTCTCTGGATCCTCCACAGTTCATAGTTTATATTTTATTGTATGCACGTGACTAGGGTTTGTTTTTGTGACATTTTGTTTTGATCTAAACTTGTGTTTATGTGAAGATGCTTCTGGGTGCTGGGAGCCACTTTAACCGACACTATCAGAAACCAAGCCTTTCCCAGATAGCACAGAACAGCTTAGATTTTACCCAGTCCAGGGATTGCTTGACTCCTTTGTGTACTAGATAATCACTACCTCACCTCTTCTCATTCGCCTCCTTTCTGAGGCCAGGACTCAATTCATGTGTATTCCAAAGGCCCTATTATGTCAAATAAAAAGAATATACAATGAAGTGTACTGTCAATGAGAATCGGAAAATACAGTATCAAGTGCTTCAACCATGTGTGGGATGAGGAAGCTATTCTTTGTAGATCATAATGGCTTCACGTAATAATCCAATAACACGCAAAGTGATTATTACCACAGAGGCTAAGTTTAATTTTAGCAATCTGTCAATGAGAAAAGGACCTTTTCACAAGATATGGGTAGCCTAGGCAGATGAACCATTGTCACCCCTGTTTTACCTCAACTCAAAAACAAAATAACTTATTGAGTTAAAAGTGATTAAAGAGGCACTGCCAGCCATACTATCTCAGAAAAAAAAAAGTAACAAAAAGAGAAAATCCTTCTTAGGATTTCCCATTTTGACTGTGGCTATCTTGAAGCCAATCCTGACATAATTTCCTCCCTTTCTCTGTCTGTGTATCATTGCCCGCCCTCCTAGTCTTCAGACACTCCCACCCAGCTCTGCAGTAGAAAGTGCATTGTCTCAGCAGGAGAAATATTGGCCAATCAGAGAGGAACAGAGGTGTGGGAGGGAAAAACAGGAGTGAAAGAGGCTTCAGCCAATCAGTTTGGGCAACCTTGTGAATCATCATGATTTTCCTGTATAAATCGTTGATTGTTACAATAAAAAATGTCAGTTAAATATATCATATAGGAGACACAGAAAGTGTGGATTTACTGAAAGTGCGCAATCATTGTTTAAATAAAATTAGGCAGGTGCATAACATTTTATTGATTCCAAAACCTTTAAAACTAATTATTGGAACTCAAATTGGCTTGGTTAAGCTCAGTGACCCATGACCTACATACAGAGGTGAATCCAATTAGGAGAAAGAGTATTTAAGGGGGCCAATTGTAAGTTTCCCTCCTCTTTTACTTTTCTCTGAAGAGTAACAACATGGGGGTCTCAAAACAACCTGAAGACAAATATTGTTCCCAATCATGGTTTAGGGGAAGGATACAGAAAACTGTCTCAGAGATTTAAGCTGCCTGTTTCCACAGCTAGGAACATATTGAGGAAATGGAAGACCACAGGCTCAGTTCAAATTAAGGCTCGAAGTGGTAGACCAAGAAAAATCTTGGATAAACAGAAGCGACGAATGGTGAGAACAGTCAGAGTCAACCCACAGACCAGCACCAAAGACCTACAACAGCATCTTGCTGCCGATGGAGTCACTGTGCATCGTTCAACCTTTCGGCGCACTTTACACAAGGAGATGCTGTATGCGAGAGTGATGCAGAGGAAGACCTTTCTCCACCCACAGCACAAACAGAGCTGCTTGAGGTATGCTAAAGCACATTTGGACAAGCCAGCTACATTTTGGAATAAGGTGCTGTGGACTGATGAAACTAAAATTGAGTTATTTGGGCATAACAAGCGGTGTTATGCATGGAGGAGAAAGAACACAGCATTCCAAGAATAACACCTGCTACCTACAGTAAAATATGGTGGTGGTTCCATCATGCTGTGGGGCTGTGTGGCCAGTGCAGGGACTGGGAATTTTTTCAAAGTTGAGGGATGCATGGATTATACTCAGTATCAGCAGATTCTGGAGACCAATGTCCAGGAATCAGTGACAGAGCTGAAGCTGCGCAGGGCTGGATCTTTCAACATGACCCTAAACACTGCTCAAAATCCACTAAGGCATTCATGCAGAGGAACAAGTACAACGTTCTGGAATGGCCATCTCAGTCCCCAGACCTGAATATAATTGAAAATCTGTGGTGTGAGTTAAAGAGAGCTGTCCATGCTCGGAAGCCATCAAACCTGAATTAACTAGAGATGTTTTGTAAAGAGGTATGGTCCAAAATACCTTCAACTAGAATCCAGACTCTCATTGGAATCTACAGGAAGCATTCAGAGGCTGTCATTTCTGCAAAAGGAGGATCTACTAAATATTGATTTCATTTCTTTTTTGTGGTGCCCAAATTTATGCACCTGCCTAATTTTGTTTAAACAATTATTGCACACTTTCTGTAAACCCAATAAACATAATTTCACTTCTCAAATGTCATTGTGTGTGTCTCCTATATGATATATATAACTGACATTTTTTATCATAACAACCAACGATTTATACAGGAAAATCATGATGATTAACAAGGCTGAATATATAAAGTCAGCAGTGCAGGTCTATAGTAATACAGCTTTCGTCATTTTCAGGTATACAGGATCTTCGAACAAAAAGTAAAGAAGCAAGGCTTACCAGATTCCAACAACCCACATTATAAGGTTGTAAACGAGTTTGATAGATGGTCCGCAGAACTTTCAAATGGTGTCGTTTCACCAGCGATGTTGCACACCACGGATTCCTCCGGAATATAGTAGATATCCTGAGGTCACAGAGACTCGCCAAAGGGGAGTCCAGTAGGATAGTGACATGAAAGAGATATACGGCACATCTAAGTGTAAACTGTCTTTATTACATAACAAGTAAGTTTACTGGTCATGCAATAAAGACAGTTTACACTTAGATGTTTCGTATCAAACTCCTTTACAACCTTATAATGTGGGTTGTTGGAATCTGGTAAGCCTTGCTTCTTTATCTTTTTGTTTGAAGATCCTGTATACCAGAAAATGACGAAAGCTGTATTACTATAGACCTGCGCTGACTTTATATATTCATTGCTTGTGTGGACTTTTAGACATTGTCCTTCTCGGCTGCGATTGCCTTCTGCCTTGGCGCTGACACTTGTTGATTAACAAGGTTGCCCAAACTTTTGCATCTCACTGTATGTCTAAGGGGAAAGTAAAAAAGAAAAAAAGAAAACCCAACATGATCTGCAACTTCCTTTGTGTGGCAGATGTACCAAATAAGAGCCTGGGAAACTGGAGAATGATGTTTTATGGAAAATAAAATTGTGTTGGGAAACGCTCACCAATACGCTGGCAAGCTGTCTGTGAGTGGGGCAGCCTATATTGAAGGTGAGCACGGTCCTGCTGGGTGTTGGATCACTTTTGAGCGGAGTGGTGGTCCCTATTGACTCATTAGCACGGTGATAATAGTGTGGTAGTGGCCTCCCTCCAAGACTGTTTAGCAGCCTACGCAATGACATATATTTTTTGATTTTAACATCGGATCTGGAATCGCTGTGAGTACCGTGATTGGTCTGAAGCAAGGTGGAACTTGGATTCGGTGATTGCCTATATGCGTTGTTAGCTGTCTGTGGGGTCTGGCCAGCTATAGCTAAAGGTGAGAGTGGTCCCTGCGGGTGGTGGAGCACAGGAAGAAGGTGTTACCCTCTAAATATCACACGGATCCTAGTTGGTGGAGGACCAAGGGTGGACTGATGGTCTATGCGATGATCTCTTTTTTGTCTTCTCTGTTTTGAGGTTCACCGAATCTGGAGACGAGCAGAATCTTACCTGGTGGCTACGAGGCCAAGGACTGTTTTTTCTTTTTTCTTTTTCCTTAGTGAACTGTGAGGCAGCGCAAATTTATTATTCTTATATTATTTTTTTTTTAATAAAAACACATGAAAAATGCATACAAAACGCAATACATTGCATTACCATTGACTTTCATTAGGTGCGTTTTTGATGCGATTTTGAAAATTATGCAACAAAACCAGCGTTTTTATAAATGCATGTTTGAAAACGCATACAAAATGCATATGCGTTTTTTAACTTGCATTAGCGGCAAAAACCCAGTGTTTTCCGCAGCGCTAGCGTTTCGGCTAAGTGTGTTCCTAGCTTATGACTTCTGATATGAGGAAGATAAACAAACACTGAAATTTGTGAGCAACCAGTGCCACCTTGTGGTATGCTGGAAAACAAATGTGAACAGATGTAACTGAAAAATAATGTTATTACAATAATAAATGTGAATTCAAAGCCAGTACACCTGTGACTTCTTAAAATAAATAAATAAAAAAAAACAGATACTTACCTCGGGGATGGGGAAGCCTCTGGATCCTAATCTGTCTTCCCCTGTCCTCCTCAGCCAGTCGGATCCAGCATTGGATTCCCCAAACACTGCAGAGCAATACTATTTATATGTGCCTGCCTGTGCAGTTGCATTAGTAGCTTTCCGCTCTGGTTCTTGCGGAAATGGCTAAGCCCATTTGGGTCCACTCTAATGTGCAGGGGCTGGGGTCGCGTCTGCGCTGTGGAGAGGACCCGATCAGGCTCAGCTATTTTTGCCAGACCCCGAAGGGAAGCTGATATTGCACCTGTGCAAGGCTCCTGACAAGCAGATCTTCGGAGGGTCCCAGAAGTGGACCCCCCAGGGCTGAGAAGGTTGGGGGAAGCCTCATTTTCCCTTCAGGTAGACTTTAAAGGGATACTGTAGGGGGGGTCGGGGGAAAATGAGCTGAACTTACCCGAGGCTTCTAATGGTCCCCCGCAGACATCCTGTGTTGGCGCAGCCACTCACCGATGCTCCGGCCCTGCCCCCAGTTCACTTCTGGAATTTCTGACTTTAAAGTCAGAAAACCACTGCGCCTGCACGCCCGTGTCCTCGCTCCTGCTGATGTCACCAGGAGTGTACTGCGCAGACACAGACCATACTGGGCCTGCGCTGTGCGCTCTTGATGACATCAGCGGGATCGAGGACACGGCAACGCAGGCGCAGTAGTTTTCAGACTTTAAAGTCTGAAATTCCAGAAGTGAACCGGAGGCGGGGCCGGAGCATCGGTGAGTGGCTGCGCCAACACAGGATGTCTGCGGGGGACCATTAGGAGCCCCGGGTAAGTTCAACTCATTTTTCCCCGACCCCCTACAGTGTCCCTTTAAGTTTTTAATTCCAGTACTGCTATGATGATTTTATGTGATGAAATCCCAAACACCTGTTCATATGAATGTTTTTCTGGCAGTTTCGCAGCATTGTTAACTGCTTCACTCAGTTTGGTTGATTCACTGCCCCTCCCCTTGCATAACAATGGAACAGTTAAAAAATGCAGTTGGTGGCGGGTTTTACAGATGACCTTTTTTTTTTTTCTATCAAACCCTAGGCTGTCCTGACCGTGCTTGTTAGTAGAATTTAACAGATATATAAATCTCTCAGGGTTTAAAATTAATTGGTAAAAATGTGAGGCCCTGGGAGTAGCTATCGAACAGAAAGAGATTGAACGATTAAAGGGAAATTTCAATATCAAATGGGTATCACCCACATTGAAATATTTAGGGATAAACATATCACCAGATGTACAAACATTATATCGAAGCAACTAGGAAGGCTCGTACACACGCTTGATTTTATGGAACGACGGGTCTGTCAGACCCTCCCGCTGGGCAGGCGTTCCAGCGACAGTCCAGCGTGTTTACAGTCTGTCTGCAGACTGATAAGGCTGTTTCTGAACGATGTGCTGCGCATATGAAATATAGACTAATAACACAGCCTAAGGAGAAGGGAGGGCTCGCTGTTCCAGACCCCCAGCTATGCCATGCGGCAGCTTCCCTGAATAGAGTTGTAGACTGGCACAAAAACAAAAAAGAAAAAATCTGGATTGAAATGGAGCAGCATCTAGTAAATACGCCCCTTACAGGACTACCATGGATGAACAAGAAGGTGAGTATTACGCACCTAGCAGGATGCTTTTTGGACAATGCATTAAAAACACTGTACTCATACAGGCAGAAAACTCAGTTGACCAATCAGCCCTCCCCACTCCTCCCGATTCTGGATAACTCAGAATTCATACAGGATGCCAAAAGAATTCCTATCTACACTGGAGGGGACCACAACCATTGAGAGCAGGGATGCTGGTGAAAGAAGGTGAGTGGGAGCCCCCAATGAAGTTTTTTGAAAATATACAGAATAGTACAATGGAACTGTGGAGTCTTATGCAATTTAGATCATTCCTCAGGACACAGGGCACAAGGGGGGAATTCTCAAGAGAACTCACCCCGTTTGAGAAGTTATGCACGGGGGAGGGAAGTACCAGGGGTTCACTTTCTAAAATATATAATCTACTAAATGTGGGGCAAGAGTTGACTGGTAGTTGGAAAACTAAGTGGCAGAGGGATATACAGAGGGAATTTACGGAAATGGAATGGAAGAATGTCCTATATTTTATGCTTAGGAGCTCGGTCTCCACTAGGATACAGGAATCGGGAGTGAAGTTGGTGAGTAGATGGTGCTATACGCCTAGTAGACTGGGTAGGATGTTTGTGGGTGCCGACGTGGGATGCTGGTGATGTGGTAGGGAAAGAGGAAATCTGATACATATATTTTGGAGCTGTATGAATAATAAAACATATTGGAATGAAGTGAGAAGATTCATCAGGGAGATAGAGGGGTGGGAGACGCCAGAAGATCCGGGGTTCTTCCTTCTGCATGCCAACTCAATGAGCAGAGAGAAATATAAGAAATCGGTAATAAAACATTTAATAAACGCCGCAAGGATACTGATAGCGAGATGGTGGAAGACAACCCACACCCCAACAGTGGGTGAATGGCTGAAGGAGGTAACCCATATATTTAGTATGGGACAATTAGTTCAGGAAAATAGAGGAGGGGGAAGGCAGTTTAAACAGACATGGAAGAAGTGGGAAGAATTTGTAGAAACTGAAGAATATAAAAATATACTGAGTAATAGTGAACAGGAAGAAGAGATGGGGCATTCTTAAAGAGGAACTCCAGTGAAAATAATGTAGTAAAAAAAGTGCTTCATTTTTTACCATAATTATGTATAAATGATTTAGTCAGTTTTTGCTCATTGTAAAAGCTTTCCTCTCCCCGATTTACATTCTGACATTTATTACATGGTGACATTTTTACTGTGGGCAGGTTATGTAGCTGCTCCCAGCTGTTTTGGCTGTTAGAGACAGTTGTAAGCAGCTATTTCCTGTCTGTGAGCCTTGTTACATTGTAACAAACTGCCAAAAGTACCGCGGTACTCAGAGCTTCTTGTGGGAGGGGTTTCAGCACAAAATCAGTCATAAAGCGCCCCCTGATGGTCTGTTTGTGAAAAGCATTATATTTCTCATGTAAAAGGGGGTATCAGCTACTGATTGGTACAATTCTAGGTTGGAGTTTCTCTTTAAGGGACGGTTAAATGGTAAACAAATTAGTTTGAGATGAAATATGAAATTGTGCACAGGGGGCTCTTCCTCTCTGTCCCCCCCCCCTCCCTCCCTCTCCCCGCCCAATATGTGATGAGTTTGGAAGGGTTAGGTATGTGGTGAATGAGGATAGAAAGGGATGTGAGTGAGGAATATAGATGAGTGTGAATGAGAGGATGGATGGGAAAAAGTCCTGGAATAGAATCAGTTATATACAGCAACAATGAGGCATTTGGATAAACTCCTAGGTTGTATTGCACTATGGAGTAGAGTAGCTTGGAGGGGATTGTAGGAGGTTAATAGTTTATAATTGCTGTCTTGTTTTTATGAAATGAATTATGTGAATGTAACATGGTATGTAAAGAACCTTTTTTGGGACTGTGTGTATGTAAAACTAATTTTTTCTACAAATAAAAAATTTATAGAAAAAAAATGCAGTTAGATCATTGGTTGCCCATGTATTCAGGAACCTTTCAGACACCATGTGTGATTTGTCTCATATGAGATAACACAATGCAGTGGCGCCATCAATAACTATACACGGAATGCCATGCGATCCCATGATCTCACAATCACATCAATAAGTATACACAGAATGCCACACGATCACATGATCTCACAATCACATCAATATATATACACAGAATGCCATGCGATCACATGATCTCACAATCACATCAATAAGTATACACGGAATGCCATGCGATCCCATGATCTCACAATCACATCAATAAGTATACACAGAATGCCACACGATCACATGATCTCACAATCACATCAATAGCTATACACAGAATGCCATGACATGCGATCACATGATCTCACAATCACATCAATAAGTATACACAGAATGCCACACGATCACATGATCTCACAATCACATCAATATCTATACACAGAATGCCATGACATGCGATCACATGATCTCACAATCACATCAATAAGTTTACACAGAATGCCACACGATCACATGATCTCACAATCACATCAATATCTTTACACAGAATGCCATGCCATGCGATCACATGATCTCACAATCACATCAATAAGTATACACAGAATGCCACAAAATCGCATGATCTTACAATCACATCACTTTGAGTTATACTACTTAGGGCCGGTTCACACTTTCAGCGGAGGCAAAACAGAAACGGTAAGCGCACCCGTTTTGCATCCGCATGCAACAATTCTCACCCATTTGTTCCGCGTCCACCTGTCTGCTCCTGTGTCAATCATGTCCGCCCCCTTCCCATTGCTGCTCACCTGTCCCAATGCCGCGATTTGGTGCATTTTTTAAGAGGAGAGACCATTAGAAAACCACTAGTTCATAATGATTTATGTAAGGAGGTTAATATAGACTCGGGTAATTGGTTGACTAGGAAGAAATGGGACGGTAACTGTTGCTGGAGACATTGCAGTGCATGTCACTTCATGAGGAAAGGTAGTAAAGTAATGTTCAAATAGGTGGAATAACCTGAAGATCAGAAAATTCATCAGTTGCTGTACAAATATGACCAGTTCTCACATGAAGCAAGGTGAAACATTTGCATCAGGTGCACAGATTACAGGGGCAGCATGTTTGTACTGTGTGTTTACATTTACAGCATGCAGTCAGAGTAGGAGGAGAAGCGAGAGAAGAGTGACAGTGTGTGAGGAGGTCTGACAGTGTGTGAGGAGATAGGAGGCAGGAGAGCAGCAGTGTTTCCTTTGACTTGTAAACGGGTGCTGCGCAATCATTCTAAATCGGAAAGGGGAGGGGTGCATTTTCATAAGTTTGCCTCAGGCAGCAAAAAGTCTAGAACCACCCTGTGTACAAAATATGTTTGTATACTATATGTGTGCGTCCTTGTGGTTGCTATTATATTGGCAAAACAGTCCAGCCCTTAAAGGAGCGCTTTCTCCAGCGTAAGAGATCTATTAAAAATGTGGGTGCTACCCGTTTGATTGAGCATGTTAAGGTGGCCCATTTGGGCAATGCTGTATGTCTCTCCTTTGCTGGGCTGGAGGTAGTAGAAAGTGATAATAGGGGTGGCTTGACAGATGACAAACTCCTAAAAAGAGATCAGCAAGGCTTGGTGTACAGAGGCGCCAGAGTAGAATAAAAACGTTTAAAAACCGTCTAAAAGAGGGGGATGTTTAGGTGGACTTACCTCCCTCAAAAATATAAAACTCAATTGAGTCACAATATATCAATACAAAAATATTTTGTTGAACTCCACCTAGTGCAATGCGTTTCGCAGATGTGGTCCTGCCTCATCAGGCAAACAGGAGTATAACTATAAAACAAACAGAAATATATACAAACATAATGACCCATAGAAATAGCTTAAAATAAAGGTGCAGTTTAAAAACATGAGAAGACATGATAAAATTGTAAAATTTTTGGTCGCAGTGTAGTAAAAACTCGCTCTGTCTAAAAATTGCATCTAATTGATCATAAAATATGCAAAAGAATCCAAAGTGTACACAAAAGTTAATAAATATCCTTAGTTGTCAATTGATATGCTAAAGTTCATCAGCTTCCAGATTAAAGGATAGTCAGTTTAGTAAGTATAACATATAGTACTATTTTATGGCCCTAGAGCTTACTTGCAAGAAGAATTACTAACAGTGTAAACTGATATAATAAAATTCAGCACCTTAGCAAGAGTGACTTACCTCAATGGGTCTAGATGCAGAAGTGAGCGCCTCTGTGTAGATGTGCGAGGGGGCTCTGCTTATATAGGGAGTGTGGTTGCACTAATTGATCCTAATGCACCAATCAAAATCTGCCATGTCAGCAAGGCGTGCCAATTTGGGTGCACCTGGAAGTGGTCATGAGGCAGGAACGCATATTTGGACATCAAGGCAGCATGGTGGTATAGTGGTTAGCACTCTCGCCCTGCAAGTGCTGGGTACCTGGTTTGAATCCCAGCCAAGTCAACATCTGCAAGGTTTTTTTATATATATTATATTAAGTCTCATTAATTATAGTAGTAGATGAACTCTGCGAGTGGGCAGTATCTATGTAAGGACTAGTCACTGGTATTCGTTGTTAAAAAATAATCATACAAAATCATTAAAAAAAAAATTGAATGAAAAAAGATGTCATTTTGCATTATTTGTGAAACTGCTAGTAGACCAATAGATCAGAAGAGACTATATATTGTTAACACCATTTTTTGTGGTGATCAGATAACAGTGTCACCATCTAGTGGTGAAAGTATATATGATAGCCCAGGTTATGTACAATGCTGGATAAAAATGATACTAAAAGCTCTGAATTTGATATAAGCAACATAAGAATCAAACACAAGTTAAGATGGCAATTATAAAAATATATAAAATATTATTAAACAGATTAAATGGGAGGAGATAAGATCATAAAGTAAAAGAGAGGACCATTAAAATAGTATAAAATTGTGAGTACTAAAAATCAGGTATTTTATAGAATTAGATGGGAGGTTGGATCAGAAGATTTTCTCAAGAACCTCATTTAACCCCATGGGTACTAAGGTCTTTAGAATTTGGATCCAGTACATCTCCCTATGCCGCAATATCTCAAAAGCATTGGTGGTATTAGTGGGTAGGGCTTCTATTAGGGTGATCGTGAACAAGTGGGGTTTTTTGAGGTGATGGGTACCAAAGTGGCGAGACACGCTGTGCAGCGCATAGTTGTTGATTATATTTCTCTTGTGTTGCCCAATGCGGCTCCTGGTGGTCTGAGTAGTACGTCCGATATATTGTAACTTACACGGGCATGAAATTAAATAAATTACATTCCTTGTTTCGCATGTTATAGTCTGTTTTATTGTGTACTGGGTATTGGTTGTGAATGATTGGAAAGTGTCTGTTTGTGTAATGAAGGTGCAAGCTTGGCAACAGGGCTTTTTGCAGGTATAAGATCCTGGGCGTGAGGGATTGGTAGATTGTCCTGGGGTGTTGGAAGGAGGGTTCTTTAATCTACTTGGGGCCAGTAGGTTTCGGAGATTGGGGGCTCTCCTAAAGGTTAATGTGGGATTCTTGGGAATAGTTTTCACTAGATAAGGGTCCTGTAGCAGTATTTCCCATCTAGATTTGAGTATGGTTCTGATGGTCTTATGTTGGGAGCTGAATTTTGTAATGAATGTTGGAAAGGGGGCGGAGGAGGTGGTTGTTTGAGTAGGTTGTGATGTGGGTGGTGGGTTGGGGATGGTGGCTCTGTGTTTGGCATCTCTGATTAGTTTACGTGGATATTGGCGTTCTCTGAATTTTTCTTTGAGTGTTTTTGATTGTTCATTGTAATCTTTCCTATCTGTGCAGTTGCAAAATATTCGTCTGTATTGGCTATATGGAGTGTTGGTGGTCCAGGGGCGGTGGTGATGACTGTCAAAATGAATGTAATTATTAGCGTCGACTTTCTTGAAGTGTGTTTTGGTCTTGATGATATTTGAATCGGTAAACAGGATAAGATCGAGGTATTCTATGGAAGTGTGGCTGTATTGGGAGGTGAATTGTAGTCCTGCTGGGTTTATATTCAAAAATTCTACAAACTAGGTTATGAGTGATGGATCGCCTTGCCAAATGAATATCAGGTCAACAATGTATCTACGGTAGAAGATTATATTGGAGGAGAAGGGGTTGTTATGGGTGAATTTTAAATACTCTAAATAGCCCATTGCTAGGTTGGCATAGGAGGGTGCGAAAGAACTTCCAATGGCTGTACCTGTTTGTTGATGATAAAATTTATCTGAAAAAGCAAAAGTACTGTGTTTCAATATGAACTCAGCACAACCTATCAAAAAAGCTTGTTGTGCAGTTGGCATGTTGGGGTTGCTCCTTAAAAAGAATTCTAGTGCTGTAAGTCCAAAGGGGTGCGGTATGTTGGTGTATAATAAGGTTACATCGCAAGTCAACCATATGTAGCTTGATTGACAGTTTATATCTTTCAGTAGATGGATGAGATGTTGTGAATCTTTTAGGTATGAGGGAAGGATCTGTTCCTCGGGTTTGTAGGTGTTTGTCTAGGAACCGAGATAAATTACTGGTGACTGATTCTATTCCGGAGATGATCGGTCGACCTGGTGGTTTGTTGAGTGTTTTGTGGATTTTAGGTAAGTAATAGAAAAACGGTATCTTGGGGTGTTGGTTTATGATAAATGCTCTTTCGTTTTTGGTTAAAATGCCTTTGAGGTATGCTGTATTGATAAAAGTTTTTAGTTTGTTGTTATATTCCAGGGTAGGGTCATAGTCGAGGGGTGTGTAATGGTCGGTATTGTTGAGTAGTCTAAATGATTCTTCTAGGTAATCAGATTTATTGAGCAGGACCACTCCTCCACCCTTGTCTGCTGGTTTGATGATTATGTCATGATTGTGTTGGAGGGTTTTAAGGGCTCTGTTTTCTGAACGATTAAGGTTGGAAGTATGGATTGGTGTTTCAAGATCCAGTTTTTGTAGATCCTCAAGTACCAGAGAATAAAATGAAGATGAAGTTGCCTTTGGATGCTGTGGGATAAAATCTAGACTTTCCTTTCAGTTGAGTAGTGATATATTTCTCTAGGGCTAGTTCACCTGGGACTAGGGTACAGGTAGGTATGTTCTCATTGTTGGTGATGATAAGGGCTGTATCGGGATCAAGAACAGGTTGTTTTTTTATGGCAAAATGCCGCTTTAATGTCAGTTTCCGTATATAGGCATTCAAGTCTGAAAAAAGTTCTGACATGCTTGAATTGTTGGTGGGACAGAAAGACAAATCCTTCTGGAGTAGTTCAGTTTCATGTGAGGTGAGAATGTGGGTAGACAGATTTAATATAGATTTCATATTATTGGCTGGGTTATCTGGATTCAGAATCGGTTTCTCTTTTCTCCTTTTTCCTCTGCGTCCTCTCTTTCTCTTTCTTCCTAAAAAGAGAGGCCATAATGATTTTGCGTACTGACGCACTGGGGAATCTGGGTTTCAATGATAGGAATGAGGCCAATGCATTTTTAAGTAACTGCCTTTGTATAGGATCTCAGGTGTTTTATTATACTGCCACTCCCACTTTCCGTGAGTGGGTGGGCCTTTGCCTATACCTGTATAAAGGTGACATAGAAGGAGTTAGTGACATGCCCCACGTGTCCTGAAGAGTCGTGTTGTACATGTGAAACAGCTGTATACTAGGGGAATTTGTTGTACCTGTTGCTTCATGGACTGAATAAAGAAGTGTTGCTTCGGAGTGTGCCGATGTCTGCTTTTTCTTTCTGCTCAATCTGTATATAGTACACAAAATATGTTGGCCCTCATACTACAGGTAGGTGATGGTGAAATTGGCTAATCAAAATTGAAGATGTGTACCAGGTTTAGAGATGGCCTGAACGGTTTATGCGAATATCAGCTGTTCGCGTCGAACCGCGAACACATAGCGAGTTCGACCTGCCCCCTATACCACATCATTGGGCTAAATTTTGCCCCCCTACATCACAGTCAGCAGACACATGGCAGCCTATCAGGCTGCACTCCCTCCTGGATATCCGCCCCCCTTATAAAAGGCAGCAGGGAGAGGCTGCTGGAGAGATAGGGGAAGCGTTAGTTAGCTCTTGTTAGCTTGCTCCTTGCTGATATTTGTTGCTGAAAAGCACCCCAAAAAAGCTCTTTTGAGAGCTAATGTTCTTGTGATGTGTTTTTTGTGTGTGTGTGTGCCACTGACACTGCGTATACACTGCATATACAGCCCTGTCTGTTGCTGCTGGCCCTTGCTATACTGTGCCAGGCCCAGCACACTGTATTATACCAGTTAGTGCATACCTTTCACTACATCTGTGACTACACACTGTTTTATACCAGTCAGTGCATACCTTTCACTGCACCTGTGTGACTGCACACTGTATTTTACCAGTCAGTGCATCCCTTTCACTACATCTGTGACTGCACACTATTTTATGCCAGTCAGTGCATACCTTTCACTGCATCTGTGTGACTGCACACTGCATTATACCAGTCAGTGCATACCTTTCACTGCATCTGTGTGACTGCACACTGTATTATACCAGTCAAGGCATACCTTTCACTGCATCTGTGTGACTGCATCCTGTATTAGTCCAGTCAGTGCATACCTTTCACTGCATCTGTGTGTCTGCACACTGTTTTATACCAGTCAGTGCATACCTTTCACTGCATCTGTGTGACTGCACACTGTATTATACCAGTCAGTGCATACCTTTCACTGCATCTGTGTGACAGCACCCTGTATTAGTCCAGTCAGTGCATACCTTTCACTGCATCTGTGTGACTGCACACTGTATTAGTCCAGTCAGTGCATACCTTTCACTGCATCTGTGTGACTGCACACTGTATTATACCAGTCAGTGCATACCTTTCACTGCATCTGCGGAAGTTCGCGTTTGCAGTTCGCGAACCCAAAATCTGAGGTTTGGGCCATCTCTAACCAGGTTTATATCTGTCATTGTGCAAACTAACCCGTACTACCATATTATAATTCTATGCCAACAGGTGTATTTTGCAACTTTTTCTTTGCCATTTCAATCTACAGTAAATACTATGAGTTCTACTGAAAACTTAGATTGAATGATTAATCTGTTGGCCCCACCACAGTTTCCTGAATTTACTTTATATAAGGTTACATACACAAGCTAATCATTATATTATTTTGTCAAATTCTCTAATCGATGCTTATGTAAGCTTCAGTCAATTGACAGTAGCAATTACTGAACAAGAGTATACAAAATGAGGAAAAAAAAATTGCAAACTGACTATGAAAACTTGAAATGTGTTAAAGGACATCCGAGCTTAAAATAAAACGGATGAGAAAAACAGTTGTATCTAACCTCCTTCTCCTAAAAATGACTTTATAAGATATCCCACAGTTTTATTTTATATTTAAATCTAGTTTTTACAGTTTCATGGTTCTTGCTCAATAACACCTTTATTGAAGTATGCCAGAGCTCAAATCTATGAATTATTGAACTTTTTTATCTATTTTCTGCTCTCAGAAGCCATTTACTGACATGAAAGTGTTTTGTGACTTTAATTACTTATCAGTGAAGGTCATGCTGTAGTCTGACCCAGTCCAACCCGATCCCGACCTGGACAGAAACTGTCACTTGCATACCTGATATTTAACTCTTTCAAGGCAGGGAAAGAAGAAAAGGAACTCAGTCTATGCTTTAGTAATTTGTGTGCTAGGTCTCATCATGTCACATATCACCTCGATTGTCCTTTAAAGAGGAACTCCAGTGAAAAAAATGTAGTAAAAAAAGTGCTTCATTTTTTACCATAATTATGTATAAATGATTTAGTCAGTGTTTGCTCATTGTAAAATCTTTCCTCTCCCCGATTTACATTCTGACATTTATTACATGGTGACATTTTTACTGTGGGCAGGTTGTGTAGCTGCTCCTAGCTGTTTTGGCTGTTAGAGACAGCTGTAAACAGCTAATTCCTGTCTGTGAACATTGTTACATTGTGGCAGTTTTCCCAGAGTACCGCGGTCCTCAGAGCTTCTTGTGGGAGGGGTTTCAGCACAAAATCAGTCATACAGCGCCCCCTGATGGTCTGTTTGTGAAAAGCATTATATTTCTCATGTAAAAGGGGGTATCAGCTACTGATTGGGATAAAGTTCAATTCTAGGTTGGAGTTTCTCTTTAAGGTGGAAATTTTAAGCTAGGCATACGCTTTACAGTTTATGGTAGATCAGGAAAAGGAACAATACATTCATGAAGTCAACTGTTTGTTTATTCTATTGCCTTGAACCAGTAGATCTCAGATATGAGCTAAAGGTAGGTACACACATCTGATTTTTCCAAACGACTTGTCGCTCAAACCGGTCATTTGAACGACAGTTGGATGTGTGTACATTTGATCGTTAGACTGATAGCAGCAGGTTTTTTTGACTGGTCCGTTTGGCTGATCTGTTGGACTAACTGTCATTCAAACGACAGTTAGGTCCGTACATGTGTACAAACTACTTTATGCATTAAATAACTGATCAAACGACTTGCCATTTGAATGTCTATTTTGTTGGACACTAATAGACATTCAAACAACAAGTTGTTTGATCAGTCATTTAATCTAGTCCATTGTTCAATCCAATCCATTGTCCATTATGAAGTTGGTTAAACGACATGCAAATTAGGTAAATTAGCATATCAGCCGCTTTGTTGGTCTGTGTGTACATGAAGTCTGAAGAACTTGTTGTTTGCACTACAAGTCGTCCAAACGACAAGTCAGATGACAAGTTGTTCGAAACAGTTGGACGTGTGTACGCACCTTAAGGAATTTAATATCAGAGGTGATTGGTATGAATGAGCAGGTTAAATTCCTGAATTTGATTTCCAAGTGAATTTGGCTAATTTTGCCAAAATTGCGACCAAAATTCAAAGATGTTTTGCATTTGCATTGCGGTATATGGGGGCGATTTGCACGGTTCATAGCAAAGCCCACATAGATGATATCTACACCACCACATTTGGCTAACCCAGGGAACATATCAAAGACATAATTTTCCAATAAGACCATACAGTTTTTGAGAAAATTAATTTTGAAATTTAAAGGAGTAAACACAATTAAAAAGAAGTGCAATGTTGGATTGCAGCAGCTTTGTGCTCATTCATTTTACTATGGGGAGCACACATGATAGAGTCATGCACATTTTGCCACACAACGCAAACAGCTGCACTGGCCATTGATGTTGATGGCCCGATCAGGAATTGCATGTTGTCTCCATTTTGCGTTCACATTTTGTGCTGCAATTTAAAATTGCACAAATGTCTGCTTTTTTCTGCATGGTGCACATCTTCCATTGTGCTGATTTTGAACAAATGCAAACAAACCCGGAAAGTCATGGGAAGAAAGGGCAATTATGAGTGAGATCACAGAGTATCACAACCGTGTAAAACACCCATGGAACCATGCAGACAAGTGTGCTCTATGCCCACATCTAAGGGCCTGAACAGATTAGTGTTTTTGTCTGCTTTTCAGCAACACATCAGTGTTACAGATTAATATGTGCTACTGAAAAGCAGACAGAAGCGCACTAGTGTGTTCAGGTACTAAGACAGCTTTCACACTTATCCATGTAAATCCATGCTTTTCCATGCTTTTGGCAACTTTTTAGGTATTTTCCTTTGTATTTTCCTCTGTGGTCTTACGCTTTTGTGCATGTTTGTGTGTAAATTTCAAATTGTGTTTTTTTGCAAATACCAATGAAGTTAATTGATCTCATTTCAGGTTTTTACCATCTTTCTAATTTCCAAATTTTTTATTCTGCTAATCTTCTCAGCTCAGATGTTTTTCGAGGCCCTTCTTCTTGATTCCTGTGGATTCCACGCTAGAGCTTTTCTTTTTATGGTTTCCTCTCTGATTCTGAGTGGCCTCTCAGGCCACACACTCATAGAGGCTGCTCTGATGTCATTTAAATACATATATACACCTCAATGATGCTAAGTGATATTGTTACGGGGGGAGGGGGGCAAATTGTCAGATTGGCTCCTATTTTAATAATTTAAAGTGGATCCGAGATAAACTTTTACTCATTGCATAATTGTGCTCCTTTCATATGGTTTATAGGGCATTTCTCAAGCCCAATACTTTTTTTTTGTTTTAATACTTTAATTCCCTATAAACAAAATAAGCCTAACCCACAGCTTCTCCAATGCCTTGGCGCTCTCAGACTCATGTAACAAGGGTGTCTGGGCAGGAGGAGGTGTTACTAGCCAGAGATTTCAGAGGCAGAGGGGAGGAGGAGAGGTGAGAGAAGTTTTCACAGGCTGAGGGCAGGAGATGCAGATCAGCTTGCCTATGTGTAATGATCACAAACAGAACATAGCCGCCTTCATTGTATCACAGGAATAAATAATCATATACTGTTGAAGCTGTCTGTAGCTAGATTTGCTGTGTAAACCACTATCTAAACGTTAGATAAGATATATAGACAAGTTACTTGTTACCGTTTTTCCTCTTGGATCTGCTTTAAGTAATTAGTGAGCAAATAAAAGAGATGAATGCAGCAGATTTTTTTCTGCCTTGTTTACACAGTTTTTTTACACTTACAAAACAATCTGATAATGCTGGTCAGCAGGTAAGCTTACCAATTAGCAGCTAAATGAGGTAAGAAAACTTGAGTTTTAACCCTTCCAGTGTTTAGAAAAAGAGTCAGATGCTTTTATCTGCTAATATTATGCTGCGTTTAACCACTTTACCTCCACCCGTACGAATTTCTCCGTCCCTTTTTCCATCCTTTAACCCCCAGGGACGAGAAATCCGTACTTTCCGCGCTCCCGCCGCTGCCCGCGGGTAAACACACCGCTGGCCGCTCGCCTGGAGATCAATAACCGGGAAAATCCATTCCCGTTCATTGATCTAAGCCCCACAATGATCCGCTGCTTTTCCACTAAGCAGCGCGATCATTGTGAAAAAAAAAACGTACCCAGCCTCCTACTACTTCCTCCAAGCGTCCGGAAGGACGCTTGGAGGTCGCATTAAACAAAACGTTACTGTTGCCATCTTGTGGCCAAATAGTAAAACTACGCCTTAAACATTTTTCACATACAAATGAATTAGTTATACACAAAAAATTAACTCATTACCTCCCACACTCCCCCTTTTTTTTGTAATTAAAAAAAAATTAAAAAATGTACAATTAAAAAAAATACATAAATAGTTACCTTAGGGACTGAACTTTTTAAATATTTATGTCAGGAGGGTACAGCACTGTTACTTTATAAACTATGGGCTTGTAATTAGGGATGGACGCAAAACTGAAAAAAATGTACCTTTATTTCCAAATAAAATATTGGCACCAAACATTGTGATAGGGACATAATTTAAACGGTTTTATAACCGGGACAAAAGGGCAAATAAATTTCATGGGTTTTAATTACAGTAGCATGCATTATTTAAAAACTATAATGGCCGAAAACTGAAAAATAATGAATTTTTTTCCACATTTTTCCTATTTTCCCATTAAAACACATTTAGAATAAAATAATTCTTGGCATAATGTCCCACCTAAAGAAAGCCTAATTGGTGGTGGAAAAAAACAAGATATAGTTCATTTCATTGTGATAAGTAATGATAAAGTTATAGACAAATGAATGGAAGGAGCGCTGAAAGGTGAAAATTGCTCTGGTGCTCAGGGGGTAAAACCCCTCAGTGGTGAAGTGGTTAATGCTTTAGACTAGGGGTGTCAAACTCAAATACACAGTGGGCCTAAATTGAACTAGTACCTAGTCATTTGAAGCAACCTTGATTTCTAGTGGCCATCTCCTTCCCTTATATAGTTCCCTGGTGTCTAATGGCCCCTCTCTCCCCTATACAGTTTTCTGGTGTCTAGTGACCCCTTTCCCTATACATTTACCTGATGTGTTGTGGTCCCCTCCTTCCTCTATATAGTTTCCTCTTGTCTAGTACCCACCTCCCTCCCCTGTACAGTTCCCTGGTGTCTAGTGTTCCCTCTCCATTTACCATGTGGCTTCATAGTTTAAGCTTAGCCATATTATTATTATTATTTAGTAGTTCCAATGCTTAGCCATACAGGCTTAGTGCTCAGATGATCAGGAGCAAAACATAATACAAAGTGGGAAAACCAATTGCCAGCCATATTTGGCACTACCGGCCAGATTTTGGCATGTTTACTTTAGACCATAGATGACATTTGCGTATAATACCACTTAAATATATGCAAAGACGGCTAAAATAGTCTTGACCACACAGAACGAAAGATAAAAGCTGCTATACAAAAGTGTAAGAGTTAAAATATATTTCGACAGCTACTTGAAACTGAAATTGGGTTGAGGAAGGTAGATTTCACTCGCATGAGTGTTGTGTAAGATTAAACTAACGGGTGAATGTAATGTCAAGTCCTTTTTTTAAGCACAGCTGATTCTTAATGAAAATCTTTTTCTCAATAAATACAGTATTTCTATGCAGGCAATTTTGCATTGTAATAAAAGTGAATGAAGATCTCTATTAGAACGAGGTCGTTTCTTTTCAAAGACATCTTGCAAGGGCCGAAAATCACGCGCTATTCGACATATTACCATTCAGCCGCTGCAACATCGAAGAAACATTTAGTTAAAAACAGAAGAAAATGTCTCATAATTTACAGGGAAACAAAGGCATGAAAAACACAGAGTAAAACCAGGAAAAGATCTAAATAGGAGAAAGCTGAATGGGCCTTTCATCTGCCTCGTCACAGACGAAGGGACGCTAACAACATTTGATTGCTGGAATAGCCTTATACAATATACTTAATGGCCTTACTGTCACTTTGCAAAGAAGTATTAGTGGTCAGAAACAGCTGCCCGGATCAATAGCGGTAAATCAATGGCCTGAGATAGAATGCCAAGGCAAATGCGCTGGGAAATTATTATGATTAAGTCAAAGCACTCAATTACAACTGACTTGAGATACGAGTAATACAAATGAAGAGGTGAAAAGCTTAACAGTTTATTCAAAAAGAAAAAGCAACCTGAGAAACTTTCTTAATATCGGCGGATGGCATAAAAAGTTTCGTTTTATTGTCCGATAATGTTTGGGGATACAATGCCCAAGACATAAGTAATAAGTAAGGGTTATTGGGTTGATTGATTGACTGACATCTGGAGATGATAGGAAAAAGAGTTAGGCTTTGTTCACATCTAAAATTGAAATCGCAAACACAAGCGTTTTGAGATTTTGTGCGCAATGTTTTTTAGTGCCTCCCAGCGCTTGCCTTCGCACTGTGTTCTTTAAAAGCCCTTTTTTAAAAGCGCTTTTGCAGTGCGATTTTTTAATTCACTCTCTGATGCAAGTCAGGAAGTGATCTTTCTGACCTGGAATAGAATAAATACAATGTATTTATTCTTTAAATCGCGAATGCAATCGCCGCACAAAGTGATTTTGTGAGCGTTTAGCGCTTTTTCTATACCTTCCATTAGCCCCAAAGCATGATTGACCCCTCGCCATGCTTCACAGTAGGCAAGGTGTTCTTTTTTTAATAGGCCTTATTCCTCCAAACATAGCGTTGATTCATGGGCCCAAACAGTTCTAATTTTGTTTCATCAGTCCACAGAACACTAATCCCAAAACGTTTGTGTTTTGTCCACATGACTTTTGGCATTCTGCAGTCGACTCTTCTTATTCTTTGGAAACAGCAAGGGGGTGCGCCTAGGAGTTCTGGCATCGAGGCCTTCATTACGCTGTGTGCGCCTTATTGTCTGAGCTGAAACTTCAGTACCCGCCTCTGACAAATCTTTTTTCAGTTCCTCAGTAGTCACACAGGGACTTTTCTCAACTTCACGCTTCAGGTAGCGCACAGCAGTCGAAGTCAGCATCTTCTTTCTGCCACGACCAGGTAGCGTTTCAACAGTGCCCTTTGCCTTGAATTTGCGAATGATGCTTCCTATGGTGTCTCTTGGTATGTTTAACATCTTTGCAATCTTCTTATAGCCATAGCCCTTCCTGTGAAGAGAAATCATCTCTTCTCTTGTCTTCCTGGACCATTCTCTTGACTTCACCATGTTTGTAAACACACCAGTAAATGTCTAAAGGAGCTGAGTATCTTAGTAATTTTAAATCTGCCTAATTGGTGCTTATTGTGCTTGACTGCAGCTCGTTAACATCCACAGGTGTTTTCAATACCTGATCAAAAACACTTGAATGAACCTCTGTTCTTAAGAGTGGTAGTCTTTAAGGGGTTAGTTGCATTTGGGTCTTTAAAAAGTCCTCCTTATAAGATTTAATTCTGAACACAATTACAAATGTACACTAAATTCCCTAAAACCCTTTACAGCATTGGAGATTGAATAATTTTGAACACAACTGTAGGTCCGAGAGGGATCAATCAATTTGCTACATTGTGTGCCAATGTTTGTGATTATGATACAATGAATTGTATGTGTAGTACAAATAATAAATAGAACATTCATAGCAAATAAAAGAGTCTCATATTTTTATATTTAGTTATATAGCTTTTTTTTTTATAACACTGCATCATACTGGCACATTTGCAGTTTTAAAACTACACTATAATGACCCTTTGAACTTTCCTTCAGTAAAATCTAATCTCAAAGTGTCTTTTGCTGTTTCTTGGCTGTATAAGTGCCTCAGAAAACTGGACTGTATTTGACCCAAGTTGGGATGAATTGCTTAGAGAAGCTCTTTTGCATAGATAACTGAAGTTTTTTAAAAAAAAAAAACTATTTCTGTACTGGAAACAATATGAGACTCTTTTCTTTGCTACGAATGTTCTATTTCTTAGCTGTACTACACATACATTAATTATCTCATATCTTATTTTCAATTCAGGTTTGCTTTAAAGGATACCTGAAGTGAGAAAACTCACTTCAAGTCTAAAGGTGGCCACAAACCATACAATTTTTTTTTAAATATCTGTTCAATTCAAGAATAGCAATTCATTTTTCTTACTGATTGTATTAATTCAAAAATCTGACCAATGTGCCACACACCTATGTTCAATTTTTCCCCAATCACGAAAACAAATAATTGAAAGCTCAGAAAACATTGATTGGAACTGTACATCAAGTAATTGACAATCCGTCACACACCATACAATTCTTGACAAAGTTTGTCTGAAATTTCCAACATGTCCAAACTCCAAAAAAAACAAAGTAAAGCTCAGAGGTGCCAAACAACTTCTAGACTACACGCTGTGTATTGCTCCTGTCCTTTATTGCCTGAAGAAGTGGGTCCATGCCCGTGAAACGCGTTGCGACTATTTCATTGGGAGTAATTGAATAAATTGCATAATTTTTGAACTTTGACAGCATTTTGTCTGTTTATGGTTGGCTGGTCCACCACCACAACCGAAACAATTTTAAACCTTTTAGCAACTTTTATCCTACCGGCACAAAACATCTCTAGTTCAATCAGGTTTGATGGCTTCCATGCATGGACAGCTCTCTTTAACTCCTACCACCGATTTTCAATTATATTTAGGTCTGGAGACTGAGATGGCCATTCCAGAACGTTGTACGCATGAATGCCTTAGTGGATTTTGAGCAGTGTTTAGGGTCATTGTCTTGTTGAAAGATCCAGCCCTGGCGCAGTTTCAGCTTTGTCACTGATTCCTGTAAATTGGTCTCCAGAATCTGCTGATACTGAGTAAAATCCATGCGTCCCTCTACTTTGACAAGATTCCCAGTCCCTGCACTGGCCACACAGCCCTACAGCATGATGGAACCACCACCATATTTTACTGTAGGTAGCAGGTGTTTTTCTTGGACTGCTGTGTTGTTTTTCCTCCATGCATAACTCAAGAGTTTAATGCCCAAATAACTCAATTTTAGTTTCATCAGTCCACAGTACCTTATTCCAAAATGTAGCTGGCTTGTCCAAATGTGCATTAGCATACCTCAATTGCTCTGTTTGTGATGTGGGTGGAGAAAAGGCTTCCTCTGCATCACTCTCGCATACAGCATCTCCTTGTGTAAAGTGCACTGAATGGTTGAACGATGCACAGTGACTCCATCTGCAGCAAGATTATGTTGTAGGTCTTTGGTACTGGTCTGTGGGTAGACTCTGACTGTTCTCACCATTCATTGCTTTTGTCAATCTGAGATTATTCTTGGTCTGCCACTTCAAGCCTTAACTTGAACTGAGCCTGTGGACTTCCCTTTCCTCAATATGTTCCTAACTGTAGAAACAGACAGCTAAAATCTCTGAGACAGCTTTCTGTATCCTTCCCCTAAACCATGATGGTGAACAATATTTGTCTTCAGTCATTTCAGAGTTGTTTTGAGACCCCCATGTTGCTACTCTTCAGAGAAAATTAAAAGTGGAGGGAAACTTACAACTGACCCCCTTAAAGTCTCTAAAAAAGTTTTTTTATTTCATAAATATTTCATAAATATGTTTAATACTTTATCCCTAAACTAAACCGCCGCATCCCCGCCGCAGTACGCTATCTAAATCCCCCCAAACTTCCCGGGGCACACTAGGAGGAGCGCTTCTGTGTGAGGCAGGGCTATGAGCTGCAGCCCTGCCTCACACGCATCTGTCAGCGGCGGATCTCCGCCTTTCCCCCACCCCTCTCAGTCTTCCTTCGCTAAGAGGGGCGGGGGGAGAGGCGGAGATCCGCCGCTGACAGACGCATGTTAGGCAGGGCTGCAGCTCATAGCCCTGCCTCACACGGAAGCGTTTAGGGCAGCAAAATCCACGACCAAGAAAGTCGTGGATTTTGCGGGGGAGAGGTAGGGGGTAATTTGGGGAGATTTAGTTAGCGTACTGCGGCGGGGATGCAGCGGTTTAGTTAGGGATAAAGTATTAAACATATTTATTAAATAAAAAAACATTTTTTTAGAGACTTCAGAGTCTCTTTAAATACTCTTTCTCATAATTGGATTCTTCTGTGTATGTAAGTCAGGGATCACTGAGCTTACCAAGCCAATTTGTGTACCAATAATTAGTTCTAAAGGTTTTGGAATCAATAAAACGACAACAGTGCCCAAATTTATGCACCTGCCTAATTTTATTTAAACAATTATTGCACACTTTCTGTAAATCTAATAAACTTAATTTCACTTCTCAAATATCACTGTGTGTGACTCCTATGTGATATATTTAACTGACATTTTGTTTATTGTAACAATCAACGATTTATACAGGAAAATCATGACGATTAACAAGGTTACCCAAACTTTTGCATCCCACTGTATTCACTTTTTTCCCCTAGTAGTATATTTAGGTTTTTCAAAAAAATACCATGGTGCAAAAATATCTCTTGAGACCTTAGTTATACATAATGCGTTGCGTTAAGTTGCGCTGCATTGCATCCCATTGGTTAAAATGGGACGCAATGTGGTGGAACTCAACGCAACACATTAAGTGTAAATAGGGCCTGAAGAATAAAAATAAGACCATCACCTCCCCTATAGTGGTCAGGATTAGCTGGGTATAAAATTGTGAGCAAAAGCTGGATTTCTACAAACATTTAACGGTCCTTTTATAAAGTTTTTTTAGGATGTCCCTAGATGGCAGCTCAAGTTCCACCTGTAGAAAAGACCGTTTTTTTCTGTAATTTGTGCTAAAGGCTGCTAAATAAAACTTGTCATAAATTTAATCTCAGGATATGGCAGTGTGACTTTTAGAATTTTATAGAATTTGTCAGCCAGAGTAATACTGTAATAATGAGGGAGAAAAATGCAGTAGACAGAACGATAGATATAGATTGAAGTAGATAGATAGATGGTTGGATGGATAGATAGATAGATAGATAGATAGATAGATAGATAGATAGATTATGTTAGCGTGTGAGAGAGGGCATACAAGGGAATGGGAGACAGATATGGAGACAGCAAAACATCAAATGAACTTCCGCACACTCATGCAAATCCATTCACAAAAACCATGCAGCAATCAATACTGTCCCTACAGCTAAGTTAAAATCTGGGATCTTTGTTACAAGAATAAAGTCTCTTTCATAGTCACATACACCGCGTAGAGGTTACAGGGCTAGAGTTAGGACACATACGACACTGGGCTACCTCTACGCGGTGTATGTGACTACGCAAGAGACTTTATTCTTGTAATAAAGATCCCAGATTTTAACTTAGCTGTAGGGACAGCATTGATTGCTGCATGATTTTTGTAAATGGATTTGCATGAGGATTTGCATGAGTGTGCGGAAGTTCATTTTGATGTTTTGCTGTTTTCCACACCCCTTCCAGCACCTTCCCATTTAATGTACAAGTGTCCTAGCTCAAGGTGAGGAGCCTGGAGACATGGAGACATTAGACATGGAGACAGTTCCTGAGGCATGCATGAAAAAGGGGTGCAAGGAGAAATGGGCGCGGGCTTTCATTAATTGGGACACAGAGGCATGTTATGAGGCAGACAATAAGCCTCTGTGTGCCATATGCCCCTCATCTTCCCACCTCACGTTCTCTTTAAATGTTTGAACATTTTCTTTGGTACCCTTGAACTATTTACACATGAAAACAGTATGTATATATTTTACAAATCATCGGATTCTGTTTTATTTACATTTTACATATCATCCCAACTTTTTCCTCGGAATGGGATTGCATGTAAATAAGTAAAATGAATACACAAACATATTTCGAATGTCATCTGGGATTGAGTTAAGTGCGTTGATGTAAGTCTCCCTGATCACTGT
This sequence comes from Hyperolius riggenbachi, assembly GCF_040937935.1. NCBI lineage: Eukaryota > Metazoa > Chordata > Amphibia > Anura > Hyperoliidae > Hyperolius > Hyperolius riggenbachi. The sequence goes on along the minus strand of NC_090650.1, from coordinate 65,191,411 downwards.
GACTGCCTCCGGGACAATTTTCCTTTTTGAAAACATCTGGCACGTAATCATATATAACGTAACGCAAAACATCTACAAGTTTCTTTTCGGTTTAAGCTGCAGCACAGCATTAATGTGTAAATACTCTATGGAACATTTATTTGCAAAAAAAAAAAAAGTTCAGCATTAAAAATTATGAACCATATAAACATTGTTAATCCGTAAAAACCCATAATCCAAATAATGGTTATCCTAGTTAATACTCATTAATAGACAGTACTGCTTTTGTGCCATCATTTCAAATTCACCCAACGTAAGACATGACACACTGAGCTGACTAGTCAACACATTGCCCTCTAGTGGCGGCAGTAATGCATCATGCATTAAAAACATACATTTACAGTATCAAGAAATAGGGGGCTCTAGATAACAAGCCTGCCAGGACAAGGTCTTCCCTCTCTCTGTGGCACTTAAAGATCCAAGATGAAAAAAGAGCTATAACAAGTAACTTGTCTATATATCTTATCTAAAGTTTAAATAGTTTACGCAGCAAATCTAGCTGCAAACAGATTTAATAGAATATGATTATTTCTTCCTGTGATACAATGACAGCAGCCATGTTGTTTGTAAACATTACACAGAGGCAGGCTTATCTGAACCATCAGCACTCAGACTGTGAAAAAAACCTAATCCCCCCCTCCTCCCCTCTGCCTCTGAAATCAATTGGTAGTAACACCTCCTCCTCCTCCCCCTGCCCAGACTGAGTTCCCATGAGCCCTTGCTACTGCCAAGGCTCTCTGAAAACCCGTGGGCGTGGTTTATTTAGGAAAAGAACACAATTATGCAATTAGTAAAAGTCCACCTCAGATCCACTTTAAAGCGGACCTGATCTCAGAACTTCCTCTCTGCTCTAAAATATACGCAACAGTAATAACCTTTAAAGAAAAACATTTCTTTGTTACAGCTGAAACAAATCCTGCAATAAATCGGCAGTGTTTCTACTTCCTGCTTTCATGGAAGCAGACATAGGGTTACCATCCTGTGCTTTCAAATGAGCTTATCTGCCATTGCAGTCAGCTGACATGGGAGAGATCAAATGACAACTTGTGATTAGACACAGATGAAGGGGAATTAATTAGACCGACTAAACTCTCTAAATACATACAGGTTGCATTTCTCTCTGTTTTCCTTCTGTCGTGTGCAAGAGTTCAGGTCCACTTTAATCTGGCAAATTGTTGCATTGCTAGATGCTATCATACCATGCATCATTTATATATGTAGTTTGTGCTTGTGTTGATTGATGTTCCAATTGTAGTGTGCATGAACTACAGCATGTGTTTATTTATGGACCCAACTATGATTTGTATTGTACTTGGTGCAGTGCCACAGAAGAGAAGGACACTAAATAAATACATTGTTTTTAACAGGGAAAAAAATAGTTTGGCAAAAAAAAAAAAAAAAAGCATTTTTAACCGCTTCTGGACCAGCGCAGTTGAAGTCTACATCCTGCTTGTGGCTGCGCGGCTCTTACAGGATGTAGATTTCAGCAACCTTTGCCGTGCTCCCACCGATCGTGCGGCTCTGCCCCGCTGGAGCACGCTCGCCCTGCCATCAATATGATGGCAGAGCTCCTGACCCTATCATCACCGTAAGCCAATCCCATTGGCTTACATTGAACAGGGTCAGGAGCCAATAAAAGCGATAGATAGAGATGCAAGACTTGCGGTGGTGGGAGAGCGGCGTGACCGGTGAGAGTGGAAGATCAGTGTGGCAAATCGTCTGTAAGCACCGCCGTTTTGCGGTACCAGCAGTCTCTGGTCCTTAAGGGGCCAGAGCCCGGAGACTGCTGTTACGGAAGTAGTTAAACTGAATTTATCTATTTTAGCATAAAGAGACCCTGTACCCAGAATAAAAATGGAATTTGAACTTACCTGGGGCTTTCTCCAGGCCCCCATAGCAAGCGAGGTCCCTCAGCATCCTCTGGTTCCTCTTCGTTCTCCCACTAGCAGCTCCGGTAGCGAGCGACTTTAAGAGCCGCGCATATGCAGAATGTTCATGGTGATAAGCGCTTGATCGACCCGGGCGCGCAGACGGGCCATACATGTGCAATTGTATAAATCATGGCCAGTGTACCATCTCTGGTACACTTTAAAGTGACACTGAAGTGGAAAAAATTCTTATGATATAATGAATAGTATGTGTAGTACTGATAAGGAGTAAAACATTAGTAGAAAAGAAAAGCGTCTCTTATTTTTATTTTCAGTTATATAGTTTTTTTTTTTAATAAACATTGCATCATTCTGTCATATTCAAAGTTGACATGACTTCCATTCGCCACACATGACCGAACATGCTGGCCACTAACGCACGCATGCTCCAGTGTTACCCGTGCAGCAGATTGAGGACTTTCAGCGCATCGCACCACGCAAGTATGAAATGTCCCATGGACTTACATTGGTGTAGCGTTACCCTGTTAACGCAAATGCAACAGTGTAAAAGCGGCCTGGGGATTTGAAAAGTGGTCCCCCGATTTTTTTTTTCAATCACCATATTTTTGGGGAAATAAATAAGCCCAAAAGTAAATTAACGGGTTAAGAGGAATTTGATATCCATGGTCAAGTTAGTTCAAGTTTAACATTTACTCAAAGCAAAAAAAAGAGAAAATTGTATTTTTTTCTGAGCGAAGTTAATCACGATAAGAATCGGATTCTGCTGCAAATAACACTCTGCTATCATGCAAATAGCAGTCGGAGTTTTCTGGAGAGTGGGTTCAGGGATTGCACAAGCTGAATGGCGGCTGATTTTTATCACCTGACATTCTAAATAAATGCATAAGATTTAAATCTGACGTTCTGTCATAATGACCTATTCAAGTACAGGCACTGATGTCGCTTTTTTTTCAATCAGGAGTCAATTTGAATTCACAGACCCACTGTGCGGATGTGCGGTGGGAGTTTTATAACCAGAAATGATTAGTTTGTATTGTTCCCACACTTTAATAATCTGCCATTCCGCTGCCAGTGGAACCCTTGTCACAAGAAAGAGTTACGGGCCTTGGGTGGCAAGTAAGTTTAAGTACACCTGCCATAAATGAGCATTGAATGGGTTCTTGTACTAATCTAAGTCACCACTCAGAAAGCAGCAGGGATAGTCATATTATTCCAGGAAAAATAACACATATATAAGTAGATGCGTACTTGTACTTACATGACATACTGGGCCTGATTCACAAAGTGGTGCAAAGTGTTTGCACGCCTGGGAAAAGCCCTTTATCACGCCTAAACTCAGTTTAGGCGTGATGAAACAAAACTCGCGCGAAATTCCCGCGTGCAAAGTGTTGCGCGCACAATCACGCCCATTAACCCCCGCGGAATTGCACGATTACACGCGCATAACCAGCACAAAGCGGTGCTAACTCAGCGGTGCAAAGGTTATCAAGCCTAAAGTCTTTTAGGCATGATAACTGAGTTATCACCGCTTTGTGAATCAGGCCCACTGTATGCATTGTACTGTCCATGTTTTGATTTCAGTGAATTTTATATAGTAAATAAAGAGAAAACTGCTCCAGGCATTTTCCATCTTTACTGCCTCTAACTGAAGCCAATCCTGATATCATGTCCTACCTTATTTTTTTTTCTCATAGAAACTGCACTGTTATATCTAGCTTACTTTGTAAATACATGTGAGCACAACATATATTGTATTTCAGCAGCTTCTGCAGAGGGGTGAGGTGTATTTCCATTCTCAGACTCATGTCACACTTAACTGCCCTCAGCCAATCAGTGAGGATCAGGAATGTAAGAGGGGAGATAACAAGCTTCCCTCTCCTTGGCAATGTACCAGAATAGAGCCAGGCTGACTGAGGTAAGATTATTTACAGCAGAAACATGATTATATTGGATTGCTTGTGATGCAGACTGCATGTAGACTTAATAATAAACACAGAGTAGTGGGTATGTAAATGGGATTTAATTCTGTGGCTGACAAACCCCCTTAAAAGCAAACACAGTTCCCACTAAAATGTATGCAGTCCCCACTAAGGGTTCTGCCTTGTAGAGCATTTTTTGAAAAATTAGTGTGCAGGAAGCTGTGGCAGAGTCAAAAAGGAATGTTCCACAGTGTACTGTAAATTTTACACTGCCTACCACTCCCTCAACTTTCTATATAACATTTACATGAGTCTAATACCTATTCGAGAGGTGTACAGTGGGTTGCAAAAGTATTCGGACCCCTTGAAGTTTTCCACATTTTGTCACATTACTGCCACAAACATGCAACAATTTTATTGGAATTCCACGTGAAAGACCAATACAAGGTGGTGTACACGTGAGAAGTGGAACGAAACTCATACATCATTCAAACATTTTTTTACAAATAAATAACTGCAAAATGGGGTGTGTGTAAATCAAGCAAGTCAATACTTTGTAGAACCACCTTTTGCTGCAATTACAGCTGACAGTCTTTTAGGGTATGTCTCTACCAACTTTGCACATCTAGAGACCGAAATCCTTGCCCATTCTTCTTTGCAAAACAGCTCCAGCTCAGTCAGATTAGATGGACAGCGTTTGTGAACAGCAGTTTTAAGATCTTGCCACAGATTCTCGATTGGATTTAGATCTGGACTTTGTCTGGGCCATTCTAAAACATAGATATGTTTTGTTTTAAACCATTCCATTGTTGCCCTGGCTTTATGTTTATAGTCATTGTCCTGCTGGAAGGTGAGCCTCCGCCCCAGTCTCAAGTCTTTTGCAGTCTCCAAGAGGTTTTCTTCCAAGGTTGCCCTGTATCTGGCTCCATCTATCTTCCCATCACCTCTGACCAGCTTTCCTGTCCCTGCTGAAGAGATGCACCCCCCGAGCATGATGCTGCCACCACCATATTTGACAGTGGGGATGGTGTGTTCAGAGTTATGTGCAGTGTTAGTTTTCTGCCACACATAGCGTTTTGCATTTTGGCCTAAAAGTTCCATTTTATTCTCATCTGACCAGAGCACCTTCTTCCACGTAGTTGCTGTGTCCCCCACATGGCTTGTGGCAAACTGCAAATGGGACTTCTTATGCTTTCTGTTAACAATGCCTTTCTTCTTGCCACTCTTCCATAAAGGCCAACTTTGTACAGTGCATGACTAATAGTTGTCCTATGGACAGAGTCTCGCACCTGAGCTGTAGATCTCTGCAGCTTGTCCAGAGTCACCATGGGCCTCTTGACTGCATTTCTGATCAGCGCTCTCCTTGTTCGGCCTGTGAGTTTAGGTGGATGGCCTTGTCTTGGTAGGTTTATAGTTGTGCCATACTCCTTCCATTTCTGAATGATCGCTTGAACAGTGCTCCGTGGGATGTTCAAGGCTTTGGAAATCTTTTTGTAGCCTAAGCCTGCTTTAAATTTCTCAATAACTTGATCCCTGACCTGTCTTGTGTGTTCTTTGGACTTCACGGTGTTGTTGCTCCCAATATTCTCTTAGACAACCTCTGAGGCCCTCACAGAGCAGCTGTATTTGTACTGACATTAGATTACACACAGGTGCACTCTATTTAGTCATTAGCACTCATCATGCAATGTCTATGGGCAACTGACTACACGCAGATCAAAGGGGGCCGAATAATTATGCATGCACCACTTTGCAGTTATTTATTTGTAAAAAATGTTTGGAATCATGTATGATTTTCGTTCCACTTCTCATGTGTACACCACTTTGTGTTGGTCTTTCATGTGGAATTCCAATAAAATTGATTCATGTTTGTGGCAGTAATGTGACAAAATGTGGAAAACTTCAAGGGGGCCGAATACTTTTGCAACCCACTGTAGACAGTGTAGAACAGAGAAGGGGAATAGTTTGTTATTGACTACAGGTATTCAAAGAAGAAAAATTGATAATTCCTTCTATATTATAATAAAAAAAGCTAATTCGACAGCTGAAGGCAGAGCCAAGGTGGGCTTTTTTATGCATTCTCACAAGTTCCTCTAACTGTCCTATTGCTACACCACTGCTGGTAGGTAATTCTGCTTATAATATTTTCTAGTATTGGAGTACAACCCACCTGTTGACCATAGTCATGCCACTGCCCCACCCACCTCACCATATACCATGAAGTCATGTTCCTACTTCCCCATTTAATTCCAAGAGGCTGGTCTAAAATCAGGTAGGCCTTCATGGGATGTAACCATGACCTTGTTTTAACTTCATAACGATAGGCCAGCCATGCCGAGGCTGGTGTATGGCCAGGTACGAAAAGATTTAGCTAACTAACTTCCTTTTCTTCCAGGAAATAAAGATAATACAAAAAATAATGATACACTTCCCGACACACTCATCTTTATAACACAATAAGAACTTGCGGACAAATATAAACTATGTAGCTATATTACCGGATTGTCTCCTGTTCTAACTCTTTTTTGTTAAAAGGACTAGTTTTAGGAAAAGTCCAACAAAGTCTAGGGAACAATCTGCTGGAGATCCACAATGTGTGAAACTGTGGTGTAAATAGGTGCCTCAGCTTCAATTAAGCCTCATGTTAACCTATGAGGAATGTAGACAGAGTGCAACCAGGATTTGATCTCTCGGGCAACAGTGTGGGACCAAGGCTGTAAAGACATGTTGCTAGCCTTAAAGCTAGCAATGTGTACTGTTGCTATGTGTGTGTGTGTGTGGGGGGGGGGGGGGGTGAGAGTAATGCACAAGAAGCATCACAGAATGGGCATGTGAGTGAGGAGAACAATGCTCTTGGCCAGTTCTCAACCAAGTCAATCTGCCAAGCTGATCACTGGCTGAGGCGTCAGGAGCTGTACTCCCATTAGGTTCTAGTCAGAGGCCGTCATTATAGGACACCCCGGCTGAGTTTCATTTAACGTATGTACAAAACTTTAGATATGTTTTTTTTTTCTGCCTGGAAACTCAGACACTTGCCAAGCGCTAACACGTTAAGCCAAGAGAACACACACTTCAGTCATCTGTGTGAAAGAGGCTTTAGCTGCTGGTTAATTCTATTCTATTTGGCTTGGATAGGCTCCACCTTTCTTTTTCTGGGTCACAGATTATTGGGTCACAGGACCTGTAAAATCATGGTCACATGGCCAGTAAAATCAAGGTCACATGGCTAGTAGCTAAGCAACAGTTATCCATGGAATATTTGAACAGGTACAGCATTCTACATAGTTCAACCACAGCACCAAGCAACAAAAGTCATAGATGTCACAGTGGTAAAGATGCTTCTAAAATCTGAACACAGGAAATGGAAGAAAATAATCATTTGTTCCCCCGTATCTTCAGCATCGCATGTTCTGGAAAGGTGAAATTACTGGCTTTTTTCTTTTCATGAAATCCGAGAGATAAAGTCAGGGATGAGATTCTACACCTTTAGCAGCAAATTTCAGTCAGTGGTGTTGAAAATACATTTTTCCTCCTGATGTGTTGAAAGAAAATGTGCTTTTTTGCCAAAAGGTCTTTGAAAACTTCACAAAGCAACACTGGGAAAAAAACTTCAAGCAAATGATGACTTTTCCTGGCATGGCATTGCTGAGAATAAACCGTGTGAATATTGCATTTCCTGAAGAGGAGAAGAAGCTTAACCCTCCTGGCGGTTTGCAAAAAAATCGCCAGGGGGCAGCAAATCTTTTTTTTTAAATTTTTTTTTTTTTTTTTCATGTAGCGAGACAAAGTCGCCGCCGGCGATCGGAGATCCGGAGATCCCGTTCAAAGAACGGGATCTCCTGGAGGGCTTCCCCCGTCGCCATGGCGACGGGCGGGATGACGTCACCGACGTCATCGACGTCGTGACGTCAGAGGGGACTCCGATCTGCCCCATAGCGCTGCCTGGCACTGATTGGCCAGGCAGCGCACGGGGTCTGGGGGGGGGCGGCCGCGGCGAGAGGAATTGCGGCGGATCGGCGGGTAGCGGCGGCGATCGGGCACTGCACGCAGCTAGCAAAGTGCTAGCTGCGTGCAGCAAAAAAAAAATTATGCAAATCGGCCCAGCGGGGCCTGAGCGGTGCCTTCCGGCGGCATAGCCCGAACTCAGTTCGGGCTTACCACCAGGAAGGTTAAAGGAACATCAGAGCTGCTCATATCTGGAGTTCCAGGAAGAGGCAGTGAAAATGGATCTCTGATTTGTAGCAATTTATGTTTGCCTATAGAATGATATGTTAACTGTCAATAGCTCAGGAATACTTAAAGTGAACTCAAGCCAAAGCTTGGGTTCAAAAGAAGATCTCACACTGTAGAGAGATAAGCTTCAGGATCCTATTGATGGTTCCCTCGCTTGTCTAAAGCCCCCCCCCCCCTCCTGTTGCAGGGTGTGGCCCCCCTCCACACTGGGGCCACACAGCTCCACTTCCTTATTCATGCCATGCTGTAGCTTTGCGAGCACACCCACTCGTGCAGTAGCACGGCTCCAGCTTACAGTGCATGCGTGGGTGGGATCAGTTGGCTATTGCGCGGCCATGAATAAGAAAAAGGAGCTGTGTGGCCTTGATTGTTGCTAATCTTCCGGGGAAGGGGGGGGGGCATGCTCAACTATGGGGGACATTAGAATACAGAATGAAGCCTCAATAGGATCCTGAGGCTTCTCTCTTTTTGGGCAAGTATTTGGTTTTGTGTAACTGAGCTTCGGCTCGGGTACACTTTAACCACTTGACCACTGAGGGTTTTTTCCCCTTTAGGACCAGAGCAATTTTCACCTGTCAGCGCTCCTCCCTTTCTTTCGCCAATAACTTAATCACAATTAATCACAACAACATGATCTTTATCTTGCTTTTTTTTGCCACCAATTAGGCTTTCTTTGGGAGGTACATTATGCTAAGAATTATTTTATTCAAAACACATTTTAATTGGAATAATAAAGAAAAATGGAAAAAATTAATTAGTTTTCGGCGTTATAGTGTTAAAATAAAACGTTCTACTGTGGATAAAACCCACACATTTTATTTGCCCATTTGTCCCGGTTATTGCAACATTTAAAATGTTTCTTTAGTGCAATGTATGGTGCCAATATTTTATTTGGAAATAAAGGTGCTTTAGTTCAGTTTTGCATCCATCACTATTTATAAGCCCGCAAATTAAAAAAAACAAACAATTATATACCCCCTTGACATAAATATTAAAAAAAGTTCAGTCCCTAAGGCAACTATTTATGTATATATATATATATATATATATATATATATATATATATATATATATATATATATATATATATATATATATATATATATATATATATATATATATATATATATATATATATACTGTGTATATATATATATATATACTGTGTATATATATATATACTGTGTGTATATATATATATATATATATATATATATATATATATATATATATATATATATATATATATATATATATATATATATAAACGTTTGGTAACTATGGGGGAGTGTGGGAGGGGAATAGTTAATTTTAGATGTAAGTGTTGGTATTTTTTCTATTGAAATGTGTTGTGATGTAGTTTTACTATTTGGCCACAAGATGTCCTCAGTCATTATTTTCGATTTGCGTACGTAAGGAAGTCAATCAGAAATAATGGGTGGCAGTGTAACACCCGGAAGATACAATGACGCAGGCATCTAATAGATGTCAGCGTTCATTGACTCGTGGACTTAAGGTGGGTACACACATCGGGCTTGATTCACAAAGCAGGGCTAAGTGTTAGCGCCGCTGTGAAAAGCCTCTTAGTGCCTCATAAGTAGCTTTGCGCACAGCCCCTCTCAGTGCACGCGCATCGCGCATCGCGGGTAATAGTGCGCGGTGCGAGTCGCACCTGCTGCCCTGTAAATGGCACACACGGTGCGACGAAAACGGCGCATCGGGTGCCCCTGAAACTTTAATGAGCTGCTGCAACGGGCACCTGATGCGCCGTTTTCGTCGCACCGGGTGCAACGTTTACAGGGCAGCGGGTGTGACGATAACGTCGCACCGTGCACTATTACCCGCGATGCGCACTGAGCGGGACTGAAAGTGATGTGTGGGCGCAAACTACTTTGTGCCGTGGTTTGCGCCCACTAAGTGATAGGGCTCACTAACCAGCTTAGCGCCGGTTAGTGAATCAAGCCCATCAAGACAAGACAAATAACATTTATATCGCGCTTTTCTCCTGGCGGACTCAAAACACCAGAGCAGCAGCCACTAGGGCGCGCTCTATAGGCAGTAGCAGTGTTAGGGAGACTTGCCAAAGGTCTCCTACTGAATAGGTGGTGGCGTACTGAACAGGCAGAGCCGAGATTCGAACCCTTTAGATAAAAGTCTTTGGAAAACGAAAGATCACAGACCAATTTTACCCCCTTCCATGTAGTTTGAGAGCATTCATACACAGTCTATTCTATTGAGCTGAACTCCCCATCAGATAAAAATCTTTGCAAGATCCTGAACACAAAAGTGCTGTACACATGCAACAGATCAGTATCTGCAAAAGATCTGTTCCTGCAAAATATCCATTCCTGCAAAATGCATTCATAGTCTATGATATCTGCAGATCCTCATATACACCTTGTTTAACAGACATTCATCTACAGATCAGACAATTATCTGCAGATCTGAAGATCCATCCTGGTGGATCTGATCTGCAGATGAAGGTCCGTTAAACAAGGTGTGTATGAAGATCTGCAGATATCAGACTATGAATGCATTTTGCAGGAATGGATCTTTTGCAGGAACTGATCTTTTGCAGATACTGATCTGTTGCATGTGTACAGCATCTTTGTGTACAGCATCTTGCAAAGATTTTTATCTGATTGGGAGTTCAGCTCAATAGAATAGACTGTGTAGGGTATGCTCTCATACTACACGAAAGGGGAAAAATGAGTCTGTGATCTTTCCTTTTCCAAAGACTTTTATCTGACGTGTGTACCCACCTTTAGATTAGCCACTGCAGCCTACAGGTGTTTTCACCTTCAGAACACAAGCACTTTCCCCTGTCAGCGCTTCTCCTATTCATTCCCCAATAACTTTTTCACTACTGATCACACGTAAATTATCTATATCTTTTTTTTCGCCACAAATTAAGCTTTTTATGAGCGATACTTGTTTTCAGAAATTGCGTCATTTTCTATGCATTTTATAGTGAAAAACAAGGAAAAAAATGAAAAAATACACAATTTTTCCAATTCCATCCCCTATAGTTTTAAAATAAACAATATTACTATAGATAAAATTCACACATTTTATTTGCTTATTTGTCTTGGTTATCACAGTATATAAATGATGCCCCTAGTACTAAGTATGGTGACAATAAATTATTTGGAAATAAAGGTGTATTTTTTCTATGTTGTGTTTTTTGTTTTCTCATTGTACACTACTAATGATTAAAAGCCCTTATTTGCATAATTAACAGTTATACACCCTCATGGCATACATATTTAAAAATCGGAGCCCCTAAGGTAAGGATTTATGTATTCTTTTTTCAAATCTGTCACTTTAGTTTTTTTTACAAGTGTTTTCTTTTGGTACAGAGTATATAAAAATAACTATGTTATTGCTTTTCATTCACTTTGGCAGTTAGAAAAATTCACATGACATAGCCCTCATCTTTCGAACCCCCCAAATTATATTCTCTTGCTTGTCACGGTTAATATGATACCCTATATACATAATCACATAGCTTTTGGGGCACACACCACACTGTTAACCACAAGTAGCACCAATGGATTTTTCAAGGACATTTTTTTCAACAAATGTAACAATGTCATTCTTTCTTAGCAAAGCCCCTGGAGTGTCACAACATGCAATGCATGTCATAAATGTTACCATTCTAAAAACTAGACACCCAGGGCTACTCAGATATACATATTTGGTAACATTGGCCCTTATGCAGTTTTGCTGAAATTGCACCATAACTCAGAAAATGGCATTTTTAACAGTTTTTCACCATTTTGGCAATAGGACAAAATCACACAACATAGGCCTCAATCCTAAAACACAGCAAAATCTATTCTACAGCTTGTCAAAGTTAAAATGATTAAACATATGCGTCATTTAGTAACAAACAGTTGGTGCAGCAATCCATTATACCCAAGGTGCACTATTTTATTGCACTAAGTGCCATTGTTGTTTTTGCATTGTCTCAGGAGAGATTGGAATCAGAAAATGACCACAAATGTCACCATAAGTGAAGGCTAACTACCAGGGCTATTCAAAAGTGGGTGTTTTGTGAGCTACCTGCTCATGGAGTGTTCCTGAAACTTTCCCAAGTGTCATTATAATTTGAAAAAGACATTAAGTTGGATTGAGATTGTCCCTAGTCCAAGCTTTAAAACACACCAAAATGTATTCTCACATTTGTCCCAGTTAAAACAAAACCAAATTACAATGATGACAAATACAATGGAACTTACCATTGGATGTCTAGCAGGATTGGAGAAAAGTCAGGTCAGAAGTCAGGTGTCAGAAGCTAAAGCAAATCAGAGGGTCAGAAGAAGGAAGGGGTTTGCGTAGTTCATTCCAAGTGGCTAAAGTTCAATTTGGAAGCAGGGTCCAAAGTCCAATTTGGCAGCTTGTGTGTGTTCCTGGGATTCCTCCAAACATCCAGTTTCCTCCAATACCCCAAAAACACAGTTGTAGGCCAAATGTGAGCCCCTTTGAGGGACAGTAAGTGACATGAATATAGAAGAAATGGGAAAAGGCCAGTGAAATATGTCCAGGTTTAAAAAAAATAGACAAAAAAAAGGAAGAAATTAATAATCAGGGTGTGATGATCAGAGTGGTATGTCCTAAAGCACTTGATACCACACAGTGCTGGGACTGAGGGGCAATCCGTGCAAAAATATCTGGACTCCCTCCTCCTCCTGTGTTTCACACACACTCTGCATCTTCTCGAGGGGGTGGCTTTCACTTCATTAGGGGGATCAGCTCAGGGAAATGTCTTTCTTTCAGTCTGATAGTATTCTCCCAATGAAGAGGATCATTTTGCTGAGCAGTTTGAGCAGGGACAAAAATGAGGGACTTGTGGACTTCCTCCTGGAACTTCACAAAGGTGTGCTTTACACCTGCTTTTACATGGAGGACAAATGCATTATGCATTGCCACCTGCAGCAAGTAATAGGCTATCTTCTTGTACCAGGCCCTCTGCTTTCTTTTTAGCATATAAGGAGCCAGCATTTGGTCTGAAAAGTCCACTGCTCTCATGCTCTCATGTACTTTGTGTACTCCACACCTCTTGACCTGTCAGGAACTGTGGCCTCAGTGTGGATCGATGTTGGGATCATCACCTCCCTTTTGTCATAGAACGTTAGGGCCAGGAGTTCATCATATCTGAGGCTGCAGGACTGTCCTCTTTATAATTTGTCATTGACAACCTGTGGTGGAAGGCCTAAACGGTTGGATCTAACCGTTCCACATGCACCAGTCTGGGCTGAGTACAGGTACTTGAATAAAAGTACACTGGAATAGAAGTTGTCAACATAGAGGTGGTAGCCCTGGTGGAGAGTAGACGACGTGGGTTTATCAGATCGATGACAATCTTCCCACTGGTGCCAATGTACTGTGGGCACCCAGCTGGCTGTAAAGTGGAGTCCTTGCCTTCATATATTTTGAAGGCAAAGGTGTAGCCAGTGCCACTCTCACATGTCTTGTAAATTTTTACCCCATACCGTGCCCGCTTGCTTGGTATGTACTGTTTAATGGAAAGTCTCCCAAGAAACGGTACAAGGGACTCGTCTACTGCAATTTAACAGTTTGGGGTGTAGAGTTACTCAAATACAGTAGTAAGGTGGGTCAGCACAGGGGCCTTAACTTAAATAACCTATCATGGGCAGGGTCAGTCAGTGCAACTTGGTTGGCATTGTCATTTAAATGAATTTTTTTTTGACAATAAATCAAATCGCTGCCTGGCCATTGTTGCTGGGTATAGGGACGTATTATGATACAGTTCCCTGGACCAATACATTCCTAAATGTGGCTTTAATGTGATGCCCATGCTAAGTGTTAAGCCAATAAAAGTCTTCCATTCGGGCACAGTGGTGGGCTTCCATTTTCTCACAGTCCAGTGGGTGGGGTTGTCTACTAAAAAATTGTTGAGCATACAGATTGGTCTGCTCAGCCATATGCTGCCAGAATTCCTCTGTAATAAACAGCTGGTACAGCTGAATAACTGACAAGTTGGCAGCAGGCACTGATAACCAGGAGTGGCTGTTTGAGTCCTATGGGAGAAAAGCGCTTTACAAATGTTATTGTATTGTATTGTAAAGGGTGGTATATTGGGCACCTCAAAATTAGGGGGTGACCAGGTGCCACTCAGAATATGATCCGGTACTGCCTGCCTGCGAGGTACCGATGGCCACCCAACCTGTCTGTGCCTGTCTCCCCTCTGCCCACTGCTGCTGGCTGCTGTGCTGAGCCCCCTGCTGTGGCCTCTGACAGCCCTGATGGTCCCTCATCAGGGGAATCAGGATCATCCCTCATCAAGCTGCGACATGGCGTCCCTCCGGACTCTGAGCTTTCAGACTCTGAATCAGAACCGGACGGAGGGAGCCAGTCGCTACCTGAGTCCTCCTCACTGCTGCTCTGCTGGAGGATGGCGGCTGCCTCCTTCACAGAATACAGCTTCCCGCCATAATATAAAATAGAGATAGGGATAGAAAGTAAGAAGAAAAAGAAAGAAATAGATTGATCGTTTTTTTTGTTTTTTTTGATAAAGGAAAATAGAGATAGATAAAAAGAGTAGATAGAGAGGGTAGAGATGGGGAACAGTACCTGAAAGGTACCCAAAAGAGTAGATAGAGAAAAGTACCCTAAAGTTACCCAAAAGGTAGTGTAAAGGGGGTTTAGAAAGAATATATCGCAAGAGGAGGGAGGATCAGGAGGTAAGGGTGGGTATGGGGTTAAATACAAGTATGAGGGGCAAAATTTTATTAACAATGAGGCCTACCGCAAAGCTTCAGTCTCTCTCTCAGCTCCTGTCCCCACAGATCAGTCACAGAATCTGTGGTGATAGATAGCTGAGAGAGAGAGAGAGAGAGAGAGGGAAACAATGTTTATAAACATTTTTCAGAATGCACATTGTTACTGGATGTAACTATGTGCATTCTGACTGCAGAAATGATCTGATTGGCTAAGGGACCAGCTGGTCCATTGAGCCAATCACCGCTCTGTCAGCCGTGCTGTGAACGGGCGGTGGGTGCGCACGCATGCGCGCACACCCGCATGAAAGGCGCTGGACGAACGTATCCGTCCAGATAGCCCTGCATGCATCAATTTGGACGGAAATATCAGTCCAGATCGGCGCAAGTGGTTAATAAATGGGAACTGCGTTGCCATTCATTCATGTCCCTGCTAACCGGCGGTAACGGCAACGCAAACCAGTGCGGTGGCTGCTCTAGGACTTCAAATGTAGTTTCCCAGGACGTGATTATACTTTTTTTTTTTTTTTTACAATATTCACTTATAATATATTTAGTTAGTGTGTGCCCATTTTTTTTGTCATAAAAAATAGCACTCCTGTTGGACTCAAAGCACTTGAGAGCTGCCGCCAGAATTCAAACCCAACGTATATCAGAGACTGTGCCCTTAATCAGTACACCAGCCACCTCACCCTAATTTACATTTACTGGCATCTCCACTGCTGGCAAGGTAAAATACTGTGAAATATATTTTTATCTCTCTGTGAAGTGAGCAGGAACATTACATGATCTCCCAGAGTGCTTTGGGACAGAATGCTGCATTACATTATTGCCTAGGCAGGCTAGGGCCCCGTTTACACTTAATCAGCTGGTACGCGTTTTTTTTTTTCTTCTCCTTAGCAGTGCATTGTGAAAAATATTTCAGTTAAAACGCGTTAAGTGTGAAAGGTGCCATAGGAAAAAATTGGACTTACTTTGAAAATCAGTTGACATTTCAGTTATAACTGAGAGCAACTGATTAAAGAAAACCTGAACTGAAAATTCAAATTCAAAATAAGCATACACAAGTCATACTTACCTTCCATGTAGTCTACTCCTCAGTGTCTTTCTCCTCTCCCGCGTCCTGTTTGTTCACTGTGATCAAGGAAATTCTCCGTCCTCCATTTTGAAAATGGCCATTAACCATAACAGCTTCCTGGTCAGCACACAGTTAAACTGTAACATCGCCCTTTTGAGCCATAGGGAAACATAGACATTACCTGGTACATCAGCTTTCCTCTTAGCTATAACTGACAGCAACTGATATTTTACTGACAGCAACTGATATATTTTAGATCTGACAAAATATTGTCAGAACTGGAAGGGATCATTGTCAGAAGAAAATGGTGAGCTTCTGAGAGGAACTGATGGCAAGGTAACTATGCAATAATCATTGGAAGTTACCTCATGTGTTTATTTTAAATATTTTTACTCAGTACGGGTTCTCTTTAAGTGTAAACGGGGCCTACACCTCAGTGAGAGGATGGAGTTACATGCCAATACAGCAATAAATAGATATAAGAAGCATTTCTGACTCCAGGATCATAATGGTAAAAAATGGGTATCATGAATACTTTATTTTCTTCTATACGTCATTATGGTTGCTTTTTAAAGTGAAACTGAACTGAAAGCATGATGCCATGCAAATTTGTTATTGTTATTCGGTTTTGTAGGTTAATTGCTTACATTTTTTCACTTGTGTATATTCGTGCTCTGTATGGTTGCTTTCTAAGTTCCGAAACATGACTATTGTTGACCCTCAGAGGTTTTCTCCTTTCTTATACTCCTTCTTCAAGTTTAGACATACATCTCACTGTCACATAGATGTTTCCTAGCCTTTAATCACGTATCAGAAAAAAATGTACAATGTACATGTAAAGGACTGCGGTTCCATTCAGCCTCAGTGCAGAGGGACTGGTATAGCTGGGTTATTAAAGTATGCATGAACTGAGAACAGTGGTGTCACTAGGGGGGTGCGGCTGGCGCGGACAACACCAGGTGTCACCAGCAGAGGGGGTGACACCAAGTTCCAGACTAATGGAGACTTGGAGAGTGGAGTAAGGCTATGTAAATACAGAATTATAATTATTATTTTTTACTACAAAATAGTATAGGTTTTGTTTAGCCTGGTGAGGTTGGAGGTTCATGGGTTAAGAAAGGGGTGACAACATGAGTTTCCACAACAGGTGACACCAGCCCTAGTGACGCCTCTGACTGAGAGGGATATGGAGGCTGACATATTTATTTCCTTTTAAACAATGCCAGTTGCCTGGCTGCTCTGATAATCTATTAGGCTGAAGTAGTATCTGATTCACACATCTGAAACAAGCACGCAGCTAATCTAGTCAGACTTGAGTCAGAAACACCTGATCTGCTGCATGCTTATTCAGGGTCTATGGCTAAAGGTATTAGAGGCAGAGGATCAGCAGGAAAGGCAAGAAATGGGTATTGTTTAAAGGCGATAAATATGACAGCCTTCATATACCTTTAACAGAGATGAATGAAAACGAACTTCATTTCATTTCACTGAATTCAGGTAAAAGTAGAGACGTTTTTTCTTTTTGGTGCCGTTTCAGTTGTTTTGAAAAAAATGTACTGAAGTAAATGAGGAGTTCAAATCTAGGGACTATTTTTTTTTTACTTTGATATAGTTACAGAACCAGTCTCTGGAAAAAGACCCAGTATGAGGTACTTGGTTTGACAATACAAATGTTTTGTTTTTTGTTTTAGAACAGAAGGGAAAATGTGGCAAAGGCAACACAGAAAGGCCTAAGAAAAAAAAATCACATGGTGTCACTAACAGGGCGGAGCCAAGGTGAAAGGACCAAGGGGTAGGAGGTGATGGCCTGTCTGTTTACTCATACATCCCCTCTAACAGCCCCAAAGCTGTCAGCATTGCAGGGTGTTCAGGAGGGAAGCAGTGTCACATTTACTGTACCTGTAGTGATAAGTCAATATATGGCCTTTTCATTTCACAATAATTTGCAATAAGGACATTACTTTTTCACACAGATGTGAATATTGTCTAAAATGTATGGGCATTTTTTGCTCAGATTAACAATTTACTGCATCTTGTGCAGTATATTCACGACCCAGCAAAACTTCACTTGAAGTACCAGGGCCGCGAATATAAGTCTTACTCTTAAGCGGTGGGCAGCCACATGCGCTCCCATCCTCGTCCATTAGCGAAGAGATGAATGAATGGGAACTACATTCCCATTCATTAATCTAAGTCCCCGATTCAATGAATGCCAGTGTCTATGAGATGCCTACATTCATTGTATCTTCCTGTTGTTACAGTGCCACACACTACTTCTGATTCATGTACTTACGTACGTGAATCGGAAATAATGACTGACATCTTGTGGCCAAATAGTGAATTACACTAACATCCACTTTTATTTAATAAAAATCCCAACACTGACTTTTATAATTAACTATTTCCCTCACACACCCTCCCATAGTATCCAAACTTTTTTTGTATAGGAAAAAAAAATACATAAAAATATATAGGTAGTTATATAAGTAGTTACCTTAAGGATTGAACTTTTTTAATATTTATGTCAAGAGGGTACATTACTGTTCATTTTTACATTATGGGCTTGGAACTAGTGATGGACGCAAAACTAAAAAAAATGCACCTTTATTTCCAAATAAAATATTGGTGCCATACATTGTACTAGGGAAATGTTTTAAAGAACTGAGACAAATGGGCAAATAAAATGTGTGCCTTTTATCCACAGAAGAACGTTTCATTTTTACACTATAATGGCCATTGGCCAAAAACTGAGAAATAATGATTTTTTTTAATTTTTTTCCCTTATTATTCCAATTAAAAAGCATTTAGAATAAAATAATTCTTAGCATAATGTACCTCCCAAAGCCTAATAGGTGGCAAAAAACCAAGATATGGATCATTTTGTTGTGATTAGTAGTGATTAAGTTATTGGTGAAAGAATGGGAGGAGCGCTGATAGGTGAAAATTGCTCTGGTCCTAAAGGGATAAAAACCCCTCAGTGGTCGAGTGGTTAAAATATGCATCCAATATTTAGGGGCATGACTACTAGAGATGGCTCGAACCTCAGATTTTGGGTTTGCGGATGCGAACTTCCGCAAAAGTTTGCGTTCGCGCAAACTTGGGAGAGCCGCCATAGACTTCAATGGGCAGGTGAATTTCAAAACATACAAAGACTGTTTCTGACCACAAAAGTGATGGCAAAGTTTTTTCACGGGGTCTAACACCTGGAGGGGGGCATGCCGGAGGGGGATCCATGCCAAAAGTCCCTGGGATAATTACGTATTTGATGCAGAGTAGGGTTATAATCCCTAAAGGGCAGAAATCACATTGCATTCCTAAATTGGAGGCATAAAGTGATTTAAAACATCTTGCGTGTGTATACATCAATCAGGTAGTGTAAATAGTGTACTGCTTCACACTGACAGACCAAGTTAAATCACACAAATACAGTGGAAAGATATGCACTGGTATAATACAGTGTGCTGGGCCTGGCACAGTACAGCAAGGGCCAGCTGAGACTGTGGGCTGTATCTGTGCAGTGTCATCCACAAAGAGAGCTATGCTATACTAAGTTAAATCACACAAATACAGTGGAAAGAGATGCACTGGTATAATACAGTGTGCTGGTGGGCGGACTACAAATGCCAGCTAGCAACTGTGGGCTGTATCTATGCAGTGTCACCCACAAAGAGAGCTATGGTATATTAAGTTAAATCACACAAATACAGTGTAAAGATATGAACTGGCCGAGGGAACAATGCCGAGGGAACTTAACTGGTTAGAAAGAGGGCAGACCAAAGGCAATTACAGATGTGGGCATTGCTCAATCTGTCCACAATTAAGCAGAGGGAGAAACGTACGAGTGGGTCCTGTGGACACGAAAGTACAACACTTTTTTACTTGCCAAACAAAGTTTGTGGTTTACATAATATGGTGTCCATGTCACCGGTTTTATATAGGTATGACAACTAGGGAAATGAAAACGAGAGTGTTGGAGCACTTCAGATCTGTGGATTCAGGGAAAGGATGCCCAAGGCTCATAGAGCATGTCAGGATGGTTCATGGAAGCAATGCGAACTGCCTAAACTTTGCTGGTTTAGATCATATGCCAGTGCCACATAGAGGAGGAAACAGAGAACGATTACTCTTAAGAAAGGAATCAACTTGGATCATAAAAACGGATGCGATGGGCCCTTTAGGCCTGAACGAAAATATAGAAATGGCATGTTTCCTGGATCCTTAGAGTATAGTTTAGCTTTAAAATTTGAGAGTATAGAGTAGGTCCATTTATATGTCTTTACTATAGGAAGTATTGTTTTTAGGGTAGGGGCGATCTCTGCATATCGGGAATGCTATAATGGGGCTGATTGGGACGTGGGTCTCTGATCTGGTTTGATTATGTAATGATTAGAATATAATTTCTCAAAAGATTTCCTGACAACGGAGGGCCACTGCCCAGTCTTAGCTCCATGAAGCCCTCAACAATTTTTTGTGGGAGCTTTTTGCATCCCTTGATGTGCAGATATATTCCCCTATATATTTTATCCTTTTAAATTGTTAATACACCAGCCCATACCCGTTTGTGCTGCCACTTTGTGGCCATGTAGCAGATTGCTAGATCTGACTTGTAAATGGCAATCTTAAGCATGGTTCGCATACTTCCATTGATGTTTATGCGCCTGCATGCGTACATCAATGATTGTATGCGTAATTACGTAAGCATGAAACGACGCAGGGAACTTCTGGCAGTGTGCGCATTCTCCATTGACGTCATTACGCATTCATGCGTACGTTAGTGGGAGCATGCGTACTTTTGTACGCGTAGAAGCGACGATGCGACCCGGAAATGATTCTCCATACAGTATTTAACCCGGAAACGGACAGTCTTGAATTGCCACACTGCCTCTGAAGACGCTACTGAAGCGAAACGGACGTTAGGCGGGCCGTTCCTACCACCATGCCCCACAGCCTTTACTAACCACAACGGGTATGTGCACCTTGCATGTTTTTACCGCATGAATATTTTTTGATCACCTTGTTGGAAACTTTTTTGCATATTGAAAGAGCCGCTGGCAATAAAGCTCTTTTTAAAGCTAGAAGCAGTGCCGGATCTTCATACATCTATGTTGTGAATGGTAATACAGTGTGCTGGGCCTGGCACAGTACAGCAAGAACCAGCTGCAAGTGCGACAGACAGGGCTGTATCTATGCAGTGTCAGTGTCACACAGAAAAACAAACAAACACATCAGAAAAAGAACATTAGCCCTCAAAAGAGCTTTTTTGGGGTGCTTCCAGCAACAAATTTCAGCAAGGAGCAGCTAACAAGAGCCTAACTAACGATGTCCCTATCTTTCAAGCAATGTCTCTCCCTTCCTTTCCCTAAAAGAGAAGCAGCAGCCTGAGAAAATGCCTGAAGCTGATTTTTTATGGGGGGTTCAGGAGGTAGTGCAGCCTGATAGGCTGCCATGTGTCTGCTGACTGTGATGTAAAGGGTCAAAGTTTAGCCCAATGACAAGATATAGGGGGTGGGTCGAACACGCTATGTGTTCGCTACCGCACGTGGACGCGGTCCAAAACCCAAATTACTGGGCACCTCTTTTGTTTGTTTTTAAAATCTTTTTATTGTGGAAAACATTCAGACATACCAGCATATTAAACTAACAGCTTATCACCATCCACATTTTTTTAATAATATAGATAAAAGAAAGACTGTAAAAAGAAAGCACTAAAACTTAGTCATTTCTACACCTTTGTATAGCTTGGAACTGTCATTACACACTCACAATTAAATGGGCTATAAAGAAACAATAAAATTAGAAAATAAAATTAAAGTATACTGGCCACAAACTGGGATCAACAAAATTAGAAATAATAGCCATATGGGTTTTTGATACTTAAAGAGGAACTTCAGCCTAAACAAACATACTTTCATTAAGTTACATTAGTTATGTTAATTAAAATAGATAGGTAATATAATCTCTTACCCACCCTGTTTTAAAAGAACAGGCAAATGTTTGTGATTTCATGAGGGCAGCCATCTTTTTGGTGGAACTGTCTCATGCTCCCTGTCACCTCCTTTCAAACTGTCCTCTGTCCTGATCACTCCTCCCAGTTGCTAATCAACGAGAACTACAACATCAGAAATCCCATCATGCTTTGCATAGCATCAGGGGGAAAATGCCCGGGCAGTTTTCTTTGATGTGCGGAGCTTAGCTTCTGTGCAGCTAAAAATCAGGCTTTGGTAAGAAAAACAAAGTTCTGATGCTGTGAAACTGTTAAAGAAACACCAAGCCTTTTCAGTGCTGCTGAGTAGATTTTTAGTCTTGAGGTTCACTTTAAAGATGACTGGGCACCTCTTTTATAGCAAACCTAAGATGAAATAAAAACGTATAATATAACTTATGATATAATGAATTGTATGTGTAGTACCGATAATGAATAGAACATTAGTAGCAAAGCAAAGAGTCTCATATTTTTATTTTCAGTTATATGGCTTTTTTTAACATCACTGTCACATTTGCAGTTTTAAAACCACACTCTGTAAAGGTGTCCAATGTGTTTGTGTTTCCATGGAAAGCAACTTATTAGCCTATGGAAATTATTTCAATGCACAGTGAGGCCTGGAACCCACTAGAAAGCACAAAGCGCTATCACAAACGCTAGCGATTTGTGATAGTGTTTGCAAGAAATTTTAGGAGCGATTTCCCTGCTTCTATACAATTCATTAGAATGGAAATGCTCCCAAAATGCTGCATGCCCCGTAATTGCGATTTCCACAATTTCAATCGCTGTAGTGGAATCTGTCCCATCCATTTACATTGGCAGAGCGTTTAGGGAAATCGCTAGCAATTTAAAGCGCCCCTAAACGCTAAAAAAAAAACATTCTATTGGGTTCCAGGCCTCATAGGTGTTTTTTTTTAACTTGTATTAACTTGTTCTGGCACTGTGATGTCAGCTGGACGTTAAGCACCTTATACTTGTGGCCCATGCTTTGGCCAGTAAGTAGCCATCCCTACTCTTGATGTTCTGCATGCATGGGTCTCAGCTGACGCTTTGCTGTTTATTTTAAGAAGTATCACACATTTATGATACCATAAGGAAATCATTAAACAGTGTTAAATGTCAAGTGATTGCTGCAAGGCTTAACCACCCTGGCGTTCTATTAAGATCGCCAGGGCGGCTGCGGGAGGTTTTTTTTTTAAATAAAAAAAAACTATTTAATGCAGCCAACTGAAAGTTGGCTGCATGAAAGCCCACTAGAGGGCGCTCCGGAGGCGTTCTTCCGATCGCCTCCGGCAGCCAGAAGTAACACGGAAGGCCGCAATGAGCGGCCTTCCGTGCTTTGCTTACTTCGTCGCCATGGCGACGAGCGGAGTGACGTCATGGACGTCAGCCGACGTCCTGACGTCAGCCGCCTCCGATCCAGCCCTTAGCGCTGGCCGGAACTATTTGTTCCGGCTGCGCAGGGCTCAGACGGCTTGGGGGACCCTCTTTCGCCGCTGCCAGCGGCGGATCGCAGCAGAGCGGCGGCGATCAGGCAGCACACACGGCTGGCAAAGTGCCGGCTGCGTGTGCTGCTTTTTATTTCAACAAAATCGGCCCAGCAGGGCCTGAGCGGCAGCCATCGGCGGTGATGGACGAGCTGAGCTCGTCCATACCGCTAAGATGGTTAATTAAACATAACTTTTTCTGTAAAACGGTAACCAAGGTAACCATTATTATACAGTAATTTTTCTGTTTCTTATGGTCATCTTTTTCTCATTGTCAATGTAAAACTTTAAAAGTCCAGGTAGTGAGTCAACACAAGTTTGAGAGACCACTAAGGGCTCTTTCAGGGTCCTTATATAGGTCATCCATTACTCCAATTTAAACTACAACTTAGGAAATATGTCATCCACAGTACAGACTACTCATTTAATTGTTAACATTAAGTCTGGCATAAGGGTACCCACAAGGCAGCCCTTATAGTGATATTATGTTTTCCCTTTAAGGGGCACTATGGCGAAAAATTTTAAAGTATGTCCAAACATAAACAATTAAGAAGTATGTTTTTTCCAGAATAAAATGAGCCATAAATTACTTTTCTCCTATGTTGCTGTCACTTACAGTAGGTAGTAGAAATCTGACAGAAGCGACAGGTTTTGGACTAGTCCATCTCTTCATGGTGGGATTCTCAGGGATTTATTTATTTTCAAAAGCACTTAGTGAATAGCAGTTGCTCTATCCAACTGCCAAAAAACTTTGTAGTGAGCAGGGAAGCTAGCCAGCATCATTGTTGAATTCCTTTTTCGGGAATATCTTTATAAAGAATAAAAGCCTTGCAGAGAATCCCCTATGAAGAGATGGACTAGTCCAAAACCTGTCGCTTCTGTCAAATTTCTACTATCTACTGTAAGTGACAGCATTATAGGAGAAAAGTAATTTATGGCTCATTTTACTCTGGAAAAAAACTTACTTCTTATTTGTCTATGTTTGCACATATTTTAAATTTTACAAATTGTCACCATAGTGCCCCTTTAAAGGAAGCCCAAGGCAGGGTAAAAAGTTGTCTTTTACTTACCTGGGTGTCTTCCCGGCCTGCTCCATTGATTTGCTTTAAGCTCCGGTAAAGTCTGCGATCAGGCTTCACCCTAACAATTTTTTATTCTAGCTTGGATAGTGGAAATTGCATGCCCATCGATAATAAGTGTATGCTGTGGGAAGCCTCTTTAGGATCCAGAAGCTTTCCTCTTCTTAGGTTAGTATGTGTTTTTGCACCCAAGATTCACCTCAGATACACTTTAAATATCTTATTAGAATACAGCTTTCATGTTCTGACCAGTGAGGAAACGCTCATATATATGGTACAGAAAATGGCTGCCCTTAAAGTGGGATTGTCAGCCACAACATCGATTCAATGTACTCACTGCTCTGTGTTTCTTATGCACCCTGCAGCCTTACCCTGCATTGCAAGCATTCCAATCTAATGATAAATGTTTCTGCTGTAATAACTCGTATCTCAGTCAGACTGGCTCTATTTGGAACATGAAAAAGAACCTTGTCATCTCCACTCCCACATTCCTGTCCTGATCCTCACTGATTGGCTGAGGGAAATTCAATGAGCTGCTGAAATACGATCTATGCTGTGCTGACATGTTTACAAAGAACGTTAGATATGTCAGTGTAGTTTGTAAGAGGAAAAAAAGAGTAAGGGAGGAAATTACATCAGGATTGGCTTCAGTTAGAGGAAATAAAAATGGAAAATGCCAGGAACAGTTTTTTCTTAATTTACTATGTAAAATTCACTGAAATCAAATGGTGGTATTTATTAACTTATATATGTGTTTTTCCCCCTGGGATAGTATGTCTTTCCCTGCTGCTTAACCTCTTCCCGACCGCGTCACGCAGATGGACGTGGCCACGCCGGCAGCCCCAGGACCTCCTAACGCCGATCGGCATAAACTCCTGGGGCTCGCATTTGCAAGAGATCGCACACGCTGTGCGCATCTCCTGTTTGGTCGGCAGAGCTCAGTTCCGGCTTTAGTCTCCCAGCTGCAATCGCCCCTCAGAGACTGTTAAACGGCGAAACCGCAGTCTAATTAGCATGTACAGCGCTGCGATTTACAGCAGCGCTGTACTGGGGACAGCTGTGTGACACGGCTGTCCCCCTGTGGGACAAAGGAGCGAATGGCAGTGATAGGCTGAAGCCTATCACAGCCGATCACTGTGATAGTCTGGCCAGGGGAGAGAGAAACAGAGTGGGCAAAATAAAAATATACATATTTATTAAAAAAATAAGATAAATGTTAGTAAAAAAATAAACAAGCATCTGGGGGGTGATCAGACCCCACCAACAGAAAGCTCTGTTGGTGGGGAGAAAAGGTGGGGTCACTTGTGTGCTGTGTTGTGTGGCCCTGCAGCTTGACCTTAAAGTGAACCTCCGGACTAAAAATCTACTCAGCAGAACTGAAAAGGCTTGATGTTTTTTTTAACAGTTTCACAGCATCAGAACTTTGTTTTTCTTACCAGAGCATCATTTTTAGCTGCATTTTTAGCTAAGCTCCACCCATCAAAGAAAACTGCCCGGGGTTTTTTTTTCCCTGATGCTGTGCAAAGCATGATGGGATTTCCTATGTTGTTATTCATGTTGCCTAGCAACTGGGAGGGTTGATCAGCACACAGGACAGTTGAAACTGTATCTCATGCTCCCTGTCACCTCCTTTTAACCAAAAAGATGGCTGCCCTCATGAAATCAAACATTTGCCTGTTCTTTTAAAACAGGGTGAGTAAGAGATTATATTACCTATCTATTTTAATTAACATAACTAATGTAAAATAATGACAGTATGTTTGTTTAGGCTGAAGTTCCTCTTTAAAGCTGCAGTGGCCATTTTAGAAAAAATGGCCTGGTCTTTAGGGAGTAAAAGCCTGTGGTCCTAAAGTGGTAAAAGGCCTTGGATCAGCAGAAGAAACAAGCAGGGTTCCCCCCCCCCCCCCCGGTTTAATCATATCAATCAGATAAATGCATGGCTTTTATATTTTACAGAATTCTTTGTAGTAGCAAGAAGCATTCTGCTCACAGTTTACAATAAATTTGTTACTGTATTTATTTTATATAGCATACTTAGCTTTAACTGCCTTTATATGCGCAGGTAAAATTGCAGGTTAAGAAATTACTAGTTTTCTGCCTGGGAGAGGTAAATTACACAGAAATTCCGGTGCAATATAAAGTGTTATTTTTCTGTCAAGATTCATTTCTATGTAGATATTTTCAGCTAAATGAATTGGTGAGTGATAGTACGGGAAATATTTTCCAGGCTGTGATAACAAACAGGCAGACACTGGAGACTTGCCGGGAGTACTGAAGCGTAGTGACATCTGCATTGCTGCAATTGTGTCAGTGCAATAAAACTGGCAACCTGGTTGCTGTGATGTGGGCTGGATCACACTGGCAGCAGTTACTATGGACCTGCCTTTCAGGTGCAGCCAGGTGCAACCTTACAGAAAGACAATAAAAACCAGCACAGCGGAAGCTTACAGTGCTGCCCATTATTCATACCCTTGGCAAATTTTGACTTAAAGTTACTTTTATTCAACCAGCAAGCAATTTTTTGATGGGACATGACATAGGTGTCTTCTAAAGGACAATACAATGATGTACTAGAGGCATTATTGTGGGGGAAAAAAAATTATCAGCTTTTATTTACATTTGAGCAAAAAGTGCCCAGTCCAAAATTATTCATACCCCTCTAAATGTATGTAATTTCCCATCAAAAAATTACTTGCTGGTTGAATAATAGTACCTTTAAGTCAAAATGTGCCAGGGGTATGAATAATTATGGGCAACACTGTACGTGGTCTCAGGGAAATCCTATGGATGTGTTGGATGTGTCTGCATTTTGTCATGTTAAATTGAATGTATTAAAGGGACTCCGAGCACCTCTCATGGGCATGCCTTTAAGCCAGACGATTTTCCAACAAAGTCATGCTATGACCCCTCTGGAGGAGCCTCTTGCAATGGCCATGCATGTCACTTCCTCTTCCTGCTTCATTCAGTGATGTACTTCTCTAGCAGAGATGACAGGGGTGACCTGAAAGTTATAACATAGTCAAGATGGCAGCTGCAATTTTTAGATTGAAATCGAATGAAAACTATTTGGTGTAGAATGACAATTCATCAAATGAAAGAGGAGAGCACAAGCTACACAAAGGTATGCATCTTTAAGTACTTTGCAGTACTGGTCGGAGTCTCTTTTTTTAGTTATACTGTTTTTATTGGTTTTTGAAGAAAAAATTCCAGAAGGTTCAATAAACACATTTCAAGGTACAGGTGGATAAACAGTATTACAGATATAAAAGATATAGACATTGCAAAAAAAGTAATCTTATGTCAATAGTACTTGATATGTCATGGGTAGAGAAGTATACAGAATGTGCTAGAGTCCATTTTAGAACTACCCGAATGGGGTTGACATGTAAATACAGTTCTTACCTAAATTACGCTATAGGTACAGGAATCCTAATGTTTTTACGTGAAACAAGGAAAAGAACAAAAAGCTTAAAGTATGTACTATGTCATAACCTTAACCACTTAAGCCCGAAGGGTTAAAATTCTTTTTACATCCGAGCAACTTTCACCCCCCATTCATTTGCCAATAACTTTATCACTACTCATCACAATTAATTGATCTATATCTTGTTTTTTCCGCCACCAATTAGGCTTTCTGTGGGTGGTATATTTTGCTAAGAGCCACTTTACTGTAAATGCATTTTAACAGGAAGAATAAGAAAAAAATGGAAAAAAATCATTATTTCTCAGTTTTCAGCCATTATAGTTTTAAAATAATACATGCCTCCATGATTAAAACTCACGTATTGTATTTGCCCATATGCCCCGGGTATTTCACCGTTAAAATTATGTCCCTATCACAATGTATGGCGACAATATTTTATTTGGAAATAAAGGTGCATTTTTTCCATTTTGCGTCCATCACTGTTTAGAAGCCCATAATGTAACGCTCGGTGAAGCACAGAGAGGTCTGATTACCGGTGACCTGCAGCGTCACGGGGAATACAGACGTATACCAGATTATGTGTGATCTGCAGTATCACCGATAATCCAATATACCAGCTAACCTCTGTTCACCGGAGTAGAGTGTAGTGTTTTGGTGTAACAGTAACACTTAGAGGACTAGGCCTCAGTACAGTAAGACGTACTGTACAGATTACTTCCGCAACCCTGAGCTCTCCAAGACGGGAGGAGTCAGACTGCTAGCAGGAAGTATCTTCTGAAAGGCACCCTCAGGCGGAAGGGTTACTAACAGAACGAAGAACCTCCTCCAATGATGAGGTCGGTTCTCGAGGTCGGACAAGCCAGGTCGTACACACACAGACAGATAAAGTACAAGATCGAGAGGCAGAGACGGAGTCAAAGTACAGGCAGGGTTCGGCAACGGGGTATCAGGTATATCGGGGTACAGAATCAGGAGGCAGAAACAGAGTCTAGGAGCGAGCCGGGGTTCGGCAACGGTGTATCAGAGATAACGAGGTACAAGATCAAAGTTCAGAAGAGTAGTCAAGGCAGGCAAGAAGTCATAACAAATATCACAATCAAACTAGTACTTTAAGCTATCAACAAATCTATCTTAGTGTAGGATTACAGCTCCAGCTGGTCCCGGCACACTAACGGATCTGACTAACGGATCTGGGTGCTCCCACGTATGTGAACGCAACGCCAGACAAGGAACAAATGAACAGCCAGCAGTATATATACACATATCCCCTCTCCAGCACCTCCCTAAGTGCTGGACCAATGAGGAGTGAAGCTATGGTCAGCTGACCTGCCTGGTCAGCTGACTCTCCCCTGAGAGTAATAAATTATGTTTGAGTGCGCGCGCGCGCGTCACTCTGAATCTTGTGGGACTATGAGTCCCAGCAACAGCAGCCCCGTTCTGCGGTGTCCCCGCAGCGGGGATCTGCTGGCTATCTGCCGC
Organism: Hyperolius riggenbachi; assembly: GCF_040937935.1. Classification (NCBI taxonomy): domain Eukaryota; kingdom Metazoa; phylum Chordata; class Amphibia; order Anura; family Hyperoliidae; genus Hyperolius; species Hyperolius riggenbachi. The sequence continues at coordinate 65,162,058 of NC_090650.1, read as the reverse complement.
ATTCAGCGCGGCGGTTTCGCCGCGTTCTGCGGCCTGATGCACGGAGGCAGCCGCCTCATGATGCGAGGAGGCGGCTGCCTCTCCGTGCGAGAAGTTCCTGTGTGCGGAAGGAGCCGCCCGCCGCTGGCTCATGGCGGCGGCTCCTCCGCGCTTTCTCACAGTACCCCCCCCCCCCGAGGAGTGGACTCCGGACAGCTCCTTCCAGGTTTTTCTGGATGTACAGTATGAAATTCTTTCACTAACTCGTCCGCATGCATGCGATTCCCTGGTACCCATTGTCTCTCCTCAATGCCGTACCCCTTCCATTGTACGAGATACTGCACCGAGTTCTGTACCGTACGTGAATCTATAATCTTTTCCACTTCATACTCGGGTTGGGCATTGACTAAGACAGGAGGAGGGGGGGCGGGACCCACCTGGACTGCAGGTTTGAGAAGCGATACGTGGAAAGACCTCACTCCACGCATACTGGTGGGAAGATCAACGGAGTATGTGACATTGTTAATCTTCCTAGTAACTGGAAACGGACCCACGAACCTGGGACCAAGTTTGTCCGAGGGTTGTTTCAGGGTCAGGTGACGGGTTGACACCCAAACCAAATCTCCTGGTTGGAATTTCCATTCTAACGAGCGTCTCTTGTCAGCCTGACTTTTCTGACTCTGGAATGCCTTTACAAGGTTATTTTTGATGATCCACCACATGTCCTTAAATGATCTCAGCCACATCTCCAAGGCTGGGAACGGAGTGGCCGCAAGTGGCAGTGGGGAGAATTTAGGCAGTTTACCGGTCACAATCTGAAATGGGCAGAAACCTGAGGACGAACTCTTTAAGTTATTGTGGGCAAATTCTGCATAAGGTAAATATTTCACCCAATCATTTTGTGCCTCAGCAACGTAGCATCTCAAAAATTGCTCCAGCGACTGGTTGACCCTCTCCGTCTGGCCATTTGTCTGTGGGTGATACCCTGAGGAAAATGACAATTTCATGCCCATCAAGTGACAAAATGCCCTCCAAAATTTCGAAATAAACTGAACTCCCCGATCAGATACTATGTCCTCTGGAATGCCATGTAGCCTGAAGATATGGATGATAAATAAATCGGCCAGTTCCTGGGCCGAGGGGAGTCCTTTCAAAGGCACGAAGTGGGCCATCTTGCTAAAACGGTCGACCACCACCCAAATAACTGACATGCCTTCAGATCTGGGAAGCTCCCCCACGAAATCCATGGACAAATGGGTCCATGGTTCGCTCGGGGTGGGTAAAGGCTGCAAGGTACCTACAGATGCCAGCCGGGAGGGCTTGCTTCTTGCGCACACCGCACATTCCCTGACAAATTCTTTACAGTCAGCGGCTAGCGAAGGCCACCAAGCACATCTGGCCACAAGATCCTGCGTCCTAGATGCTCCTGGATGTCCCGCATTCTTATGGGAGTGAACCATCTCCAAGATCTGGAGACGGAAGGGTAACGGGACAAATAACACCCCGTCTGGTTTCCCCTCTGGGATATCCTGCTGAAAAGGACTCAAAGTCTCTTCCCAGTCCTCCCAAGTCTCGGTGGCGGCTAAGACCACATTTCGTGGGACAATGGTCTCAGGAACAGGGGGCTGTGCTGTCTCTGGCTCAAAACACCTAGAAAGAGCGTCTGCCTTGGTATTCTTACTCCCTGGCGTATAAGTGATCAAAAATGTAAATCTCGAGAAGAATAGTGACCATCGAGCCTGCCTTGGGCTCAATCTTTTAGCCCCCTCGATGTATTCTAGGTTCTTGTGGTCGGTATAAACTGTGATAGTGTGCTCCGCTCCTTCTAGCCAGTGACGCCACTCTTCGAAGGCCAACTTGATGGCTAAGAGTTCCCTGTTGCCTATGTCATAGTTTCTCTCTGCCGGAGAGAACCTTCGGGAAAAATAGGCACACGGGTGTAGTCTACCCTGGAGACCAGAACGCTGGGACAGCACAGCCCCCACCCCGATCTCTGAGGCGTCCACCTCAACAATAAATGGAACGGAGGTGTCAACGTGTCTGAGTATGGGAGCTGAACAGAACAACCCCTTTAACTTAGAAAAAGCCTGTACTGCCTCGGGAGGCCAATGAGTGGTGTCTGCCCCTTTTCTAGTAAGGCTAGTGAGAGGAGCGACCACTGTGGAATACCCCTTTATAAACCTTCTATAATAGTTCGCAAACCCCAAGAACCGTTGCAATGATTTTAACCCCACCGGCTGTGGCCACTCCAGGACCGCGGAAACCTTGGCAGGGTCCATAGACAAACCTGAGGTGGAGATTATGTACCCCAAAAACGCAACCGACGTGACCTCGAAAATACATTTTTCGAGCTTGGCGTATAACAAATTTTGCCTCAGTTTGTCTAACACCATCCTGACATGGGTTCTGTGTTCCGAGAGGTTGTTAGAAAAAATGAGAATGTCGTCAAGATAGACTAGAACGAACTTTCCCAATACCTCCCGAAACACCTCATTGATGAGTTCCTGGAAGACGGCCGGGGCATTACACAACCCGAAGGGCATCACCCTATACTCGTAGTGCCCATCGGGGGTATTGAAGGCCGTCTTCCATTCATCGCCCTTCCTTATACGCACCAGGTTGTATGCCCCCCGTAAATCCAGTTTAGAAAATATGCTAGCCTCAGTGACCTGTGTGAACAAATCGTCAATAAGTGGTAACGGGTAGCGATTCTTCACAGTGATTTTATTGAGACCTCGATAATCGATGCAAGGCCGTAACCCCCCATCTTTCTTTTTGACAAAAAAGAAACCTGCCCCAGCGGGCGACCGGGACGGCCTAATGAAGCCCTTTGCCAAGTTCTCACGAATGTATTCCTGCATGGCAAGTTTCTCGGGGCCAGACAAGTTATATAAATGACCTCGAGGAGGCACACAACCGGAACGAAGATCAATGGGACAGTCGAAGGAACGATGCGGGGGCAACTTATCCGTGGCCTTGGGACAAAATACATCGGCATAATCTGCATATTGCTTTGGTACACCTTCCACCTGTACCTTGGTTAGACCCAACGTTAGTCTCCCCAAACACTGCTGGAAACAGTGAGGTGACCATGCCGTCAACTGTCCTGTGGCCCAGTCTATCTGTGGGGAATGTACCTGCAACCAAGGCATGCCTAGGATAATAGTGGAGGTGGACATCTGCAACACATAAAACTGTAACTGCTCCCCGTGTAAAACCCCTATGGTGAGTCCCACAAACGGAGTCTGTGACAGGGGACAGTTCCGCTGCAAAGGGGAGTCGTCAACTGCCGTGACCTGGATGGGGGGTCTCACGGGAGTGAGTGGTAACCCCAACTCCTGAGCAAACTCAAAATTCATAAAGTTAGCCGCTGAGCCGGAATCAATGAAGGCTTCAGTGGCAACAGATTTATCTTCCCATGTGACCGTACATGGGAGAAGTAATTTTTTTTCCCTAAGGGGTGAAGTCTGTGTGCCTAGGGTGTCACCCCCCACTACTCCTAGGCGGACCCGTTTCCCGCCCTATTGGGGCAGTTTCGCACCCTATGCCCTGCCTCTGCACAGTATAGGCACAGTTGTTCCGTCATCCTCCGCCTTCGCTCCACCTGGGTCAATTTTGAACGACCAATTTGCATCGGCTCTGGTGGAGGCAAGGCCAGAAAGGGTGAGACAGGCGGAGGTGCTGGTTCAGAGGCTGCAGCAACCGGTGCCGTATACGAAGTCACCCTGACACGGTGACTTCCCCTAGCCTGCTTCTGATGGCGTAGCCTGCGATCTACACGAATGGCCGATGATATGGCCTCATCAACTGTCTTGGGCTCTGGTACTGTCAACATTAAGTCAGAGACCTCCTCCGTCAATCCAGACAGAAAATAATCCATAAGAGCGAAGTTATTAAATCTAGAGGTGATTGACCACCTACGGAACTCCGCCGCATAATCCTCGACCGACCCTCTGCCTTGCCGCAAAAGCTTGAGTTTCCGCTCTGAGGTCACAGCAAGGTCAGGGTCGTCGTAGATTATGGCCATGGCCTTAAAGAACTCGTCTACCGAAGTCAGAGCGGTATCGGTAGCAGGCAGGTTATATGCCCAGGACTGGGAGTCCCCAGTCAATAAGGTTTTAATAAAGATGACCCGTTGGGCCTCAGTCCCCGAGGATCGGGGTCTCAATTCAAAATACGACAATACTCTACTCCTGAAATTCCGGAAGTCCGACTTGTGGCCGGAAAATTTCTCAGGGACAGGCATACGGATGTCGTCACTAGGAGGGGATCGCACTGAATCGACTGATGTCTGGAGGGTTCTCACAGAGCCTGATAAGGCATCAATTAAGGCTTTGTGCTGACCTAGTGCTTGATGAATGCTATCCACCGAAGTGGCAAGCACAGTCAGAGGATCAGTGCGTTCCATCGGTATTTTTGGTCTGGCGTTCTGTAACGCTCGGTGAAGCACAGAGAGGTCTGATTACCGGTGACCTGCAGCGTCACGGGGAATACAGACGTATACCAGATTATGTGTGATCTGCAGTATCACCGATAATCCAATATACCAGCTAACCTCTGTTCACCGGAGTAGAGTGTAGTGTTTTGGTGTAACAGTAACACTTAGAGGACTAGGCCTCAGTACAGTAAGACGTACTGTACAGATTACTTCCGCAACCCTGAGCTCTCCAAGACGGGAGGAGTCAGACTGCTAGCAGGAAGTATCTTCTGAAAGTCACCCTCAGGCGGAAGGGTTACTAACAGAACGAAGAACCTCCTCCAATGATGAGGTCGGTTCTCGAGGTCGGACAAGCCAGGTCGTACACACACAGACAGATAAAGTACAAGATCGAGAGGCAGAGACGGAGTCAAAGTACAGGCAGGGTTCGGCAACGGGGTATCAGGTATATCGGGGTACAGAATCAGGAGGCAGAAACAGAGTCTAGGAGCGAGCCGGGGTTCGGCAACGGTGTATCAGAGATAACGAGGTACAAGATCAAAGTTCAGAAGAGTAGTCAAGGCAGGCAAGAAGTCATAACAAATATCACAATCAAACTAGTACTTTAAGCTATCAACAAATCTATCTTAGTGTAGGATTACAGCTCCAGCTGGTCCCGGCACACTAACGGATCTGACTAACGGATCTGGGTGCTCCCACGTATGTGAACGCAACGCCAGACAAGGAACAAATGAACAGCCAGCAGTATATATACACATATCCCCTCTCCAGCACCTCCCTAAGTGCTGGACCAATGAGGAGTGAAGCTATGGTCAGCTGACCTGCCTGGTCAGCTGACTCTCCCCTGAGAGTAATAAATTATGTTTGAGTGCGCGCGCGCGCGTCACTCTGAATCTTGTGGGACTATGAGTCCCAGCAACAGCAGCCCCGTTCTGCGGTGTCCCCGCAGCGGGGATCTGCTGGCTATCTGCCGCATTCAGCGCGGCGGTTTCGCCGCGTTCTGCGGCCTGATGCACGGAGGCAGCCGCCTCATGATGCGAGGAGGCGGCTGCCTCTCCGTGCGAGAAGTTCCTGTGTGCGGAAGGAGCCGCCCGCCGCTGGCTCATGGCGGCGGCTCCTCCGCGCTTTCTCACACATAATTTATTAAATCATATTGATATACTCCTTTGACATGGATATTTAAAAAGTTCAGACCCTTAGGTAACTATTTATGTTTTTTTTTTAATTTAAACTTGTATGTGGGTATTTTTTGGTGTGGGAGGTAAACAGGGTTTTTTTAATATATTTATGGGTTTATTCTTAAAACTTTTTTTTTTAAGGTGTAATTTGCTATTTGGCCACAAGATGGCCAGAATCAAAAAGTCCTGGGAGCGATCGATCTCGCTTCCAGGCAGAAGAAAGGAGACCAGAGCTCAGAAAAGCTGCAGCGTCTGAAAAGACGCTGTCGGCTTTTCTCCGGGGGGGTCCGATCAGCGAAAGGGATTTATAATCCCTTTCACTGATCGGTGGGCTAGCGGCCAGCAGCGGGGGCGCGCACGGGGGGGCCTGCGCGCGCGACCCGCGGGAGTGCGCGCAGCCCAACTGGACGAGAAATCTCGTCCAGTTGGGCTTAAGTGGTTAATAGAATCAGATAACTGATATGTTTAATCTATAGTGATCTAGTTCGAAAGAAATAATGGACTATAAGTAAAAAGAGCTGTTAGGTAGATATAGATAGCAGTAACGAAAGAAGGAAAGTGAGAGAGAGAGATAACCAGATATAGTAAGGAGATAGAAAGAGCAATGATCCTGTTTTCTAAATTGTGTATTATCACAGAGGTTAGCCAATACTTTTAAGAGAACTGTACAGTCTGGGTGATTAGGTAAAGGCCCAATATTGGTAAGAGAGTAGAGTACTGTAACAAATGTTGGAGAGGCTGCTGCGGTGAAAAGTGCTACCACCACAGCTGTCTCCAGCTCCATGCCTAGCAATCTATCCGGGCCTCAGGCGTCTAGCACGCCGAGGACGGGTCTGTCAGCAGCATATAAAGTTGCGTTGTCACGTGCGCGCGCCCACAGACAGGACCTTTATGCGGGGAGGAGGCGCGTCAGCTGACCGGCCGGTCGGCTAACGTCAGAGGAAACGCTCGCCGCTCCTCATTGGCTGATAGGAGGGGGTGTGCTGGAGGGGTCTCCTCTGCTTCATAAGCCTAGCTGAATCACTCGCAACTTGTCTGCTGTTGCAAATACTTGGTGTTAGCGCTCAGACCTTAGATAGATCCGGTGTGCTTTGATCCGGGAGGAAACCGGGGATTTCACACAAGATAGGATTTGTTTGATAGCCTTAAAGTTAATTCATTACTGTGTTATTATTTGTGCATGACTCTGGCTCGTTCTGACTACTCTTCTGCTCAGTGATTCTGTACCTCTGCCTATCTGATCTTTGCTGCCGACTCTGCCTGTTATACCTTTCTGTCTCTGCCTTCCGAGTTTGTACTGCATCTGTCTGTCTGTTGCCAACCCGATCTGTCTGACCACTCTACTCTCACCAGAGGGCCGTGACTCAGTACTACTGTTGCACCAATCACATATTGCTATTGTTGTCACATCAGCTTCTGATATACCGGTATTATAGGTGAGGGGGGGGGGGGCAAATGAGATCCTGAAAAGCTGTCGTAGTACCAATGGGACCGGCAACGCTAACCCAGCACACAGGATGGAAGAGGAGGTACTTGAGAGCAAGGCCACACTTTGTAACACAACCAGGCCTTGCATGAGGACAAAATGCATGCACAAAGCAATGCATTTTGTCGCCATGCAGTGATAACTGTAATAGAAATGAGATATTCCTGAAAATGGGACAGGCAACGCTAACCCAGAACACAGGATGGAAGAGGAGGTACAGGAGGAGAAGGCCACGCTTTGAGACACAACCCAGGCCTGGCCTGAGGACAAAATGCATGCGTAAAGTAATGCATTTTGTCGCCATGCAGTGATAAATGTAATAGAAATTAGATATTCCTGAAAATGGCACGCTAACCCATTATTTTAGAGACACAAGTGATCCCACCTGGCACTGAAATTACTGTTTTTGGTTCAACACTGAGACAAAATTATTTGCAATAAAGTGTGTTTTTTGGGAGACAACTGATCCCAGCTGCCAATGACAGTACTGTCTTTTGGTGCAACACTAAGACAAAATTATTTGCAATAAAGTGTGTTTTTGGAGACAACTGATCCCAGCTGCCACTGAAAGTACTGCCTTTTGGTGCAACACTAAGACAAAATTAATTGCAATACAGTGTGTTTTTTTGGAGACAACTGTCCCACACTGAAAGTACTGTCTTTTGGTGCAACACTGCTGCTGGCAGTGCCTGCTGACAGTGCCTGCTGGCAGTGGTGAGTCAGAGGCCCTGTGGGTGCTGTCACGTCAGTGTACATAACTACCTGAACAGAGAGTGGTAGCCTCCACATCCTGAATCCTCATTGTGTACACGGTACACGGTATTGAAGAGGGTCTTACAACGTGCTAGACATTATGTTGTTGTGCATTGTGCATCTGTTAATGCAGTTTGATTAAAATGGCCTAAGCAAGTTCCATCTGACAAAACTGTTAGAAGACACTCTTCCTAGGTCAAATCATTAGACGAGCCTTAATCCTTTAGAACAAGTTTTCGATATTGTTTACACCAGAGACTTAGTCCTACAAATCCTCTTTACACAAGACAAGAATAACATAGGAAGAAGCTATTTGTTTCAGATCTTTGCCAAGCAGCAGCACAGACCCAAGTCCCCAGGGTGTACTCAGTCATTTAAGAAAAAAAACAGACGGTTATTAAAAAAATAGATTTGCTACATTATTCATTTTCAGTTTCCAGGCTGTGATCAATAGCTTTCACAATGAACTAAATAACCAAAGCAATCTTGTTCAAACTTTTTACATATTATACAAATCTCACTCCAAATATAAACAAATTATGCTGTCCTGGACAAAATCTTAGAACTTATATATGCTTAAATATGCACATGCAAGTATATGCAAATGGTGTAGCAGAATAACTACAGGTGGCAACTGGCAACACGATGCATAAAAAGTTCAATTTTTTTAATTACATTTTTTAATAAAAAGGATCAGTTGAATAGAAAAATATATTTTTCTTGGTTGAGAAATGTTATAGAATTTTCAATTCTTTTTTATTTTTTGATCAGCCATGGTGGGAAATTCTGATCACTGATCAGAGTGTACGATAGATTGTAAATGCCTTGATTTATAAACTCAAGCAGCTTTTTTCGTATAATACATTGGTCAGATTTTTCAAATGTTACCATCAATTGAAGGCCATTGGCAACATTAACATTTAGAATTTTTGATGTGGTGCGGTGTGCAGATGCAGATTTTTAGATGACGTACTTACTGTTCAGCAGTACTAACATAGCTCAAGGGTGCTACTTTTTGAAGGCAGTTTGCTTCCAATTTCCCTGTTGATGTCTACTACATATACCAAAGTGTGTGTAATGGTGAGGTACGATGCGTTGTGATAGCCGACTTCCTGCTTGCAAATCGCATCTTACCAATTGTAAAAGGACCCTTAAAGTGTACTGGAAGAGACATGTGACATGATCAGATAAGCAGGTGTATGTAAAAGGCCAAAACATATTTATAGCCAGGCTGTTTTCATTGTTTTATTTTGCTGCCTGAAAGAGTTAATTTTTTAGGCATGGATGTGACAGCTTCTCTCTTGTTGGTAGCATGTTGAGAATATAGTAAACCTCTCTGATACAGCCATAAAAGTTTTCCTGGCAGAATGCAACTTTTGAATGCAGGGAGAAATAGGAAAAGGTCAATGGTTCATATATTTTCACTCAGGGACACTTAATAGGCTGCCACTGAGCAGAGACAACAAAACATTCAATCTACTTTGTAAATGTTTAAGTAAATAAAAACATGGGGTATCTAAAAAAAATCATGTTTAGTACTAGGGGGATAAATACAACTGTTCATCTCATCAGTTTCTTTTCACATCAGGTTCTCGTTAACTTTTATCAAGGACCCTATTATGCAGTTATATTGTAAGTTGGCTAACCTGTAGTGTATCAAACCTGACATGTCACCATGCCAGAAAACTAGTTGCACTTTTGGGGAGTCAGCAGAGTTCTATCTGAAAGGCATAGAGATTTAATGAACTGGTAAAAAAAAAGGCCCATTATAAAACAGGAAATGATAATAGGATAGTATTGATTGATGGGCAAGAAGGTCAAATTTATATGGCGTAAGGAATAATAAACTGCTTGATTCAGCATTTAATCAATATTGATAAGGCATGTTCCAAGCATGACTTGGTCAGGGAGCAGCAAAAGCTTTCATTTGCGTAAAGAACTTCTAGTCTTCATCTCGTATTAACTGCTCCTGTAAATTAGGAAATGTAAAGTATAGTACATGGCTACAGTGAATTAATGAAAATATATCACATATATTCTTAAACTCTACTGCAATACAGGGACATCCTGAGTTTTTACTGCCATATGGCTTCAAACCAAAAGGGAAAACAGGAAGACAAAACAGACAAAACAATCTAAAATGAATCCTACTGTTTGTAGACATAATATTACCATTTCAAAATTAAAGTTATAGCACCCATTTAAATTACTATCTTATTAGCTGAGAACTTAATAAATAATGATGTGGCTGCTGATTAGATGCTAGGGTAAGATTAGCCTATTCTTTACCAAAACCTTTGTGCATACCGTTAAAGGGGAATGCACGCCATAGTTCATATTATACAAAAGAAAACAAGACATGGTTGCAAAAATACCATGATTTCAAATGCCTTAAACTCTGTCGGCTAAGTCGGCCGATAATCTGACGTGTGTACGGTGGTTACCGCTAAACAAGCTATTCACCAGGCAAATCAACTTGCTCAAGCAAAGGCCTACCTTTCATATTAGAGCCACTCCATTTGCTCTCAGCTCTTTGTATAGCAACAGAGCGTGTTGTTAGCTGTAGAGTTGACTCCTCATCTTTACATCCTCGGACCATTGATGTTGCCTAAAGGATCGGGTCCTGATCCTCATTAGGCAACATTAATCAAGAGTGTGTATGAGCCTTAACACAACAGTAGATACAAAGATAAGGTATCAATGGAAACCCCTGAATAGAAAGGAAAATAAACAAGAATAACAAGACATAATGCAATACTGTATGTCTTACACAAGCTGGAAATCAAGCAACAGTATTCATAACATGATGTTGTTGAAAAAGCAACCCACATATTGTCAGATGAGGAACTTGACCAGTTCTCACACACATTTACTAACCTCTTTCTACTGGTACATTTACACTCAAGCAAAAAGATAGATTTTGTAATAAAATAACATAAATTATCACCCTCCCAACAGCAGTAATAATCTGAAAGATTGATGAAAAGGAAGAAGGTACGTAAATGTAGGTTAAATAATTAAAATCCAATAAAAAGACATCACAACTAGATATTAACCAAATTTTTATTATTATGAAGATACCCATTTTATCAAGTTATGCTCCTTCTTGGTTATGCTATGAAAGTTTTTAAGACCTGAGGAAATGGTTATCACTCACAAAATGCATTCCTTGATAGTTTGTCCAAATCAAAATTTGGTTGTAGTCTATATGTGCTGTCTGCTTAAAGGGAAATTAGCATCATTTTTTTATATATATATTTTTATAAAACTGAACCTCCCCAAAAAGGAGGTTTTTAATTGAGTGTGCTGTTGGGTGGTTATTGATTTACCTATGGGTGCTGCTCCTCTGGTCCTTCCGTTCATATGGAATATGCCATCTTCTCCACCGGACCAGCCATAGCAAACACAGTTTGAAACTTCACAGGAGTGTTGTGTGCATGTGCACCACAACGCATGCTGGGAGATGTACTCTATGTATACAAGTGCAGAGATCAGAGAGAGTTGGTTTACCTTATCCACTTGCCTAAGTAGTATTTCTTTTGGACACTTTTCTACATGCCGAGAAGGTCAATAAATGTTTGGGACATTTCTGCAACACAGTAGGGAACATATTCTCCTTTGATGTTCCACAGAAATTATCTCTGTTGAATTTTATAATAGGAAAATTAACAAGTCACAGAAGATTTGTCCACATAAAGGACTGCAGTGGGGAATCAGGCAAATTATTGACATAGAGGATTTTAAGAAACGTGTTAATCTCTATAGGAAATTTTTTCCCACAAAATGACTTTGACTCAAATATCTTTAGTTCCAGTAACAGACTGAAACATTTACATAAATATTTCTAGATGTTAATAATTATTCATTTATACAAATCAATGTATAATTTGGCTTTTATAGAGAAACCATCATGCAAATAAATGTATAATAATCTAAATTTTCTCTCTGAAACTAATACGGTAGGATGCCTGTTTGTTTCGTTTTTTTCTTATTACTATTAGGATTAGTACTAAAAATCTCTCTTTTTTTACGTTTTTAATCAGGAAAATAATAAATCTCAGAAATGAAAATGTGATGTTTGTGTACAGTAGTGATGAGCCGACATGACGCGTTTGCGTAATTTCACACCATAATTTGCAATTATGATGTAAAATTGTAATTTGTAATTTTTATTATTACAGTATATCCTCTAATATAGGTCGACCTTGTGTATAAGTCGACTCCAATATTTGACCTTTTTTAGCTGGAATTTTGTCCCACTCAAGTATAAGTCTACCCAGAAAAGTTAATAGCTGCACTTGGGGAGCAGGAAGAATAAACAGCTGCACTTGAGAACCAGGAGGTGTTAATGACTGCACTGCATACTGCAGTATTGCAGCCATTAACTTCCCTTGTCCCTTATGTGGAGCCAGTAACTCCTCCTGGCCCTCAAGTGCAGCAATTATTTACTCCCCTTCTTGCAGCCCAGTATCCCCTCCCCCGTCCCTTTCCTTGTTAATTGTTGTGGCCAGGACTTTCCGACCTGTGTTTGCTTGGCATTTTCTTTATGAACAAAGTGTCACTTGCCATTGGATAAATTGCTGCAAATGGGAATGTCACTAATAGTACACACATTACTGAGTGTGCTCAGCATTGCTTGTGACTCGTGTATAAGTCAACCCTTATACTTTTATTTAGTGAATCGGATCTAAATTTCTAGACTTGTATATTCAATAATCATAATTAACCACTTGAGGACCCACCCTTTACCCCCCCTTAAGGACCAGCGGTGTTTTAGCTGATCTGTGCTGGGTGGGCTGTGCAGCCCCCAGCACAGATCAGGGTGCAGGCAGAGCGACCAGATCCCCCCTTTTTTCCCCACTAGGGGGATGATGTGCTGGGGGGGTCTGATCGCTTCTGCCTGCCTGGGTGTTGCGGGGGGGCACCTCAAAGCCCCCCTCCGCGGCAAAATTCCCCCTCTCCCTCTCCTCCCTCCCTTCCCCGGAGATCAGAGGCTGCACAGGAACGGATCTGTCCTGTGCAGCCTCTAACAGGCTCCTGTCTGTCATGTGACAGCGATCCCCGGCCGCTGATTGGCCGGGGATCGCTGATCTGGTACAACGCTGCTACTGTTAGCAGCGTTGTACGAATGTAAACAAAGCGGATTATTTCCGCTTGTGTTTACATTTAGCCTGCGAGCCTCGATCGGCGGCCCGCAGGCTATTCATGGAGACCCCCGCCGTGAATTGACAGGAAGCAGCCGCTCACGCAAGCAACTGCGTCGCTGGTCCTGCAGCTGCCACTTTGCCGACGCGCGGTATGAGTGCACGGTCGGCAAGTGGTTAATTTGGTCCTAATTCATAATACTGTATCGTAATTTTGGGCACAAGTTTATGTTATTCGTAATATCATAATTACGAAAAATGATGATACATTTTTGCGCAATTATGCAAAATTATGGGAAAAACATATCATAATTTTTTGTAATTATGCAAAAGTTGGTTATAAATGTCCAAAATGTTGCGTACTTATGAATTGGCTATCATTGAAATAATTGTAATGACGAACATTATTATAATTTGTATGTTTTCCCAATTCCGATCGTAGTTGTAATTGCAAAAATTATGCTAAATTTTGCATAATTGTAATTAGCACATTATGATCATGACTAGTGTAAAGATCTCAAACCTGTCAAGTACAAAAAGGGCCTGGATAAAATAGCTTCATGGAGAACATCCTGTGTATGTAGTTTACAGTTTTGGGCATCACACTAAGGACATTCAAGTATTGGACCAGATACAAAGACAGGCAACTAAATTAATTAGTGGGAATGAAGGTCTTGCTTACCAAGAAATGGTAGACATATCGAGTTGATTTATTTAGCTTGGCAAAGAGACAGCTTACCTAATTACCATGTATAAATAGCCAAGGGTAATATAAAAACTTGGAAAATTAACTTTTCATACCCAGGTCTATACTGTACAAAGGAAAAAAAATATATGAACTACACATGGAGGAAAAGAGATTTTACCAGCTCTTTACAAAGGTTTTTGTTCACAGTAAAATTGTTAAGATGTGGAATATCTTACCACATTAAGTAGTTATGGGGAATTTTAAACTTGTGTTAAAAGGGACTTGGATGCTTTCCTTACTTCGAAGTGCAACTACAGTTACAATTTCTAGGCGTGGAAATTTACCTTGATCTAGTCAGGGAAATAGTTTTTGCCTTTGTAGGCAGCACGGTGGCCTAGTGATTAGCGTTCTTGCCTTGCAGTGCTAAGCCCCTGGTTCGAATCCCATCCAGGGCACTATCTGCACAGAGTTTGTATGTTCTCCCCGTGTCTGTGTGGGTTTCCTCTGGGCACTCAGGTTTCCTCCCATATCCTAAAAAGTATAGAGATAAGAGAATTGGCTTCCCCCTAAATTGGCCCTAGACTACGATACATACACTGTATGATACATAGACATGTGTCTATGGTAGAGATTAGATTGTGAGCCCCCTCTTAGGAACAGTTAAGTGACAAGACAATAAACTCTGTGCAGCTCTGTGGAAGATGTAGGCGCTATATAAATACTAAATAATAATAATAATGATTTGTGGCTTTTCCTTCCTTGTTCCTCTGGGCTGAAAAACAGTAAGGTTCAAGCACTTGAACTTGCTAGAACTAAGTAAGAACAATAGGGCCTAGTCTGGGGACTTTGTTTTTCTATTGCTAAAACCAATGCTTTGCAATGTCTTTCTTTTTAATATTCTTGTAATGATACAACCTGGTCCACGCACCCACGATGGTCCGGATACTTTCGGCTTGCGTCCCACGGCGTCATCTCCAACAGCAGCGGGCAGGCGCATGCGTTCCAAAGGACGCATGGGGCGGTCGCGTACGGACATGCGTACGTTCTATGCGTCCAGGCGGCAGACGATCCGGAAGTGACGCGGCCGGAGGGTATATAAGTACTTCCGGTCCGCGACTGCACACCTGTTATAGCGTATGTATCGCCGCTTGTAGGCTGACAGTTGCTTGCTCTGAGCAGTTTGCTGTTTGAATCTGATTGTGCTTCTAGAGAGTGTTATTAGCTAGTCACTGTGCTGTTAGTATCACCAACAGTCCTGTAGGTGCTAGCTAGTCACTAGGAGTTACATTGTCTGATCACCCGTGAATGACCTGGCTTGAATTAGACTACCCTCCTGCCTGATCCCTTGAACGTGTACCTGATCTCCCGTGTATGACCTGGCTTGAATTAGACTACCCTCCTGCCTGATCCCTTAAACGTGTACCTGATCTCCCGTGTATGACCTGGCTTGAATTAGACTAATTTCCTGCCTGATCCCTTAACCTCCCTGGCGGTTTATTTATTTTGCCAGGGAGGCTGCAATGGGGTTTTTTTTAAATTAAAAAAAAAATATTTCATGCAGCCAACTGAAAGTTGGCTGCATGAAAGCCCACTAGAGGGCGCTCCGGAAGCGTACTTTCGATCGCCTCCGGCAATCGAAAGTAACAAGATAGGCCGCAATGAGCGGCCTATCTTGTTTCGCTTTCCTCGTCGCCATGGCGATGAGCGGAGTGACGTCATGGACGTCAGTCGACGTCCTGACGTCAGAGCCGCCCGATCCAGCCCCTAGCGCCGGCCGGAACTGTTTGTTCCGGCTGCGCTGGGCTCGGGCGGCTGGGGGGACCCTCTTTCGCCGCTGCACGCGGCGGATCGCCGCGGAGCGGCGGCGATCGGGCAGCACACGTGGCTGGCAAAGTGCCGGCTGCGTGTGCTGCTTTTTTCAGAATGAAAATCGGCCCAGCAGGGCCTGAGCGGCAACCTCCGGCGGCATACCCCGAGCTCAGCTCGGGATTACCGCCAAGGAGGTTAAACGTGTACCTGATCTCCCGTGTATGACCTGGCTTGAATTAGACTAATTTCCTGCCTGATCCTCCAAACCTGTATCCGACCACCTGTGTATGACCTGGCTCGTTTGTAGACTATCCAACCGTTCCGCTCCAGCCTCCCTGGACGGGAATCGGTACTGCTGGTGACGGCTCAGTCTCCCGACCGTTACATCATAACAGGCCCAAAAAAGATATTTAGATGGAGGATTTACAGCGGCAGATAGACCAGCTGGCTGAGGCGGTCAAGGGTATTGCGGAGATGGTGACCCCGCTGGCACAAGCGCAGGCCGCAGCCCAAGCGCAGGCCGCAGCCCAAGCTGCGATACAAGCCGCCGTACAAGCGCAAGCTGCGGCCGCTCCCCTTGATGTAGCCATAGAAGCGGACAATAATGATCCTCCTGCTCCACCGCCGGGAGAACCAGTAGCTCCTGCACCTATGGTGCCTATACTAGAACCTAAACTTCCCCTCCCCGAAAAATTCTCAGGAGACCGGGGCTCCTTCAGCAATTTTATGAATTCCTGCAGGATGTACTTCTTTGCAAGGCCCAGAACCTTGGGGACTGAGACACAGAGGGTAGCCCTGGTGATTTTTTTGTTGCAGGGAGATCCACAAGCATGGGCATTCAGTCTTCCACAAGGACATCCAGCCCTTTCCTCAGTGGAGGAGTTCTTTCAGGCCATGAGCATTTTATACTCTGACCCAGATGTCACTACCACGGCTTCCCACAAGCTCTGAAGTCTCAAGCAGGGAAAAAACACTGCGGAAATTTATGCCTCCGAGTTCAGGAGGTGGTCCGTAGCTTCCCAGTGGAACGACCCGGCCCTGCTGGATCAGTTCATTCACGGGTTCATTCATGGGTTGACTGAGAACATCAAGGACCACTTGATTAATTATCCACCCCCAGGGACACTGGATGAAGCCATAACCCTAGCTATTAGGGTAGATCGGCGGGTACGCCAAAGGCGGTTAGAATGGAGTGGGGCCGGAAATGTGGGTCCCATAGTGGTGGAAACTGCGGGTTCTCCCGGAAGTTCCGAGGAACCCATGCAGATTGGCTCTTCTAAGCTCTCCCCTGCGGAGAAGTCCCGGAGATGTGCCCAGGGCCTTTGCCTCTACTGTGGAGGAGCAGGGCACATGGTCCAAACCTGCCCGGAAAAGAAGTCGGGAAACTCCAATGCCTAGGTGGATCTGAGGAAGTTCATCTAGGCGGGCAGGTAATTCCTCCTAAGGGATCACGTTTCTTATTACCCTTTTGTCTAGATTGGCAGGATAAAGGGATTACGGGGCAGGCATTTGTTGATAGTGGGGCTGCAGGGAATTTCTTGGATGTCTTTCTGTCCTACCTCTCGTTACTACCCAATTAGATTCACAGCAGGTACCGGAAGCCTATAGACAGTTCTTGGATGTATTCTCCCCACGGACGGCAGATGAGTTGCCCCCGCACCGGCCATATGACTGTCCGATCGACCTTTTACCGTAAAAAAAATGCTACCCTCTTCCGCTAATCGATGATTTGTTTGGACAGATGTCGGGGGCTCAGGTATTTACTAAACTAGACCTGAGAGGGGCCTATAATCTCATCAGGATTCGTCAGGGCGATGAATGGAAGACTGCATTTAATACTCATGATGGGCATTATGAGTATTTGGTGATGCCTTTCGGGCTCTGTAATGCCCCTGTAGTCTTCCAGGAGTTCGTCAATGACATTTTCAGGGATTTCCTGGGGAGATTTGTCATAGTCTATTTGGACGACATTTTAATTTACTCCCCATCCCTCTCGGAGCATCGGAATCACGTCTGAGCCATGCTGCAGAAATTAAGAGAGAACCGTCTGTACGCCAAGCTCGAGAAATGCGCCTTTGAGGTATCACAGGTACCTTTCCTGGGGTATCTCATCTCCAGCGCAGGCCTAACCATGGACCCAGCGAAGGTCTCCGCTGTCTTCAACTGGCCTCAACCGGTCACCTTAAAGTCCTTACAGAGGTTCCTTGGTTTTGCCAACTTTTACAGGAGGTTTATCCAAGGGTTCTCTCTCAAAGTGGCACCTTTAACGGACTTGACCAAGAAAGGGGCTGACCCTACTCAGTGGTCCCCGCATGCTCACCGCGCTTTCAGAGAATTGAAAGAGGCCTTTTGTTCTGCACCTGTCCTAGTGCACCCGAATATTACACGAGCCTTTATAGTAGAGGTAGATGCCTCCGAGCTTAGGGTAGGTGTGGTTCTCTCTCACTATGCGGGCTCTCCCGAGGAGTTACACCCCTGCGCGTTTCTCTCAAGGAAGTTCTCATCCGCGGAGCGTAATTATGACATCGGGAACAGGGAGTTATTGGGGGTTAAGTGGGCACTCGAGGAGTGGAGGCAGTGGCTGGAGGGGGCAGCGTACCCAGTCATGGTGTACACAGATCACAAGAATCTGGAGTACATTGGGTCTGCTAAGAGGTTGAACCCTAGGCAGGCCCGATGGGCATTATTCTTTTCCAGATTTAAATTCACCATTACGTACAAACCAGGTTCTAAGAATGTGAAGGCGGATGCCTTGTCACGCTATTTTAGCCCGGAAATTCCTGAGGCCCAGGTCCCCGAGCCCATATTGCCAGCTCACTGTATTTCTGCAGCTGTGACTATGTGACTACTCCTCTCCCAGAAACAGATCTCATATGCCTTCTCTCTTTTTTCCAAGGTGATGCTCCTCCTGGGAAACCGACTGACCGCAATGGAGATTCAAGATCCTGCAACAATTCCATGATGATAAAGCAGCCGGCCACCCAGGCGAAACGAGAACCCGGGAACTTCTATCTCGCTGGGTGTGGTGGCTGTCTCTGGCACGAGATTCTAAAGCATTCGTCAGATCTTGTGCTGTCTGTGCCTGCAGTAAGGTGTCCCGCACCGCACCTAGCGGTTCTCTCCAGCCACTACCAGTCTCGGCCAGACCTTGGACAGACATATCCATGGACTTTGTTGTGGACTTACCTGCCTCTAAAGGTTATACGGTAATTTGGGTAGTGGTTGACCGCTTCAGTAAGATGTCCCATTTTGTCCCTCTGAATAAACTACCTTCTGCTAAAGAATTGGCTGATCTGTTTATTACTCACATCTTCCGTCTCCATGGGGCTCCGAAGAGAATTGTGTCGGACCGAGTGGTCCAGTTTGTCTCTCAGTTCTGGCGTTCATTCTGCTCTCGCCTGGGTATCACGTTGTCATTTTCATCTGGGTTCCATCCCGAGACGAATGGCCAGACTGAGAGAGTAAACCAAACCTTGGAGCACTACTTACGGTGTTATGTGGCAGGTAGTCAGGAAGAATGGGCATCCTATTTATCCTTTGCTGAATTTGCGGTTAACAACCAAGTAAGTTCCACTGGCGTACCAATAGGGGATGCAACCCCTGCCGTCGGGGGCAGGAGGGGTCACAGCATAAGAGGAGAGTGTGGCAGATCGGTGGGGAGGGGGGAAATTCCCCCCCTCCCTCACCTCGGGCTCTCCTCTCAGCGCTCCCCCTCCTGAAATCATTGGTGGCAGCGGGCAGGCGGCGGCAGCTGCAGCAGCGGCGGTGGCGGCAGGATGATACATTACCTCCTTCTCGCTGGAGGACTTCCGTTCTAAGAGCAACTTCCTGTTTACACAGGAAGTTGCAAGCTCTTAGAACAGAGCAACTTTCTGTTTACACAGGAAGTTGCAAGCTCTTAGAACAGAAGTCCTCCAGCGAGAAGGAGATAATGTATCATCCTGCCGCCACCGCCGCTGCTGCTGCTGCCGCCTGCCACTAATGATTTCAGGAGGGGGAGCACTGAGAGGAGAGCCGGAGGTGAGGGAGGGGGGGAATTTCCCCCCTCCCCACCGATCTGCCACACTCTCCTCTTATGCTGCGACCCCTCCTGCCCCCAATTTTTTTTTTTTGCAGGGGGGGCCGGGGCTTTCTAGGTACGCCCCTGGTTCCTCTACTGGGATGTCCCCCTTTCAAGTGGTTACGGGGTCAAATCCAAAATTTTCTCCCCTGTCAGGGCCACCCTCTAACCTTCCTATGGTGGAGGACTGGATGAAACACATGTCCGACGTATGGGACAAGGTTCGGGAAAACCTAGAAAAGGCCACAAGAAAGCAGAAACACTTTTCTGACAAGTTTAGATCCCCGGAACCACAATTCGGTCCAGGGGATCTGGTCTTGGTATCGACAAGGAACATTCCATTGAAGCAACCAACACTTAAGTTAGGCCCTTGGTATATCGGTCCATTCCCCATAGTGAAGCGAATTAATAGAGTCGCATACAGGGTCAAGCTGTCTGATTCTCTGAGGATTAGAAATGCGTTTCATGTCTCCTTACTTAAGGCAGCAAAGGATTTTCGAACCTCCACCCCCCCCCCCCCTCCGGTGGTAGTGCAAGGTGAAACCGAGGTTTGAAGTGGAGAAAATTTTGGATTCAAGGAAAGTTAGAAACTCGTTGCAGTATTTGATCGATTGGAAGGAATACGGGCCGGAGGAACGTCGTTAGGTTCCGGCACAACAGGTGCATGCCCGGGAACTAGTACAGGAATTTCATGCCAAGTTCCCCGATAAGCCGGGATTAGAGGGCCCGGGGGACACTCCTTAGGGCAGGGGTAATGTAATGATACAACCTGGTCCACGCGCCCGCGATGGTCCGGATGCTTGCGTCCCACGGCGTCATCTCCAACAGCAGCGGGCAGGCGTATGCGTTCCAAAGGACGCATGGGGCGGACGCGTACGGACATGCGTACGTTTTATGCGTCCAGGCGGCAGACGATCCGGAAGTGACGTGGCCGAAGGGTATATAAGTACTTCCGGTCCGCGGCTGCGCGCCTGTTATAGCCGCTTGTAGGCTGACAGTTGCTTGTTCTGAGAAGTTTGCTGTTTGAATCTGATTGTGCTTCTAGAGAGTGTTATTAGCTAGTCACTGTGCTGTTAGTATCACCAGCAGTCCTGTAGGTGCTAGCTAGTCACTAGGAGTTACATTGTCTGTATCTGATCACCCGTGAATGACCTGGCTTGAATTAGACTACCCTCCTGCCTGATCCCTTAAACGTGTACCTGATCTCCCGTGCATGACCTGGCTTGAATTAGACTACCCTCCTGCCTGATCCCTTAAACGTGTACCTGATCTCCCGTGTATGACCTGGCTTGAATTAGACTAATCTCCTGCCTGATCCTCCAAACCTGTATCCGACCCTGTGTATGACCTGGCTCATTTGTAGACTATCCAACCATTCCGCTCCAGCCTCCCTGGACGGGAATTGGTACCGCTGGTGACGGCTCGGTCTCCCGACCGTTACATTTCTTGAATTTGTTCCTAAGAATTCCCTTGTGATTTTAGCGTTTGTTATAGAAGCAGTAAATGATGCAATTCATAAAGTTTGAACAGGCTGGAAATTATTCTTTTCTTTGTATGTTTTTACCACCCATCTTAATCTCTGGAGCTACAAAGCAAGCATTTGATTATATCAGTCTAATTGTCTGGGAACTAGTAAAAAAACTAACTGAACAGACAGCTTTGGTAATATTAAAGGTATGTCACCTTATACATTTGACAAAAATGTTAAAAAGTTCTTAATATACTTTATCATAACCCAATACTTTGATACTTCATGGAATCTGCGAAATTTTCTCCTAGGACAGTAAAGGCTAACCTTGGCACTCCAGCTGTGACAAAACTACAAATCCCATCATGCCTCTGCCTCCCCAAGTTATGCTTAGAGCTGTCAGAGTATTGCAATGCCTCATGGGACTTGTAGATCTGCCACAGCTGGAGCGCCAAGGTTAGCCATCACTGTCCTAGGAGATACTTTTTAATCATCTCTTTATTATAACTTTTCAATTGAAAAAACTTCAAAAAGTGGGTGAAAAAGTACTATTACATTTATTTTGGGTATTTTCATGCTTGCTGGTGGTTTAACCTCCCTGGCGGCCTATTAAGATCGCCAGGGCGGCTGCGGGAGGTTTTTTTTTTAATTAAAAAAAAACTGTTTCATGCAGCCAACTGAAAGTTGGCTGCATGAAAGCCCACTAGAGGGCGCTCCGGAGGCGTTCTTCCGATCGCCTCCGGCGACCAGAATAAACAAGGAAGGCTGTAATGAGCAGCCTTCCTTGTTTTGCTTACATCGTCGCCATAGCGACGAGCGGAGTGGCGTCATGGACGTCAGCCGACGTCCTGACATCAGCCGCCTCCGATCCAGCCCTTAGCGCTGGCCGGAACTTTTGTTCCGGCTGCGCAGGGCTCGGGCGGCTGGGGGGACCCTCTTTCGCCGCTGCTCGCGGCGGATCGCCGCAGAGCGGCGGCGATCAGGCAGCACACGCGGCTGGCAAAGTGCCGGCTGCGTGTGCTGCTTTTTATTTCGCTCAAATCGGCCCAGCAGGGCCTGAGCGGCGACCTCCGGCGGTGATGGACATGTATAGTCGTCCATACCGCTGAGGAGGTTAAAAGGTCTTTTATTGAACATTTTACCTAGGAGATAACTAATGGTGCGTACACACATACTATCAGATGCGACGACGGGTCTGCCAGACCCTCCCGCTGGGCGGTCTTTAGCCAACAGTACGCGGGTGTGTACATGCTGTTGACGGCTGTTTCTGAACGATCTGCTCAGCGGTAGTGGTGCTCAAATACCCCTTTTCAAAATTCGAGTTAGGTCGAATTCGAATAGTAAATTATTCGAGATCAGTCGAATATTCGAGTCGAATAATTTTTACTATTCGATTCGACCTCGGAATTCGAGCTCACTATTCGAGTCGGTATTCGAGCTCATTATTCGAGCTGACTATTCGAAATGGCCTTAAATAGCTTCCAACACTTGTTTTGAGGGTGAATGATGCAAGAAACCTCTTTTTTTCCAAGTAACAACAGCAAGTGATTATGTGGGGATGTTCCTTTAAAAAAAAAAGTTGAAAAGAGAAGTTGTGTCCAGAAATTTGTTCAGTACTGTATATACTTCTTCTTCTTCTTCTTTATCTTCTATATCTTCTTCTTCTTCTTCTATATCTTCTTCTTCTATATCTTCTTCTTCTATATCTTCTTCTTCTATATCTTCTTCTTTTATATTGTCTTCTTCTTCTTCTTCTTCATCTTCTTCATCATCATCTTCTTCTTCTTCATCTTCTTTTTCTTCATCTTCTTCATCTTCTTCTTCATCTTCTTCTTCATCTTCTTCATCTTCTTCTTCATCTTCTTCATCTTCTTCATCTTCTTCTTCTTCTTCTTCTACATCTACTTCATCTTCAAATTCTTCATCTTCTTCTTCTTCTTCTTCTTCATCTTCTTCATCTTCTTCATCATCATCTTCTTCTTCTTCATCTTCTTCTTCTTCATCATCTTCATCTTCTTCATCTTCTTCTTCTTCATCATCTTCATCTTCTTCTTCTTCATCTTCTTCATCTTCTTCATCTTCATCTTCTTCTTCTTCATCTTCTTCATCTTCTTCATCTTCATCTTCTTCATCTTCTTCTTCATCTTCTTCATCTTCTTCATCTTCTTCATCATCATCTTCTTCTTCTTCATCTTCTTTTTCTTCATCTTCTTCATCTTCTTCTTCATCTTCTTCTTCATCTTCTTCATATTCTTCTTCTTCATCTTCTTCATCTTATTCATCTTCATCTTCTTCTTCTTCTTCATCTTCTTCATCATCTTCATCTTCTTCATCTTCATCTTTTTCATCTTCTTCATCATCTTCATCTTCTTCTTCATCTTCTTCTTCTTCATCATCTTCATCTTCTTCATCTTCTTCATCTTCTTCATCTTCATCTTCTTCATCTTCTTCTTCATCTTCTTCTTCTTCTTCTTCATCATCATCTTCTTCTTCATCTTCTTCATCTTCATCTTCTTCATCTTCTTCATCTTCTTCTTCTTCATCATCTTCATCTTCTTCTTCATCTTCTTCTTCTTCATCATCTTCATCTTCTTCTTCTTCATCTTCTTCTTCTTCATCATCTTCATCTTCTTCTTCTTCATCTTCTTCTATATCGTCTTCTTCTTCACTTATTTCTCTTTTCAAATTTTTTTTTTAAAGAAATACAGCTATTTTTGAGCGTAACAAATAGCTGGTGGCGCACGCATGTTGGAAGCGCCATTGTATGTGCTCCCTGGCAGTGGAAACACACAGACAGCAGGAGGTAAATTCAGCAGCAGGAGGAGGAGGATGAGTGTGTGGCAGCAGGCAGTCAATGAGGCAGGCAGCGTGACATAATAGCCCTGGTACCTAGCGGTGATACCAGGGCTGTAAATAAACACAGCAGGCAGGAGGTCCCAGACAGCGGTCGTGCAGCCCACATTGTGTCCAATACACAACTGGGACAACACAGTTTTCAACCCGGGCACCTCAGAAAAATTAAACCTTTTTTTTTTTTTTATGGTTTTGTAGTTTTGGTTTTACAACCAATTACACAGATATAGCTATTTTTTGACGTAATAGCTGGTGGCAGAGTGGCAGCAGAAGGTAAATCTGTGTACCCTGGCGTTGGGAAACACAGACAGACAGACAGCAGCAGCAGCAGCAGGAGGAATGGAGGAGTAATGTGAGCAGCTATTGTTTGACGTAATAGCTGGTGGCAGAGTGGCAGCAGAAGGTAAATCTGTGTACCCTGGCGTTGGGAAACACAGACAGACAGCAGCATCAGCAGGAGGAATGGAGGAGTAGTGTGAGTGTGGCAGCAGGCAGGCAGCGTGACATAATAGCCCTGGTACCTAGCGGTGATACCAGGGCTGTAAATAAACACAGCAGGCAGGAGGTCCCAGACAGCGGTCGTGCATCCCACATCGTGTCCAATACACAACTGGGACAACACAGTTTTCAACCCTGGCACCTCAGAAAAATTAAACCTTTTTTTTTTTTTTTATGGTTTTGTAGTTTTGGTTTTACAACCAATTACACAGATATAGCTATTTTTTGACGTAATAGCTGGTGGCAGAGTGGCAGCAGAAGGTAAATCTGTGTACCCTGGCGTTGGGAAACACAGACAGACAGACAGCAGCAGCAGCAGCAGGAGGAATGGAGGAGTAATGTGAGCAGCTATTGTTTGACGTAATAGCTGGTGGCAGAGTGGCAGCAGAAGGTAAATCTGTGTACCCTGGCGTTGGGAAACACAGACAGACAGCAGCATCAGCAGGAGGAATGGAGGAGTAGTGTGAGTGTGGCAGCAGGCAGGCAGCGTGACATAATAGCCCTGGTACCTAGCGGTGATACCAGGGCTGTAAATAAACACAGCAGGCAGGAGGTCCCAGACAGCGGTCGTGCAGCCCACATTGTGTCCAATACACAACTGGGACAACACAGTTTTCAACCCGGGCACCTCAGAAAAATTAAACCTTTTTTTTTTTATGGTTTTGTAGTTTTGGTTTTACAACTAATTACACAGACAGATATAGCTATTGTTTGACATAATAGCTGGTGGCAGAGTGGCAGCAGAAGGTAAATCTGCGTACCCTGGCGTTGGGAAACACAGACAGACAGCAGCATCATCAGGAGGAATGGAGGAGTAGTGTGAGTGTGGCAGCAGGCAGGCAGCGTGACATAATAGCCCTGGTACCTAGCGGTGATACCAGGCCGTAAATGAACACAACAGGAGGTCCCAGACAGCGGTCATGCAGCCCACATCGTGTCCAATACACAACTGGGACAACACAGTTTTCAACCCGGGCACCTCAGAAAAATTAAACCTTTTTTTTTTTTTTTTTTTTATGGTTTTTTGGTTTTGTTTGTAAAACAAATTACACAGATATATAGCTATTGTTTGACGTAATAGCTGGTGGCAGAGTGGCAGCAGAAGGTAAATCTGTGTACCCTGGCAGTGGGAAACACAGACAGACAGCAGAAGGGCAGTACACAGCAGCCCACTGTAGGTGTAAAATGTGTGGCTGCAGGCGACGTAATAGTCAAAGTGAACCAGGCTGGCTTAGTGAGCAGGAGCCAGGAGGTGGTAAAGGGTGGTAAGGCACATTAACGATGGTTCTTAGCCAGTTCATGTCCCCCTCTCGCCGACAACAGGGGCCAGGAACTCGCCTTCCACCCACGCCTGGTTCATCTTGAGAAACGTCAGTCTGTCCACAGACTTGTGAGACAGACGTGAGCGTTTCTCGGTGACCACACCACCAGCTGCACTGAAGCAGCGCTCGGACAGCACGCTGGAAGGGGGGCAGGACAGCACTTCCAGGGCATACTGCGCCAGCTCGCTCCAGATCTCCAGGCGCTTGACCCAATACTCCATGGGATCAACAGGGGCATCGCTGTCAAGCCCGCTGTAGGACCCCATGTAGTCAGCCACCATGCGGGTCAGGCGCTGGCTGTGACCGGTGGAGGATGCTGCTGCATGCACCTCCTCTCTAGTCACTGCTGCCGGAGCCTCTACAGTCCTGTAGAGCTCGTGGCTGAGAGACAGCAGGTCTGTGGGGCGCTTGCTGCTGGATGCAGGCACCTGCTGCTGCCTCTGTGCTGGCTGCTGGACAGTGGGGGTGGAAGGCTGGGGGAAGGCTTCCTCCAAGCGCTCAACAAGGGCCTGCTGCAAGCTCCTTATTTGTTGCGCTGGGTCTCCTCCTGCAGGCGGCAGGAACTGGCTCAACTTCCCCTTGAGGTGTGGGTCCAACATCATGCTGATCCAGATGTCCTCCCTCTGCTTCATCTGGATCACCCTGGGGTCTCTGCGCAGGCACGTCAGCATGTGCGCTGCCATTGGGAAGAGGCGGGCCACGTCTGCTGGCACATCGACGGCAGTGCTGCTGTCCTCATCCTCCTCCTCTGCCTCGTCAGCCTCATCCTCTCTCCACCCCCGCACCAACTCAGCTGCACTGTGCTGATCCCCCTCATCAGCAGCAAGGTCAGGGACCTCCACCAAGTCCTCCTCCTCCTCCCCCTCAGAGGTGGACTGTGCAGCTGCTTGCCGCTCCTGCTGGTCCAAGGCTGCCGCTCCCTGTTCCAGCAAAGCATCGAGGGCCCTGTTCAGCAGACAAACCAGGGGCACCCACTCGCAGACCATAGCATGGTCCCTGCTCACCATGTTAGTGGCCTGCAGAAAGGGAGCCAGCACTAAGCACACCTGCTGCATGTGCCTCCAGTCATCATCGGGGACGATGGACGGGATGTTGCTGGTCTTGTCCCTTCTCTGAGCGGCGGAAACAGTGGCCAGGGCAAGGTACTGTTTGACAGCGCGCTTCTGTTCAACCAGACGCTCCAACATCGCCAGGGTGGAGTTCCAGCGAGTCGGAACGTCAAGGATCAGCCGATGGCGTGGCAGATCCAGCTCCTTTTGCACGTCTTCCAGGCTCGCACAGGCTGCAGCCGAGCGCCGGAAGTGACGCACAACGTTCCTTGCCGTTTCCAGCAGTTCGCCCATCCCCTGGTAGGTGCGCAAGAACTTCTGCACCACCAGGTTCAGCACGTGGGCAAGACAGGGGATGTGGGTCAGGTTTCCCCTGTCTATTGCGGCAACCAGATTGGCCCCATTGTCGGCCACCACCTCTCCGACTCTGAGGCCTCTGGGGGTCAGCCAAATCCTCTCCTGCTCCTGGAGTTTGGCCAACACATGGGTTGCCGTCAGCTTGGTCTTCCCAAGGCTGACCAAGTGCAGCAGCGCTTGGCAGTGGCGGGCCTTCACGCTGCTGCTGAGGCGGGGGGTTTGGCCAGGTGTGCCGGAGGATGGCAGAGGATCGGAGGAACCTGCTGCAGTTCCCCTGACCCTGCGGGGTGGCACCACCCACTGTGTTGCTGCTGCTGCTGTGCCCGCTGCTGCTCTCCCATCCTCACCCCCTTCCACCAAGCTGACCCAGTGGACAGTGAAGGACAGGTAGCGGCCTGTCCCGAAGCGGCTGCTCCAGGAGTCCATGGTGACGTGGACCCTTTCACCAACAGCGTGCTCCAGCCCTCGCTCCACATTGGCCATCACAAAGCGGTGCAGTGCAGGAATGGCCTTGCGGGAGAAAAAGTGTCTGCTGGGGAGCTGCCAGTCTGGGGCTGCGCAAGCAAGCAGCGCACGAATGTCGCTCCCCTCCTGCACGAGCGTGTACGGCAGGAGTTGGGAGCACATGGCCCGTGCCAGCAAGCCGTTCAGCTGCCGCACGCGACGGCTGCTGGGAGGCAGAGCCCTAACCACCCCCTGGAAGGACTCGCTCAAAAGGCTCTGGCGTGGCCTTTTGCTGGCACGGGAATCAGCAGACACAGCGGAGGAGGCCACTGAGGACTGGCTGCCAGAACAGGCCTCAGTGTCAGCGGCAGGAGTTGCAGAGGGGGGAGGAGCAGTGCGTTTCCGCACTCCTGCTGGTGCTGCTGGAGGAGCAGGAGGGCGGGTGGCTGCTGTTGCTGCTGCTGCTGAAGGCTGTGCAGTGATGGGTGTGGTGCCACTGCCAGCACCAGATGCCTTCAGCCTCTGGAACTCCTGATGCTGGTGGAAATGTTTCGCAGCAAGGTGGTTGATGAGCGAGCTGGTGCAGAACTTTAAGGGGTCTGCACCTCTGCTCAACTTCCGCTGACAGTGGTTGCAAGTGGCGTACTTGCTGTACACTGTGGGCATGGTGAAAAAGCGCCAGATTGGTGACAGAAACATCCCCCTACGGCATGGAAGCGCTGCTGCCTGTCTCCCTGTGGTGGTTTGGGGGGGGGGCTTGGGGGGCTTGGGTGCGGCTGGTGGTGGTACTGGCAGATGCTGCTGCTGCTGCTGAGCCTGAGACACCAGCAGGCTGTGGGACCTGCCTACTGCTGCTGCCAATGCTTGCAATGATGCGCCTCCTTGCAAGGCCCACAAGAGCATCCTCCTCCTCCTCCTCAGAGCTGCTGAGGACGACATCCCCTGGAGGTGGTGGCACCCAGTCTCTGTCTGTCACCGGGTCATCAACATCCTCCCCCTCCTGAAACATGTCCTGCTGGGATGAGGACCCCCCAAACTCCTCTCCTGATGCATGGATGGGCTGCTTGACTGTCGCCACAGTCTTGCTGTCCAATCCCTCATCCCCCAAAGTGCCCATCAGCATCTCCTCCTCAAGATCGCCAACAACAGCAGACAATTTACTCATGATGCCTGGGGTCAAAAGACTGCTGAATGACAGGTCGGCGAGTGACGGTGAACTGGCCTCCTCCCCAGACCCTGATGGGCGGCTGCTGCGAACAGGGGTGGTGGTGGTGGTGGTGAGGGTGGAGGCCTCAGATGCAGAGCTGATGGCGGGCTGCTCATCCTCCGTCATGAGTTGCACCACAGTGTCTGCATGCTTTTCCTCAATGGGACGTTTCCGACCCGGCTGGAGGAAAATCGGAGCAGGTGCTACACGCTGCTGCTGCTGTGTCTCTGCAGCGTGAGTTGCAGATGCTCCTGCTGGGCGGCGCCCAAGGCGTCCACGGCCAGTGGCTATGGGAGGAATGTTAGCCACTGACGCTGCTGCTGCGGAACTGTGCATGGTGGCGCGCCCGCGCCCGCGGCTTGCCACAATGCTGCTCCCTCTCCTCCTGATTCCCTTGCTGCCCTTCCCCTTGCCCAAACCGCGCTGGCTGCCACTTCCAGACATCTTCGATGTTTTGGGCGTATAGACAAAAGTTTTTTAAAAGGGCGGGTGAAAAGTGGGGTACTTTAATGGAGTGGGTTGGTGGGTGAGGTGACTGAGTGAGTGTCCCTAGTACAGTAAGTAAGTAGTAACAGTCAGGAAGTACAACTAGCAGTTACAACTTACAATAATCAGTAGTAATCACAAGTAAATTTAGTGTGTGTACACTACAGACAGTGAGTGCACGCACGCGCAAACACGCGCAGGAGCTAGCCTATGAACAGTGACTGAGTGAGTGTCCCTAGTACAGTAAGTAAGTAAGTAGTAACAGTCAGTAAGTACAACTAACTAATTACAATAATCAATCAGTTATCAGAAGGAAATAGAGTGTGTGTAGTGTGTACACAGACAGTGAGTGCACACACGCAGGAGCTAGTAGCCTATGAACAGTGACTGAGTGTCCTAGACTCCTAGTACAGTAAGTAGTAACAGTAAGTACAACTAACTAATTACAATAATCAATCAGTTATCAGAAGGAAATAGAGTGTGTGTAGTGTGTACACAGACAGTGAGTGCACACACGCAGGAGCTAGTAGCCTATGAACAGTGACTGAGTGTCCGAGACTCCTAGTACAGTAAGTAGTAACAGTGAGTACAACTAACTAATTACAATATTCAATTACAATAATCAATCAGTTATCAGAACTTGGAAATAGAGTGTGTGTAGTGTGTACACAGACAGTGAGTGCACACACGCAGGAGCAGCTAGTAGCCTATGAACAGTGACTGAGTGTCCTAGACTCCTAGTACAGTAAGTAGTAACAGTAAGTACAACTAACTAATTACAATAATCAATCAGTTATCAGAAGGAAATAGAGTGTGTGTAGTGTGTACACAGACAGTGAGTGCACACACGCAGGAGCTAGTAGCCTATGAACAGTGACTGAGTGTCCGAGACTCCTAGTACAGTAAGTAGTAACAGTGAGTACAACTAACTAATTACAATATTCAATTACAATAATCAATCAGTTATCAGAACTTGGAAATAGAGTGTGTGTAGTGTGTACACAGACAGTGAGTGCACACACGCAGGAGCTAGTAGCCTATGAACAGTGACTGAGTGTCCTAGACTCCTAGTACAGTAAGTAGTAACAGTAAGTACAACTAACTAATTACAATAATCAATCAGTTATCAAATAGAAATAGAGTGTGTGTAGTGTGTACACAGACAGTGAGTGCACACACGCAGGAGCTAGTAGCCTATGAACAGTGACTGAGTGTCCTAGACTCCTAGTACAGTAAGTAGTAACAGTAAGTACAACTAACTAATTACAATAATCAATCAGTTATCAGAAGGAAATAGAGTGTGTGTAGTGTGTACACAGACAGTGAGTGCACACACGCAGGAGCTAGTAGCCTATGAACAGTGACTGAGTGTCCGAGACTCCTAGTACAGTAAGTAGTAACAGTGAGTACAACTAACTAATTACAATATTCAATTACAATAATCAATCAGTTATCAGAACTTGGAAATAGAGTGTGTGTAGTGTGTACACAGACAGTGAGTGCACACACGCAGGAGCAGCTAGTAGCCTATGAACAGTGACAGTGAGTGTCCTAGTACAGTTACAGTATATAACTACAATACTAATACAATCAGTAGTAAAGGACAGCAGAAATACTGGTATAGAATAGAGAGAAATAAACAGAGGACAGGAGGACAGCTGCCCACACAGGCAGGCCCTGAGGCCTAAAGCTGTAAGCCTGCAGCAGCTGTGTCTGTCTCTATGTAACACAAAAGCTACTAACTAAAATACAATGTCTAACTAACTAACAACAATATAGGTGTGTATAGGAGGTGTATGTGAGCAAAAACGCTAGGTAAATGACCACAATAAAGCTCTTGCTAAGCCAAAGCACAAAGGAGCAACTCTCTCTCTATGCAAGTCTCAGGCAAGGACGGAGAAACGTAACATGGCGGCCGCTATTTATAGGGTAGGGGCTGGCCAGGGTCCCCCTCTGTGATTGGCTGCCGTCAGAGGGCCTGGGAGCCCTCTGATTGGCTCTAAGGACATCAATCTGGGCTATGACGCTATTCGAGCTCGGTACCGAGCTCGAATAGCGCCGTTTGCTCGAATAGCTCGAATAGTGAATGGGCTATTCGAGTGTACGCGAATAGCCCATTCGAATAGCTGCAGCTATTCGGAGCTCGAATACCGAGCTCGAATAGCTGAAAAAGAGCTCGAATATTCGAGCTACTCGAATATTCGAGCTCTGCTGAGCACCACTGCTCAGCGGACCCGTCATTGCATCTGGTAGTGCGTGTGTACGCACCTTTAGGAGAAGCATTTTAATTGCATATGGGGCCTGGAGGTTTTGTATTTAAATAAGTTACTGGGTTGTTACAGTTGTGTACATTACCTGTCAGGCTGTCACCAGCATCGGGTTTTAGGAAAACTGTTAAGGTGGATGAAATGTATCCATTCTGGAAGCAGTAATTTAAGCATACTTAACAGTAACATGTTTGCGCAAAAGAAAAGGCAACTCTGTGTTGTTTTGCTATGTGTTGAAAAAGATAGAAAAAAAAACATGTATAACAGGTAGAACCACTATTACAGCAGCAAAAAATCTTGTAAACAAGGTTACAGTCCTCCCATGGCTGAGGCCCAAATCAGGAAAGCCAGCAACATCCCCAGGACTGAACTCCTGAAATACAAGCAAAACCAGAAAGAGGAACGTGTCCCTTTGGTTGTCACCTAGAACCCACACCTGGAAATCTTAAGGAGGATTGATAAGGAACTTCATCCCATTTTACACAAGGATCACAGACTGAGAACGATATTCCCTAAACCTCCACTCTTGTCATATCGGCAACCACACAATCTAAAACAGATGATTGTCAGGAGCTCTTTGAATAGGCCTCAACAAAACGGAACATCACCCTGCCGACAAAAAATATGTGGGACCTGCAGACACATTTACTCCACTGACAGGGTAACGATACCAGGTTCACAACAGGAGTACAGAGTACAAGGTAAATTTTCCTGTGGGTCCACCAACCTGGTATATCTGATCATGTGTGCTAAATGCCCCAATGTTATGTACGTGGGAGAAACTGGACAAACACTGCGCAAACGTATGAATGGACACAGGCACACTATTAATGATACCAAATCTGGACTCCCAGTTGCTACACACTTTCAGTCCAACGGACACAACATGCATGATCTTCGTGTCACTGCCCTGAAGGGCGGCTTCAAAACGTCAAATGACCGATTAATAGCAGAAACAAAATTTATAAATTGGTTCAAAGCTGTGCAGAAGGGTTTGAATAAGGACAACAACTTTCTATATTGGTATGAGATTGATGATATATGAACTGTCTCAGCCACTCTAGCTGAACTTGTGAACTAAGAATTTACGATACCTCTGGGTCAACCCTAATACCAGGTCTGTGAGCAATGAAGTAAACAAGGATCCTTATCTTACCCCATTTAGATGGTCTGTTTGTATTAAATCATCTTAATGACGTATTTATGCTTGAAAAAAATATCTGTTTTCCCTTTTGATGTTGCATGTATATAAGCTGTCTGTACCACCAGCTTGCAAACTAACAGGATGTAAACCTGACGAAGGCTGCAAGGCCGAAAGCTTGTTTATTCTTATTCATTTGTAGTTAGCCAATAAATGGTATCATCCTGATTTAAAACTTCTTGCTTTTACTGATGGCTAACACGGTACAATACCCTACTGCTAGCACTAGATAGAAGTCAGTAAAATGTAATGTATGATGACCTGCCTATATTTGGGAGCTATGTGTAAATGCTAGCATGCACACATTGCAGACAAGGATTCAGACTCATTGGATGGTTATGTGTGTGCGCAGCTGTTAGTTAGTTCCATCTTTTCATCTAGCCGCAGTTTGCAAACACATTGTTATGCATCTAATGATTTCTTTACATACTGTAGATCCCTAATGAATATTGCCTGAAGTTTCTGCTGGATAGATTGGTTGAAATGCCAGAGAACCATTGTTTATCATTACATTTTGAAATTATTGTTAGTTTTTTTTTCGGCTAGTGTTTGGGAGATCCGTCATCTATCATTCATTTTTATCAACTTCCATCTAGCATACAAGTGCAAAAGGGTTAAAGGCCCATACACACGCCTGACTAAGGTGGCCAATAACGACCGCCTGATCCGATTGTTAGGTGTGTGCACAGCAGACACGTCCCCCAACCCCTAACCAGCGAGCGATCCATCCGGTGGATCAACTCACCCCCCCACAGTGGCCGATCAAATTGTCTGCGCTGCTCCC
This sequence comes from Hyperolius riggenbachi, assembly GCF_040937935.1. Taxonomy (NCBI): domain Eukaryota; kingdom Metazoa; phylum Chordata; class Amphibia; order Anura; family Hyperoliidae; genus Hyperolius; species Hyperolius riggenbachi. Next base: position 65,128,587 of record NC_090650.1, on the reverse strand, counting down.
CCATTGCATGATGTCAGCCATGGGCTGCTCTGTTGCCTTCCCCACCACATAGCAACAGTACATATCATCCACTACATACAGTAGATGACACACTTCTGTATATGCTGGCTGGCAATGTTGCCCTAGGGTATCAGATCCCAATCCCTGACCCTGACAGGTAACATAAAATCAAGAGGTGTGTACGCACCTTAAAGAAAACCTGAACTGAAAATTAAAAGTCAAAATAAACATACACAAGTCATACTTACCTCCTGTGTAGTCTATTAATCAATTTATTTCTCCTCTCCTGCATTCTGTTTGTTCACTGTGATCAAGGGAATTCTCCATCCTCCATTTTGAAATGGGCCATTACCCCATAACAGCTTTCTGATCAACACACTGTTAAACTGTATCATCGCCCATTTGAGCCATAGGGATACATGGCACATCAGTTGTCCTCTCAGCTATAACTGACAGCAACTGATATATGACTGACAGCAACTGATATATTTCAGTTCTGACAAAATGTTGTCAGAACTGGAAGGGATCATTGTCAAAAGAAAATAGTGAGCTTCGGAGAGGAACTGATGGAAAGGTAACTATGTAATGTTCATTTGAAGTTACCTCATGTGTTTATTTTAAATAATTTTTCTCAGTTCAGGTTCCCTTTAAGAAGGGGCATTGAGTTTACAAATAACGGTGAGTAAGCACAGTTTTGTGAGAAGCGAAATTGTATCCACACATCTCCGAGAGTGAGAACATGCCAGGGATCCTTGTGATACTTCCTTCTTCACATTGGAAGTTCTGGTGGTGAAGCAGGAAGTATCTGGGATGGAGAGCAGCATGCAGCGCAGCTTGGAGCGAATGTTACACAAATACATTAATGCAACCTGATGCGTCCCCCTCTTGGACATGAGCAGGTACAGTTTCCACGAGACAGATTCTCTTTAGATGTCCTTAAAATAAATTTCATAAGTTTTGTGTGTAATTGTATGAGGAATTATATAACAAAGTATTGTTAGAAAAGTAGGAAAAATAACTTCTAAGTATAAGAGAATCAAATTAGTTCAAATATGACAATTGCTTCTCTGGAATTTCATCTGACTGAACTGTGACAAAACCGGCTAATCTGTCTTTTGTTTGTGCTAAATGCCTCAGTCGATTTAAGAACATGGGATGATTTAATTCCTGACGGAACACTCAACATACACAATTGTTTCAGATAAATTCTCTACAGTGTAAGTAACTTCTAAACTAATCTGTAATTAGGAAGACATGAAAATGCTAAATGAGGTAAGCCAGGCATGTCATAAACTGAGATATATATATAGGCAGTAATTATGTCATTTCTTTTAAAGTGGCTTCGCAATTCTACTCCAAATCTTAAAATGGCCATAGTCTTATGATAAGAGTCAAACATTTTACACTAAAAAAGAAAATGGTACAGCCCATTTTACTGTGACAGCTGCCCTTTACATGAATGGTAGAACAAAGGAAAGGAAGACAAGTGGCAAATTGACATCTATTCTGCCTGTAAATGGTTAGGGTTGTGGTAGATCAGGCAAAGAGTTGATATCTCCCTGATACCAGTTATTAGGTATGAGTGAGAACACTCTCGCTTTTTGCAGGGTGCTGAGTGCGGAAGGCGAGAGAGGGATATGTGGGGTAAACTCACCTAGCTTCCACCTGCATTCCGCTGCATTCCATCGGGGTACACTTGACCCTCATACTTTAGTAATTCAGTCCCATTTTATAGCCTGGTACACACCTTCAATTAAGATTGGCCAATCACTAACCAATTTTACCACCTCCGTGTAGTATGAGAGTTTATGTACACATCTGCTCATAGAATTTAATATCTGTTCACCCTCATACTACATGGAGGTAGTGAAATTGGTCAGTCATTGGACAATCATAATTGAAAGGGTGTACCAGGCTTAATGTGTTACTTAAAGGGGTTCTGTGGCCCTTTTTCAAAATGCAATTTAAATGAAGAGATATGTTCCTTTCATAAGTACTAATCTTTTTTCACTGTCTCATGTAGAAACAGCTGTGCTGTCTCTCTCCTGCTCCTTTCTAATTATTCGTGTAGTTAGACGAATATTGTGCTGCAGGAAGAGGCAAACAATACAGCAGCTGTTCCTCCCTGCTATTGTCTCTCCCTCCCCCTGCTGCACATCATCTGATGAGTCATCCCTGACCTTTCTGCAAGCTCCAGACAGCAGGGGGAGGGAGGTCTGCCTTGTCAGGAATATATTGGGGTGCTTATGATGTAAGGATAACAGGAAAATATTCTTTCATTTTTCTGCCTGTGTTCCATGTAGGTCTGCTAAAAGGGAGCTGTTGCCGTTGATTGCTTGGGGCAAGGAAGTGGGTATTGTCTTGACCATATGAGGTGGTTTGAGTTTCTGCTAATGGGATTATCTGCTTGGCTTTTTGAACTCAGGAGACGGCCCATTGTCTCAATACACAAAGCAAGCCTAGTCAGGAAAAGTCTAAAACATGTCAGCTTGTGGTGAAGAAACCCTATTTCACTGTGAGGAAATTAAATTATTGGTGGAGTTGAAAAGCCTCACTTAACAATCTCTTGATGTATAGACATTGTAACCTGGGGAAATTGGGCTAAGGAAGTCTTTTGTTGGGTGTGGGTACTATAGTGGATGTTGGATCTCTGAATATCCAATTATGACTGAGGATGTAATTAAATCTAGTCTCCCCCCGTCCACACTAGTGTTGGGCGAACAGTGTTCGCCACTGTTTGGGTTCTGCAGAACATCACCCTGTTCGGGTGATGTTCGAGTTCGGCCGAACACCTGACGGTGCTCGGCCAAACCGTTCGGCCACATGGCCGAACTAAGAGCGCATGGCCGAACGTTCCCCGAACGTTCGGCTAGCGCTGTGATTGGCCGAACGGGTCACATGTAGTGTTGGGCGAACACCTGGATGTTCGGGTTCGGGCCGAACAGGCCGAACATGGGCCAGATGTTCGGCATGTTCGGCCCGAACGCCGAACTCAATGGGAGTCAATGGGACCCCCGAACATGCCCATTTTGGGGGCCCTATGGGGTCGCAGGCATAAGGGGGGAGCATGCCCCGGTCGCGGGGGGGGTCGGAAATTCCCCCCACCCCCTCCACTAGCGCTCCCCCCTCTGCCCGCTTCCCCATACAAAAAGTTTAAATCAAGTTCAATAGTACCTGGGCTGGTGGCATTGGCTGGCAGTGGAGTGAGGAGGAGGAGGAGTCCGAATAGCAGAGTGACGTTGAGGCCGGGCAGCGGGCGGTTCAGCGCTAGTACCCTTGTGGTACTTCCGCCCTTTCTCTGACCTCACGTCCTCTGCGTGATGACGCATACGAGGGTACGCGTGATGCGTACCCTCGTATGCAGAGGACGTGAGGTCAGAGAAAGGGCGGAAGTACCACAAGGGTACTAGCGCTGAACCGCCCGCTGCCCGGCCTCAACGTCACTCTGCTACTCGGACTCCTCCTCCTCCTCACTCCACTGCCAGCCAATGCCACCAGCCCAGGTACACTACTATTGAACTTGATTTAAACTTTTTTTATGGGGAAGCGGGCAGAGGGGGGAGCGCTAGCGGAGGGGGTGGGGGGAATTTCCGACCCCCCCCGCGATCGGGGCATGCTCCCCCCTTATGCCTGCGACCCCATAGGGGGGCCGTATTGCGGCCTGTTCGGCCGAACAGGGCCCTGTTCGCCCGAACAGGGGCCCTGTTCGGCCCTGTTCGGGGGCATACAGAAGTTCGGGGCGAACCCGAACTTAAAAGGCCGAACACCATCAGGTGTTCGGCCGAACTCGAACATCACCCGAACAGGGTGATGTTCTGCAGAACCCGAACAGTGGCGAACACTGTTCGCCCAACACTAGTCACATGGTTCGGGCCCGAACGCGCTCTGATTGGCCGAACGGTCACGTGGTTCGGGTAAATAAATACCCGAACCACGTCATATCTCCTCCATTTGTCTGTGGGTTTAGCTTTGGGTAGGCAGGCAGGGTAGTTCGCTCTCCAGCCACGCTAGCCAGGGTCCCCCCCAGTCATTGTGTGTCGCTGCTGGGAACAGTAGTACACCGCTCGCTCAGCCACACTATATATAGCATTGTTTACTGCCACTGTGTACCTCGCTCAGCCACGCTATATATAGCATTGTGTTTTCTGACACTCTGTGTACACGGCTTAGCCTGACTAATATAGCATTGTGTGTACTGCCACTGTGCACCTCGCTCAGCCACGCTATATATAGCATTGTGTTTTCTGACACTCTGTGTACACGGCTTAGCCTGGCTATATAGCATTGTGTGTACTGCCACTGTGCACCTCGCCCAGCCACGCTATATATAGCATTGTGTTTTCTGACACTCTGTGTACACGGCTTAGCCTGACTATATAGCATTGTGTGTACTGCCACTGTGTACCTCGCTCAGCCACGCTATATATAGCATTGTGTTTACTGCCACTCTGTGTACACGGCTCAGCCAGACTATATAGCATTGTGTGTACTGCCACTCTGTGTACACCGCTCAGCCAGACTATATAGCATTGTGTGTACTGCCACTCTGTGTACACCGCTCAGCCAGACTATATAGCATTGTGTGTACTGCCACTCTGTGTACACCGCTCAGCCAGACTATATAGCATTGCGTACTCTGCCAGTCAGTGTGTATATTGCTGGGATCAGTAATACTCCACTCACCGCCAACCACTATATGAGCTCACCATGAGTTCCTCAGAGACCTCCGCTGTGAGCAGCACTCCCAACAACAGCAACAGCCAACGCCCCACGCAAGCTATAACATCCACTACAGCAGCCAGTGGTCAGCAGCAGCCCTCTCCGGAGGAGAATGTTGTGTCCATCGGTCCGTCACCAGAACGATTAATGAGGGCTGCCATTGAGGAGATGATGGGGCCTGATGTGGAGGAGGAGGTCGGGCTCAGGCCAGCATCCCAAGTTAATGTTGAGGACGATGAGGGGTCTGTGTCTGGGGATGTTGGGGTGGCAGAGGTGGTGGGTGGGTCAGACTCAGGAGAAGAGTTGTATGATGAGGATGATGATCGGGACCATCTGTATGTGCCTCAGAGTCCGACCCCGGAAAACATGTTGTATTGTGTGTTTAGGTACTAAAATCTGCGTTCCCACTTCCCAGTACTGCCTGCAGTGCCCGGGTCCACGGATCCATATAATTTTTTGGGCAGCACTATCAAACTGTGGTACTATGAGTGAGTTGCCATGTTCCTTCTGTGCTGCCTGTCACACTCACCGTCTGTCTGCAGATGGATTGTTCAACACAGCTACGCCATCTGACATGTAGTCCTGGACCTTGACCATCTTCTCTAGGCGATTGGTGTTGGAGGACGTGGAACTGCCCGATTGTTGTTCTGTGGGCTGCTGCATGGGTGTCAGAAAATGTTCCCACTCCAAGGACACTGCCAATACCATTCCCTTTTGGGCACTAGCAGCAGCTTGTGTTCTTTGCTGCCCTCCTGGTCCTCCTGGGTTTGCTGAAGTCAGTCTGTCGGCGTACAACTGGCTAGAGAAGGAGGAGGATGTCAATCTCCTCTCTAAAGTCTCCATCCTCAAGGGCCTGCTGGAATTGTTCCATTTTTGACCTGTCTGACACTTTCTTCAATCAGTTTTTTAACATTGTGTTTGTATAAACTGGGTATAAACCCAGTAATTGGTGTTGTCCAGATTCCAGAATAATGAATAATAATGAATAGTGAATAATGCGCGGGCCGCGTTCAATGCAGTCTAGCATGAATTGAGCCATGTGTGCCAGAGAGTCCTGCCAGACTCCTCTATCTTCATGTTCTTGTAAGCGTTGTGATTGTTGTGATGCACCATATTCGTCACCAGCATCACTTTCTTCCTCTTCTGCTGTCCTTTCCCGCTAAATTGTGGAAGTCCAACGTGCACCGCTCTGTCCCTCGGCAGTGGGGGCATCCAATTCCTGCTCCAACTCCAGCTGTTCCTCATCCTGTTCTTTGTCATAGCTGGGACCAGCGTTTCCTGAGGCAGGTTGCCTGATGTTGGTATCATCACGCTGATCGTTTTCATCTTCAGAATCCCCCACTTGCATCATGCCAGCGGTTTCCATCTTCAACATTGATTTCTTCAGTAAACACAGCAGTGGTATTGTAATGCTGACTGTAGAGTTGTCACTGCTCAGTCACGCAACGTGGATTGCTCAAAATTTTGGAGGACTTGGCAGAGATCCAACATGGTGGCCCAATCAGATCCACAGAAGCTTGGTAGCTACTAGCTGCTGGAATGCGCCTCGGCACTGCGCAAAAGCGTGCTAGCATGTGCAGCGTAGAATTCCAGCGCGTAGGCAGGGACATCACCCAGCGAGCGATGGTGCGCTAGATTGAAGCGCTCCTGCATCTCTTGGTGAGTCCTTCAGAAGCGGTACTGGACTTTTAACAATGTTTTTTTTTTTTCCTTCAACAGAAGATCTGCCACGTTGGAGTGAGGAGGACGCCGCCGACCCCGACACCAAGCTGAACCCCGGCGAACTCCAAGCAGAGGATCTTCAGGAACCCTCAAGGCTTTGAGCAAGCTGAGGAGGATCAGCAGTCCCGACGAGACCTCTCCTCATATGCGACTGAGTGCAGTGGAGCTCCCCAGAACAACCTCTCAGTTGTCACTTTGTCACTGGTCACTTTGTCACTTTGTCATTTTGTCACTTTGTCAGTTGTCACTTTGTCACTGGTCACTTTGTCACTTGTCACTTTGTCATTTTGTCACTTGTCACTTTGTCACTTTGTCACTTGTCACTTCTCACTTTGTCACTTGTCACTTTGTCATTTTGTCACTTGTCACTTTGTCACTTGTCACTTCTCACTTTGTCACTTGTCACTTTGTCATTTTGTCACTTGTCACTTTGTCACTTGTCACTTCTCACTTTGTCACTTGTCACTTTGTCATTTTGTCACTTGTCACTTTGTCACTTGTCACTTCTCACTTTGTCACTTGTCACTTTGTCATTTTGTCACTTGTCACTTTGTCACTTGTCACTTCTCACTTTGTCACTTGTCACTTTGTCATTTTGTCACTTGTCACTTGTCACTTTGTCATTTTGTCACTTTGTCACTTTGTCACTGGTCACTTTGTCACTTGGTCACTTGTCCAGATGATCTCGGTACACCTCCTGAGATTCAAATTCCTGCACACATTGCTCTGGGATTTGGGTGTGATGAATGATGCATCTAACTGGCCACCGGAGGCAATTAAGGCCTTCAAAACATTGAAAGCAGCTTTCTGTTCCGCCCCCATTTTGCCTCATGTTGAGTTGTTGACGTCATGTTCATCCTCGGCCTCGCCTTGCATTTCAGTGCGAGGTGCATTTTCCACAGAAAAAGGTTGTGAATCCGGGCACAACATTTGTGGCTGTTCCATTGACCTTTCACAGGTAGAAGATTGTGGGGGTGGGAATAGCTCCTCCGAATAGCCCATTGTGTCCTGAAAACTACTCATTGCATTGCTTTGCGCACACATTTTTTTGTCCTCATGCAAGGCCTGAGTTGCACCTGAAAGCGTGGCCTTCTCCTCCTGCGCCTCCTCCTGTTCCATCACGTCTGCTGCTGCTGGGTTAGCGTTGACGCCCGGTCCCTGTTTATTGAACCTCTTATCTTTATTACATTTATGACTGCATGGCGGTAAAAAGCATGCTATCCGCACGCTTCTTGTCCTCATGCAAGGCCTGGGTTGTTGTGTCTCAAAAAGCATGGCCTTCTCCTCCTGCGCCTGCTCCTGTTCCATCACGTGTGCTGCTGCTGCTGGGTTACCGTTACCGGTCCCTTTTCCTGGAACCTCTTCTCTGTATTACATTTATGACTGCATGGCGACAAAAAGCATGTTACCTGTGCAAAGAAACATGACATTTTCCACATTTAAAAGACAGTTTTTCCTTTGAAACTTTACAATCAATTTTCTCAAAAACTATAAGCTCTTTTTCAAATATTTTTTTTCCTCTTGTACCCACTCCCAAGGTGCACATACCCTGCTAATTTGGGGTATGTAGCATGTAAGGAAGCTTTACAAAGCACGAAAGTTCGGGTCCCCATTGACTTCCATTATGTTCGAAGTTCGGGTCGAACACCCGAACATCGCGGCCATGTTCGGCCTGTTCGGCCCGAACCCGAACATCTAGATGTTCGCCCAACACTAGTCCACACAGGCTTACAGCCTCGAGGCGAATATTTCATTATAAAAACCAGGGAACAGCTACCTCAAATCAGTTCTCTTCTGACGGTAGCTTCGGCTGGTCTCCTGGCCCAAGCTAGTGGACTCCTGGTCTAACCAGAATTGTGTCCGTCCACAAAAGTCCAAGATTCTTCTATCTGGATTCCTGTATTTTGGTAAGCAAACTGCTTGGTGTGTTATCTTTGTAACTCTTAATTTTGTAACTTTTTTACTTTGTCTTTTTGTAATCTTTTGTATATATTAAGTTCTGCATTGTTCTATGTTTTTATGGAATATTAAATCATTATTTAATAAGCTTGACTTCTGCTGTACTAAACTAACACTCATAGCCTAGAAGAGACTGAAGTGTAACCGTGTATAAGTTCATGCCTAATTGTACGCTTGAGCAACACTACCGTATGAAATTGTAATTGCATTGTGTGTATGAGGCACTTCTGCGCTCGACAGCCGAGTGGGAAGTCTAACAGTATCGTTCGGAACGACTGTTAGTGGTTTTGCTTCATTACAGTGTAAGATTGCAACTGTGTGTGGGTGCGTGGCGTTCTCGTATTCGGCCTAAGCGCAAAGCTGACCCAAATACGAAAACGCAGATTGCGTGTTTAGCCCTCGACAGCTGAGGGGACGTGTCTAGCAATGCTAGTGGTGGCAGTGGGAAGTGTTTGAGGGGTTCCAGCCTTGTTTTTAGCTTAAATAAGGCTGTTCCCCGCTTAATCTGGTCAAACCCGCAGTCGGGAACCATATACGCAGGCGTGCCGTGGGCCGGTTCCTGACATGCCTCTTGTGGCTTCAGCTCAGCTCAGCTCATCTCTCATGCACAGCAGTACAGGGAGACTGTGTTCTGACCTGGAAGCACTTTACTTTGCAGTCATCTTGCCAAAAGGTTTAAAAATTATATTTTATTAATTAAGTTATTTATTGGCAGCGGGGAGCAGGGAAAATAGGAGAAATTAAGAGGGGGAATAATGGGGGAAACAGTAATATGTTTATTTTAATGTGCTGCAAATTCACCACAGATTTTCTTAAAGGCAAAGTTAAAAATTAGTTTATCTTACCTGGGGCTTCTTGCAGCTCCCTGGACTTATCCTGTGCCCACGACATCCATCCTAGTCTCTCCGGCTGGCCGGTCGCCATCTACTGTGCATGCATGGCCCCAAGCCGCGTGGACCCTGATTGCGCTGTGGCCGGGAGCGCACAGTAGTGATTTTTGCATACTGCGCATTCAGAGAACTCTCCCGGCCGTGGGAGCATGGTGAAGAGGCGCATGGCCGGCCAGCTTGTGGGGCTCTCTGGAGGAACAGAGGGACTAGGATGAACGTTGTGGACAAAGGATGAGTCCAGGGAGCTGCATGAAGACCCAGGTAAGTTCAAGTCAATTTTATTTTAGCCTTCCTAAGATTTCCTTTAACCTCCTGAGCATTACGCCACTTAGGAGGTTTTGTAGCCTCAGAGTCCCCCAGGTGAAACCTATTAGATTAAATGTGATCAGAACATATTAGCTAGCACTAGGCTTGCTAGTATAGGTGGCCACTACCCCCCGATCGCCCCCGATCCCCCTGATCCGGCTGCTTATACATTACCCAGCCTCTATCCAGCGATCGCCGCAGCCTCCCCAAACAGGTCCGTTCTTCTCTATGGGGACGATCGATGTAATCGACATCATGACATCATGCGCAGTCCCGATCCTCACCATAGAGAAGAGCGGAGCTGTACGGGGAGGCTTCGGCGATCGCTGGAACCAGGCTGGGTAATGTATAAGCCGCTGGATCTGGGGCGATCAGGGGGTGCTGGCCACCTACACTTGCTAGCCCAGTGCTAGCTAATATGCTCTGATCACATTTAATCTAATAGGTTTCACATGGGGGGCTCCTGAGGTTATTAAAACCTCTAGAGCGGCATGCCTGACACAGTGTCGGGCATACTGCTCAGGAGGTTAAGTAAGCTTTTTTGGTAAAATAAACAGGCTGACAGAATTCTTCATAGAGGAAGTGAGCATTATTATAATGTCCTCTGCCTGACCGCCATACGTGTTTCTTACTCCCATGCACACTTGCAGAATTTCTCAAGAGCCACCCTTATCACCTTATTACCAATGACACCCTTTCCATGGCCTAACTCAGACTTGAATTGCTGGGTCTCTAAAATCACATGATCATGTATCCTATACCCTTTTTGCACGTATAACCTTGTGCAGTGCTACCTCTCTGTCTGTCCACCCCTTGTTTACATTGTATGTATCCCTATTTTTTGTCCAGCTCTACAATATATATATATTAGCTCTACAATATATATATATTGGCTCTTTATAAAATACAATGAATAATAGTATAAATAATAATAATAATAATAATAATAATTATAATAGTAATAATAATATATTCTAGTGACCTCTCCCGCCTCCGCAAGCAAGGTTCAATACATAACTGAAGCAGGTTAATTTATGGAAACTCTTCAAACCCATAAGAGCTCAGATGACCCAGAGTCTTAGGTTAAACTCAAAATCTCATACAAAAACCTAATTCAACCAAACTGTACTGACTAGAGTAAATTGGCCACTCATGTAGTTATATATAATAAAATGGCCAATCAGTATATATGTAATTTAGCAATTTAAGCTTGTCTAGGTCGTTTTAACCAAAAACTTTCAAGTACAAAATATGTACAGTATGTATTTTACTTCACAGATTTATTTCTGTTATTTCTTCAATTTCGCTTGGCTATGATTCACTGAACTCTGAACGAAATCAGATTATTATTTCAATGTCTTTACTGGGCTTCATATTGGGTAGATTTCAAGATAAGAAGATTATGCATAGACACACTGCAGTAAGATGTTTTGCAAGTTGAAGAGGTGCCATAACAACATATATTATAATGTAATGCATTAGTCAGGATACCCAATTGTATGTTAATTAACCTGGTTTCAGCATCAGAAACCCTTCCTATATGCATATATTGTCATGTATTGGTATGTAGCCCCGCCCTCGTAGTGATGTTTAGTCTAGGCTATGATGTCACACTAAGCAAGAGCACTTTGGGAGACCAGGGGCCATATGCAATTCGAGGAGATAATAAGCTGAAAACATGCGAGCTTCTTATCTCCTCACATCGCTCAGGATTTACCGGCAAATTCAATTGCCAGTTTCACCTGAGCGAAGTCCTTGCGTAAAGGAGCATAACTCAGGCGAATACTAGGAGACCAGTGATGTGGAGCGAGGCATTAGTGCTGCGGAGCTGTCCTTCAGCACCACACCACTGCAGCCTTGCTCTCCGGGAGATGCGTGCGCATCGTCGCAAGAGCCAGCGCATCGTCGCAAGGCTCTTACCCGCCGCCCGTCGCCTCCTGCCGCTCGTCGCTGCTGGGAAATTCTGAAAAAACATACCTGCATCGTTCCGTCTCCCCGCATGTCCCACGCTGCTCCTCCGCTCATTCCTCCTCAATCTCTGTCAGTGTTTTCGGAGCCCAGCAAAGCATCTTTGAGTCTCCCGCCGGGGCTCCCCATTCATCCACTAGGTGGCCCAATGAGAATCATCCTAATTCTAATTAGACCAATGAGAATCAGGATGATTCTCATTGGGCCACCTAGTGGACAAATGGAGAGCCCCGACAGGAGACTCAAAGATGCTTTGCCGGCTCCAAGAATACTCACAGAGACAGAGATGAGCGGAGGAGCGGCGTGGGACATGCGGCAAGCCGGAACGATGGAGGTATGTTTTTTTTGTTACATCAAAACTGACTCCTTTACCTATTTAAATCCCTGGCATCTGGGGTTTCCTTAGTAAAGGAGGCTCCCAGATGCCAAAAACAGCCCGCAGACACCGGCGATAGGTCTTTTTGCCTGCTCAGAGCAGGTGAAAAGTTAACATCAATGTTTGTCAGGAAGCTTCGCTTCCCGGGGGGTGCAAAATTCAATTGCATAGGGGGAAAGGAACTTGCTGGGCGATTATATTGCCCAAGCGAGTTCTTTTCTGCCCTGGGGGGTGTTAAATGCAATTGCATTAGGCGACCTTGCTGACGCCTAGTTTAAGAACTCGCCAGCACTTAGCGCTGGCGAGTTTGGTAATTGCATAGGGCCCCAGGTGTTGTTTCTGCTCATGTTAAAACAAACAAACATTCCGCAGTGATGCACCTTGCCATCAGTAAAGATGTTACTGCCTGTGATAAACTGGAGAATATAAATCAGGGGGAGGAAACATTTAATAATGAGCAAACATTGACTAAATAATGTATAAAGTAATACTGTAAAAAATAAGCCATTTTAATAATTAATGTAATAATCAGTAAAGTTTCCCTTTTAATACATGTTTCTAAGCGGATATCAAAGCAAATCTTTTGTACAGTATGTCAGGATCAGATTTATCTGGAGAAACATGGTGCAACTGTAATTAAGAATTAAGGCCGGCTTCAAACTACAAACCCATGAGAGACATCGCACCACCAGAAACTGGCCTTCAGGGAACACCACGGTAGTACGCAGTGTTCCCTGTCTGGCCATCAGCCAAGCAGGAAGTGACACGCATTTGCAGTCACTTCCTGCTTCGGGTGTGCTGAAGTGCATGAAAGCGTATTGTAAAAATATGCTTCTGCGCATGCGCGGCGTGACGTTGACTTTTAAAAAAAAACCTGCGTCGCCATAGATTAATATGACCTCTGGGTTAACACAGATTGCCGCAGATTGCTGTGGATCACGGTATGGTAGTTCTGCGCCAGCATTAGATTAGGGACTTCCAGGGCAGCATACCGCAATGTGGGAAGTATGAAATTCCCCAAAGGGGTGCATTAGGCTGCGGTAGCAGTGCGTCATTTTGATGCACCGTACCGCCCCGGTGTGAAAGGACCCTCGGAAATTACTTATAGGCTGGGCAATGAAGGTTGATGAATCAATGACTTCACCACTGATTGGAGACTTTAAAGCAGACCTAAACTCTAGCACTGCAGTCAATGAAAACAAATCTAGTTGCTGAGAACTTCAGTGTGTATGCCTTTAGAGGGATTATCCTATCTAACTAGGCCTTACTACAAAGTCAGCTTCAAGTGGAAATTAGGCCTGTCCAGTGTGCTGTGCTATGCCCTTGTTTTGGCTAATTTCTAAACACAGGAGGTTAACCTGTTTCCAGGATACCAGGAAGTAAACACTGCAGGGTTTTTGTAATATTTCTGTAAGCTTAATGAATAACTGCTTTTCTTTAAAGGACCACTATCTCAAAAAACTGTAAAATATAAAATCAATGTGAATTCACACATATAAAATGGTCTCTTACTGACAAGTTGTACTTATCTTAATTGTGGATTATCAAATTTTATCTTATTCATTTTCAAAAGCATTTCCTTGCAAGAAATACAAAGATGCCTGCCTACTTGCGAGTTGCTATTCTGGCAGTTGGACTGTGCCACTGCTATGCTGTCAATGATTTAAAAAATAAAAAGCTCATGGTGACCTAGAACCACTAGGAAAGCATATGGAGCTAAAAGAGACCAAAAAGCCCTCCTACTAAAATAAGTTATGCTAAAGATGAAACAGAAGCTATTTGCAATAATTCAGCTTTCAGTGAACAATTGTGGTTTCCCATAATACATTACTCCTGAATATGCCAATCATCTCTTTATGCCCCTGAAAGCAAGGCACACATCCAGAACCACTGGTGTATAGTTTCTGGTCCTCATCAGTGCATGGAATGGATTGAGATGGCTCCATGGGATAGAGCTTGAATCAATACTACAGAGTACCAGAAGAGCTTATGGTGACCCAGAAATACTAGCAAAACTATGAAAAAGGGGAAAGTTGCGCATCCCTAAAAACATGCTGCAATTGACTGGTTAATCGCTCAGGCATGCACTACCTTTATTAGGCTGAAAATGCATGCCCTGTGTCCAAAACAAATGCTACATTTATTATACTATGGAGGAACTTTGGCTTCCACTATAGTTTGCATGCAAAGTATAATATACTGGACACTTGCGCCACGGTTAGGCAAACCTCCAGGCAAGTGGCCTAACCCGAATTAAAAACAACATATGACGAGAACAAAGGTGCCAAAAGAATAAAATCAGTAATTAAAAGGTTTAAAAAATGCTTAGGAGGCAGTGGTGGACTTACCTCCTGCAAGCAGACACAACAAGCTGTGTATTTGCAACAAAATAAATTTATTGGTACACTCCGGGGGGTAGTCGCTAGTGTTGGGCGAACATCTAGATGTTCGGGTTCGGGCCGAACAGGCCGAACATGGCCGCGATGTTCGGGTGTTCGAGCCGAACTCCGAACATAATGGAAGTCAATGGGGACCCGAACTTTTGTGCTTTGTAAAGCCTCCTTACATGCTACATACCCCAAATTTACAGGGTATGTGCACCTTGGGAGTGGGTACAAGAGGAAAAAAAATTAGCAAAAAGAGCTTATAGTTTTTGAGAAAATCGATTTTAAAGTTTCAAAGGGAAAACTGTCTTTTAAATGCGGGAAATGTCTGTTTTCTTTGCACAGGTAACATGCTTTTTGTCGGCATCCAGTCATAAAAGTAATACATATAAGAGGTTCCAGGAAAAGGGACCGGTAACGCTTACCCAGCCGCAGCACACGTGATGGAACAGGAGGAGGGTGGCGCAGGAGGAGAAGGCCACGCTTTGAGACACAACAACCCAGGCCTTGCATGAGGACAAGAAGCGTGCGGATAGCAATTTGCATTTTGTCGCCATGCAGTCATAAATGTAATACAGATGAGAGGTTCAATAAACAGGGACCGGAAACGCTAACCCATCACAGATGTTCATTGTTCATGTTACTTGGTTGGGGTCCGGGAGTGTTGCGTAGTCGTTTCCAATCCAGGATTGATTCATTTTAATTTGAGTCAGACGGTCTGTATTTTCTGTGGAGAGGCGGATACGCCGCCGATCTGTGACGATGCCTCCGGCAGCACTGAAACAGCGTTCCGACATAACGCTGGCTGCCGGGCAAGCCAGCACCTCTATTGCGTACATTGTCAGTTCGTGCCAGGTGTCTAGCTTCGATACCCAATAGTTGAAGGGTGCAGATGGTTTGTTTAACACAGCTACGCCATCTGACATGTAGTCCTTGACCATCTTCTCCAGGCGATCGGTGTTGGAGGTGGATCTGCACGCTTGCTGTTCTGTGTGCTGCTGCATGGGTGTCAGAAAATTTTCCCACTCCAAGGACACTGCCGATACCATTCCCTTTTGGGCACTAGCTGCGGCTTGTGTTGTTTGCTGCCCTCCTGGTCGTCCTGGGTTTGCGGAAGTCAGTCTGTCGGCGTACAACTGGCTAGAGGAGGGGGAGGATGTCAATCTCCTCTCTAAAGTCTCCACAAGGGCCTGCTGGTATTCTTCCATTTTGACCTGTCTGGCTCTTTCTTCAAGCAGTTTTGGAACATTGTGTTTGTACCGTGGATCCAGAAGGGTATAAACCCAGTAATTGGTGTTGTCCAGAATGCGCACAATGCGTGGGTCGCGTTCAATGCAGTCCTAGGCCGAAGAGGTCATAGCCTAGGGTCACAAAACCTGTTTATTTGGGCAATTTCAATGGTGGCGAGTCTGACGTACATAAATTGCTGAGCCATTGCCCTTTGAAATGGTGTGAGATTTTGGAACGGTAAATAGGAGGCCCAATGAAAGCCTATGGGGGATTTTACCAATTTTGGAGCCCTGTAACTTTGGTTTGCAGAGATGTAGGGACCCCATCTTTGGAATCCAAGTCTAACAATATGTCTTCTACCTGCATGAGACATTTCGTGAGATTCAGACGTTGCTAACGGCCATGGCTGAGATTTATGTACGTCACCATCACTACCATTGAAATAGCCCAAATAAACAGGTTTTTGTGACCCTAGGCTATGACCTCTTCGGCCTAGGGGCCTGAAACTCACCAGTCATGTTTCCCCTAAGGGTCCCTACAATGCTAGAAAATTTGGTACTGCTGAGCAATTGCCCTTTGAAAAGATGTGAGATTTTGGAAAGTGAAATAGGGAGGCAATGAAATCCTATGGGGGATTTTACCAATTTTGGACCCCTGTAACTCTGGTTTGCAGAGATGTAGGGACCCCATCTTTGGAATCCAAGTCTAACAATATGTCTTCTACCTGCATGAGACATTTCGTGAGATTCAGACGTTGCTAACGGCCATGGCTGAGATTTATGTACGTCACCATCACTACCATTGAAATAGCCCAAATAAACAGGTTTTTGTGACCCTAGGCTATGACCTCCTCGGCCTAGGGGCCCGAAACTCACCAGTCATGTTCCCCCTAAGGGTCCCTACAATGCTAGAAAATTTGCCACTGCTGAGCAATTGCCCTTTGAAAAGATGTGAGATTTTGGAACTGTAAATAGGAGGCCCAATGAAAGCCTATAGGGGATTTTACCAATTTTGGACCCCTGTAACTCTGGTTTGCAGAGATGTAGGGACCCCATCTTTGGAATCCAAGTCTAACAATATGTCTTCTACCTGCATAAGACATTTTGTGAAATTCAGACGTTGCTAACGGCCATGGCTGAGATTTATGTACGTCACCATCACTACCATTGAAATAGCCCAAATAAACAGGTTTTTGTGACCCTAGGCTATGACCTCTTCGGCCTAGGGGCCTGAAACTCACCAGTCATGTTCCCCCTAAGGGTCCCTACAATGCTAGAAAATTTGCCACTGCTGAGCAATTGCCCTTTGAAAAGATGTGAGATTTTGGAAAGTGAAATAGGGAGGCAATGAAAGCCTATGGGGGATTTTACCAACTTTGGACCCCTGTAACTCTGGTTTGCAGAGATGTAGGGACCCCATCTTTGGAATCCAAGTCTAACAATATGTCTTCTATCTGCATGAGACATTTCGTGAGATTCAGACGTTGCTAACGGCCATGGTTGAGATTTATGTACGTCACCATCACTACCATTGAAATAGCCCAAATAAACAGGTTTTTGTGACCCTAGGCTATGACCTCTTCGGCCTAGGGGCCCGAAACTTACCAGTCATGTTCCCCCTAAGGGTCCCTACAATGCTAGAAAATTTGCCACTGCTGAGCAATTGCCCTTTGAAAAGATGTGAGATTTTGGAACTGTAAATAGGAGGCCCAATGAAAGCCTATGGGGGATTTTACCAAATTTGGAGCCCTGTAACTCTGGTTTGCAGAGATGTAGGGAACCCATCTTTGGAGCCCAAGTCTAACAATATTTCTTCTACCTGCATGAGACATTTCGTGAGATTCAGACGTTGCTAACGGCCATTGCTGCGATTTATGTACGTCAGACTCGCCACCATTGAAATTGCCCAAATAAACAGGTTTTGTGACCCTAGGCTATGACCTCTTCGGCCTAGGACTGCATTGAACGCGACCCACGCATTGTGCGCATTCTGGACAACACCAATTACTGGGTTTATACCCTTCTGGATCCACGGTACAAACACAATGTTCCAAAACTGCTTGAAGAAAGAGCCAGACAGGTCAAAATGGAAGAATACCAGCAGGCCCTTGTGGAGACTTTAGAGAGGAGATTGACATCCTCCCCCTCCTCTAGCCAGTTGTACGCCGACAGACTGACTTCCGCAAACCCAGGATGACCAGGAGGGCAGCAAACAACACAAGCCGCAGCTAGTGCCCAAAAGGGAATGGTATCGGCAGTGTCCTTGGAGTGGGAAAATTTTCTGACACCCATGCAGCAGCACACAGAACAGCAAGCGTGCAGATCCACCTCCAACACCGATCGCCTGGAGAAGATGGTCAAGGACTACATGTCAGATGGCATAGCTGTGTTGAACAATCCATCTGCACCCTTCAACTATTGGGTATCGAAGCTAGACACCTGGCACAAACTGGCAATGTACGCAATAGAGGTGCTGGCTTGCCCGGCAGCCAGCGTTATGTCGGAACGCTGTTTCAGTGCTGTCGGAGGCATCATCACAGATCGGCGGCGTATCCGCCTCTCCACAGAAAATACAGACCGTCTGACTCAAATTAAAATGAATCAATCCTGGATTGGAAACGACTACGCAACACTCCCGGACCCCAACCAAGTAACATGAACAATGAACATCTGTGATGGGTTAGCGTTTCCGGTCCCTGTTTATTGAACCTCTCATCTGTATTACATTTATGACTGCATGGCGACAAAATGCAAATTGCTATCCGCACGCTTCTTGTCCTCATGCAAGGCCTGGGATGTTGTGTCTCAAAGCGTGGCCTTCTCCTCCTGCGCCACCCTCCTTCTGTTCCATCACGTGTGCTGCTGCTGGGTTAGCGTTACCGGTCCCTTTTCCTGGAACCTCTTATATGTATTACATTTATGACTGCATGCCGACAAAAAGCATGTTACCTGTGCAAAGAAAACAGACATTTCCCGCATTTAAAAGACAGTTTTCCCTTTGAAACTTTAAAATCGATTTTCTCAAAAACTATAAGCTCTTTTTGCTAAAAAAAATGTTCCTCTTGTACCCACTCCCAAGGTGCACATACCCTGTAAATGTGGGGTATGTAGCATATAAGTAGGCTTTACAAAGCACGAAAGTTCGGGTCCCGATTGACTTCCATTATGTTCGGAGTTCGGCTCGAACACCCGAACATCGCGGCCATGTTCGGCCCGAACCCGAACATCTAGATGTTCGCTCAACACTACAGGTGTTCGGCCGAACTCGAACATCACCCGAACAGGGTGATGTTCTGCAGAACCCGAACAGTGGCGAACACTGTTCGCCCAACACTAGTAGTCGCCAATAAATAATGTACCAATAAATTTATTTTGTTCCAAATACACAGCTTGTTGTGTCTGCTTGCAGGAGGTAAGTCCACCACTGCCTCCTAAGCATTTTTTAAACCTTTTAATTACTGATTTTATTCTTTTGGCGCCTCTGTTCTCGTCATATTTAATATCCACCCTTGGTGGAGGGGGATACCCCATCTTTTTCCTATCTACAGAGAGCGACTTCTTATTCCTGAGTGAGGACAGGCTAATCTCCTCACCTGCTTATATAGTGGTTACCTGGAGGTAACCCGTGTTTGTGAGTATATCGTTGTACTCTTCTTTAATTTTTCCCATTACCATAACCTACTACACTATATTTTGGCTCTCGGTTCTTCTCTTTACATAAAAACAACATATGTATAACCTTGGGAGCTACTAAGCAAAAATGTGTAACTTACATTTTAATGGACAGCGAGGAGAGGGCCAGCGCATACCACAAAGGCTGCATCTGAAATGACCAACAGCTAAGATGTGCAGCACCTCTAATAAGCTATCTGCACACTTCACATTCAATTCAGATGCAAATCATATGCATAACTACTATTACTTACTATGCAAAATGGGAAACTCTGGAATACGGGCTGGGAGCAGCTAACCTGGTAGTTACATACTAGCAAAATTATGAAAAAGGGGGGAGGTTGTGCATACCTAAAAACATGCTGCAATTGACTGGTTAATCGCTCAGGCATGCACCACCTCTATTAGGCTGAAAATGCATGCACTGCGTCCAAAACAAATGTTACATTTAATATACTATGGAGGAACTTTGGCTCATGCCTGGGCGATTAACCAGTCAATTGCAGCATGTTTTTACTGGGGAATACTGGGAGAGTAAAAGGAGCTGGAAGAGGCCAAAAAGCCCTCTTACTAACAAAAAGCAATGCTAAATATAGTTTTTTATAACTAAAGTAATTTCACACAAAGCGTACTCATCACCATTAGTACTGATCATGTTTAACAGTTTTAAAGAGTCTGATGATTAGAAAATAGGAGGATTTGAGTAAGGAAATATGCAGCCTGAAGTTCTGTGCCATATACTAGCATAATGCCCAGGGAAAAATAAATGCATTTATTTATTTACACTGGTTGATATCTATGTGAAGTTTTTAAGCACTGTTTGAGCCACTCAACTCAGGGTATTACACTCTAAGGGCTGGAACCCACAGGAGCGCTTTTGGCAGCGTTTTGGCAGCACTTTGCGATACGCTAGCAGTTTGCCAAAACACTGGGCTAATGTTAATAGATGGGGCAACTTCCACAGGAGCATTTGCGTTTCCCAGAAACGCAAACGCAGGACCTGCAGCATTTTGGGAGCGTTAGCGCTTCAATGTAAAGTATTGAAACGCTAGCAGAAACGCTCAGCAAAACCTAAACTGAGCGGTTTTGCTAGCGTTTTGCGGTTCAGCACACTGTAACAAAATTAAAAATAATTCACAGGACCAATCAGGATAAAAACGCAAAACGCAAAACGCTACGCACCCGCTGGGCAAAAAAATACAATGTTGCAAAACACGACCAAAAACGCGCATGAATCCGCTTGCAAACCTCTCAGACAAAACGCTAGCGGTTGCGTTTTGCGTTTGCTGATTTCAGTGGGTTCCAGGCCTAAGGCAATTATTAGTAAAGAGCAAATGCAAACATTTTTGCTTTCCTGAAAAAAATTTAGAAGAAGATATTTTGAGTGAAAATATATCATGCTTTTTCAAAAAGAATAATGTTGTATTTGATTTTAACAACAGCAAAAGGGTTCAATGGGGCAAAAAGAAATTGCTGTTTTATGGAGCTGAATGTTGTTTTTTTGTGACATTTCCACTTTCATCCCTCTCCCACCAATCCGTCTTACAAGTTTTTAAGGTCTAAGAACTAAAATGTCACTGTCAGATTATCTTAAAACTGGAAACTCACTTTAGTAAAAGTGTCTAATCTGTGCCCATTCTTGAAAGGATAGAGCTATTTGGCTACACTGTTTGAAGGCAGCATTTTAGCAGCAGAACTTGGAACCAACTATAAAAAGAAGTTGTTGAAATTATTTGGTCTGCGTCTGTTTTTCTGTATTAGGGTCTACAAAACTCACACTCAAAGACTTTTACTCAATTTACAGTTTCTCCTAAGTTTTCTCCTAGGAGATAATTTTTCATCTTCTGTTTGAAATAACTTCAGCATTCTGCAATTGAAAATGTACCAAAAAGTAGGTGAAAATTACTGTCCAAATTATTGTATCTTCTTGATTGCTGTTGGATTAAAAGGAATGAGTTTTCTCCTACATTTTTGCACCTTGTCCTAAAACACTTGAACCAACAGCAAGCAAGAAAACACTCAAAACAATTTTGATCGTATTTTTTCACCAAACTTTTGGTACTTTTTCAATTGTAAAATGCTGATTTTTTTTTTAAGCGAAGATGAATATTATCTCCTAGGAAATAACTCAGGAGAAACGCCTGGCAAACCGCTCTGAAGTGCCGTTTTTCAGAGCGGTTTGCGTTTTTCCTATACTTAATATTGAGGCAGAAACGTATCCGCAATCCAAAATCTGCAGCAGCCCAGGAGTATGCGTTTCTGCAAAACGCCTCCCGCTCTGGTGTGCACCAGCCCATTGAAATACATTACCCAAGCGGATCCGCACCCGCAAGCGGATTGCAAACCGCAGCCGAACCACTCTGGTGTGCACTCGGCCTTTGTCTAGACTGAAGAATCTCCATCCAACCATCCCTACTTGTTGCACAGAAGAAATTGTATTATTTGTTCTGTTGACAAAATTAAATGTAAAATTAATTTTTCATATATTTTTTTTTAAATACACCAAAATAATTTCACTTGGGTTGTACTTACTTTTTCAAGTGACCGTACATTTTATTTTATAATGCACATCTTATTTTACATAAACATCTGATACAAATCTTTATTTTAATGCTGCTGCATTTCATCTGTATAAACATTTTAAAACGCATTCAGTTTAACTACACCTAATCATCATAATTAGGATTTGGAAAGGAAATGCTCCATTCTTAAATGAACACTCGGCCTGCATTTATGCCCTGTCCTGCAAATCATCAGAGATTTGGTATGGTAACAGTTTCTTACTCAGCGCTGTCTGATAGCACACTCTATATTCAGTCTATTCGTACAGCAATCATATAGATACATTTTCTCATACTTCAGTTTTCAGTCTAAGGCATTTTAACATTCAAAGAAGGCTCTTAAATGGAAATGTTTCATTACCTCAGCAAATTACTTCTTGATTTCTGCATTCTAATGGGGTATGGTGCTATGAGCAGTATGGAGTATGCTAATGGTGCATTTTGCTAGACTCTTACTGTCAAACGACATTTTCCTTCTTGGATTACGTTGCTAGACTGGAACCTTAAGATCTTGTGACAGCCAAGGTGTGTTCAGTGAGAATGGGGCTGGAAACATTGGCATTGAGGGCATGTATGAAGGAGAAATGGAAGCTAAGTGGTTGCCTCATTCTTAGCAACCGATATGGGCTCAATGACATGAAACCATTTATTGTGGCATCTAAAAACTGGGTGACTGAGATTAGGGATATCACACTTGCTGATGTCAATAAGTTACATTTAAAAAAAAATCTGAGAGGGTGGCAATGTCTAGGATGGAACTGTAGGCTGAAGTTAATGTGCACCTGAGACGAAAGAAGGCTCATGTGTTTTACTCACCTGGGGCTTCCTTCAGTCCTCTTCCTCCAGCTCGGTTCCTCGCCATCTCCCTGGCTCCTTCTGCCCCCCACTGGATGTCGCGGTACTCTGGCTGAGTTGTGCTTCATTGCAACAAAGGATGACTCGGCCAGAGTACTGAGCTGCCCAGCGTGGGACAGGAGCAGCCTGGGAAGACGGTAAGGGACCAAGCGGCCTCAAGGTCCCTGGAGGAAGACCCCGGTGAGTATAAAACCTGAGACTTTTTTCATCTCTGGTTAGTATGTTAGCAATGTTTATTGCCTGGAATTAGGGGAAACTGTCAGGTCAGAATAAAGTTAAAGGTCAAGTAGGGTATTATTGACCTATTTCCCCAACCCCACCCTCTAACATTAAAGAGGACCTCCACCTTTTAAAACCTTCCCTCATATTTATCTTGGCTATCCTCAACTTTGAAGGTTAAGTAATCCTTCTGCGTGAACCCCATTGTTCCTTCCCACTTTAGCAAGGTTTCTATCTGTTTGTATGCTATCCTACATCCTCTAGGCCACACCTCTCCTATAGTTCAGCACTGAAGTGAGGTTGATTGGCAAGAAAGCATGGATCCCCCCCTCAACCACTAAAGCCACCAACACAGCATTGTGCATTGCCATGTTTCAGAACATCCACATTACATATTAGCGAAGCCCTACTTTCAACAGAGTAGCGGGATCATGACCTTAACTGTTACTCACACTCCAATAAAGCAAGTGGAAGCAGGTTAGTGGTGCATTTGCCATGTCCTCTTTACAGAATGTTTTGCAGGAAGTTTGACCACTGGAAAGAAGTGATAGTCACTCTCTCTCTCTCTGATATTCTTTCCTCTGTTACTAAACTAGTTTCTTGCGAGGCAAGGAATATCAAGTTGCAGTAGAAGGAAAGTCAGAGCAGAATAGGAAATGGAAGGAAGATGTCGAGATGATCAATTTATTTTGCACACAGCTGCCCTGTTGTGCACATGAAACAGCTAAGCTCAAGCATAAAGTTGCAAGTTTGACTGTATGTGTACTTATACTATTATTGTTCCTGTCTGTGCTGTGACTAGGATTGCTCTTACCGAGTAGCTACGAGTAGGCAACAAGTTGGAATTGGGTACCCTCCCTCTCCCCTGATGTGCTCCATTCATGTCCCACATTGCGATCCATGTCACTCCCATGCTTAATTCTTCAACCCGGAAGGAGGGAACATGGGAGTAACGTGCAATGGGACACAGATCACATCATCTAACAGCGGCAGCATGGGAAAGTTAACCCCACCTCTCCCAATGGCAGTGCTGGCAAATTTGAATTTTGATTCTGAGTAGCCACGTACTCAGTAAGAGAAACCCTATCTGTGACACTGCTGCCCCAGACAAAAAAATCAACCAAAAACAGTCCGATATACTGTAGTTGACTAAGATGCAGCTCCAATTATAACATATTTGAAATGAAAGTCTTTTTCATTGTAAACATTCCATTTCATTCTATGTAAACTTTTGATGGTCAAAGTGAACCAAATGCAGAACTGATAAGCAAATAAATATCCATCTGTTAGTGTTCCTGCAACTCAATATGCCTGTTTATGCTCAGAACATATTTTGTTACAGCAAGGACCTAGTGAACTAAATTGTCTCCATATATAATTCATCCAGCGGATTGACACTGCACAGGTAGATAGCATGAAATAATCTGAGAGATCTCACCCAATTCAAAGATGTTAGTAGTATCCCCAACCAAAGGACTGGACTCCAGCTATGTGTACAATCATCACCAATCTAGTAATGTACCTATCAAAGAGATTAGCATGAACACACAAGTCAACAAGAGCATTTATAAGTTGAAAGATCTGGTAACTAATACGTCTAAATTGAGGTGGCATATTAATGCCTTTCACCTCTACCTGGGGGAGGGAATTTGTCCTTTTGGCATGAGGGTACACATTTTCCCTACAGAGCCAGATATTACACAACTAACGTTTTTTGAATTTTGCATAATTTCATGCTTCCATCACTTAATTATGTATTTCGATGCAAATTCGTGTTTAACACAAAAATTTCATAATTTTGTGTCTTTTTAATTACGAAAATTGACATAATGTTGTTTTCAGTAGTAATTATGCAAATGTAAGTAATTACTAAACTCAGGAAAGTCACTCATTGATTGCAACTTCTGATTGCAATTACTGATAATGCAATAGTATCAGGACACTCTACCTGTAGCCACTTCTAAGACAGGTGCTCTTTGTCAAGGTGCCCTTAACGGTCATGATTGCTGACACACTTGGTTT
This sequence comes from Hyperolius riggenbachi, assembly GCF_040937935.1. Taxonomy (NCBI): domain Eukaryota; kingdom Metazoa; phylum Chordata; class Amphibia; order Anura; family Hyperoliidae; genus Hyperolius; species Hyperolius riggenbachi. The sequence continues at coordinate 65,103,705 of NC_090650.1, read as the reverse complement.
TGGGCTTTGCAATATCTGATAATGCAAAGGTCCCTGCATTTGCTGTCGCTTTAAATGTATCAGGAGGCTCTGGACTGGAACACGATTTCAAGAACAGACGAATTTGTGCGTTAAACACAAAATTCCAATTCATTTCCATTACAAAAACCATCATAATTACGAAAAATGATCCTAATGATAAAATGCTACATAAACAAGAAAGTTTGCGTAATTTCGCTAAATTATGAATTTTCGATTACGTCCATAATCGTAATTAGGTCATTACGCTCATCCATAACAGAAAAACTTAGGGAGTTGAACTTTAAAGAGGAACTTCAGCCTAAACAAACATACTGTCATTAAGCTACATTAGTTATGTTAATTAAATATAATCTCTTACCCACCCTGTTTTAAAAGAACAGCCAAAGGTTTGTGATTTCATGAGGGCAGCCATCTTTTTGGTTGAAAGGAGGTGACAGGGAGCATGAGACACCGTTCCAACTGTCTTGTGTTCTGATCACCCCTCCCAGCTGCTAGGCAACAAGAATAACAATATCACAAATCCCATCATGCTTTTCACGACATCAGGGGAAAAAAGCCCGGGCAGTTTTCTTTGATGGGGCGGAGCTTAGCTTCTAAGCAACTAAAAATTAGGCTTGGGTATGAAAAACAAAGTTCTGATGCTGTGAACCTGTTAAAGAAACACCAACTCTTTTCCGTACTGCTGAGTAGATTTTTAGTCTGGAGGTTCACTTCAATAATTTGCAAAAACGTGATGATAAAGATTAAACGTTATACACCTACAGGCTGAATGGTGTTAGCGAGCAGATTGAAAGCCTTTCTAAGGAAATTGAGAGACTCAGAAACAATCCTCTTTTTATTCAGAAAGAAAAGGAAATGAAAATATATTTAGAGAAACTTAACAGAGAATTCAAATAAACCTAATTAGAGAAATTGAAAAGAACAAGGCAACCTATAAAAATGGTTTTGTCCACAAATGGACAGGGAAGAGAAATATTCCCAGACCAAAATCTTGGAAAAATGAACCTAGACCAAGCCCTACACCTACACATCCGAATAGTGTTCCACCAACTGATGAGAGTGGCACTTCTGATGCCTTTTCACAGCAATTGTCACTTAAATGTTCATGTTTTAATAATCTATGGGCACCCAAACACAAAAGGAAGCAGGATTCACCTAATAATGGTGGTGCACAGGGACAGGGTCCTAGAGTTCTCTCTGCACCTTTTTTTCAGCTTAACTATGATTCTGTTCTTTATTCCCCTGTTCAGTCACTGCCCACTCCCACTAATGACACACTAGTAATCATGAACCAAATCCCTCTAGGGGCAAGACCCAAGGAAAAGGAAAAAAAAGGGCAAGGAAAAGGCCACAGGGAATGAAACCTCAGTGCCATTACTTCACCTATCTACCAACCAGGTAGTTCTGGACCAATCTGGAGGAAACTAGAGCGCTCTCTGGTGCATTAACTTTTATTATTTATTTTATGTTCTGGACCAATACGTGACAAAAAATGTATAAGAAACAATGTACAAATTATCAACTTATCTTCAAGAAAACTGAGCAAAAATGAGGTTAGATTATTGCATATAGGTCTCAATTTCTGTCCATCCAATAATTCAGAAATTCTTTAAATTAAAAAGGAGTAATGATGTTCGCCAGAAATGTCAATTTGGATGCCAATGTTGCATGCCAAAAAGAGTTCCTGTCTGTGATCTCTGTGTGGACTGGAACATGTTTTTGAGTAAAGATTACTATTGCCTTAAGGTGCTTATGGACCTGATTGAGGAGTGTTCAGTAGAGGAGAATAACGATAATGCAACTGATCTGGGCACTATCTGTGACCCTACTGAGTAAGAACAGAGGAGTGTCATAGTGGGACCATTCAAAAACAAGTCCGAAACTTTCCCTGCATTGATGTTGAATGCAAATCTTGCCACTTTTGTAAATATGGTTTCTACTGAAGTTGATGCTCTACACAAGAGTAACCATAGTAATTTAACAAAGAATTAACAAGCAGCATTACAAACATTACAAGAGGACAAGAGTTTATAAAACAATCAGATAAGAGGGGCAGCATAGTAATAATGGATACACTAAAATTACAAAGAAATGTGTTTTATAATCTTAAGAAACTGATTTTAATATGATGGTTTCCCCTACTTTTCATATTCGTGATCAAACTATTTTACTAGTGGCTGGAATGTGTAATGGTTAAGGGCTCTGCCTCTGACACAGGAGACCTGGGTTCAAATATCAGCTCTGCCTGTTCAGTAAGCCAGCACCTATTCAGTAGGAGATCTTGGGCAAGTCTCCTCAACACTGCTACTGCCTATAGAGCGTGTTTTAGTGGCTGCAGCTCCGCCAGGAGAAAAGCGCAATATAAATGTTCCGTGTTTGTTTGTGGGTGAGGCCTATGTTTCTGGTGTCATCAATGTTAATACTGCTGACTTTTTGAAAGTGGAGTTTCCAATCATTTACACATTCTATGTGCTTTCAAAAGTGCACAAAAATGTTCAGAAACCATTTAGACATCCAGTTAATGATGCCTTATAGATAGCAGAAACAGTTAGCAGGTAGCAGATACTTGCAACAGTATGTTAAGGATACAATGCATTTGCTAAGAATTAGCAAATTAGTTCCCAAAGCTATTAAAACATTTTTGGATGAAAAACACAGCGACAGTGGACCTCACAATACGTTTTTGTTGACGTGTCTGGAATTTATCCTGACCCACAACACATGAATTTTTGCTGGTTCCCACTACCTCCAGATACAGGGCTTGGCTATGGGGACCTTGTGCTCCCTGACATATGCTAACCTGCACCTGGGGTGGTGGGAATGAATTATCTTTTTTCAGTGGTACTTACCTCAGGAGGGGAAAGCCTCTGGATCCTAATGAGTTTTCCCCAATCCTCCTAAGCCTCAGGGATCCAGCGCTGGCTCCCCCGAAACCACAACCAACAAGGATGTCGAGCACAACAAGGATGCAGACACTAATGTGCCTTTGCCTGCAATATTTACCTACCATGATCCAGCACAGGCGCAGTAGCGGCTTGCCAAATGGGATCTGGTGGAAATAGCTGAGCCCGATCGGGTATGCTCTACTGTGCAAGTGCATGTCGCAGTAGCTAAATATTTACATTGCTGGTGTTCGGGGGATTCCAGCGCTGGATCCCGGATGGTGAGGACTGTGGGGGAGCCTCATTAGGATCCAGAGGCTTCCCCTTCCTGAGGTAAGTACCCCCTAGGGTGTTTTTTATGTTACAGATCCTCTTTAATGATGAATTTCCAGTTAGGTTATGTACTGTTTTTCCTCGAGGCCTTGTAATTTTGTATTTTTCTTACTTTTTCTCATTTTATGTTAAACAATTTTTTGTTCTTGATTGTCTATGTCTAGTTGTAGAGTGTGCTTTGGTTTATAATTTTGCAATTTTTGAATTATTTAACTATGGTTCAGTGTTCATAAGTCTGTTCATAAGTCTATGTTTGAAATGACTGTCAGTCAGGAAGTTTGATTTTCAAAATCTTTAAAACCGCTGTCAAGCTAGTTATGTATCTACTTGAATAGCTTACCAGTTAAACCAGCGAGTGCAGATTAACATTAATCTTATTTGTTATGTTTGATATGTTTTCTAATTTGAAAAAAACTTGCAAAAAACAAACGGTTATGAATTATTATAATGCTAATCGTTAAAAATATATATTTTTTTAATTACCGTATATACTCGGATATAAGTCGACCCCGTGTATAAGTCGACCCCAATATTTGACCCTCAAAAGCTGGAATTTTCCAATTATTCATGTACAAGTCTACCCAGCAAAGTTAATGGCTGTACTTGGGGATCAGGATGGGTTAATGGCTGCACTGCATAAAGTATTGTAGTCAATAACCCCTCCTGGCTCACACGTGCACCCATAAACTCCTCCAGGCCCCTGCAACCTCCTATCATTGTGCCCATACCATGTCCCCAAGTATCTATTTCCCCTTTTTATAAACAGACCTGAACTCAGAAGGTCCTCTCTGCTCTAAAAGATATGCAACAGCATAATAACCTTTAAACAAAAAAAAAACATTTTTGTTACAGCAGATACTAATCCTACAGTAAATCTGCAATGTTTCTACTTCCTGATTCATGGAAGCAGACATATTGTTAACCTCCTGTGGTTTCAAATGTGTTTATCTGCCATGGCAGTCAGGTGACACAGGGGAAAGAAAGTACAACTTGTGAATAGACACAAATGAGGTGTAAATAAACAGGCTAAACTCTCTAAATACATACAGGGTGCATTTCTCTGTTTTCTTCTGTCCTGTGCAAGAGTTCAGGTCCACTTTTAGTACGACCAGTATTGTAAATTAAACATCCCCCTCCATGGTGGCCAGGTCTTATGTAAATATCCCACCCCCATTGTGGCAAGTGTTGTTTGATTACTCCCCTCCTTCCTCCATTGTGGCCATCGTTGTGATAACATAACACTGCCCATTGTGGGCAGTGTTCTGTTAAGTTCCTAAACTATCCCCCTCCATTGTGGGCATTATAGTAAGTACACCCCGCAGCACCGCCGCCCCCCTCCCCCTGCGAGCCGCAGCGGTCAGCGTACCTTCCCTTGTTTAATTGTATGCACAATGAGCCGGCAGCCTCCATTCATAAATGTAGCGCCAGGCACAGCGTTCTGCCACTCGCTCTCTCACTCACGCTGTTCTGCCTGTGTTAGCTTAGCTCCGGCTACCGAAGTCACGTGACTTCGGTAGCCGGAGCTAAGCTAACACAGGCAGAACAGCGTGAGTGAGAGAGCGAGTGGCAGAACGCTGTGCCTGGCGCTACATTTATGAATGGAGGCTGCCGGCTCATTGTGCATACAATTAAACAAGGGAAGGTACGCTGACCGCTGCGGCTCGCAGGGGGAGAGGGGCGGCGGTGCTGCGGGGGATATACTATAATGCTCCCAATGGAGGGGAGATGGTTGATATTTTTAACACAACACTGCCAACAATGGAGGGGGAGGGGAGGATCATTACACAACACTGCACTGCGGTAAGGGGGAGAGAGAGTGGTGGCTCCCCTTCCCCCAATCTCGGCTTTAGGGTAAGAAATTTAAGACTACTCGTGTATAAGTCCACCCCCCCACTTTTATACAGTGAGTTAGTCCTAAATTTCTCGACTTATAGCCGAGTATATACGGTATCAACTGATCTAAATTAATATATCAAGCAAAACACTAGAAACGTAAACTTTAAGACTGGGTGTCGCCAATATGTTTAAGTCATAAAGCATGCTGGGTTTCGTTACAGGAAAACCCAGCACTCCCTGCATTTCTGGTGGCGTTGTATAGAACACAAAAGAGATATGTCTATGGAAAGCATAGAATAAAGATTACGAAAAGAAACGTTGAATGGGAAGTAGTCCTATAAAACAGTTGTTTAACATTCACCTTGCATTTCTCACTATGATTCATGCATACGATTGCTGCTTTTAGCAGAATTTTCTTTCTATAAATACTCTTTCTTGTTTGTAGACCTAAATATCAAATGATCTCCAGGCAAGCATCTCTCAGAAACATTTCATTCCTCACACATTATGGAATCTTTTAAACGCCAGCTACAAACCGAATAAGCAGGTTTTCCATTCAACAAGCTGCTACTTTGAAAATTCAAGGTGTAGTTTCAGATAAGGATTCTAAATGGGAAAAGAGAGGACGATGTGACTTCCAGATCAGACTATTTCACTTTTTGAAAACTGACTTATCAGAAATATTTTTCCCTCGTAATTGGAGTGACAGTTGAGTAGCTTGCACACCCTGTAGAATGAAATCAAACACACACAACAATTCTCATTACATTATAAATTGAAATCTCATCTTCTTTTGTTATGCTAAAACAGGCACCTTTTATTTTACGAGCAATGTAAAATATTTTGAATACAACTAAAACTGAATGGATAGAATACCAATTGTATACGTCTTACTTAGTTAAGTTAACTCACCTTATGACTCCACCTCTCACAGCTGCTCTCCATCTTACCAACTCCCTGCTGTAAAGGTGAAAGTATCGAGAAGATGGAAAGCAGCATGCAGCTGAGTAGCGAGAGGTAGCAAAATAGGTGAATTAACCCTCTCTTCCGGGGCTCATGGCCTCTAACAGTTCAGTTCCATTTCCTAGAAGGCAAAACTCTGTTTTGCTTATCCCTAACATTATGCCATATATAGCATAATGTGGAGGCTGTCATATTTATGTCCTTTTAAACAATACCAGTTGCTGATCTATTTGGCTGCAGTAGTGTCTGAATAACACCAGAAACAAGCATGCAGCTAATCTTGCCAGATCAGACAATAATGTCAGATTCACCTGATCTGCTGCATGCTTGTTCAGGGTCTATGGCTAAAAGGATTAGAGGCAGAGGATCAGCAGGTTAGCCAAGCAACTGGTATTGCTTAAGTTAAAAGGCAATAAATATGGCAGCCTCCATATCCCTCTCGCTTCAGGTTTCCTTTAGGTCTTCGTTTGCAGTAGTCTTTATGCTTCCAAAATATGAGAGAATACATTTTTACACATAATTTTGAATTTTTTTTCTAGATATCGAGTTAAATATTGGATACCACATGAAAGCTATAAAATATATATCTGTAAAACTAAAGATGTCAAGATCAGGAAAGCTGTATAACAGCCCTTACTGGAGAAAGTACAACACTTCTGACTTATTATTGTTTTTTTTTTGTTTTGTTTTGTTTTGCTCTATACGCCTAGTTGAGTTTCACTCTACTATATTTGATCTGGCTTAATGTAATACAGACCGGAAAACAATGTAAGAGATAATTAATTATATGTAGCAACCATGGTTTGTAGAAATTTCCTAGTGTTTCATATTCTTATTTTCACATTCAAGGTTTAAAATGAAATAATTCGCTTTCAGCTTTTCGGCTTATCAAGAATGCTTGTTCAGCCCGATAAAAGTGTTTTGACCTTATCATATTTTTCTGGAAAGCCAAGGCTGTATAACACTGTAGTTCATCTGCCTCATTGCAAAGATAAGCATTTGTGCTAAGTGGGATAAAACTCTAACACAACATTCAATAAAATGTGTTTTCCTACTTGTTATTACCCATTCAGTTACCATATTTGCTTTTGTGCACAAGTAATATTGGGCTCGATTCACAAAGCAGTGCTAACCCAGTTAGAGACTTTAGGCGTGATAACCATTGCACCACGCTGGTGAAAAGCCAGTTTAGGCGTGATAAGTTTAGGCGTGATAAGTTTAGGTGTGATAAGTTTAGATAAGTTTAGATCGCGTGCAAAGTCCCGCACGCAAAGCAGCGCCATTAACCACTTGAGGACCCACCCTTTACCCCCCCTTAAGGACCAGCGCTGGTTTGATTGATCTGTGCTGGGTGGGCTCTGCAGCCCCCAGCACAGATCAGGGTGCAGGCAGGGAGATCAGATTGCCCCCCTTTTTTCCCCCCTATGGGGATGATGTGCTGGGGGGGTCTGATCTCTCCTGCCTGCTGTGGGTGGCGGGGGGGGGGCACCTCAAAGCCCCCCTCCGCGGCGAAATTCCCCCCTCCCTCTCCTACCTGCTGCCTCCCCAGTCCCCCGGTGATCGGGGCTGCACAGGACGGCTATCCGTCCTGTGCAGCCAGTGACAGGACGTCCCCTGTCACATGGCGGCGATCCCCGGCCGCTGATTGGCCGGGGATCGCCGATCTGCCTTACGGCGCTGCTACGCAGCAGCGCCGTACAAATGTAAACAAAGCGGATTATTTCCGCTTGTGTTTACATCTAGCCTGCGAGCCGCCATCGGCGGCCCGCAGGCTATTCACGGAGCCCCCCGCCGTGACTTGACAGGAAGCGGCCGCTCGTACGAGCGGCTGCTTCCTGATTAATTAGGCTGCAGCTGGCGACGCAGTACTGCGTCGCTGGTCCTGCAGCTGCCACTTTGCCGACGCACGTTATGAGTGTGCGGTCGGCAAGTGGTTAAACTGTATGCGAAGTGCACCAGACTTTGCTAGCGCAAAACTTTTGATCAGCTGTGCACTGCGGTGCTAACCCAGTTGGTGCTATAGTTATCACGCCTAAACTTTTCACACCTAAACTTATCACACCTAAACTTATCATGCCTAAACCTATCACACCTAAACTTATCACGCCTAAACTGAGTTTAGGCGTGATAAAGGGCTTTTCACCAGCGTGCTGTTAGCACCGCTTTGTGAATCAAGCCCATTGTCTGTCTACAAATGACAAATTCCCAAAGTACAGTTTATCTACTCTGAAAGTTGCCATTGCATTTTATTGCATAGCTGATGTATTTATAAATTAAAATCTATCTAGTGATCACTTCTCAGTTGCACACACACATACTGTACACATTTTGCTAATGTTTACCAAATGTATCTGACAAAGAAATGAAAACAAAAGATAACGTTGTCATCTCTTCGGATGCGGGCCCACTGAAACAAGGAGCTTTCCACTGAAGAACAACTTGCTGTGTTTAACTATTGTTACAATTTTTTTTGTGGTAGTAGATTTTATGCTGTAAATAATCTTTGGAGGAAAGAGGAAATGACTATTCTCCTGCTTACCGACTCTGTACCTCTGCTCATCTGATTCATGTTGCCGACCCTGCCTGAACCTAACACTGAATCAGTCTTCTGTCTTTGTACCTTATCTGTCTGTACGTTGCCTACTCTGCTTGTCTGACCTCTCTTGCCTCACCAGTGGGCCTAGCCACTGGCGAGGGATCTGTAGCTAAACACCTGCTCCTCAGGTGTCCCTTGGCTGCAGTGTAGTCTTAATCACCTGCTCCTCAGGTGAATATCCTTTGCAGCTCTGTCTGTAACACCTGCTCCTCAGGTGTCCACTGGCTGCAGTATAGTCTTTACCACCTGCCCCTCAGGTGAATATCCTTTGCAGCACTGTCTGTAACACCTGCTCCTCAGCTCAGGTGTCCACTGGCTGCAGTATAGACTTAATCACCCGCTCCTCAGGTGATCATTCTCTGTAGCTCACTTGGTGATACCTGCTCCACAGGTGTCCACTGACTGCAGTACAGCCTGACTCGCCTGCTCCTCAGGTGATCAGAGGCTGCAGTATTGTCTGAATCACCCGCTCCTCGGGAGACTTACTATTCCTCATTACTGTTGCACCAAACTCTATCTCACATTGGTAGTCCTGTGTCTGGCTATACTAGCATTATTGGTGATTCTGCAGATCACCACATAATCAGGTATAGCATCTGTATTATTGGTGATACTGCAGATCACCAATAATCAGAAAATCTGTTTAGCTGACACCAATCGTTACAGAAGGTAAATAAAAAGTGAACAAAGACATTAGACAATTTTTATATAGGCACAATATTATATATACCCATGTTTATCTCATTTTGTCACATGTCAGTTCAGGTGTGCTTTAAATTATAAGGTTGAACAACACAAGCTGTAAAGTGAATTAAGCTGCTGCAGCCCATCATTTAGGGGAACAAATCAGTAAACGAGCAGTACACAGCAATATCATGGGAAGACAATTCTTCATCAAGACATCGTTTTCAACATTTTGTGTTGATTATCATTATTTTCTAACTTGTGTGGAGTAAATAGAATGCAGAAAAAAATACTAAATGATCACAACCAGCCAATCAGAAAATTGCAAACTGATTATTTGATGACTTGTAACTTTCATTTTTTGTTATATCCAGCTGGAAAAGAGATATTGCCTTTATTTCTCATTCCATCCTCTCCAGGCCTCCATTTCTACTTTTACACAGCAAAACTAAATTTATTTCAAAATGATTACTAATTACATTACAAATGCTAATAAGTTACAATGTGAAATTTTGACTATTAAATTAACTAATGTCTCTGTTGCATGTCATTAATCTTAAGGTTGTTCTCACTGTAGTAGTGGAAAAGCTTTACCGGTGTAGATAGAACAATATAAATAAAAAACATCCGTCTAAAAGAGACGCATATTTATTTGGGGCAATGGTTATCGCCATTATTTGAATATCGTGAATAATATTCAAATAACAATTTAGTGTTGGGAATTAGCATGCTGCTATTGCCATCCCTTTCTAAAGCTAGCCTCCTACCCCATCTCTTAATACTAACCTCCCTACCTGCACCTAACAGTGATTCTCCCCACCTACACCTAACACTAACCTCCCATCTACGCCTAACACTAGCCTTCACCTACAGTGGTGTGAAAAACTATTTGCCTGCTTCCTGATTTCTTATTCTTTTGCATGTTTGTCACACTTAAATGTTTCTGCTCATCAAAAACCGTTAACCATTAGTTAAAGATAACATAATTGAACACAAAATGCAGTTTTAAATGATGGTTTTTATTATTTAGTGAGAAAAAAAAACTCAAAACGTACATGGCCCTGTGTGAAAAAGAAATTGCCCCCTGAACCTAATAACTGGTTGGGCCACCCTTAGCAGCAATAACTGCAATCAAGCATTTGCAATAACTTGCAACAAGTCTTTTACAGCGCTCTGGAGGAATTTTGGCGTACTCATCTTTGCAGAATTGTTGTAATTCAGCTTTATTTGAGGGTTTTCTAGCATGAACTGCCTTTTTAAGGTCATGCCACAACATTTCAATAGGATTCAGGTCAGGGCTTTGACTAGGCCACTCCAAAGTCTTCATTTTGTTTTTCTTCAGCCATTCAGAGGTGGATTTGCTGGTGTCTTTTGGGTCATTGTCCTGCTGCAGCACCCAAGATCGCTTCAGCTTGAGTTGACGAACAGATGGCCGGACATTCTCCTTCAGGATTTTTTGGTAGACAGTAGAATTCATGGTTCCATCTATCACAGCAAGCCTTCCAGGTCCTGAAGCAGCAAAACAACCCCAGACCATCACACTACCACCACCATATTTTACTGTTGGTATGATGTTCTTTTGCTGAAATGCTGTGTTACTTCTACGGCAGATTTACCAGGACACGCACCTTCCAAAAAGTTCAACTTTTGTCTCGGCGGTCCACAAGGTATTTTCCCACAAGTCTTGGCAATCATTGAGATGTTTTTTTAGCAAAATTGAGAGGAGCCGTAATGTTCTTTTTGCTTAAAAGTGGTTTGCGCCTTGCATATCTGCCATGCAGGCCGTTTTTGCCCAGTCTCTTTCTTATGGTGGAGTAGTGAACACTGACCTTAATTGAGGCAAGTGAGGCCTGCAGTTCTTTAGATGTTGTCCTGGGGTCTTTTGTGGCCTCTCGGATGAGTTTTCTCTGCGCTCTTGGGGTAATTTTGGTCGGCCAGCCACTCTTGGGAAGGTTCATCACTGTTCCATGTTTTTGCCATTTGTGGATAATGGCTCTCACTGTGGTTCACTGGAGTCCCAAAGCTTTAGAAATGGCTTTATAACCTTTACCAGACTGATAGATCTCAATTACAGTACTTTTGTTCTCATTTGTTCCTGAATTTCTTTGGATCTTCGCATGATGTCTAGCTTTTGATGTGCTTTTGGTCTACTTCTCTGTGTCAGATAGCTCCTATTTAAGTGATTTCTTGATTGAAACAGGTGTGACAGTAATCAGGCCTGGGGGTGACTACAGAAATTGAACTCAGGTGTGATAAACCGCAGTTAAGTTATTTTTTAACAAGGGGGGCAATCACTTTTTCACACAGGGCCATGTAGGTTTTGAGTTTTTTTTCCTCAATAAATAATAAAAACCATCATTTAAAACTGCATTTTGTGTTCAATTATGTTATCTTTGACTAATAGTTAATGGTTTTTGATGAGCAGAAACATTTAAGTGTGACAAACATGCAAAAGAATAAGAAATCAGGAAGGGGGCAAATAGTTTTTCACACCACTGTATCTATGCTTAACACTAACCTCCCTATACATATGCCTTACACTACAGGCAAGCTCTGCAGCTGATACCACTCTGTGTCAGCTGATAATGGTAGTCAACAGTACATATAGTTGATACCATTACTCGACTATATGTGCACCACAGCCGGATGATAGCCGGTGTTCGGATCCAAGATGAAAAACTAACTACAACAAGTAACTTGTCTATATATCTTATCTAAAGTTTAGATAGTTTACACGGCAAATCTAGCTGCAAACAGCTTTAATCGAATATGATTATTTCTTCCTGTGATACAATGACAGCAGCCATGTTGTTTGTAAACATTACACAGAGGCAGGCTTATCTGCATCTTGAGCAAAAAAAAAAAACAATCCCCCCTCCTCCTCCTTCCTCCCCTCTGCCTCTGAAATCTCTGTAATAGTAATACCTCCCCCTCCTCCTGCCCAGACTGAGCTCCCATGAGCCCTTGCTACTGTCTGAAAGTGCCTTGGGTCTCTGAAAACCTGTGGGCGTGGCTTGTTTAGTTTATAGGGAATTAGAGTATTAGAACAAAAGCAAAAAAAGTATTTGGCTTGAGGAATGCCCTATAAACAATAGGAAAGGAACAGAATTATGCAATGAGTAAAAGTTCATCTCGGATGATCCACTTTAATAACAAAAGCCCAACAATGATTGCCACCCCTTACTGCAGGATACCAGAAGTTTGGCTAAATAATAGCCAAACTCTGGTGCCAAATATCACCCCCACATTTGAAAGCCGGAGTTCAGGTATATAACAGCCAAACTCCGGAGACCAGTTTAATCACTCAATGCACCACAGTTGCAAATTTACATTAAGGCACCTAATTTATTGATTGGTGCCAACACCTAAATTACTTGTCTTGAAAAAAAACCCTACAAACTACCTAAAAAAAATGATATCTGACATTACTCTTCCATAGGCAGTCATACCACAAACAACCTAATCCTGATTCTAAACCACACTAAAAACACCCCTTCTATAGCCTAATGCCATGATAAAAACAACTAGAAAGGGGACACAGAATAACTATACACATTCAAAAACAGAGCGTCTGATCCTGGAATGACAATTCTCTCCTTGGCCCATATGCAAATGACTTTTTCTCCTGAGTTTGTGATTTGTTCACACCTTGTCAATAAAATGCCTTCAACACCATCAAAAAGCAAGGGAATACTCAAAATAATTTACCGTATATACTCGAATACAAGTCGACCTCGTGTATAAGTCGACTCCAATATTCAATCCTCTTAAGCTGGAATTTTTTATTGACTCAAGTTTAAGTCTACCCAGCAAAGTTAATGGCTGCACTTGGGGCTCAGGAGGGGTTAATGACTGCACTGCATACAGTATTGCAGCCATTAACCCTACCTGTCCCTTAAGTGCAGCCAATACCTCCCTCCAGGGCCCCAACTGCTGAAATTATTCACTCCCTTTTATGCAGCCCAGTATCCCCCCCCCCCCCTGCCCCTTTCCTTGGTAATTGTTGTGGCCACTAGCCAGGACTTTCAGATCTATGTTTTCTTGGCATTTCCTTTCCTCGAAGTATCACTTACCACTGGGTAAATTGCTGCAAATAGGAATACCACTATTAGTACACACATTAGTCTGTGATCTGTCATCAGTGACTCGTGTATAAGTCGACTCCTATACTTTTATGAAGCGAATCAGACCTAAATTTCTAGACTTATACTTGAGTATATACAGTAGATACTTTTTTTACCTACATTTTGGTACTTTTTCAATTGCAAAGGGCTGTAAAGTTATTTTGACGTGAAGAGGAAAAAGTATCTCCTATGAGAAAACGCAGGAGAAAAAGTTAACTGTATATGGGCCCATATGCAATTCATTTTTTTTTCTCACGAGTTCTCTCCTTGTTGATATTTTCACACCTTGGGCTCGATTCACAAAGCGGTGATAACCCAGTTAAAGACTTTAGGCGTGATAACCATTTTTATCATGCCTAAACTCAGTTTAGGCATGATAAGTTTAGGCATGATAAGTTTAGACATGATAAGTTTAGGCATGATAAGTTTAGATAAGTTTAGATCGCGCGCAAAGTCCCGCACGCAAAGCAGCACTCTATGCGAAGTGCACCAGACTTTGCTAGCGCAAAACTTTTGATCATCTGTGCACTGCGGTGCTAACCCAGTTGGTGCTTAAACTTATCACTCCTAAAAACGTATCACACCTAAACTTATTATGCCTAAACAGCGTTTAGGCGTGATAAAGGGCTTTTCACTAGCGTGCTAACTGTTAGCACCGCTTTGTGAATCAGGCCCCTTGTCATAACATGCCTTTTAAACCACCAGCAAGCAAGAAAATACTCAAAATACCATTGATAGTACCTTTTTACCAACATTTAGGTACTTTTTCATTTGTAAATTGCTGAAAATGTTCAATTTTAAAATGTTTTAAAAGTTTTAAAATTGTAAAGAGAATGTAAAAATTATCTCCTAAGAGCTAACTCAGGAGAAAAAGGGAATTGCATATGGGCACCTGTGTCCATGTCTCTCTTCCCAGCTGTATACGGTGTATAACTCACAGTGGTGATTACATGACAAACATAAACTGGTGATGTTTGGATCACAAAATGGTGATCATTACAACCAATCTCACCCCTTATAAATAGACTTCCTTCACTTGAAATTCTATATTAGTGAATACTGGTCTTAGCATAGATGTTAAATCTACTTAGGTATAGCAGCTTCCACCGGCTTGCAAGTAAAGTTCCATAGGTATATCTACTGCTGTTATAGGTCAATCACATGGATCCCAATTGTAGATCACACAGGCTGGTGGTGTAGCTTTCAACACGTGATTGCATAGATGTGTGTAGAGTCCATAGACACAACTAAACCCTGCTTGAACATATCATGACGACTTGTAGGTCCACCAATTATTCTCAATCGCAGAATTATGCAGTGTGAGCCAAGAGCACATCATCAACACCAAACAAACTGTTAGTATAACAAACTTACCTGGTGTTGACACTGGAGGCTGCTCTGAGCAGCTGGAGGAAGCTTCCTCTTCCTCTTCGGTCGGTCGCATACCCGGCTCCGCTGTAGACGTGAGTCTGCATGTGCGCATCCCCGGCTCCCCTGTAGATGTGGGTCAACGTGTTGTTTCTGGCAGTCTCTATAGGAGGACGCGCACAGCTTAGAACTGCCTTTATAGGTTAAGGAGGCGTGTCTGAAGTGTGTTAGCTGATTCCTGCGGTCAGCTGACACTTGCTGCAGGGATGTTGCAGATTGGTCTGATTTTTCTGGGGGCTTGGTCTGTGCTCTATTTCTGCTATATAAATCATGGGCATTCAGTTACTTGCTGCCCGCTATAGCTTTCAGTTCTCTGAGCGCTGGACCTTGCTTTACTACTTAGTCTAGTTAAAGTTCCGAAGAGCTACATTTCATATATTGCTTATCAGCGTGATATATATGTACTCTAGTCAGTCAGTATTGTATTATTGTAATATTGTATATTGTTCTGTGTATCGACCTTTGCCTGCCTCTTGACCTCGAATCTGCCTAGCCCCTCTGTATTACTGCCATCTGATATCTGTGTATGACTCGGCCTGTCCCAGACTTCGCTCCTGTTTGATCCTTCCAATACGACTGACATCTGACCTATGTGTATGACTTTGGCCTGTATAATGTTTTCGCACCTGTCTTAGCCTACTGTACTGTACTTTAGCCATCTGATTACCAGTGTATGATCGTAGTCTGTTATTGACCTTGCTCTGCCTCAGTCCCTGTGTACCGCGTATCTCTGACTTCGTGTATGACCTCAGTTGATGATCTGACCTTGATTATCGTTTATTCAGTGTACACTTCATAGCCTGCATCACAGCCAGCGTTACAGTTAGAAGGCAAAGTGGATATTGAAAACTGTTAGCTCACACATGCAGCCATAGAAGGAATAGGCAAAGCAGGGTGAGTTCATAGCCAAGATCATATTAATCACTTCATAGCCAGTATAAGCGGGTGCAGATTGGATTAGTGAAAAAGCGTTAATCTACACAACAGTTTATATATGTAGCAGTAGATTGGTCAGAAGAAAAGATGTTTTAGATTGGTACCCATCCATAGTGGAAACACTGATGGAGGAACGTGTTCATGAAAGTAATGCAGTTCAGGATAGGGGAGCCAGTGGCTTTCCAGGTAGTCAGTAGCAGTTCAGTGACTAGGGCCTTTAAAGTTCAACATGTTTCACCGATTAACTGGCCTCATCAGGAACAGGCATTCTGTCACTAGTAGTTCCTCACCAAATGATGCCTAAAAGGTTATTCATATACGCGCACGGAAGTTGCCCATCCCACCTGCTCAAACCCACCTGTGTCCACACCGCCCCCTGGAGTGTACTTCCACACTCAGCCAGCTGGATATTCAATATGGACGTTACTAGGGGTAAGAGGTTAAATAACAGCATAAACTACTGGGTATTTTTTACCTGAATAAAGAAGAACAATAAACCTTCTCATTAGCCCCGTTCGGTTCGGTTCGTTGTAAATAATAATATTTTTGAAAGCCCTCCCTCCACAGGCATTCTGTCACTAGTAGTTCTTCACAAAATGATGCCTAAAAGGCTATTCATATACATCCGTGTGGTGGCTGCCCATCCCACCTGCTCACACCCACCTGTGTCCACACCGCCCCCTGGAGCGTACTTTCGCGCACAGCCATTGGCTACCATGTGGTGACGCACCATCTGATCCGCCCACCTTCTGGCCGATACGTGAAATGTGCTCCAAATCTCGGAAGTGCATCACACACCAGATGGCCAGAGGGGGCAGGTAAAGGCGACCACAGGCACAGGAGATGCACACACCATATTCACAATAATAACAGTAACTGTATATATCACACAAAACGTAAACATATAACAAGAGATAGTGCAAGGCCATCCCCCCATCCAATTAAGAATAAGAACCAGGTCCAAAAGGAACTGGGCTCAGCTCATAGACAGGACGATATCGGTGCCGTCGCCGATCGCTCAAAGCAATATAAAACAATCATAAATTAACTAGAATTAACTAGATCCACCAATAGAATTTATGATAGTTGTATACCCAGCAGAAACAGGTCTTCATATGTACAGTATATGTTACGGCCAGAACCCGCAGTGTGGCCACTTCTAGTTCTGGCCAGCCACTTCGGGTTCTGGCCGGCCAATGTGCGAAGTGGCCGCAGCGCAGCGGCCAATGTTAGAAATGGAATGTTTACACTTATTTTACAGCCATCTCGCTGCGGCCAAATGTATTAAAAGTTGCTTAATTTAATTAAATATAGCCGGTGGCAATGTGATAGATGAAGCCGCCGGCTTTCGCACTGCCTCCTCCTCCTCTCCTCCCCCCCCCCCCGCCTCTCTCCTCTCCCTGCCTCCTATACGACATATGGAGCAGCCGAGAGTCATTCGTCATGGCAGGGGAATCCTGCCGTTCCTGCAGAGCCGGTGCTGGCAGAAGCAATGTCTGCAGCCTCCCCGCTCTGCTTCCCCTGCCGCGACGAATGACTCTCCCGGCGGCTCCGTATTGTATGGAAGGCGGGGACAAGGAGAGAGGCGGGGGGGGGAGAATCGGGGGGAGGCAGTGCGAAAGCCGGCGGCTTCATCTATCACATTGCCGCCGGCTATATTTAATTAAATTTAAGCAACTTTTAATACATTTGGCCGCAGCGAGACGGCCGTAAAATAAGTGTAAACTGCGGCCACTTCGCAAATTGGCCGGCCAGAACCCGAAGTGGCTGGCCAGAACGCGAAGTGGCCACACTTCGGGTTCTGGCCGTAACATATATAAGAAATTGTAATGGCATGAAAGCCAAAAGCAATGCAAAAATTACAAAAAGTTGCAAAAGACATGCAGAAGACTAGCAGAACACACCCACCCTAATATGAGTGACATGTGGATTTGTTGCAGCTGTAAGACCGTGTACCGAGGGGTACCCCAGGATACAGCGAAGTCACGGAACAAGGAAGGTGATACAGACACCAGCTTAGTGCAACCAAAACTTTCTTTACTGGAAAGTATTAACAGGAACAGTTACAAACACAACAAGATTTGCAATACACAGGGTACCCTATACCCCAGAGTCCCCACTTCTGTCCAACAGGACACCTCTACCTGATGGCAGTTTACAGTAGAGCCTCAAGTCATACTGAACTGCAGAATCACTCTTAGCCATTAGCAGACACAGCAGAGCGGACAAGTCATGCTGGACTGCAGGATCAACCCTATCCGTTGGCAGTGTACAGTAGAGCCTAAAGTCTTGCTGCACTGCAGTATCAATCCAGTGTGACCTTCTAAAAACAGTGCCTAACTATCTACCTAAAGCAGGCCTAAGTCTCAGTTCTTCAGGTACCGTACCACAAAAAAACAGTTTAATGAAAACACTAGAACCCGGGTTCACTGACCTGTTCCTACTTGGTATCAGCAGATGCCTCTCTTTAGGACAGCCTCAGGCCTGCAACCACACTTGCAGCCTTGATGGGTAGCTGGCGTAGAATCCTAAGCCCAGGGCAGCTAACTGGGAACAATCTCCACTCCAGCAAGCAGGATTCAAGGGGAAAACAGCGATCAGCCTCTCTGCAGCTTGGATGGATCCAGATTGTCCTTTTCACAGACAGCTCTCCACAAAAACAACCATGTCTGTCTCTGTCTTCTCTTCCTGGTCTCTCTAGAGCTGCCAGGCCCCACCTCTCATGCATGTTCATCCCTCAGCAGCATTAGGTTATCACTTTCTGATACAGGCGGCATCTAGTGGCCAAAATGCAAACTGTCACTTCAGAACTTAATTCAGGCAAGATTCTTGACAATCTCACATGCCACCCCACTAGAGGTTGTCGTCCTCGGCAACCCTCCCCAAACAAACTCATCTCGTGCGTAGCGCTGTGGAGGCACACCAACATTAGGCCTCCCGATCTTCGCAGCGTGGGAGGCTCAGAAACATCAGGTATGTCAGGCATATGTGGTAAGGGAGGAGCTGTTGACTGCTCAGCATTACACCTAGGAGGTAAACCCACCACAGCCGGAGCCTCTGCAGACATCTGGGCAGGGACAACTCACCATTCCTCTTCCTCCTCATCTGAGGCGTTTTCCTCCATACTCTCAACATGCAGGGGTGCCTCCTCCTCACACACTGGCTCCTCAAAATGACAATGTCTCAACATATTACGGTGCAAGTTTCGTGAGGGTCCCCCGGTCCCTACCGGCTCTACCTCATAGACCGGAATAGCAGGGTCAACCCTTCTTTTCACTGTGTATGGAACGGCCTCCCACCGCCCATCCAACTTTCCTGACGGCCGTTTGGCTTTGACCATGACTCTATCACCTGGGGCAAACCCATCCCTTAGTACTGGTTTTGGATTAGGGTGTATCACTCGTCCCAGGCGTTCCCCCACAACCTTGTGCACCGTTCTCAGGCGGCGGCGGTGCTCCTGCACCCAAGCAGTGGTACTTCTCGGTTGTGGTCCCATTGGATTGGGCATGTGGAGGTCTTCAATCTCCCGTCCGGCTCTCCCAAACATGAGCATGTGTGGGGAGTACCCGGTAGTACTATGTACTCTATTGTTATAGGCCCACATCAACTCAGGCAGGTACTCGGGCCACCGGGCCTTTTGACTATCCTCTAGAGTCCGCAACATCTGGAGCAAAGTGCGGTTGAAACGTTCGCAAGCCCCGTTTCCTTGGGGGTGATACGGTGTGGTGCGGGAGCGTTCGATCCCATACAGCTGGTACAACTCATTCATGAGAGTACCCTGGAAACATGCCCCCTGGTCCGAATATATTCTCTGTGGACACCCAAACACCTGTATAAAGTGTTTGCAGACCGCTTCAGCAGCCGACTCTGCTGTCTGGTCCCTGGTGGGTACAGCTACTGCATACTTTGTGAAATGGTCTGTCATGACTAGACAGTATGAGTGTCCTGAGGTAGAGTACCCAATTTGCACATAGTCAATCATAAGAAGCTCTAGTGGTGCTGAGGTGCAGATGGCCTGTACAGGAGCCCGCTGTTCAGTGCTCTTACTCAGCCCGCAGAGTCGACACCTGAGACATGCAGTGGCCACCATATCACCCAGATCTGGACAGTATACCAGACGTTGAAGCCACTTGAATGTCTTTTCACTCCCGAAATGAGCACCTTTTTCATGAGCTTCCCTGGCGGCCTCTGGCCCCAATGACATGGGGATGACAATCTGTTGTCGGTGCTGCAGTTCTGACTGTAAGTATATGGTCCGGCACAAGAGGCCCTGGGTAACTGTCAGCTTGTCCCATTGCCTCAACAACTTTTGACCCTCTGGGGTCAGGCCAGCCCGCTCTTCTAGCCGAGGCCATATCTTGTTCTGAACCCACTCTTTTACTTTCCACAAATCCGGGCAGGCATTCTGAACTCTCTCCCAATCAGCCAAAGTTTTTCCCAGCACTAGAGTCATCCCAGACACCACCCCACTTGTATGTGCCACATCCTGGAACATAGGTAGGCGACCAAGGTCAGGAGTTTCAGTGTCTTCTAACTCCTCATCGATTCTCTGAGCTGACTGTCCTACAGGGACCCGGGAGAGTGCATCGGCGTTGCCATTCTCCCTACCGGACCGGAACTTGATGCGATAATTGTACTTGGAAAGGCGGGCTATCCATCTCTGCTCGAGTGCACCGAGCTTGGCATTCTCCAGATGTGCCAACGGGTTATTATCCGTCATCACAGTTACTTCTGCACCTGTCAGGTACTCGGCAAACCTTTCGGTCATGGCCCACACCAGCGCCAGTAGTTCCAGTTTAAAGGAGCTGTAGTTATCAGGGTTGCGCTCTGAGTCTCTCAGGGACCGGCTCCCATAGGCGATGACTCTTTCCCGTCCATCCTGGACTTGGGATAAGACAGCCCCCAGACCATGAAGGCTTCCATCAGTGTATAGCAGGAATGGGGTGTCGAACCGTGCATAAGCCAAGATCGGGGCACTGGTCAGTGACTCCTTCACCGCTTCAAAAGCCTCTTGTTGCCGAGGTCCCCAGTCAATGGGACGCTTCTTTGGGCCCCCAGACGTGCCCCTTAGTAACTCATTTAATGGGCCCACCAGATGGGCAAACTTGGGTATAAACCTCCGGTAGTAGCCAGCCAGTCCCACGAACGCCCGAACCTCTCGCAGTGTACTGGGTTGGGGCCACTTCTGGACAGCCTCCACCTTGTTGGGGGCCGGCTTCACTCCCTCTGAGGTGACTACATGTCCTAAGTACTCTATCTGCTGTTGGAACAGTTGGCATTTCTTGGGCTTGATCTTGAGCCCATGCTCTCGTAGTCGTCCTAGGACTTGTAGCTTCTGGAGGTGGTCTTCAAAGGAGGCCCCAAACACTACTATGTCATCCAGGTATATCAATACTGACTCAAAATTGAGATCTCCCAGACAGTGCTCCATCAATCGCTGGAATGTTCCCGGAGCATTGGAGAGGCCGAATGGCATCCGATTAAACTCATAGAGCCCCATAGGTAGAATGAAGGCTGTCTTGGCTTTATCTTTCTTGGCCACCGGCACCTGCCAATACCCACTAGCCAGGTCAAGAGTCGAGAAGAATTTTGCTTGACTTAGGGCTGACAATGACTCCTCAATCCGCGGAAGGGGGTAGGCATCCCGGACGGTCTGAGCATTCAGCTTCCGGTAATCCACACAGAACCGGAGACTCCCATCTTTCTTCCACACTAAAACTACTGGAGCAGCCCAAGGGCTCTGACTCTCCTGTATCACCCGGTTTTCCAACATGCTGGCCACCATATTTTTCACCTCCTGGTACATCTTAGGTGGGATTTGCCGGTAACGTTCCCTGATTGGTGCAGCATCGCCAGTCGGGATTTCGTGTTCAATGGCAACAGCACACCCAAAGTCTTCATCATGTCTCGAGAAGGCTTCTTGAAACTCCCAAAGGGTTTCTTCCAGCAGCTTTTGTTCCCCCGGAGACAGCGTCCGGCAATCCACTCCCATCCGGGCCATAATCATTTGACCATTCCATTCTGCTGTTGGGGTTTCCTTTTGATGAGTCTCCACAGCGTAGGTCCAGGCTGATCTCCTATCAGGCTGTAGTGTGAAACCCCTCCGTCGAACAATACCACCATCAAACACATAAACTGCGGCCAGCAAGGTGTTTCCGGGGATGGTCAACTCGCAGTCCACCACATTACGGCAGCGTACGGGTACACATCCATCCTTCACAATGGCCAGGGCCCGGGCTACCAGCGGATGAGTCGATGGTTCCCCCTGATAAGCGGGCTCGATCAGGACCTCCAGCCCATTCAACCTTCGTCCAGCCCCCACCGGCAGCATTAGCACTCGTTCTTGTCGAGGTGGGATCATCACCGGGGAACTCCGTGGCACCCTGACCTTTCCAATGGGCTGTCCAGATAGGTTACTCTTTTGCAGGCTACAGCTTCTCACCATCTGTTGTAAAAGCTTCTGAGTAGGCTGGTGCGTGGTGGCCCGTTGCCAGTACTTTGGCCCTTCCTTGGCATAGAGCTGGTGGTCTAAGTCTCTCAATACATTCATACCCAGGGTCACATCCATTCCTTTCCGTGCCGAATGGTCAACCAGCACGACCCCCTTCTTGCCGATGTCTTGTCCAAACAGTCTGACCTGCATCCAGACTATTCCTCGGACATCCATCTCCCTGTTATTGGCAGCTGTCAGCCGGATAACGCTCCCATCTTCGGGTTCAATCATATGCTGGAAGTGCCTTTCAAAGAACTCTAAAGGCATAAGGGTGCACTCTGACCCTGTATCAACTAGGCAGCAGACCTTCAGCCCTTCCAACTCAGCTTCAATAACGGGGCTGCTGGCATACAAGTCATGGTCTTCACGCATAGGGCTTAACTTCTGGTGTACCGCTGCAGGATGCCCAGCTACTGCAGCGGTTGGGAGTTTAACGGCGGCTCAGGTGCTGCCTGTCCGAGGCACTCTCTGGCGATATGGCCGTATTCACGACAAGGCCAACAGAGCGGTCCTCTTCTGACTGGCCCCCTCCCCTGAGTCACCCTGGGTGGAGTAGAACGAAGTGTGGAGATTGTTGCCAGAGGCAGGGGCGGCTTTGCCTTCATCTGAGACACTTCCAGCCGAAGCTCTTTCATTTCTGCCCGCAGAGCCTGGACTACATCCTTTAGAGTCTCCGATTCTTCAGGACCAGGTTGATCCCTTGTAGCGTGCGTGCTATTCACTACCCTCGCAGCCGCCGGTAGGGGTTCTTCTTCTCTCTCTACCGCAGCTAGGTAGATGCTATAGAATGTCATATCGGCCGTTGTTCGGGTCATCTCATGTAACTTATCTTGTAAGAACTTATCGGAGAGGCCCACTATGAACTGATCTCGTAGTAGCCGATCCACTTCCCGGAAGGCTCCCATGGCATCGGGGTCTCGCCGACGTATCTCATTCAGCGTCTCTTGTAGAGCATTGGAGTATTGCATCAGTGTCTCACCCTCTCGCTGGGGCCGGTTAAAGAAGTGACTTCGTAACTGTACCACTTTGGCACGCCCCCCTTGGGCCCTCTCTAGCAAGGAGAATATCTTCTCCAGGGCATCTCTCTCGGAGTCGGGCCTTACCATTACTGTCCGTCTGAAGTCACCCTCTAGGGCTCCCAGCGCAACCTCTGCCTGCAGCTCGGGAGTCAAGTTACACATTTTAACTGCGCTTCGCACCCTTTCCATCCAGTCCTGCAATGTCATGTTTTTACCATCATATTTTGGCAGATGACGCAGCAGTGCCCCTACAGGGATATATCCTACTTGGGTGGGCATGTTGTTGGGGACAAGCTGGCCTTGTACCTGTGCACCCGAAGCTGGGCCCTGAGCCGGTGCCCCTAGCGCCGGGGGATGGTTTCCCGCCACGTTCCCGTCCATATCGGTCGCTGTATCCTGCCGAACTACGCCAAGTTGTAAGACCGTGTACCGAGGGGTACCCCAGGATACAGCGAAGTCACGGAACAAGGAAGGTGATACAGACACCAGCTTAGTGCAACCAAAACTTTCTTTACTGGAAAGTATTAACAGGAACAGTTACAAACACAACAAGATTTGCAATACACAGGGTACCCTATACCCCAGAGTCCCCACTTCTGTCCAACAGGACACCTCTACCTGATGGCAGTTTACAGTAGAGCCTCAAGTCATACTGAACTGCAGAATCACTCTTAGCCATTAGCAGACACAGCAGAGCGGACAAGTCATGCTGGACTGCAGGATCAACCCTATCCGTTGGCAGTGTACAGTAGAGCCTAAAGTCTTGCTGCACTGCAGTATCAATCCAGTGTGACCTTCTAAAAACAGTGCCTAACTATCTACCTAAAGCAGGCCTAAGTCTCAGTTCTTCAGGTACCGTACCACAAAAAAACAGTTTAATGAAAACACTAGAACCCGGGTTCACTGACCTGTTCCTACTTGGTATCAGCAGATGCCTCTCTTTAGGACAGCCTCAGGCCTGCAACCACACTTGCAGCCTTGATGGGTAGCTGGCGTAGAATCCTAAGCCCAGGGCAGCTAACTGGGAACAATCTCCACTCCAGCAAGCAGGATTCAAGGGGAAAACAGCGATCAGCCTCTCTGCAGCTTGGATGGATCCAGATTGTCCTTTTCACAGAGAGCTCTCCACAAAAACAACCATGTCTGTCTCTGTCTTCTCTTCCTGGTCTCTCTAGAGCTGCCAGGCCCCACCTCTCATGCATGTTCATCCCTCAGCAGCATTAGGTTATCACTTTCTGATACAGGCGGCATCTAGTGGCCAAAATGCAAACTGTCACTTCAGAACTTAATTCAGGCAAGATTCTTGACAATCTCACATGCCACCCCACTAGAGGTTGTCGTCCTCGGCAACCCTCCCCAAACAAACTCATCTCGTGCGTAGCGCTGTGGAGGCACACCAACATTAGGCCTCGCCGATCTTCGCAGCGTGGGAGGCTCAGAAACATCAGGTATGTCAGGCATATGTGGTAAGGGAGGAGCTGTTGACTGCTCAGCATTACACCTAGGAGGTAAACCCACCACAGCCGGAGCCTCTGCAGACATCTGGGAAGGGACAACCCACCATTCCTCTTCCTCCTCATCTGAGGCGTTTTCCTCCATACTCTCAACATGCAGGGGTGCCTCCTCCTCACACACTGGCTCCTCAAAATGACAATGTCTCAACATATTACGGTGCAAGTTTCGTGAGGGTCCCCCGGTCCCTACCGGCTCTACCTCATAGACCGGAATAGCAGGGTCAACCCTTCTTTTCACTGTGTATGGAACGGCCTCCCACCGCCCATCCAACTTTCCTGACGGCCGTTTGGCTTTGACCATGACTCTATCACCTGGGGCAAACCCATCCCTTAGTACTGGTTTTGGATTAGGGTGTATCACTCGTCCCAGGCGTTCCCCCACAACCTTGTGCATGTTTCATGAGCTTCCCTGGCGGCCTCTGGCCCCAATGACATGGGGATGACAATCTGTTGTCGGTGCTGCAGTTCTGACTGTAAGTATATGGTCCGGCACAAGAGGCCCTGGGTAACTGTCAGCTTGTCCCATTGCCTCAACAACTTTTGACCCTCTGGGGTCAGGCCAGCCCGCTCTTCTAGCCGAGGCCATATCTTGTTCTGAACCCACTCTTTTACTTTCCACAAATCCGGGCAGGCATTCTGAACTCTCTCCCAATCAGCCAAAGTTTTTCCCAGCACTAGAGTCATCCCAGACACCACCCCACTTGTATGTGCCACATCCTGGAACATAGGTAGGCGACCAAGGTCAGGAGTTTCAGTGTCTTCTAACTCCTCATCGATTCTCTGAGCTGACTGTCCTACAGGGACCCGGGAGAGTGCATCGGCGTTGCCATTCTCCCTACCGGACCGGAACTTGATGCGATAATTGTACTTGGAAAGGCGGGCTATCCATCTCTGCTCGAGTGCACCGAGCTTGGCATTCTCCAGATGTGCCAACGGGTTATTATCCGTCATCACAGTTACTTCTGCACCTGTCAGGTACTCGGCAAACCTTTCGGTCATGGCCCACACCAGCGCCAGTAGTTCCAGTTTAAAGGAGCTGTAGTTATCAGGGTTGCGCTCTGAGTCTCTCAGGGACCGGCTCCCATAGGCGATGACTCTTTCCCGTCCATCCTGGACTTGGGATAAGACAGCCCCCAGACCATGAAGGCTTCCATCAGTGTATAGCAGGAATGGGGTGTCGAACCGTGCATAAGCCAAGATCGGGGCACTGGTCAGTGACTCCTTCACCGCTTCAAAAGCCTCTTGTTGCCGAGGTCCCCAGTCAATGGGACGCTTCTTTGGGCCCCCAGACGTGCCCCTTAGTAACTCATTTAATGGGCCCACCAGATGGGCAAACTTGGGTATAAACCTCCGGTAGTAGCCAGCCAGTCCCACGAACGCCCGAACCTCTCGCAGTGTACTGGGTTGGGGCCACTTCTGGACAGCCTCCACCTTGTTGGGGGCCGGCTTCACTCCCTCTGAGGTGACTACATGTCCTAAGTACTCTATCTGCTGTTGGAACAGTTGGCATTTCTTGGGCTTGATCTTGAGCCCATGCTCTCGTAGTCGTCCTAGGACTTGTAGCTTCTGGAGGTGGTCTTCAAAGGAGGCCCCAAACACTACTATGTCATCCAGGTATATCAATACTGACTCAAAATTGAGATCTCCCAGACAGTGCTCCATCAATCGCTGGAATGTTCCCGGAGCATTGGAGAGGCCGAATGGCATCCGATTAAACTCATAGAGCCCCATAGGTAGAATGAAGGCTGTCTTGGCTTTATCTTTCTTGGCCACCGGCACCTGCCAATACCCACTAGCCAGGTCAAGAGTCGAGAAGAATTTTGCTTGACTTAGGGCTGACAATGACTCCTCAGTCCGCGGAAGGGGGTAGGCATCCCGGACGGTCTGAGCATTCAGCTTCCGGTAATCCACACAGAACCGGAGACTCCCATCTTTCTTCCACACTAAAACTACTGGAGCAGCCCAAGGGCTCTGACTCTCCTGTATCACCCGGTTTTCCAACATGCTGGCCACCATATTTTTCACCTCCTGGTACATCTTAGGTGGGATTTGCCGGTAACGTTCCCTGATTGGTGCAGCATCGCCAGTCGGGATTTCGTGTTCAATGGCAACAGCACACCCAAAGTCTTCATCATGTCTCGAGAAGGCTTCTTGAAACTCCCAAAGGGTTTCTTCCAGCAGCTTTTGTTCCCCCGGAGACAGCGTCCGGCAATCCACTCCCATCCGGGCCATAATCATTTGACCATTCCATTCTGCTGTTGGGGTTTCCTTTTGATGAGTCTCCACAGCGTAGGTCCAGGCTGATCTCCTATCAGGCTGTAGTGTGAAACCCCTCCGTCGAACAATACCACCATCAAACACATAAACTGCGGCCAGCAAGGTGTTTCCGGGGATGGTCAACTCGCAGTCCACCACATTACGGCAGCGTACGGGTACACATCCATCCTTCACAATGGCCAGGGCCCGGGCTACCAGCGGATGAGTCGATGGTTCCCCCTGATAAGCGGGCTCGATCAGGACCTCCAGCCCATTCAACCTTCGTCCAGCCCCCACCGGCAGCATTAGCACTCGTTCTTGTCGAGGTGGGATCATCACCGGGGAACTCCGTGGCACCCTGACCTTTCCAATGGGCTGTCCAGATAGGTTACTCTTTTGCAGGCTACAGCTTCTCACCATCTGTTGTAAAAGCTTCTGAGTAGGCTGGTGCGTGGTGGCCCGTTGCCAGTACTTTGGCCCTTCCTTGGCATAGAGCTGGTGGTCTAAGTCTCTCAATACATTCATACCCAGGGTCACATCCATTCCTTTCCGTGCCGAATGGTCAACCAGCACGACCCCCTTCTTGCCGATGTCTTGTCCAAACAGTCTGACCTGCATCCAGACTATTCCTCGGACATCCATCTCCCTGTTATTGGCAGCTGTCAGCCGGATAACGCTCCCATCTTCGGGTTCAATCATATGCTGGAAGTGCCTTTCAAAGAACTCTAAAGGCATAAGGGTGCACTCTGACCCTGTATCAACTAGGCAGCAGACCTTCAGCCCTTCCAACTCAGCTTCAATAACGGGGCTGCTGGCATACAAGTCATGGTCTTCACGCATAGGGCTTAACTTCTGGTGTACCGCTGCAGGATGCCCAGCTACTGCAGCGGTTGGGAGTTTAACGGCGGCTCAGGTGCTGCCTGTCCGAGGCACTCTCTGGCGATATGGCCGTATTCACGACAAGGCCAACAGAGCGGTCCTCTTCTGACTGGCCCCCTCCCCTGAGTCACCCTGGGTGGAGTAGAACGAAGTGTGGAGATTGTTGCCAGAGGCAGGGGCGGCTTTGCCTTCATCTGAGACACTTCCAGCCGAAGCTCTTTCATTTCTGCCCGCAGAGCCTGGACTACATCCTTTAGAGTCTCCGATTCTTCAGGACCAGGTTGATCCCTTGTAGCGTGCGTGCTATTCACTACCCTCGCAGCCGCCGGTAGGGGTTCTTCTTCTCTCTCTACCGCAGCTAGGTAGATGCTATAGAATGTCATATCGGCCGTTGTTCGGGTCATCTCATGTAACTTATCTTGTAAGAACTTATCGGAGAGGCCCACTATGAACTGATCTCGTAGTAGCCGATCCACTTCCCGGAAGGCTCCCATGGCATCGGGGTCTCGCCGACGTATCTCATTCAGCGTCTCTTGTAGAGCATTGGAGTATTGCATCAGTGTCTCACCCTCTCGCTGGGGCCGGTTAAAGAAGTGACTTCGTAACTGTACCACTTTGGCACGCCCCCCTTGGGCCCTCTCTAGCAAGGAGAATATCTTCTCCAGGGCATCTCTCTCGGAGTCGGGCCTTACCATTACTGTCCGTCTGAAGTCACCCTCTAGGGCTCCCAGCGCAACCTCTGCCTGCAGCTCGGGAGTCAAGTTACACATTTTAACTGCGCTTCGCACCCTTTCCATCCAGTCCTGCAATGTCATGTTTTTACCATCATATTTTGGCAGATGACGCAGCAGTGCCCCTACAGGGATATATCCTACTTGGGTGGGCATGTTGTTGGGGACAAGCTGGCCTTGTACCTGTGCACCCGAAGCTGGGCCCTGAGCCGGTGCCCCTAGCGCCGGGGGATGGTTTCCCGCCACGTTCCCGTCCATATCGGTCGCTGTATCCTGCCGAACTACGCCAAGTTGTAAGACCGTGTACCGAGGGGTACCCCAGGATACAGCGAAGTCACGGAACAAGGAAGGTGATACAGACACCAGCTTAGTGCAACCAAAACTTTCTTTACTGGAAAGTATTAACAGGAACAGTTACAAACACAACAAGATTTGCAATACACAGGGTACCCTATACCCCAGAGTCCCCACTTCTGTCCAACAGGACACCTCTACCTGATGGCAGTTTACAGTAGAGCCTCAAGTCATACTGAACTGCAGAATCACTCTTAGCCATTAGCAGACACAGCAGAGCGGACAAGTCATGCTGGACTGCAGGATCAACCCTATCCGTTGGCAGTGTACAGTAGAGCCTAAAGTCTTGCTGCACTGCAGTATCAATCCAGTGTGACCTTCTAAAAACAGTGCCTAACTATCTACCTAAAGCAGGCCTAAGTCTCAGTTCTTCAGGTACCGTACCACAAAAAAACAGTTTAATGAAAACACTAGAACCCGGGTTCACTGACCTGTTCCTACTTGGTATCAGCAGATGCCTCTCTTTAGGACAGCCTCAGGCCTGCAACCACACTTGCAGCCTTGATGGGTAGCTGGCGTAGAATCCTAAGCCCAGGGCAGCTAACTGGGAACAATCTCCACTCCAGCAAGCAGGATTCAAGGGGAAAACAGCGATCAGCCTCTCTGCAGCTTGGATGGATCCAGATTGTCCTTTTCACAGACAGCTCTCCACAAAAACAACCATGTCTGTCTCTGTCTTCTCTTCCTGGTCTCTCTAGAGCTGCCAGGCCCCACCTCTCATGCATGTTCATCCCTCAGCAGCATTAGGTTATCACTTTCTGATACAGGCGGCATCTAGTGGCCAAAATGCAAACTGTCACTTCAGAACTTAATTCAGGCAAGATTCTTGACAATCTCACATGCCACCCCACTAGAGGTTGTCGTCCTCGGCAACCCTCCCCAAACAAACTCATCTCGTGCGTAGCGCTGTGGAGGCACACCAACATTAGGCCTCGCCGATCTTCGCAGCGTGGGAGGCTCAGAAACATCAGGTATGTCAGGCATATGTGGTAAGGGAGGAGCTGTTGACTGCTCAGCATTACACCTAGGAGGTAAACCCACCACAGCCGGAGCCTCTGCAGACATCTGGGAAGGGACAACCCACCATTCCTCTTCCTCCTCATCTGAGGCGTTTTCCTCCATACTCTCAACATGCAGGGGTGCCTCCTCCTCACACACTGACTCCTCAAAATGACAATGTCTCAACATATTACGGTGCAAGTTTCGTGAGGGTCCCCCGGTCCCTACCGGCTCTACCTCATAGACCGGAATAGCAGGGTCAACCCTTCTTTTCACTGTGTATGGAACGGCCTCCCACTGCCCATCCAACTTTCCTGACGGCCGTTTGGCTTTGACCATGACTCTATCACCTGGGGCAAACCCATCCCTTAGTACTGGTTTTGGATTAGGGTGTATCACTCGTCCCAGGCGTTCCCCCACAGCCTTGTGCACCGTTCTCAGGCGGCGGCGGTGCTCCTGCACCCAAGCAGTGGTACTTCTCGGTTGTGGTCCCATTGGATTGGGCATGTGGAGGTCTTCAATCTCCCGTCCGGCTCTCCCAAACATGAGCATGTGTGGGGAGTACCCGGTAGTACTATGTACTCTATTGTTATAGGCCCACATCAACTCAGGCAGGTACTCGGGCCACCGGGCCTTTTGACTATCCTCTAGAGTCCGCAACATCTGAAGCAAAGTGCGGTTGAAACGTTCGCAAGCCCCGTTTCCTTGGGGGTGATACGGTGTGGTGCGGGAGCGTTCGATCCCATACAGCTGGTACAACTCATTCATGAGAGTACCCTGGAAACATGCCCCCTGGTCCGAATATATTCTCTGTGGACACTTAAACACCTGTATAAAGTGTTTGCAGACCGCTTCAGCAGCCGACTCTGCTGTCTGGTCCCTGGTGGGTACAGCTACTGCATACTTTGTGAAATGGTCTGTCATGACTAGACAGTATGAGTGTCCTGAGGTAGAGTACCCAATTTGCACATAGTCAATCATAAGAAGCTCTAGTGGTGCTGAGGTGCAGATGGCCTGTACAGGAGCCCGCTGTTCAGTGCTCTTACTCAGCCCGCAGAGTCGACACCTGAGACATGCAGTGGCCACCATATCACCCAGATCTGGACAGTATACCAGACGTTGAAGCCACTTGAATGTCTTTTCACTCCCGAAATGAGCACCTTTTTCATGAGCTTCCCTGGCGGCCTCTGGCCCCAATGACATGGGGATGACAATCTGTTGTCGGTGCTGCAGTTCTGACTGTAAGTATATGGTCCGGCACAAGAGGCCCTGGGTAACTGTCAGCTTGTCCCATTGCCTCAACAACTTTTGACCCTCTGGGGTCAGGCCAGCCCGCTCTTCTGGCCGAGGCCATATCTTGTTCTGAACCCACTCTTTTACTTTCCACAAATCCGGGCAGGCATTCTGAACTCTCTCCCAATCAGCCAAAGTTTTTCCCAGCACTAGAGTCATCCCAGACACCACCCCACTTGTATGTGCCACATCCTGGAACATAGGTAGGTGACCAAGGTCAGGAGTTTCAGTGTCTTCTAACTCCTCATCGATTCTCTGAGCTGACTGTCCTACAGGGACCCGGGAGAGTGCATCGGCGTTGCCATTCTCCCTACCGGACCGGAACTTGATGCGATAATTGTACTTGGAAAGGCGGGCTATCCATCTCTGCTCGAGTGCACCGAGCTTGGCATTCTCCAGATGTGCCAACGGGTTATTATCCGTCATCACAGTTACTTCTGCACCTGTCAGGTACTCGGCAAACCTTACGGTCATGGCCCACACCAGCGCCAGTAGTTCCAGTTTAAAGGAGCTGTAGTTATCAGGGTTGCGCTCTGAGTCTCTCAGGGACCGGCTCCCATAGGCGATGACTCTTTCCCGTCCATCCTGGACTTGGGATAAGACAGCCCCCAGACCATGAAGGCTTCCATCAGTGTATAGCAGGAATGGGGTGTCGAACCGTGCATAAGCCAAGATCGGGGCACTGGTCAGTGACTCCTTCACCGCTTCAAAAGCCTCTTGTTGCCGAGGTCCCCAGTCAATGGGACGCTTCTTTGGGCCCCCAGACGTGCCCCTTAGTAACTCATTTAATGGGCCCACCAGATGGGCAAACTTGGGTATAAACCTCCGGTAGTAGCCAGCCAGTCCCACGAACGCCCGAACCTCTCGCAGTGTACTGGGTTGGGGCCACTTCTGGACAGCCTCCACCTTGTTGGGGGCCGGCTTCACTCCCTCCGAGGTGACTACATGTCCTAAGTACTCTATCTGCTGTTGGAACAGTTGACATTTCTTGGGCTTGATCTTGAGCCCATGCTCTCGTAGTCGTCCTAGGACTTGTAGCTTCTGGAGGTGATCTTCAAAGGAGGCCCCAAACACTACTATGTCATCCAGGTATATCAATACTGACTCAAAATTGAGATCTCCCAGACAGTGCTCCATCAATCGCTGGAATGTTCCCGGAGCATTGGAGAGGCCGAATGGCATCCGATTAAACTCATAGAGCCCCATAGGTAGAATGAAGGCTGTCTTGGCTTTATCTTTCTTGGCCACCGGCACCTGCCAATACCCACTAGCCAGGTCAAGAGTCGAGAAGAATTTTGCTTAACTTAGGGCTGACAATGACTCCTCAATCCGCGGAAGGGGGTAGGCATCCTGGACGGTCTGAGCATTCAGCTTCCGGTAATCCACACAGAACCGGAGACTCCCATCTTTCTTCCACACTAAAACTACTGGAGCAGCCCAAGGGCTCTGACTCTCCTGTATCACCCGGTTTTCCAACATGCTGGCCACCATATTTTTCACCTCCTGGTACATCTTAGGTGGGATTTGCCGGTAACGTTCCCTGATTGGTGCAGCATCGCCAGTCGGGATTTCGTGTTCAATGGCAACAGCACACCCAAAGTCTTCATCATGTCTCGAGAAGGCTTCTTGAAACTCCCAAAGGGTTTCTTCCAGCAGCTTTTGTTCCCCCGGAGACAGCGTCCGGCAATCCACTCCCATCCGGGCCATAATCATTTGACCATTCCATTCTGCTGTTGGGGTTTCCTTTTGATGAGTCTCCACAGCGTAGGTCCAGGCTGATCTCCTATCAGGCTGTAGTGTGAAACCCCTCCGTCGAACAATACCACCATCAAACACATAAACTGCGGCCAGCAAGGTGTTTCCGGGGATGGTCAACTCGCAGTCCACCACATTACGGCAGCGTACGGGTACACATCCATCCTTCACAATGGCCAGGGCCCGGGCTACCAGCGGATGAGTCGATGGTTCCCCCTGATAAGCGGGCTCGATCAGGACCTCCAGCCCATTCAACCTTCGTCCAGCCCCCACCGGCAGCATTAGCACTCGTTCTTGTCGAGGTGGGATCATCACCGGGGAACTCCGTGGCACCCTGACCTTTCCAATGGGCTGTCCAGATAGGTTACTCTTTTGCAGGCTACAGCTTCTCACCATCTGTTGTAAAAGCTTCTGAGTAGGCTGGTGCGTGGTGGCCCGTTGCCAGTACTTTGGCCCTTCCTTGGCATAGAGCTGGTGGTCTAAGTCTCTCAATACATTCATACCCAGGGTCACATCCATTCCTTTCCGTGCCGAATGGTCAACCAGCACGACCCCCTTCTTGCCGATGTCTTGTCCAAACAGTCTGACCTGCATCCAGACTATTCCTCGGACATCCATCTCCCTGTTATTGGCAGCTGTCAGCCGGATAACGCTCCCATCTTCGGGTTCAATCATATGCTGGAAGTGCCTTTCAAAGAACTCTAAAGGCATAAGGGTGCACTCTGACCCTGTATCAACTAGGCAGCAGACCTTCAGCCCTTCCAACTCAGCTTCAATAACGGGGCTGCTGGCATACAAGTCATGGTCTTCACGCATAGGGCTTAACTTCTGGTGTACCGCTGCAGGATGCCCAGCTACTGCAGCGGTTGGGAGTTTAACGGCGGCTCAGGTGCTGCCTGTCCGAGGCACTCTCTGGCGATATGGCCGTATTCACGACAAGCCCAACAGAGCGGTCCTCTTCTGACGGGCCCCCTCCCCTGAGTCACCCTGGGTGGAGTAGAACGAAGTGTGGAGATTGTTGCCAGAGGCAGGGGCGGCTTTGCCTTCATCTGAGACACTTCCAGCCGAAGCTCTTTCATTTCTGCCCGCAGAGCCTGGACTACATCCTTTAGAGTCTCCGATTCTTCAGGACCAGGTTGATCCCTTGTAGCGTGCGTGCTATTCACTACCCTCGCAGCCGCCGGTAGGGGTTCTTCTTCTCTCTCTACTGCAGCTAGGTAGATGCTATAGAATGTCATATCGGCCGTTGTTCGGGTCATCTCATGTAACTTATCTTGTAAGAACTTATCGGAGAGGCCCACTATGAACTGATCTCGTAGTAGCCGATCCACTTCCCGGAAGGCTCCCATGGCATCGGGGTCTCGCCGACGTATCTCATTCAGCGTCTCTTGTAGAGCATTGGAGTATTGCATCAGTGTCTCACCCTCTCGCTGGGGCCGGTTAAAGGAGTGACTTCGTAACTGTACCACTTTGGCACGCCCCCCTTGGGCCCTCTCTAGCAAGGAGAATATCTTCTCCAGGGCATCTCTCTCGGAGTCGGGCCTTACCATTACTGTCCGTCTGAAGTCACCCTCTAGGGCTCCCAGCGCAACCTCTGCCTGCAGCTCGGGAGTCAAGTTACACATTTTAACTGCGCTTCGCACCCTTTCCATCCAGTCCTGCAATGTCATGTTTTTACCATCATATTTTGGCAGATGACGCAGCAGTGCCCCTACAGGGATATATCCTACTTGGGTGGGCATGTTGTTGGGGACAAGCTGGCCTTGTACCTGTGCACCTGAAGCTGGGCCCTGAGCCGGTGCCCCTAGCACCGGGGGATGGTTTCCCGCCACGTTCCCGTCCATATCGGTCGCTGTATCCTGCCGAACTACGCCAAGTTGTAAGACCGTGTACCGAGGGGTACCCCAGGATACAGCGAAGTCACGGAACAAGGAAGGTGATACAGACACCAGCTTAGTGCAACCAAAACTTTCTTTACTGGAAAGTATTAACAGGAACAGTTACAAACACAACAAGATTTGCAATACACAGGGTACCCTATACCCCAGAGTCCCCACTTCTGTCCAACAGGACACCTCTACCTGATGGCAGTTTACAGTAGAGCCTCAAGTCATACTGAACTGCAGAATCACTCTTAGCCATTAGCAGACACAGCAGAGCGGACAAGTCATGCTGGACTGCAGGATCAACCCTATCCGTTGGCAGTGTACAGTAGAGCCTAAAGTCTTGCTGCACTGCAGTATCAATCCAGTGTGACCTTCTAAAAACAGTGCCTAACTATCTACCTAAAGCAGGCCTAAGTCTCAGTTCTTCAGGTACCGTACCACAAAAAAACAGTTTAATGAAAACACTAGAACCCGGGTTCACTGACCTGTTCCTACTTGGTATCAGCAGATGCCTCTCTTTAGGACAGCCTCAGGCCTGCAACCACACTTGCAGCCTTGATGGGTAGCTGGCGTAGAATCCTAAGCCCAGGGCAGCTAACTGGGAACAATCTCCACTCCAGCAAGCAGGATTCAAGGGGAAAACAGCGATCAGCCTCTCTGCAGCTTGGATGGATCCAGATTGTCCTTTTCACAGACAGCTCTCCACAAAAACAACCATGTCTGTCTCTGTCTTCTCTTCCTGGTCTCTCTAGAGCTGCCAGGCCCCACCTCTCATGCATGTTCATCCCTCAGCAGCATTAGGTTATCACTTTCTGATACAGGCGGCATCTAGTGGCCAAAATGCAAACTGTCACTTCAGAACTTAATTCAGGCAAGATTCTTGACAATCTCACACAGCCAGAGGACACCGGGCCCCAGGAAGAAAAAATGTATGGAGCCAGGTCAGGAGAGCAGGGAGGCAAACATGGGTCAAAAAAGGGGAGAGGGAGGGCTTTCAAAAATATTATTATTTACAACGAACCAAACCAAATGGGGCTAATAAGAAGGTTTATTGTCCTTCTTTATTCAGGTAAAAATACCCGGAAGTTTATGCTGTCATTTAACCTCTTACCCCTAGTAACGTCCATATTTAATATCCAGCTGGCTGTGCGCGGAAGTACACTCCAGGGGGCGGTGTGGACGCAGGTGGGTGTGAGCAGGTGGCATGGGCAGCTTCCATGCACGTATATGAATAGCCTTTTAGGCATCATTTGGTGAGGAACTACTAGTGACAGAATGCCTGTTCCTGATGAGGCCGATTAATCGGCGAAACATGTTGAACTTTAAAGGCCCTAGTCACTGAACTGCTGCTGACTACCTGGAAAGCCACTGGCTCCCCTATCCTGGACTGCATTACTTTCATGAACACGTTCCTCCGTCAGCATTTCTACTATGGATGGGTAACAATCTAAAACATCTTTTCTTCTGGCCAATCTACTGCTGCATATATAAACTGTTGTGCAGATTAACACTTTCTCAGTAATCCAATCTGCACCCACTTATGCTGGCTATGAAGTGATTGATATGAGCTTGGCTATGAACTCATCCTGCTTTGCCTATTCCTCTATGGCTGTATGTGTGAGAAAACAGCTTTCAATATTCAGTTTACCTGCTAACTGTTTGGTGTTGATGATGTGCTCTTGGCTCACACTGCATGATTCTGCGATTGGGATTCTCTGGTGGATCTACAAGTCGTCATGATATGTTCACGCAGGGTTTAGTTGTGTCTAATGGACTCTACACACATCTATGCAATCAGTTGTGGAAAGCTACACCACTAGCCTGTGTGATCTGCAATTGGGATCCATGTGATTGACCTATAACAGCAGTAGATATACCTATGGAACTTTACTTGCAAGCCGGTGGAAGCTGCTATACTTAAAGCGGACCCAAACTAAACATTTTTTTAATTCAAAATATTTAGTTGCACCACTCTGACACATACAAAGATAAATAAACACTCCTTCAAGCCTATGAGCTTTTCAGTGCATACTTTTCATCCTTCTCTTTTCTCAACTAGGGTTATACAGGTGGCAGCCATTAGCAATTCCCCCTTTGCTGAACACCACCTACTCCACCAGTTTGCCGGATTCTGTTCCGGCAATATGAAGGGTAGGGAGCGGTTCCACCAATAAATGTAAAATATTTTATATTTGTCATCATGCAGCTGAAAAAAGGCTGCTATTAATTAGTATAATTTAGAAAATAGATTTTATTTCTGAAAACTTGTATTTTTAATTTGGGTCCACTTTAAGTGGATTTAACATCTATGCAAGTCCAGACATTTTATTTATATAAGGGATTATCTTTTGGACTATAGATATTGGGGACTGCAGATCCATATACTATTTGTACTTCCCCAAAGTCGGTTTGGCCTATTCATTTATGGAAAATAGATTTTAAATGTGATATTGTAATTTCTAGAGTGTTTATATTAAAGTTTTTTTACCTTTCACATGCACCCAAGAGTCAATTTCTCTTTTGTACTTTAATATGATATTTTGTTGACATGGTGCATGTGAATGTTATGTTATATACAATTATCTATTAGCATATATAATAACTTTTTTGATTTGGTCTCACTGGACCTGGGTCCGTAGTAACGAGTTATACTTTTTCAAACAGCAGATCCAATTAAGCAGCAAGCAAAACATTTCTCTGGAACCTTTGCCCCTGCAAGCCTTGGGAAAATTTTTAGC
This sequence comes from Hyperolius riggenbachi, assembly GCF_040937935.1. NCBI lineage: Eukaryota > Metazoa > Chordata > Amphibia > Anura > Hyperoliidae > Hyperolius > Hyperolius riggenbachi. The sequence continues at coordinate 65,065,985 of NC_090650.1, read as the reverse complement.
TAGCATAAATCTTTAGAATTGCAGATTGTTTTTACATTCCATTTGCTGTGCTACTGGAGACATAATAATACAGATATCTTTTGTTGCCCAACTACAAAATGTCTTTCTCTTGGTTGAAGTAACAAGTAATACATGACTATTCTGTAGCTGCAAAGGATATTTATGTTAATCATTTTAAAAACTTTATAGCTAAGATAGTTTAGAAGTTTTTTGAAAATACCAAAATGTCTACAAATGTCATAGAATGATCAATGAGTTGCCAATAATTGTTGCAGAACTATGGAATTTTTCTGTAGCTTGAAAATGGACCAAATTAATGAAATTAATGTGGGATTTGTGATTGAGGCACTCATGTTCCTTTTAGTCGCATTACCAGGGACTGCTTTCAGATTGACCCGAGGAAGTGGGATACAACCCATGAAACGTATTAGTCTAATGTTTGTGCTGAAATAAAAACTAACCGTCCAGAAAACACTAGTTTCATTCTCCAGGAGAGGTCAGACTTACACTATCTCTCCTTTTAGTCTTTTATCTTTTCATAAGAATATGTACTGGGTGCCTCCGACAGTGTTGTCTTAGTTCAATTTGAGATTTGTTTGGCCCATTTTCTGTTTGCAAGTAGAAAGTCTGGGGTACTTAATTGGCTAAATTTTCTTTTCTTTACAAAGGTTTAGATTTCTCTAACACATGAACTGAAAATAAACCATAGTATCCGTAGTCATCCTTCTAAATAAGTCTTTCCTGGAATCCCACATTCTTATTTTATATTTAAAATTTGAAAATAGAAGGAAAAACTTTTATTGTCGAAGATGAATATCAGTTTTTAATGTTTTTCAGTTTCCATCTTGAACTATTGACATTTTTAGCTATTTCTGCCCTCATAAGTGGTTCCCTTTACAGTGAGAAAAATAAAAAAGAAACACAGCCTAGCTATAGTTGGATATACTGTATATATACTGTATACTGGTACTGTACATACACAATTTTATCTAATTAAGTCACATATCACTTAAGGTAACCCTAAAAGGAAATCTAGTGGCTTAGCAAAGAGCAAGGTCAAGTTACTAGCTGTCCTCTCTGGATTGGCTATCTAAAGCTATCTGAGCTATCTGAATTACAGGTCCAGCATGTGGAGATTTAAGCCATGTATGGGATGATAGCAGCCCAATATGGCAAGCAATCGATCACTGCTTGCCATAGAGCCGTAAAGATCAATGTACCACCTTGCCGCACTCAATCTCTACATTTGTCTACATTTACAATTTTTGCTACGTTTATCCAACAGTTATCAGGGCTCTCACTTGGAGATCATTGACGATCCAAGTCCAGACCTACTTAGATGTATTTAAACTCATTTTCTAGTAGGCTGAAAAAGCTTATGACCCTTTCCTCGACAGTGTTGGATCATGGTGAAGGCTGGCAAAACATAACTGAATTAGAAGTTGTGAATTGCCACGTCTGTGTTCTGTGCAGCTATACAGAGCTCCTCTGTGCATGCAATCAAAGAATGGTGTTATCCTTTCTAAACATTTTCATTATGCCTCCTGTAAATATAAAACATTATGAAACGCCATTCATTTTTCTTCCAGCTCTTCCTCTGCTGTTCCTCTCTGTCAAGCTCTTCATTGGCTACCAATTAACCAGAGGATCCAGTTCAAACTCTTAAAGGGAACCTAAACTGAGAAAGATATGGATTTTTACTTTTAAAATAATACCAGTTGCCTGACTCTCCTGCTGATCCTGTGTCTCTAATACTTTTAGCCACAGCCCCTAAACAAGCATGCAGATCAGGTGCTCTGACTGAAGGCAGACTGGATTAGCTACATGCTTGTTTCAGGTGTGTGATTCAGCCACTACTACAGCCAACAAGATCAGCAGGACTGACAAGCAACTGGTATTGTTTAAAAGGAAACATCCATATTCCTCCTGGTTAAGGTTCCCTTTAACTCTAACTTACAAAGCTCTCCCTTTGGGGTACTTCTCCTCTCTAGTTTCCAGATACCAACCCAACTGCAATCTCAGATCTACAAATGACATGGCCTTTTATTATCCTCTTCTAGAATCATCTTCTCACATTTAAGTGCTTCATTCTGGAATCCTCTGCCATACTGCTACAACACATCAGTCACTGTTTGGAGGAATATGTATCTTTCCTAATGGTCTGCACTTTCAGAAAACCTTGGTGATTCTTTTGCTTAAAGGATACCAGAGCCAAAGCTATTAGGAGAAAAGGAGGGAGCAGGCATGTATGGAGACCTGTCCTGATGGCCACTGCATGATGTCATGATTACATCTTGCACATGCGCAGAACTCTCCCGGGCCATTGTTGAGGGACGTGCTCAAGCTGGGCTAGCACCTGCACAGTGAGGCCCAACTCCGGCGATCTGGAAGAGGCTGCTGGGGGGGGGGGGGGGTCTTTAAAGAGAACCTGAACTAAAAAATTAAAACTCAAAATAAACATACACAGGTCATACTTACCTCCTTGAGTCTACTCCTCAATCTCTTTCTCCTCTCCTGCATCCTGTTTGTCCACTGCAATCAATGGGATTTCTCCATCCTCCATTTTGAAAATGGCCATTACCCCATAATAGCTTCCTGGTCAGCACACTGTTAAACTGTAATATCACCCACTTGAGCCATAGGGAAATATGGACATTACCTTGCACATTCAGTTGTAACTGACAGCAGCTGATATATAACTGAAAGCAACTGGTATATTTCAGTTCTTACAAAATATTGTCAGAACTGGAAGGGATCACTGTAAGGAGAAAATGGTAAGAGGGGAGAGGAACTGATGGTGAAGTAAGTATGTAATATTCATTTGCAGCTATGTCGTGTGTTTATTTTAAATAATTTTACTCACTTCAGGTTCCCTTTAAGTAAGGAGTAGGGGGCAGAGGAGAACAGGGGGAGCGGTAGCCATCACGACAGGTCCCCATACATGCTTGCTTCCCCGTTTCTCCTAATAGTTTTGGCTCTGGTTTCCTTTAATGGGGTTCACCTGTGTAAGTAATATTAAATCTTTTACAGTTTTATTTCACTTTGCAGCAGACTACGAAACACATTTCTATTAACATTTATTCTAAAATATTCTTGAATAAAAAAAGCCCATTTTGGAAGGACTGGTGAGAGCCGAGGTTAGTAGAGAATGGTTGGAAGGTCAAGGCCTATAATTTCTGTTATTCTAACTATGTGTTACTATAGAGAACTATGGCATTTGCTTAATTCAATTTTCTTGCAACATAAGATGTATTCTTCCAGCTTCTCCCGAGGATGTCATATCTGAAGGGAGTTTTAGGGAAAGAAGAATGTTTAACCTTCACGATTTAGCTTTAAATAACGGCTGTATTTTCGAGAACATAATGTCTTCGGGAGCTGGGAGCTTGCACTGCCACAACCACAATTTAATATACTCAGAGGTTTCCTCTTATCAAATATGACTGAGTACATCGCCAATGGATCACAGAACAAACTACAAACTTTTACCAAACAGCGATAAAGATAGTCTTCAGGGTAAAATGAGTCTAAGTAGGGGATGACAGTGTAACTACTAGCATTTGTATAAGTACACCCGTATGATGGCTTTGGGACCTGAATGCCATTGTTTACATCATTTCAGGCCAGTCCAGACCATGTTTACCTCTGAAAGACCAGGCTTAAAACAGGCAGAATATTTTGGGACAACACCTTTTTCACTTGAAAAATTATATTGTCCTGAAACTTTGTCTGTAAACTTTAACTACTATAATGCAATAAAAACACCAATACTGCTTTTAAGCCAAGATGAGTAGTTAATTAACCTCTTTTTTTAAATACATACGCCTCTGGGGCGTTCAATACTATCTGGCTACTGCTATTTGGCACTTGTATTGGCCTGAGGAAGCAGGCTCAGACCCGTGAAACGAGTTTCCTGTGCAAAATAAACTTTGTTGTCTTATGAGACTGTCGTTATTGAGGTAAGCCACCTCACTTTTATCATGTTTATTGATTTTAACATAGTTTTATGCAAATCTAGGTGCCTCTTTACCCCTATTGTGCTATTAACCCCCCCATCCCTTAGAGGTTGGAGGGGACCCTATTGGTGTCACGTGGCTCACACCCCTCTGACAACCAATTCCGTTTACCAAGGAGAGCGACTGCATCCAGTTTGGCCTGGACACCCAAAGTGGAGTTGAATTTATTGTCTCCACCTGCTTCAAGTGGTTGGTTGCCCCTATTGAAACCCACTTTTGTGAATAGCCCTTTACCTGATTATCTCACATCAATTTTATTATGAACTTACTACTCTGGCAGGGATCCCATTGTCTTTGTGCATTTTCTTTTAGGGTGACAAAACACCCCTTCCCCCCACTTTTGTTAAACTGTTTGGGCTCTGCTCCATGCTTACAGCTTTCAATATGGCCATGATAGAATTGAAAAGCTTAATTATATAAAATCCATTGAATAAGATACTGTAATTTTTGCCTGATAAATGCTACCGGCATCGTCTACAGTATCCTTTCTGACGTTTAACTTGTACTTGGATAGTTGATCCCAGCCCATATCCCCCTTCTCCTTCCCAGCACTTTATTTATAATAATTGCATGTTACAGACCACCAAAACTATCCTTCTAAGGACAGCCACTGTGCGCGGAGGTGTGAGCATAGGAAAAGGAATCGTAACAGTTGAAAAGGGTGCAAGGCACAGCCTGTTGAAAAGGGTGCCCAATAAAATAGCGGGCACCTTTTTCAACAGGGCAATAGAGTTAGGAATCAGTTATTGGCGGGGGTTTTAGTGTTAGGCTTTGATGGGGGGGGGGGGGCAATAAAATGTTATGAGCAGTGATGAGTGAAAATGCAAATATTCTTTTTGCCGAAATAAGTAAAATTTTCGATTCGACAAGCCAAAATTTGCCCGAATATTTTAGCGTTTATTTTCGCCTAATGTCCACGATTTTCAAAATTAATTGCAAAGCCTCCTTACAAGCTAGAATCACCAAATTGGCAGAGTATGTTAAGGAGAAGAGTGGGTATAAGGGGAAAAATAATTTTTCAAAAGGCCTTATAGTTTTGGAGAAAATCAATTTTAAAATTACAATAGAAAAAAAGTATACATTTATGTTTTTTTTGTTTTGTTAAATGCCTCAATATACATACTGATTTGAATAAAAAAATTATTTTACGAAGTGCTCGTGTCAGTATTATTACAGTGGCAGAGGGGAGCAGCGGCTCGGTCAGAGTGACCATCACCCCCATAAGTCAAGAGAAGCTGGCAGTGTACATATCCCATAAAATGACAGTGGCGGGTGGAGCAGCGGCTTGGTCTGTGTGACCATCACCGCCATAAGTTAGGTCCAGGAGAAGCAGGCAATGTACATATCCCATAGAATGACCATGGCGGGTGGAGCAGCGGCTTGGTCTGTGTGACTATCACCCCCATAAGTTAGGTCCAGGAGAAGCTGGCAGTGTACATATCCCATAAAATGACAGTGGCGGGTGGAGCAGCGGCTTGGACTGTGTGACTATCACCCCCATAAGTCAGGTCCAGGAGAAGCAGGCAATGTACATATCCCATAAAATGACCATGGCGGGTGGAGCAGCGGCTTGGTCTGTGTGACTATCACCCCCATAAGTCAGGTCCAGGAGAAGCAGGAAGTGTACATATCCCATAAAATGACAGTGGCGGGTGGAGCAGCGGCTTGGTCTGTGTGACCATCACCCCCATAAGTCAGGTCCAGGAGAAGCAGGCAATGTACATATCCCATAAAATGACCATGGCGGGTGGAGCAGGGCTTGGTCTGTGAGACTATCACTCCCATAAGTCAGGTCCAGGAGGAGCAGGCAATGTACATATCCCATAAAATGACAGTGGCGGGTGGAGCAGCGGCTTGGTCTGTGTGACAATCACTCCAATAAGTCAGGTCCAGGGGAAGCAGGCAATGTACATATCCCATAAAATGACAGTGACCGGGGGTGGGGTGGGGGGGGCAGCAGTTTGGACTGTGTGACCCTCACCCCCATAAGTCAGGAGAAGCTGGCAGTGTACAAATAAATAAAAAAAAATCCAGAGGCAGATAGGAACATTGGCTTGGACACAACAACTCTGCTTAAAGGACAACTGTAGTGGGGGGAAATGGAGGCTGCCAAATGTATTTCTTCAAAACTAAACCAGTTGCCTGGCAGTCCTGCTGGTCTGTTTGGCTGCAGTAGTATTTGAATCAAACCAGAAACAAGCATTCAGCTAATCTTGTCAGAAATCACAAATATCAGAAACACCTGATCTGCTGCATGCTTGTTCAGGGTCTATGGCTAAAAGTATTAATGGTAGAGGAGCAGCAAGATAGCAAGGGAACTGGTATTGCTTAAAAGGAAATACATATGGCAGCCTCCATATACCTCTCAATAGAGTTGTCCTTTAAAGGACAACTGTAGCGAGAAGAATATGGAGGCTGTCATATTTATTTCCTTTGAAACAATGCCAGTTGCATGGCTGTCTTGCTAATCCTCTGCCTCTAATACTTTTAGCCATAGACCCGGAACAAGCATGCAGCATATCAGGTGTTTCTGACATTATTGTCAGATCTGACAAGATTAGCTGCATGCATGTTTCTGGTGTGATTCAGACACTACTGCAGCCAAATTGATCTGCAGGACAGCAGAGCAATTGGTATTGCTTAAATGGAAATAAATATGGCAGCCTTCATATACCTCTCACTACAGTTCTCCTTTAAAAAGACTTTTGTTTTAGAATACAACTACAATCCAGCCAGCTGTAGCTTGTATTTGTGGAGATTTTTAAACCACAAACACACAGTAGACTGCAAATAAATGAGCAGTAGCTAGTTAAGCTCTCTCTACACCTATCACATCCACTAACTCTTCCCAACAGAGGCTGGTGTGTCAGAGAGCTAGTCTTCTCAGGGGGCTGTCTGTTGTCTGATTGGTTGTAGTTATATGGTTCCTGGGTCAATTCTGTTGCTAAGAATCATGGGAGGCCTAATGGGGGAGAGAAGACTTCCCAGCTATTTGGGAGAAAATATGACACTTTTCCTTTAATTTCACTATTTGGGCGAAAAGGCGAAAATTTAAGCTTATTTTTGCAAAAATTCGTCAAAATCAAAAATGGTATTTTCGATGCGAAAATGACTTTGGCGAAAATTCGTAAGCAACACTGGTTAGTGGCTGGACAGTGTAATGGTTAAGGGCTCTGCCTCTGACGCAGGAGACCAGGGTTCAAATCTCGGCTCTGCCTGTTCAGTAAGCCAGCACCTATTCAGTAGGAGACCTTAGGCAAGTCTCCCTAACACTGCTACTGCCTATAGAGCGTGCCCTAGTGGCTGCAGCTCTGACGCTTTGAGTCTGCCAGGAGAAAAGTGTGATATAAATGTTATTTGTCTTGTTAGGAGTGGTAAGGGTTCTTAGTGGTAAGCATTTCAACAGGTGCATTTTTCAAATGCATGCTTGCACACTACCCTGGGCTCCAGGAAGTGTTTCATATTTTTTTACGATGATTTTTGCTTTCATTTCTATGAATGAACATGGCTCATTTTCATTCATATACAGGCACATTGGCTCGGGGAACACATTTTCCCATTCACTAACCGCATTTGTAAGTTCCTCCTTGAATAAACAGCAGGATCCCGCACATGGGTGCGCACCCGCCGCTGATTTACAGGATGCACCTGTACCTCCTGATTGAGTTAGTAAAGCTTAAACTGGATGCGTGTGTACATCTAGTACGAGTTAAATAGTTAATATATATTACCGTAGCAGCTCTCGCAATACCCATGTACTGCAGGTTGCGCTAGTTGCACAACACATGCTACTCTGCTGGTCCATCTACCACAGATTGCACTAATGCCCAATGCGTGTTACTTTATTTTAGCATGGTAATTTTAATGGCTTTATTGAATCAACCCCAGTACTTGCTATTTACCTTATGTGGGTGGTGGAGGAGAAGATGGGGATTTAAACCTTGGAAACTGTTTGAGCGGCTGTACCTTGCAAATTAAAAGACACACGTTAAGGAATGACTACTGATAATAAAAACAATTGTATAATAAAAAGTAACGGCAATGTCAGAAGTATAAAAATAAAAAGTATGTCAGTGAAATTCTACATTCTGTATCCATTTCACTGAAGCAAGTAGTAAACTGTGTATTTTTTTATATATATTTTTACATTTCTAAATGCAGATAATAGTGCCTGTAAGGCTGCACACTTGCTTGGTATTCCTGTTAATATTTATGATCCTGCATAGGCTTGGCCTGGGATAGTTTTCTAAGGAGGTTTATCAGGCTGCGGATTGTTAAGTTATTATCACTTTTTTGCAGAATAATGATACACTTGATTGATTACCCCGTTTCTGAAATAGTTTATATACTGACTCTTCAGTGCAGGCTTCAGCTCATTGACCACTAAGAGAATTTAAAACATGGCTTATAGAAAAAAAATGGGCATAAGCTTTTTCATATTTCATCCCTCATTGACTCTTGGAGGTCAAAAACAACTAGACCTGTGGCAGGTCTAATGCAGTTGATGTTTACGGGCTTTTGCTACAAATTCAGGAAGAGTGCAATATGGGAAATCACAGTACCAAATCTAGTCTTTACAATGTAAAGCCCATGGCAAAATGTGATGAATAAAAGGACAATAAGTTCAGTAGAAGCTGAAAAATAGCCTCCTCTCATTTACATTTAAACACAGCTTAAGATAAAACTTGAAACTTTTTTTTTTTATGGATAGAAGGGGGGAATGCTTGAACCTTTGCCAGGTTGTTGCTGCTAGCTGTGTCTCTGCTGAGAAGAGTGTGAGTGACACCTAGGGCTATGATGAGAGCTACTACGTATTGTTTAGGAGAAGAAATGATGAGAGCTAGCCACAGATATTTGTAATAATTTGAACTTCCACTTTGGAACAGACACAAAATGTACGACTCTGATAATTACGCATAATAATTAGCAATTACGAATCGTAATGCAAAATTTTGCGGAAAAGTCTAATTTTGTAAGTAATTGTTAGCGTTCCTAATTGTGCATAATTTTTCACATAATTTTTGCATTATTTTGTGCCACCTTAAACAGAAACTCCGACCAAGAATTGAACTTTATCCCAAGCAGTAGCTGATACCCTCTTTTACATGAGAAATCTATTCCTTTTTACAAACAGACCATCAGGGGGTGCTGTATGACTGATATTTTGGTGAAACCCCTCCAACAAGAAACGCTTGAGTACGTACTCCTGGCAGTTTCCTGTCTGTGAACCTTAGTGCATTGTGGGAAATAGCTGTTTACAGCTGTTTCCAACTGCCAAAAAAGCATGCAGCAGCTACATCACCTGCCAACAGTAAAAATGTCACCATGTAATAAATGTCAGAATGCAAATCAGGGATTTAAAAGATTTTACAATGGGCAAACACTGACTAAATCATTTATACATAATTATTGTAAAAGTACTTTTATTATTACATTATTTTCACAGGAGTTTCTCTTTAAGGGATTAATAGCAAAGCCCCCATACATGCTATTGCTACCAAAATTGCTACATATGTTAAGGAGAATAATGGGTACAAGTCAAAAAGTACCTTCGTACAAGGACCTTGTAGCTTTTGAGAAAAATACGTTTTTAAAAATGCAAAGAAAAATGGTTTTTAAACTGTCATCTTTCTGAGTTTAAAATCCAATTTCTTTGCATTTCAAAAATCGTTTTTCTCAAAAACTACAAGGTCTTTTTGAAAAATTGCTTAACATATGTAGCAATTTTGGTGACATTAGTATGTATAGCTTTGGTATTCACCACCAAAGTCAGCATGAAATTACGCAAAATTATGCAAAAATTTGTGTGAAATTACGAGCAATTATGGAAAATCAATTGAATTAATGATTTGTAACTATGCATAGATAGTTACAATTGTGAAAATGTATGTGAAATTTGGCATAATTGTAATTAGCTGATTACAATCATCACTGGATTTACTCTTCTGGAACTTCGGCCTGTCCTGGCATTCAGTAAAATTACCTTACGTAGTAATGTGCACTTCAGCTCTGTGTGAAGTTGTAAGGATCCCACAGCGGAAGAGTTAAAAAGGGTGAGACACATCCAGTTTATAAGGCCGCCAAATGAAATGATGGCCGCCGTGTTTCCAATGGCCAAGCAGCAAGTATCGCCTTTTGTGCATTTGTATATTGACAAAAAGAACTACCTTTTAGCCTTGTTTGTGTGTGTGGTTATAGATAACGGCAGTTGGTGCTGTCTAGTTTTTTTCTTGCCTGCCAGTAGTAAAGATGATGACATGCTGGCTCATTGTGGATCAAACAACATGAACACATTAAATGGCAAATATCAATCATTTATTGATCTCTCTTCTGTTTTCTAACTTCTCACTTTGCAATGTATTGATTTATTTTTTCTCCCAGGGGAAGGGGGGTCTTAGGGCTTGGCACCACCAGGGGAGGAGGTCTTAGGGTTAGTCACCACCAGGGGGGTCTTAGGGTTAGGCATCGGTAGAGGGAGGATTCTGTGTGAGAGTAGGTTTAGATTAAGTAAAATATCGGTAAATATTACTATTTTACTTTATTAATGTATATTTATAATTTTACTGATTTTCTACTATCGGCTATTTTCTTTTCAATGGGTTCCTTCATTAAATGTACCCCCACCCCCACAGGGACTGTCTACTTTATTGCCTGGCTTTTGATTCTTTCTTTGCTGATAACTGTCACATAATTCCCCCATGCACTTGACATAACCCACGAATGTTTAAAGGGACTATAAAATAAGATTTATATATACCTGGGGCTTCCTCCAGCCCATCCACTTGGATCGCTCCCATGCCGCCGTCCTCCTCTGTCTGCAGCTTCGGGAATCGGGTACCATTTCTGCTGTCTGTTGGCTCCGGTCTACGCACAAGAAGTGCGCTGTTTGCATATCTCTCCAGCAGCTGCTGGAGAGATACGTAGAAGGCGCATTTCTCCTGCGTAGACCGAAGCCGACTGATGGCAGAAACGGTACCCGATTCCCGAAGCTGTAGAGTCAGACAGAGGAGGATGGCGGCATGGGAGCGATCTGAGTGGATGGGCTGGAGGAAGCCCCAGGTATGTATACATTTTTTATATCTCAGCTCTGGTACACTTTAAACCCGCCAACTTGACCCAAACCTGCATTGACTTGTTAATAAAAAGAAGTTTTAACCATTCCCCCCCCCCCCCCCGGGACGAGTAACTACACCCCTGCAAAATGCCACAACTCTGTGCAGGGGCGTAGGTACTACGTCCCTCCCGCCGCCCCCCCCCCCCCCCACTCGCCCCACCGCGCTCGGTACCGCCACTCGTTACCACCGATCACCACCCGCTAGATCAATGAATGGGAAAACAAATCCCATTCATTGAACTAAGTTCCCCTGTGAATGACTGCAGCCATCTATTCAGACTGCTCTGCCATTCATGAATCCCGTGCACATAGTGCTTCTGTTTCCGTACTAACAGTACGGAGCTGAAGTCACCACTGAGGACATCTTGTGACCAAATTGAAATATTACATCCCCCTTTTTTTCAGTTTATCATCCCTACTTACCCTTTCTTATCATTAACCCCTGACCTCCCACACTCCACTAAAGTTACCATTCTGTTATTTTTTATTTGTTTGACTAAAAAAAATTACAAATAAAAAAAAATACATAAATAGTTACCTTAGGGACTGAACTTTTTTAGTATGTATACAAAAACTTTATACTACAATCACTTTATTAATTATGGGCTTGTAATTAGGGATAGACCCAAAACAACAAACAAAAAATATTGGCGCCATACATTGTACTAGGGAAAAATTTTAAATGTTGCAATAAACGATACAAATAGGCAAATTAATGTGTGGATTTTAAATTACGCTAGCATGTTTTATTTTGGAACTATACAGGGAGTGCAGAATTATTAGGCAAGTTGTATTTTTGAGAAATAATTTTATTATTGAACAACAACCATGTTCTAAATGAACCCAAAAAACTCATTAAAGGGACTCCGAGCAGTGCAGAAACTATGGAAAGATGCACATCATTTTAAAGCTCTCTTTCTCCTCTTTCCAATGATATATAAACCGCCACCCTACGCCTTTTAGTTTTCGCTATTTTCGCGATTGAAATTGCCACGGCTGCGATTTCGATCGCGAAAATAGAGAAAACTAAAAGGCGTAGGGCAATGATTTAGGTGTCGTCAGAAAGAGGAGAAATAGAGCTTTAAAATGATATCCATCAAGCCATAGTTATATTGTATTACACAGGGCGACTTTTTGTCAAAGTCAGCAGCTGCATTCAGCAGAATGGAGCTGCTGACACTGGGGAAAGTGTCGTCCTGTGTAATACAATATAACTATAGAAGACGTAGGGTGGTGGTTTATATATCATTGGAAAGAGGAGAAAGAGAGCTTTAAAATGATATGCATCTTTCCATAGTTTCTGCACTGCTCGGAGTCCCTTTAATATTAAAGCTGAATATTTTTGAAAGTAGTTTTTAGTTTGTTTTTAGTTTTAGCTATTTTAGGGGAGTATCTGTGTGTGTAGGTGACTATTACTGTGCATAATTATTAGGCAACTTAACAAAAAACAAATATATACCCATTTCAATTATTTATTTTTACTAGTGAAACCAATATAACATCTCAACATTCACAAATATACATTTCTGTCATTCAAAAACAAAACAAAAACAAATCAGTGACCAATATAGCAACCTTTCTTTGCAAGGACACTCAAAAGCCTGCCATCCATGGATTCTGTCAGTGTTTTGATCTGTTCACCATCAACATTGCGTGCAGCAGCAACCACAGCCTCCCAGACACTGTTCAGAGAGGTGTACTGTTTTCCCTCCTTGTAAATCTCACATTTTATGATGGACCACAGGTTCTCAATGGGGTTCAGATCTGGTGAACAAGGAGGCCATGTCATTAGTTTTTCTTCTTTTATACCCTTTCTTGCCAGCCACACTGTAGAGTACTTGGACGCGTGTGATGGAGCATTGTCCTGCATTAAAAATCATGTTTTTCTTGAAGGATGCACACTTCTTCCTGTACCACTGCTTGAAGAAGGTGTCTTCCAGAAACTGGCAGTAGGACTGGGAGTTGAGCTTGACTCCATCCTCAACCCGAAAAGGCCCCACAAGCTCATCTTTGATGATACCAGCCCAAACCAGTACTCCACCTCCACCTTGCTGGCGTCTGAGTCGGACTGGAGCTCTCTGCCCTTTACCAATCCAGCCACGGGCCCATCCATCTGGCCCATCAAGACTCACTCTCATTTCATCAGTCCATAAAACCTTAGAAAAATCAGTCTTGAGATATTTCTTGGCCCAGTATTGACGTTTCAGCTTGTGTGTCTTGTTCAGTGGTGGTCGTCTTTCAGCCTTTCTTACCTTGGCCATGTCTCTGAGTATTGCACACCTTGTGCTTTTGGGCACTCCAGTGATGTTGCAGCTCTGAAATATGGCCAAACTGGTGGCAAGTGGCATCTTGGCAAGCTGCACCCTTGACTTTTCTCAGTTCATGGGCAGTTATTTTGCGCCTTGGTTTTTCCACACGCTTCTTGCGACCCTGTTGACTATTTTGAATGAAACGCTTGATTGTTTGATGATCACGCTTCAGAAGCTTTGCAATTTTAAGAGTGCTGCATCCCTCTGCTAGATATCTCACTATTTTTTAATTTTCTGAGCCTGTCAAGGAAAGGAAGTTGCCTAATAATTATGCACACCTGATATGGGGTGTTGATGTCATTAGACCACACCCCTTCTCATTACAGAGATGCACATTACCTTATATGCTTATATGCTTATATACCTTATATGCTTAATTGGTAGTAGGCTTTCGAGCCTATACAGCTTGGAGTAAGACAACATGCATAAAGAGGATGGTGTGGTCAAAATACTCATCTGCCTAATAATTCTGCACTCCCTGTAATGGCCAAAAACGGAGAAATAATGATTTTTTTCAATTTTTTCTTATTATTCACATTAAAACTGATTTAGAATAAAATAATTTTTTGCAAAAAGTACCCCCCAAAGAACGCCTAATCAGTGGCGAAAAAAACAAGATATAGATTGTTTTGTTGTGATAAGTAGTAATAAAGTTATAAGTGAATGAACGGAAGGAGTGCTGACGGTTGAAAATTGCTTTGTTTTTTTTAAGAGGAAAACCCCTTTGAGGTGAAGAGGTTAAAATATGTTTTATTTATTTATTTGTTTCTGATTGACATACTATCTAGACATAGGAAATGTTACAAGTTAAAATAATGAAACTACAAGTGTGATTGCACAATTAAGAGGCACAATTGAAGTAAAAAAAAACAATTAAAAAAACTGAACTGGTGGAGCCCTGCACATCACAGAGCAAAACTCTTTTGCAGCCATACCTGTAGTATCAAAAATATGCAAAAAAGTAGAAAAACAGTACAGATGAGCAATGATCACATTTTTAAGAATGTGTACTTAACAACAGCAACAATTACATCTTTATTGATTGAAATAACCAGACATTGCACAAGGGCATACATTACACACTTCTGGGGCTACATGTGCTGCATAAAAGGAAAAACAAAAAAATGGTGTTATGCTTATAAAGAATGGGTGTACAGTGTCCTGTAGGCTACATTTGCAAAAGCACTAAAGTGACAATGACACTTCCTCACACAGTTATATCTGTGATACAACACCAGATTCCAGACACTTGGCAACAAAGCACCCCAGGGTATGGATATAGATAATGAATGTACAGTCTTTTAAACGTAGTAATATTGACATGTGACACAACTGTTGCACTGCCTTGCAAGGAAATCAATCTATACGGTACTAGATATACTCCAGGGAATTTAAAATCACAGCAAGTTGAAAAACAGCCATCACACAATTTATTACCATAGTCTGGAAATATGCCAACGCATTACAGGCAATCAATTTACTTCATGTGAACAATAACATCACAATGTTGTAAGTTCCAGAGGGGCTGACATCTGGAATTTATGACATAATAATAAGAGCAACATTTCCTATTCAGCTTTCAATTAATATTTTGATCAAACTGTTTCAGTTTTTTTTTAGCAGTTCCTCATTAATTTTTGTGTTTTTATTGCATCAAACACCTAACTAATTAACCTTATAGCAGCCACATAAAGTAAAACTTCCTCCCTTCATCCATCCATGGCACTGCACTCTTGGCATCCTCTTCTGACTTTCGATCACATGTTATTGCATGTGATCGGGGCTCAGAAAACAGTGTAAGCGGTGCACTGTTCCACCACCGGGTGGCGCTGCACCGCTGATACTATCTTCTGAGCCCTGATCAAATGTAATAACATGATTGGAAGTCAGGAGAAGATGCTAGGAGTGCAGTAACACGTGTGGATGAAGAGGAGAAACCGCTCCAAGGTCCGGAACAGGTAACTATTAATGTTATATATTAACAAATATGTTATTTAACGATGCTAACGGGTAAATAACCTTCAAAGTGCATGGCCACCTTTAGAGTTTAGATTGTACTAAATATTTTCTGAAAGTCTCTTCATCTATAATACTGTGGTGGGGGTGTCAGGGCACCCTATAGAAAAGCAGGAGACAAAAAGGCGGGAGTCCAATAGTGTAGTATGTTAGAGATGCGGTAAGAAGTGGTAAGAAGAAAAATACTATTCACAAAGGAGGGTTGCAGGGGGCAACCAACCACAGGAAGCAGGTGGAGACCATAAATCCGACTCCACTCAGGGAGGTCCTATAAGGACGCGAAGGAGGTCGCTCTCTTGGAAAAAACGGAGACAGGTGTCCACTGTCAATTCCCTCGGACAGAGTATGTACAAGGGTGTACAATGCACAAAGGGGGGAAGAGGCGCCCTGGGTTATATAAAATCTTCTAAAAACAGTTTAAAAACGAAAAGGGTAACAAGGTTTCTTACCTCAATAACGAAAACTTTATATCATATAAAAGATTTTTATTTAGCACAGGCAACGCGTTTCGTAGATCTAAGCCCACTTCCTCAGGCCAATGGACAGTGACAAATGATAGTTATCAGTCAGCATAGGGAGCCTGTAAGTTCATAATAATACATTTATAGGAGGCTTTCTTAACCAGGGTTCAGTGGGACCCCAGGGTTCCTTGTTGTTTTTAGAGCATTCTCTAGTGTCAACATCTCTTGCTCATATCTACTCAAATATAATCAGAGAGTAACAGGCTTACTGATTTCTTAACCATTTTTCAGAGAATATGAATGATAACACAAAAGCTTTTTCACTCATGGTTAGTGGTTGGCTGAATCAATGTATTGCCAAACAAACATGTTTACTCTTTTTAAACCATAGTTGCTGCTAAACAGACTACCCAAATGACCCTGATCACAAGTTTACATACCCCAGTTCTTAATCTCATGCATTGCCCCCTCTGACACAAATGACAGCTTGACGTCTTTTGTGGTAGCTGTGGATGGGGCTCTTTATCTTTTCAGATGGTAAAGCTGCCTATTCTTCCTGGCAAAAAGCCTCCAGTTCCCATACTTTTTTGGGCTGTCTTACATAAACTGCACGTTTGAAGTCTCCCTGGAGCGGCTCAATGATTTTGAGGTCAGAAGACTGAAGTGGCTATTCCGGAACCTTCACTCTATGTTGCTGTAGCCAATGATAGGTCGACTTGGCCTTGTGTTTTGGATCATTGTCTGGTTGGAATATCCCAAACTCAGCTTAAAAGCTTATGAATATTTTTGATAACTTAGTGCATTCATATTGCCATCAATTCTGACCAAATTTCCTGTGCCTTTGTAGCTCACATGTCCATCATTTTTAATTATGCATTTACTATATTTTGTTTTTATGTTCTTCTTTTTCTTATACATCTAGTATTGGCACTTCCTTATTCCCAATTGGTTCTACTAGCAATCCCCATGGCTATAACTATGCCTTACAAATAAAAAACATAAAGGGTGCATCTTTAGCAGGAAAAAAGTGCTCTTCTGGCCATAGATGAGCATAGTTGTCCTTTTTTTCAGGAAAGGTTTTTTCTTCTTTCTCTTTTTCTTTTACAATAAGCTTTTCTAACCGGGTCTGCTGTAGCTTGTTACATGAATTAGCGTTTTCTTCCCTGGAAATGCTGTAGGGATTTTAGGATGATTTGACAATTATAAATGAGATAAAACGGCAAGGCCCTTTAGCAGAATTGTTAGCATATCATTACTGCTCTGAACAAGCATGCCAAGGGGGAAAATAGAGCATTACAGTCTACACAAATAATACACGGGAACAAATTGTATTTCTTACATACAGTACTCTGTGTCTGAATCCAATCCTGATTCACTACCCCACTTAGTTCAGCTTGGCATGGGCACCATGGAAAGTGCAGCAACATGTGGAAACTGGGCCGGTGTGACAAAACAAAGGGTTTAGAAAAATATGTCTGGAGGGCGGTTCTATAAGTATGGCTTATATTTTTTTCATCACTTTATGGAAAAATGTGCATTAAGACTGCCTTCATATGATTGCCTCTTATCATTGCCTTCTTGTTCAGGTTAAGGATTTAAAAAGGACAAGGATAGCCCTGGGAATTTTAACCACTTAAGGACCAGGGGTTTTTCCTGAGATCGGTGCTGCGTGGGCTCTCCAGCCCGCAGCACCGATCAGGATTTAGCCAGGGCGATCAGACATCCCCCCTTTTTTCCCCACTAGGGGGATGTTCTGCTGGTGGGGTCTGATTGCCGCCGGCTTGCTGCGCTTTGCAGGGGGGCTCTTCAAATCCCCCTCCGCAGCATTTTCTGCGCTCCCTCCCTCTCTCTCCCTCCCTCTTCCATCATGGGCTGCGCAGGACGGATATCCATCCTGCGCATTGTAGGATAGGCTTCAGCCTATCATATGCCGGCGATCCCCGGCCAATCAGAGGCCGGGGTATGCAAATCTGCCTTACGGCACTGCTGCGCAGCAGCGCCGTATGACATAAACAGCGGGGATTTCTTCCCCGCATGTTTACATTATGTGTGCGAGCCGCGATCGGCGGCTCGCACACTGTTCACGGGGACACCCTCCGTGAACTGGCATGGAAAGTTTCTATGCTATACCACTAATGACCCGCCAACGCCTATCGGCGTTAGGCGGTCGTTAACGGTTAAGGGGGCTTTACTTAGTGATTTACCTATTAGTACTTGTTAGACAAGCTCAGTGCATAATATAATGAAATCCACTTCATTAATCTGAAAAAGAAAAACACAAGTAAAGACTAGGGTGGAATGTACAACTAACCATCCACCGTTCTCAATAAAATACACACTATACAATGGTTGCCCACAATGTAACAGCTATTTTCATGTAATCAATTAAGGAAACATTTAGTTTTTATTTATTTTTTATTTTAGACACACTTATTCAATTAAAATGTCTTACATTTTTCTCACAGGAGAGGTTTTTAAGCCTTATCAGTAAAATATTAAATTTGACTGGCTCTAAGTTTTTTTGTACATTTCGCTCCACCCATGACCTTGCCCAAATGTGCATGGTCACACCCATCTTTGTCCCTGGGTGCTAAAAACCCTGCTAACGCTCCTCAGCTTTGTTCAAAACAATAAAACACATTTTAGCT
Source organism: Hyperolius riggenbachi (assembly GCF_040937935.1). Taxonomy (NCBI): domain Eukaryota; kingdom Metazoa; phylum Chordata; class Amphibia; order Anura; family Hyperoliidae; genus Hyperolius; species Hyperolius riggenbachi. Next base: position 65,047,424 of record NC_090650.1, on the reverse strand, counting down.
GTAGTTCCAATATATGAAGTAGCAAGCAGATTATTTAAATGATGGGACCTTTAGGAAAATGTAAAAAAAAACCTTTTCAGTTATTTTTACATTGTTCTTTTTTTTATGTTGGTTGATAATTACAGCATTGTTTTTTCATGATGATGTTAATAAACTGTGAACCTAAAGCATTGTTTTTCTTTGCAGTAGTTGATGAAAGACTTTCATTCTTTTTCAATTCATATTGGGTCTGTGCTTCTTGCTTGTAGGCACAGGTTGCAAATATTGTACATTTCATTTATCAAAATCTCTTTATCAGAGAAAGAATGACTTAAGGGGAACTTGTTGACTTTGTTGATCACTGCCCAGGGGCACCACGCATTGACCATATTAATTTGAGACTTTTTCTTGGCAAGGTCATAGACGTCAAGACAAAAAAGAAAAATACTAACAAAAGAAACATTTTAAAAAAAGCAAAGTCTACATTGTAAATTCATGCACTATGAAATAAGAGAGGGTCATATAGCGGAGGCTGGACCTGGTGTATTACCCTTGAATGTGAGAGAACTCCCCTTGCACACTGTCTGTGGCACTCTTTTTTTTTAACAATCTTTTATTGAGACAGCAAAATAGAGTATAGATACAACTGCATCAGGTTAAATGCAACACTCCAATCATAATCTGGAGTTATACAGAAGGAACATCATTGTAAGCAGGTACATCTTATCACATATTACAGAGTTCAACAGCAGAAGGAAGGTTGGCATGTTTGGGGAAGCGTCAAAGTCGTATCATCCTAATGCGAAGAAAATGAGTCCTCATTCTCTAGCATCCTCTGTTGTTTCTTCCACTGTACTACTACTTCAGATCAGCATCAATGGGACGTGTTGCTGCTTGGGTTACTCTAACAATTGGTCAGATTAACAAGGGGGGGGTAGGTGTGTTTATATTAATAGCGACAGGTATTTATGGGTCATGTCTCCCCATGGCACGGTAGGGGCCTCCTGTTGTTTTAATTGAATAAATAATATAATATTGTCCAGTTGGGTGTTTCTCCACAAATCTTGAGGGGGCGGATAGGGAAGAGGGAGCCAGAGTCACCAGAAAGATTAGGACTATTTTGTTTCATCCATTTCTCATAATGTTCTTATAAATCTCTTTGTCTGTAAAGTCATACCATAGCACCCAGGTTCTAGTGAATTTGTCTGATTTTTCCTGCTTTAACCACTTGCCGACCGCACACTCATAACGTGCGTCGGCAAAGTGGCAGCTGCAGGACCAGCGACGCAGTACTCGTACGAGCGGCTGCTTCCTGTCAAATCACGGCAGGGGGCTCCGTGAATAGCCTGCGGGCCGCCGATGGCGGCTCGCAGGCTAGATGTAAACACAAGCGGAAATAATCCGCTTTGTTTACATTTGTACGGCGCTGCTGTGCAGCAGCGCCGTAAGGCAGATCGGCGATCCCCGGCCAATCAGCGGCCGGGGATCGCCGCCATGTGACAGGGGACGTCCTGTCACTGGCTGCACAGGACGGATAGCGTCCTGTGCAGCCCAGATCTCCCGGGGGAGCAGGTAGGAGAGGGAGGGGGGCGAATGTCGCCGCGGAGGGGGGCTTTGAGGTGCCCCCCCCCGCCACCCACAGCAGGCAGGAGAGATCAGACCCCCCCAGCACATCATCCCCATAGGGGGGAAAAAAGGGGGGCAATCTGATCTCCCTGCCTGCACCCTGATCTGTGCTGGGGGCTGCAGAGCCCACCCAGCACAGATCAATCAAACCAGCGCTGGTCCTTAAGGGGGGGTAAAGGGTGGGTCCTCAAGTGGTTAAAGAGATTAATTCTTCTATGTTTACTATGCTTTGGACCCTTTCTAGCCACATCTTTACTGAAGGGGGGTTAGTTGATCTCCACAAGACTGGTATGCAGGCTTTTGCTGCGTTAAGAAGGTGGCAGGGCAGGGATCCTTTGTATCCTTTGCCTGTGCCGGGCATAAGGTGAAAAAGAAAGGCTTCCGGGGCCCAAGGTATGTCAAATTCTGCAATGGTTTTGATCCACTTTTGTATAGATTTCCAATAGGTGGTTATAAGAGGGCAGGACCACCATATATGGAGAATGTCTCCAGGATGAGTGGTGCATCTCCAGCATAAGGCTGATTGAGAGTTGTAGATTTTGTTGAGGAGAACCGGAGTGCGGTACCAACAAGCTAAAAGTTTAAAGTTGCATTCTTGCATTGTGACATTCATAGAGCTTTTATGGACTAGGTTGCATACTTTCGTCCAGTCCTCTCCATCAATCGTTCTACTTAGAATGGTTTCCCATTTCTCTAAGAAGAGAAAAGGGGGTGAAGCCTTCCCTAATATTAAATCTAGGTATAGTTTAGACAGTAAGTGTCTCTGAGGATTAGCTTGCCTGCACATGAGTTCTAAGGGTGTAAGGGCTCTTGTGTACATGTCCTTTGAGGTGAGAGAGGTTATGTAGCTGCGAATTTGCAGGAAGGCCCAAAAGGGAATTGGCTGATCGAAGTCAGCATTGAGAGTAGCAAGAGGTTTCATTGATGGGGGAGATGTCTCTGTTAGTAGGTCCTTTACCAGCAAATCTGGGAATGGGGAGCAGTTTTTTAAGAATTTCGGTTGTTCACCTGGGGGGAATGTTCTATTCATTCTGATCGAAGATAATGGGCTTGGGATGGAGGAAAGATTTGAAGTGGAGAATATTGAGTGACATTTTTAGAAAATTGGAGCTAGTAAGGGGTGGTCAATTAAATGTGATAGTAACGGTTTGGATATGTCAGAAGTTTTAGTCCAAGGAAGCCATTTGAGAGGGATCTCAAAGCTTTCGTTCTCCAAAGTAACCCAGTCTTTTGAGTCAGTGTTGCAGTGCCAATCTACTACTCTAGAGAGGAGAGAGGCGTGGTAGTAGCATGTCAAATCTGGAAGGCCTAGTCCGCCTTTGGGTTTGGGGTATGTGAGTTTGTGATGGTGTAATCTGGGGGGTTTACCCGCCCAGACAAATTTCACTAGTGATTTCTGCATATCTTTAAGCCATGTCCTAGGCAGAGAGATAGGCACTGTCTGGAAGATATAAAGTATGCGTGGCAAAGCTGTCATCTTTAAACTGGCTATACGGCCGAACCACGATAGTGGTCTCTCTCCCCACTCATCCACACACGAGTGAAGTTGTGTTGCTAAGGGATGGTAATTACATTTAAAGAGGTCTTTAAGGTGTCTTGTGATCTGGATTCCCAAATATCTAAAGGATGTTGAGATCCAAGTGAAGGGGAAACTGCTCTTGCAGATCTCTACAGTTTTCTCCTGGAGAGAGATATTCATCGCAATGGATTTTTGAAAATTAATCTTTAGATTGGAGAGTTCTCCAAAGATTTTAAACTCCCTTAGAAGGTTGGGAATCGAGATCAGGGGTTGTGTTACATAGAAAATCATGTCATCCGCAAAGGCTGCTACTTTATATTCCTTGGTTCCAATACGTACACCATGGATATTTGGGTTCTTCCGTATGGCGTTTAAAAAGGGTTCCAAGGAAAGTATGAAGATGAGTGGGGAGAAAGGGCACCCCTGTCTCGTACCATTGTGGAGTGTAAAACGTTCAGAAAGGGTACAGTTTACTTTTACCCTAGCATTAGGATCTGAATAAAGGAGGGAGATCCACCCTTTCATACTCTGGCCCAGCCCGATAACGTCTAGAAGGGCCACTATGTAGTCCCATGAGACCCCGGTCAAAGGCCTTCTCGGCATCAGTGGAGAGGAGGAGTCCGCCCACCGAATGCCGAGAAAGCCACCATTGGATATCTAATGTCTTAATGGTGTTTTCCCTGGCTTCACGTCCAGGGACAAATCCAGTTTGGTCTTTTGTAATCAGGTGTGGGATATGTATAATGAGACGATTCGCAAGAATTTTTGCAAACAATTTCAGGTCGTTGTTTAAAAGAGAGATCGGCCTGTATCCAGAGCAGTCTTGAGGATCTTTACCCTCCTTGTGAATCACTATTATGTGTGCTTCTAAGAGGTCTAAGGAGTGTTTGTCGTCTTTCGAGACTGAGTTAAAGGCCTTCCGGAAATAGGGGGACAGCATATCTCGGAACTTTTTATAATATTGAATGGTTAGTCCATCAGGGCCTGGACTTTTACCTGTTGCTGATTGCTTCAGCGCCAGAGTGAGTTCATCATTGCTTATGCTACCCTCCATCTCCTCCAAGGCCTGGTCACTCAGCTTCGGGAGGGAATTGGTTTGTAAGAAAGCCTGTATGGCTTCCTTGGAGGACCCCTGGAGTGTAGGGTCTGGGTTGATATTATAGAGCTTGCTATAGAACTGTCTGAATCTCTCTGCGATATCTTTTATGTGTTGAGTTGTGGTGCCGTCACTTTTTTTGATTGCATTTACCTGGAGAGCCATTTTTCTTTGTCTTAAGGTACAGGCCAGTAGTTTGCCTGGTTTGTTGCCCTCTTCGTAGAATAATTTTTTTCTATATAAAAAGGCCCTTTCTGCCTTGCTATTTAGAGTTACTAATAATGTCTGTCTGGCCTGTTTTAGTTCCTCAGCCAAAGAATCCACTGGGGATTTTTTGTGTTGGAGTTCTAGGGTCCGTATTCTCTGGATTTGTAGATCTAGCATGGCTTCCAGCTCTCTCTTCTTTTGGGCCCCCAACTGGACAAACAGTCCTCTAATAACCGGCTTGTGGGCCTCCCAGAGTGTCATAGGTTTCATGTCATCGGTATCATTTAGATGAAAGTATTCTCTGAATGTCCGCTCCACTTTATCTTTGTTTCCCTCGTATGTCAACAAAGATGGGTTTAGCCTCCAGATCCATTGTTTATGTGTAGGTTGTGGATCAAGAAGAGCAATAGTAACTGGTGCATGATCAGATATCGAGAGAATACCCACATCTGCTGAGATTAATCGATGTAAATCTCTCTGCATCAGGAAAATAGTGTCTATTCGTGAGTACTTCTTATGTAGTGGGGAAAAATAGGTATAGTCCCTTCCTGAGGGATTTGCTAAACGCCAGGCATCTAGTAGTTGGAGGGAGATGAGGGACTTTTTTATTTGAGCTATGGAGTGGTATGGTACGGATGATTTCCCGTTAGAGGTGTCCACAGCCGGTTCAAGCGGGACATTTATGTCACTTCCAATAAGCAATGTGCCTTCACAAAATCCTCTTAACTTATAGATGATAGAACTCCAGAAGCGTGTCTGTTTGGTATTAGGTGAGTATACTGACGCTATTGTATATATTTCTTGATAGATTTTACCCTTAATAAAAAGAAATCTTCCATTTTCGTCTTGGAGCTGGTCCATTAAGCTGAAGTTCAGTTTTTTATGCAGGATGATTGACACCCCTTTGGTCTTGCCAGTTAGTGCCGTTGCATGGAAGACCTGCGTGTAATATTTATCTCTTAAGGGCGGTACTTGGCCTCGTTTAAAATGGGTCTCTTGTAATATGCCAACATCAGAATTTAGTTTGTATAACTCTCGTAGAAGAGAGTGTCTTTTGTTGGGGTTATTTAGCCCTTTCAAATTGTATGTTGTGACACGCAGGGGTCCCATGTTTAGGGCAAAACTGGGGAGAACCAATAAGAATATTGCAAATTTCAGAGGGGCTAGCTTGTACAAGCAAAAGGTAATAGTGGCCCAAACAGAACGTGCCATGAGGAGAACACCCCCCTTATCTGGTATATGATGCTGACTCTAAGTTACGAAACCCTGCAAGGAATTCGCCAGGCGAGAACCCAGAAGGGCGTCGCGGAGTCAGGAAGTGGTGAACAATAATCCCTGAGGGATCTCTAGTTACAGGAGGCCCCTCACAAAGTGCGTTCGGGATATAGTTGGGACCGCTCACCAGGAACCCACCCTCCCACCCGTGAGAGGAGTGGGTCAGCCGCCGAGTCAGCCCCAGTTGGGGGATTTAACCCAACCAGCAAGCGCGAGACTTTGGAAGGAGGCAGTGAGAGCTTGGAGGTAAAGATAAAATAGCCTCAGAAAGAGCAGATAAACAACCTATTAGTCGTAGACTATTTTTAACAAAGACTATATCAACCAAAAAGTTGTCAGCTAGCTCTCATTGGCTCCTCTCAATGCAGGCAGTCAATTATTAATCATTTGTAATATATGTAGGCTAGGGGAGGCGAACACTAGTATTAAACCGGTCTTTTTCCAACTATCAAAAACAATGCAAAAATAATGCAGAATACCACCAGGATGAGAGGGAGGGGGAAAAGAGGATTGAGAAGGGGGGGGGAGGGGGGGTGAGGTAGGGAAGGGGGGGGAGGATGGGGATGGAGGGGGGATGGAGGGGAGAGAGGGTAGAGGGAGAGGGTTTGGCGTCAGATAGTAGCTAAATATCTGCAAATCACAATAAAGTGGATAACATTCAAATCACAGCCCATAAGCCTCGAGGCAGAAGTGACCACTTGTCATTTCCCTCTTATCCTAGGGATAAGGGAGGAAGTATTATTAAACATTGCAGCAGTGTTCTGTCACGTAGTGGACTCCCATATAACATATGTATCTTAACACAAGTAATTAGCGGTCATATTGCAGTGTCCACGGAGCTAAAGAAAGGAAAGAATAACAAAAAAGGGAAAGAAAAACAGGAGAAGACCAGCTCGAGAACATTAACCATCTTGTGGTATACTGTGTAAGAATCCGAACATTACCCGAAAGCGGGGCGCCCGGTGAGTCAGTCCCCGGATAGTTCCGTAGAGGATTCACTGTCTCTTTGCGGGGTATGTCTCTCACTTTCCTGATTGCGGAATGCGCCATACGGGGTACCTCGTTTCGGTCTCATGCCTCTGCCCCGGAATCTGCGTGGGAGGTTGGTGGTGTAGCTCCTCAAGGGTACAATAGCGCCTTCGTCATGCATTTGTCCCAGAACTTTGGGAAGGCGGAATTCCTGGTACCACTCCGGGACCTCCGTATACGGAATCTCAAGTTCATCACAAAACTTCTCCAGATCTTCCGGAATGCGTAGTAGGCCAGCGGCACCATCTTTGAAAGCGTAGAGAGCGAAAGGAAACCGCCATTGGTAGGTGATGTTAGCCTTCCGTAGCTCGTCTAGTAGCGGTCTTAGTGCGCGTCTGTTCTGTAAAGTTATAGGGGAGAGGTCTTGAAACAGCTTAACTTCATCTGAGTTGAAAAGTATAGCGTCCTGCAGTCTGGCCTGTTTCATTATCTCTTCTTTGATAGTAAAATCAACTAGGTGGCATACAATGTCTCGTGGCGTAGTCCCTTCCTTCCCCTTTGGCCGCAGTGCTCGGTGTGCCCTATCCATTGCTATAGTACTTTCTTTCGGTCTGTCTAGCAGACTGTTAAAGATGGATTGTAAGGCCGAGTGTATATCCTCCGGACCCACCGACTCCGGTATGCCTTTCACTCTTATGTTGTGTCTCCTTCCTCTGTTGTCGAGGTCTTCCATCTGTCTGTTTAGTTCAATGAGTTGGGTATTGTGCGTGACCGCTGCTAGTTGCAGCTCCTCAATGGCAGCGTCGCGGCTAACTCCCGCTTTCTCTATCTCCCCCATTCTGGAGACTAGGCCCTGGAGATCTTACCTCATCTCATGAACAGCGCCCATCATGCTGTTTTTAATGTCAGCGGCTAAAGACATCATGTCATGCATTGTTGGGAGTTGCTTCATATACTGGAACATATCTGATGTGCTTAGCGGAGAGGTTGTTTGCTCGTCAGGAAGGTCGGATGAGTCTGGGCCTCGTGTGGAAGCGGGCGCCATGTTGGCTGTTGCCATGCTGACCGAGGTATTCTTCTGCTGCTTGAAAATAGCAGGTATATTGCGGCTGGTTTGGGGTCTTTCTTCTCCCTGAGGTTTAGGGATGGAGTTCGGCTTGTTATTTCTCCCCGCCATCGCTTCTAAAACACTGACTGCAGTGCATCAAGAGGAGTCATGAGCGGAGCTCTCTCTTCACGCCGCCATCTCGCTCGCCGGCCAAGCCACGCCCCCCGTCTGTGGTACTCTTCCCCGCCGCAAGGGACATGCAAGTTTATGGAGACTTGCGCGGTTCATGCAATGCGGTGCAATGGAAGTACCCAAACGGGTGCAACGGAAGTACCCAAATCACTGAAATGCCATCATAAACTGTGCTTACCACATGGATCATATAATAATGCTGTAACGATTGTGGAATCGTATTCGCGGTCAGCGCACCAGACGTGCGCTGACGCGGCGGATTTCCTCCACAAGCGTATATTTGAGGACACCCAGGCTAGGTGCTATGCACCCGCAGAGGGCAATTCCCTCCGGCAGATGGCGCTGTGGAGTGCAGGCGAACACAGTCGCTGCACAGCCACAGATGCCAGATGGGAATTGTACAGATCCAGGACAAGGTACGATCAGGCAGGGCTGGATAGCCCACAAGAAACAGAGCAAAGGGACAGAACCAATGTGTGTCCACCAAACTAGTCGCCACCCAGCGACGGTGAACACACAACGGCGGAAACGAGGTGGGAATGCAATCGCAAGAATGGCGATTGCCAACAGAGACACAAGACTGAGCAAAACAGGGCACGAGGGTAGCAAAGGCACAGCAAATAATACAATAAGGAGATAAGGAAAATAACAAACGCTAGCTAACCGCGAACACCGCACTCATTGCGCGGTCTCCAAGTGATAAGCACAATAGAGACAAGCACGCCTAACTAACCATTAACAGATAAACATGAAACAGAGGACGCGAGCACTTGCTTAACGGTTACCTCACCGAGCCTCCAGCAAGCGTAGCAGACAAGACAGACACACGAAAACAGGGACAAGCGAGAGATAGGATCCACAGCACTAGCGAAAAGTGGCTACGCGATCCAGGTACAGAGTAGCAGAACAGAAGGATCCCCAGCGCTAGCGAAAAGTGGCTAGCGCGATCCCAGAAGACAGAACAGAAGGATCCCCAGCGCTAGCAAAAAGTAGCTAGCGCGATCCCAGGAGACAGAACAGAAGGATCTCCAGCGCTAGCGAAAAGTGGCTAGCGCGATCCCAGGAGACAGAACAGAAGAGATAGCTGGTAGCAACCGCTGCACCAGCTATACTCCAAGAACAGAGATCAGAACCATTGCCTGTCGACCACCGTTGGGACAGGACAATGGCAACAGAACAAACAAACAGATAATACAACCTGACTGGGCTAGAAGGGGAGCCTAAAGCAACCCCCAGGAATTAACTATACTAGATAGCAACGGCTGACACTCCAGCAGTGTCCATCAGGAACAGACCATGGAAGGGAAATGACCAGCCAAGCCTTCTGGGAAACATAAAGCTCTTATAGTGCCAGTCATCAAAGAAGGCAGATAGGGGATTTGCATAACGAATGTATGCAAATTCCCCAGCAAGAGAACAGACCAGAAACTTGCAATGGAAAGACAGGTTTCTGTTCCAGAGACCTGCAGCCCACAGACTAGAGGAATGGACAAACAGCTGTCTGCCTGTGCAGCCAGCTGAGTGGATCATCACAAATGCAAGTCAATGGGTAACGCAGGTAGTGTGCACGGCCGACTGGAATCCCAGTGGTGTACTTCCTGGCCAGCAGGAAGTAGACTCCTCGGAACCTCCCCTTTTTAGAAACCCATGGAGTGCAATGGTACAGTACAGACACTGAATGTGTGAAGTGAGTGATTCCCATTCCCAAAGGGCAATTTTTGAAGGCACAGAGAATTGCCTTAATAGACGATGCTTTCAATTGTGCATCAAATTCACTCACTGGTAAAATGGTGGAACAGGGCTGTTACAGACAAACTTTCTCTAAAGTCTGTGAGGAGGTAGGTGTTATAGACAGAAAAAAGGAGGCCCCTAAATCAAATAGGCTAACATTTGTTTGTTATTTTGGACATAGTGGTGCTCAAATACCCCTTTTCAAAATTCGAGTTAGGTCGAATTCGAATAGTAAATTATTCGAGATCAGTCGAATATTCGAGTCGAATAATTTTTACTATTCGATTCGACCTCGGAATTCGAGCTCACTATTCGAGTCGGTATTCGAGCTCATTATTCGAGCTGACTATTCGAAATGGCCTTAAATAGCTTCCAACACTTGTTTTGAGGGTGAATGATGCAAGAAACCTCTTTTTTTCCAAGTAACAACAGCAAGTGATTATGTGGGGATGTTCCTTTAAAAAAAAAAGTTGAAAAGAGAAGTTGTGTCCAGAAATTTGTTCAGTACTGTATATACTTCTTCTTCTTCTTCTTTATCTTCTATATCTTCTTCTTCTTCTTCTTCTATATCTTCTTCTTCTATATCTTCTTCTTCTATATCTTCTTCTATATCTTCTTCTTCTTTTATATTGTCTTCTTCTTCTTCTTCTTCATCTTCTTCATCATCATCTTCTTCTTCTTCATCTTCTTTTTCTTCATCTTCTTCATCTTCTTCTTCATCTTCTTCTTCATCTTCTTCATCTTCTTCTTCATCTTCTTCATCTTCTTCATCTTCTTCTTCTTCTTCTTCTACATCTACTTCATCTTCAACTTCTTCATCTTCAACTTCTTCATCTTCTTCTTCTTCTTCATCTTCTTCATCATCTTCATCTTCTTCATCTTCTTCATCTTCTTCTTCTTCATCATCTTCATCTTCTTCTTCATCTTCTTCTTCTTCATCATCTTCATCTTCTTCTTCTTCATCTTCTTCATCTTCATCTTCTTCATCTTCTTCTTCTTCATCTTCTTCATCTTCTTCTTCATCTTCTTCTTCTTCTTCATCATCTTCTTCTTCTTCATCTTCTTCATCTTCATCTTCTTCATCTTCTTCTTCTTCATCATCATCTTCATCTTCTTCTTCATCTTCTTCTTCTTCATCATCTTCATCTTCTTCTTCTTCTTCTTCATCTTCTTCATCTTCATCTTCTTCATCTTCTTCATCTTCTTCTTCTTCATCTTCTTCTTCTTCATCTTCATCTTCTTCTCCTTCTTCTTCTTCTTCTTCTTCTTCTTCATCTTCTTCTTCTTCTTCTTCATCTTCTTCTTCTTCATCTTCTTCATCTTCTTCTTCTTCACTTATTTCTCTTTTCAAATTTTTTTTTTTAAAGAAATGCAGCTATTTTTGAGCGTAACAAATAGCTGGTGGCGCACGCATGTTGGAAGCGCCATTGTATGTGCTCCCTGGCAGTGGAAACACACAGACAGCAGGAGGTAAATTCAGCAGCAGGAGGAGGAGGATGAGTGTGTGGCAGCAGGCAGTCAATGAGGCAGGCAGCGTGACATAATAGCCCTGGTACCTAGCGGTGATACCAGGGCTGTAAATAAACACAGCAGGCAGGAGGTCCCAGACAGCGGTCGTGCAGCCCACATTGTGTCCAATACACAACTGGGACAACACAGTTTTCAACCAGGGCACCTCAGAAAAATTAAACCTTTTTTTTTTTTTTATGGTTTTGTAGTTTTGGTTTTACAACCAATTACACAGATATAGCTATTTTTTGACGTAATAGCTGGTGGCAGAGTGGCAGCAGAAGGTAAATCTGTGTACCCTGGCGTTGGGAAACACAGACAGACAGACAGCAGCAGCAGCAGCAGGAGGAATGGAGGAGGAATGTGAGCAGCTATTGTTTGACGTAATAGCTGGTGGCAGAGTGGCAGCAGAAGGTAAATCTGTGTACCCTGGCGTTGGGAAACACAGACAGACAGCAGCATCAGCAGGAGGAATGGAGGAGTAGTGTGAGTGTGGCAGCAGGCAGGCAGCGTGACATAATAGCCCTGGTACCTAGCGGTGATACCAGGGCTGTAAATAAACACAGCAGGCAGGAGGTCCCAGACAGCGGTCGTGCAGCCCACATTGTGTCCAATACACAACTGGGACAACACAGTTTTCAACCCGGGCACCTCAGAAAAATTAAACCTTTTTTTTTTTTTAATGGTTTTTTGGTTTTGTTTGTAAAACAAATTACACAGATATATAGCTATTGTTTGACGTAATAGCTGGTGGCAGAGTGGCAGCAGAAGGTAAATCTGTGTACCCTGGCAGTGGGAAACACAGACAGACAGCAGAAGGGCAGTACACAGCAGCCCACTGTAGGTGTAAAATGTGTGGCTGCAGGCGACGTAAATAGTCAAAGTGAACCAGGCTGGCTTAGTGAGCAGGAGCCAGGAGGTGGTAAAGGGTGGTAAGGCACATTAACGATGGTTCTTAGCCAGTTCATGTCCCCCTCTCGCCGACAACAGGGGCCAGGAACTCGCCTTCCACCCACGCCTGGTTCATCTTGAGAAACGTCAGTCTGTCCACAGACTTGTGAGACAGACGTGAGCGTTTCTCGGTGACCACACCACCAGCTGCACTGAAGCAGCGCTCGGACAGCACGCTGGAAGGGGGGCAGGACAGCACTTCCAGGGCGTACTGCGCCAGCTCGCTCCAGATCTCCAGGCGCTTGACCCAATACTCCATGGGATCAACAGGGGCATCGCTGTCAAGCCCGCTGTAGGACCCCATGTAGTCAGCCACCATGCGGGTCAGGCGCTGGCTGTGACCGGTGGAGGATGCTGCTGCATGCACCTCCTCTCTAGTCACTGCTGCCGGAGCCTCTACAGTCCTGTAGAGCTCGTGGCTGAGAGACAGCAGGTCTGTGGGGCGCTTGCTGCTGGCCTGGATGCAGGCACCTGCTGCTGCCTCTGTGCTGGCTGCTGGACAGTGGGGGTGGAAGGCTGGGGGAAGGCTTCCTCCAAGCGCTCAACAAGGGCCTGCTGCAAGCTCCTTATTTGTTGCGCTGGGTCTCCTCCTGCAGGTGGCAGGAACTGGCTCAACTTCCCCTTGAGGCGTGGGTCCAACATCATGCTGATCCAGATGTCCTCCCTCTGCTTCATCTGGATCACCCTGGGGTCTCTGCGCAGGCACGTCAGCATGTGCGCTGCCATTGGGAAGAGGCGGGCCACGTCTGCTGGCACATCGACGGCAGTGCTGCTGTCCTCATCCTCCTCCTCTGCCTCGTCAGCCTCATCCTCTCTCCACCCCCGCACCAACTCAGCTGCACTGTGCTGATCCCCCTCATCAGCAGCAAGGTCAGGGACCTCCACCAAGTCCTCCTCCTCCTCCCCCTCAGAGGTGGACTGTGCAGCTGCTTGCCGCTCCTGCTGGTCCAAGGCTGCCGCTCCCTGTTCCAGCAAAGCATCGAGGGCCCTGTTCAGCAGACAAACCAGGGGCACCCACTCGCAGACCATAGCATGGTCCCTGCTCACCATGTTAGTGGCCTGCAGAAAGGGAGCCAGCACTAAGCACACCTGCTGCATGTGCCTCCAGTCATCATCGGGGACGATGGACGGGATGTTGCTGGTCTTGTCCCTTCTCTGAGCGGCGGAAACAGTGGCCAGGGCAAGGTACTGTTTGACAGCGCGCTTCTGTTCAACCAGACGCTCCAACATCGCCAGGGTGGAGTTCCAGCGAGTCGGAACGTCAAGGATCAGCCGATGGCGTGGCAGATCCAGCTCCTTTTGCACGTCTTCCAGGCTCGCACAGGCTGCAGCCGAGCGCCGGAAGTGACGCACAACGTTCCTTGCCGTTTCCAGCAGTTCGCCCATCCCCTGGTAGGTGCGCAAGAACTTCTGCACCACCAGGTTCAGCACGTGGGCAAGACAGGGGATGTGGGTCAGGTTTCCCCTGTCTATTGCGGCAACCAGATTGGCCCCATTGTCGGCCACCACCTCTCCGACTCTGAGGCCTCTGGGGGTCAGCCAAATCCTCTCCTGCTCCTGGAGTTTGGCCAACACATGGGTTGCCGTCAGCTTGGTCTTCCCAAGGCTGACCAAGTGCAGCAGCGCTTGGCAGTGGCGGGCCTTCACGCTGCTGCTGAGGCGGGGGGTTTGGCCAGGTGTGCCGGAGGATGGCAGAGGATCGGAGGAACCTGCTGCAGTTCCCCTGACCCTGCGGGGTGGCACCACCCACTGTGTTGCTGCTGCTGCTGTGCCCGCTGCTGCTCTCCTATCCTCACCCCCTTCCACCAAGCTGACCCAGTGGACAGTGAAGGACAGGTAGCGGCCTGTCCCGAAGCGGCTGCTCCAGGAGTCCATGGTGACGTGGACCCTTTCACCAACCGCGTGCTCCAGCCCTCGCTCCACATTGGCCATCACAAAGCGGTGCAGTGCAGGAATGGCCTTGCGGGAGAAAAAGTGTCTGCTGGGGAGCTGCGCAAGCAAGCAGCGCACGAATGTCGCTCCCCTCCTGCACGAGCGTGTACGGCAGGAGTTGGGAGCACATGGCCCGTGCCAGCAAGCCGTTCAGCTGCCGCACGCGACGGCTGCTGGGAGGCAGAGCCCTAACCACCCCCTGGAAGGACTCGCTCAAAAGGCTCTGGCGTGGCCTTTTGCTGGCACGGGAATCAGCAGACACAGCGGAGGAGGCTACTGAGGACTGGCTGCCAGAACAGGCCTCAGTGTCGGTGGCAGGAGTTGCAGAGGGGGGAGGAGCAGTGCGTTTCCGCACTCCTGCTGGTGCTGCTGGAGGAGCAGGAGGGCGGGTGGCTGCTGTTGCTGCTGCTGCTGAAGGCTGTGCAGTGATGGGTGTGGTGCCACTGCCAGCACCAGATGCCTTCAGCCTCTGGAACTCCTGATGCTGGTGGAAATGTTTCGCAGCAAGGTGGTTGATGAGCGAGCTGGTGCAGAACTTTAAGGGGTCTGCACCTCTGCTCAACTTCCGCTGACAGTGGTTGCAAGTGGCGTACTTGCTGTACACTGTGGGCATGGTGAAAAAGCGCCAGATTGGTGACAGAAACATCCCCCTACGGCATGGAAGCGCTGCTGCCTGTCTCCCTGTGGTGGTTTGGGGGGGGGCTTGGGGGGCTTGGGTGCGGCTGGTGGTGGTACTGGCAGATGCTGCTGCTGCTGCTGCTGAGCCTGAGACACCAGCAGGCTGTGGGACCTGCCTACTGCTGCTGCCAATGCTTGCAATGATGCGCCTCCTTGCAAGGCCCACAAGAGCATCCTCCTCCTCCTCCTCAGAGCTGCTGAGGACGACATCCCCTGGAGGTGGTGGCACCCAGTCTCTGTCTGTCACCGGGTCATCAACATCCTCCCCCTCCTGAAACATGTCCTGCTGGGATGAGGACCCCCCAAACTCCTCTCCTGATGCATGGATGGGCTGCTTGACTGTCGCCACAGTCTTGCTGTCCAATTCCTCATCCCCCAAAGTGCCCATCAGCATCTCCTCCTCAAGATCGCCAACAACAGCAGACAATTTACTCATGATGCCTGGGGTCAAAAGACTGCTGAATGACAGGTCGGCGAGTGACGGTGAACTGGCCTCCTCCCCAGACCCTGCTGGGCGGCTGCTGCGAACAGGGGTGGTGGTGGTGGTGGTGAGGGTAGAGGCCTCAGATGCAGAGCTGATGGCGGGCTGCTCATCCTCCGTCATGAGTTGCACCACAGTGTCTGCATGCTTTTCCTCAATGGGACGTTTCCGACCCGGCTGGAGGAAAATCGGAGCAGGTGCTACACGCTGCTGCTGCTGTGTCTCTGCAGCGTGAGTTGCAGATGCTCCTGCTGGGCGGCGCCCAAGGCGTCCACGGCCAGTGGCTATGGGAGGAATGTTAGCCACTGACGCTGCTGCTGCGGAACTGTGCATGGTGGCGCGGCCGCGGCCTGCCACAATGCTGCTCCCTCTCCTCCTGATTCCCTTGCTGCCCTTCCCCTTGCCCAAACCGCGCTGGCTGCCACTTCCAGACATCTTCGATGTTTTGGGCGTATAGACAAAAGTTTTTTAAAAGGGCGGGTGAAAAGTGGGGTACTTTAATGGAGTGGGTTGGTGGGTGAGGTGACTGAGTGAGTGTCCCTAGTACAGTAAGTAAGTAGTAACAGTCAGGAAGTACAACTAGCAGTTACAACTTACAATAATCAGTAGTAATCACAAGTAAATTTAGTGTGTGTACACTACAGACAGTGAGTGCACGCACGCGCAAACACGCGCAGGAGCTAGCCTATGAACAGTGACTGAGTGAGTGTCCCTAGTACAGTAAGTAAGTAAGTAGTAACAGTCAGTAAGTACAACTAACTAATTACAATAATCAATCAGTTATCAGAAGGAAATAGAGTGTGTGTAGTGTGTACACAGACAGTGAGTGCACACACGCAGGAGCTAGTAGCCTATGAACAGTGACTGAGTGTCCTAGACTCCTAGTACAGTAAGTAGTAACAGTAAGTACAACTAACTAATTACAATAATCAATCAGTTATCAGAAGGAAATAGAGTGTATGTAGTGTGTACACAGACAGTGAGTGCACACACGCAGGAGCTAGTAGCCTATGAACAGTGACTGAGTGTCCTAGACTCCTAGTACAGTAAGTAGTAACAGTAAGTACAACTAACTAATTACAATAATCAATCAGTTATCAGAAGGAAATAGAGTGTGTGTAGTGTGTACACAGACAGTGAGTGCACACACGCAGGAGCTAGTAGCCTATGAACAGTGACTGAGTGTCCTAGACTCCTAGTACAGTAAGTAGTAACAGTAAGTACAACTAACTAATTACAATAATCAATCAGTTATCAGAAGGAAATAGAGTGTGTGTAGTGTGTACACAGACAGTGAGTGCACACACGCAGGAGCTAGTAGCCTATGAACAGTGACTGAGTGTCCTAGACTCCTAGTACAGTAAGTAGTAACAGTAAGTACAACTAACTAATTACAATAATCAATCAGTTATCAGAAGGAAATAGAGTGTGTGTAGTGTGTACACAGACAGTGAGTGCACACACGCAGGAGCTAGTAGCCTATGAACAGTGACTGAGTGTCCTAGACTCCTAGTACAGTAAGTAGTAACAGTAAGTACAACTAACTAATTACAATAATCAATCAGTTATCAGAAGGAAATAGAGTGTGTGTAGTGTGTACACAGACAGTGAGTGCACACACGCAGGAGCTAGTAGCCTATGAACAGTGACTGAGTGTCCGAGACTCCTAGTACAGTAAGTAGTAACAGTGAGTACAACTAACTAATTACAATAATCAATCAGTTATCAGAAGGAAATAGAGTGTGTGTAGTGTGTACACAGACAGTGAGTGCACACACGCAGGAGCTAGTAGCCTATGAACAGTGACTGAGTGTCCGAGACTCCTAGTACAGTAAGTAGTAACAGTGAGTACAACTAACTACAATATTCAATTACAATAATCAATCAGTTATCAGAACTTGGAAATAGAGTGTGTGTAGTGTGTACACAGACAGTGAGTGCACACACGCAGGAGCAGCTAGTAGCCTATGAACAGTGACAGTGAGTGTCCTAGTACAGTTACAGTATATAACTACAATACTAATACAATCAGTAGTAAAGGACAGCAGAAATACTGGTATAGAATAGAGAGAAATAAACAGAGGACAGGAGGACAGCTGCCCACACAGGCAGGCCCTGAGGCCTAAAGCTGTAAGCCTGCAGCAGCTGGCCTGTCTCTATGTAACACAAAAGCTACTAACTAAAATACAATGTCTAACTAACTAACAACAATATAGGTGTGTATAGGAGGTGTATGTGAGCAAAAACGCTAGGTAAATGACCACAATAAAGCTCTTGCTAAGCCAAAGCACAAAGGAGCAACTCTCTCTCTATGCAAGTCTCAGGCAAGGACGGAGAAACGTAACATGGCGGCCGCTATTTATAGGGTAGGGGCTGGCCAGGGTCCCCCTCTGTGATTGGCTGCCGTCAGAGGGCCTGGGAGCCCTCTGATTGGCTCTAAGGACATCAATCTGGGCTATGACGCTATTCGAGCTCGGTACCGAGCTCGAATAGCGCCGTTTGCTCGAATAGCTCGAATAGTGAATGGGCTATTCGAGTGTACGCGAATAGCCCATTCGAATAGCTGCAGCTATTCGGAGCTCGAATACCGAGCTCGAATAGCTGAAAAAGAGCTCGAATATTCGAGCTACTCGAATATTCGAGCTCTGCTGAGCACCACTGTTTGGACATTTATCCAATAAGATCAGAAATGTGGTCGGGAGGTTCTGGACAATTCTTAGACAAGATCCCACTTATGGGGAATTGTTTAAGGAGCCAACTTTAATGGCCCACAGGAAAGGACATTTGGTGAAAAACTGGGTGAACAAATTGGACATCAGATAGTGGAAGGGAGATGTTGTGCTTCCCAAAAAGAGGGTCTTGTTTGCCTGTTTGAATTGTAACTTTTGCAGGACATTATCAGGAGAAACTGTGTCTCTCATCCACATACTGGTGCTAAAATCTAGCTGGAGGCATGCTATTCCGTTTCTGAGCCAGAGCCACATATCTGTACCACTGGTTGCCGGAGCTGGAAATAAGTGATTTTAAGGAAAATACTGGATCTATCCTTTTGGCAGAAAGTGAATTATTTACATGCTATCTAGCAAGTGGCCAGTCGGGGAGTGTAATCACATGGGGGGGGGGGGGGGGGGAGTGCAGACTGTTTATCCTTCCCACATATCTTGCTGGAGTACAACACAAGGTGTCAATCGTAGTTTGATGGCAGTACTTGGCACTATGTGCAATTTCTGATTACTTTCAGGGCATCCCACCATGCTCTTCTATTGAAGGCAAATGGACATAGAGGTGCAGCTGTTTTTTAAACATTTGGTATATTGGAGTGGAGTGACTCTGCTACTATTGCCATCCCCTGATATATACTTTCATAGCTATCTTGGAATGCAATTTCTTGATAGATTGGTAATACTGACCACTGTCTATGCAAACATTCAAGAGGACACCATATCCCCAAACGTTTAATAACTTCAGGACCACAGTGTCACTGCAGCTTTAAGGCCAAGCTGCAGGGCCGCACAACACAGCACACTAGTGAACCCCCCCCCCCCCCTCCCCTTTTCTCTCCACCAACAGAGCTCCCTGTTGGTGGAGTCTGATCGCCCCCCCATATTTATTTTTTTCTTTTTTATAAATATTTATTGGTTTATTTTTTAAATAAAAACGTGTGTATATATTTTTTCCCTGCTCCCTCCCCCCACCAGCCAATCAGCATGATCAGCTGTCGTAGTCTTCAGCCTATGACAGCCAATCACTCCCCAGCCGATGGAAGGGACAACCGTGTCACACGGCTGTCCCCAGTAAAGCGCTGCTGCAGATCACAGCACTGTACCAAGTAAATAGACAGTGAAACCACCATATAAAAGTCTCCCGAGCGGCGGTCACCACTCAGAGACTGAAGGCGGGGTGGAGCCCGCCCCTCAAGCAGAAGATGCGCATTAGGCGGTCCTGGGGCTGCCACTGCGGCCACGCCCGTTGGCGTGGGTCGGTCGTTAGATAGTTAAACACAAGGAGGACCTCTCTCTTTTTGCCGTTTTTCTGGAGGCTGGGAATTGTATTTGTTGAACTGGGTTAGGTACATCTGAGGAAGGGCTCTGCCTGAAACATGTTGTGACCCTATCTTTGCTCCAATACACAACACTAATTGCAAGCATTTGGTGTGCCCTCTCTATTATTCCATATTGCACAGTGGCAACCTCTTGGAAAAGAGAGCAAGGTGGCCAAAAATAGGACCTTTTCCATCTTTAAAGCTTCATCTGACAACCAAACTATGGTCACTCACTTGTCAAATCTACAGTTTGTGTGTGAAACAAGGCAAGAAACATGCATATAATTAAAGAGGAACTTCAGTCTAAACAAAAATACTGTCATTAAGTTACATTAGTTATGTTAATTAAAATAGATAGGTAATATAATATCTTACCCACCCTGTTGGGGCAGCCATCTTTTTGGTTGAAAGGAGGTGACAGGAAGCATGAGACACAGTTCCAACTGTCCTGTGTTCTGATCACTCCTTCCAGCTAATAGGCAACAAGAACAACAACATCAGAAATCCCATCATGCTTTGTACAGCATCAGGGGAAAAATGCACAGGCAGCTTTCTTTGATCCGGCGGAGCTTAGCTTCTGTTCAGCTAAAAATGAGACTTGGGTAAGAAAAACAAAGTTCTGATGCTGTGAAACTGTTAAGGAAACACCAAGCCTTTTCAATGCTGCTGAGTAGATTTTTAGTCTGGAGTTTCACTTTAAAGCTCTGGTTAAAAAGCATGCAGATATAAACGATATTAAAGTTATCGTTTAGTAAAATGCAGCCAAAATATGATGTAAAATATTGTTTATCACACTGATATTCTACTATTCCCCACTGTCTGTAACCTCTTTTTATGTTTACCAAAATGAGGACCAGTAAAAGTGATAAAATATTGTTTTATTTCCCGATATTGTACAACTTCATTTATATAGTAAAATATTTGTAATACTTACCTATATTTTACTATAACCTAACTACTCCCTACTCCCACACAGAACCTTCCCCTGGTGGTCCCTAACCCGAAGACCCCCTTGATGGTACCTAATCCTAAGATCTCCCTAGTGGTGCCTAACCCTAATACTCCCCTGGTGGTGCCTAACCTTAACCCCCCGTTTTGTTTTAGTAATATAAATGAGTATATGATTATTCATGGTTTTATTTAACATATAATAATAAAAAGATAATTGATGAGTCAAAATGTACAAATAATCTTTTTTTTTTATATATAAGTTTAAGTAAATTTGTAGAAAAATGAAAATTTGCAACATAGGTGACAATAGTGGAAGCTGCTCATTGTGGTGCAAAAAGTTGAAATGTAAATAAGTTTTTCCTGAAAAAGCACATGGATTAGATTTTAGAAACAAATATACATTTTTTAGAAATTATTATTTGTTCAATAACGGGTTACTGTAGTCGATAAAGTGGGTATGGAAATGAAAGTTAAAGATAACAAGCAATATATTTGTTTTAGATTTTTGTGGCACCCATTTACAAATGATATTTCATATCAACTTGGTGCCCTTTTTACACACTTGGCGCCAATAGAGAAAACATGTGCATTGATGCGAATGAGGCCCCCTTTTTTATTAGGCGCCATTATTACAGTTATCAAGCAAGAACAGTAATAAATTGACTCACATCTTTAAAGAGTAACTGTCGGGTATAAAATAAAAAATCAATTCTTTATTTTTATCTGGCAAACAAGTAATAAGGATGCTAACCAGGCAATCCAAAAGTTAAAATCACTAATACTTTTCTTGTTGATAAATGATCATTCCCCAGTTTACCTGACTCTTATTTGGTAAACACAAAATTTGGTTCTCAAAAAGGAAGTTGCAGGGCATGCTGGGTTATCCTTTTTTGCTTCTATACTTCCCCTCAGACTTAAAGCGGATCCGAGATGAAAAACTAACTATAACAAGTAACTTGTCTATATATCTTATCCAAAGTTTAGATAGTTTACACAGCAAATCTAGCTGCAAACAGCTTTAATAGAATATGATTATTTCTTCTTGTGATACAATTACAGCAGCCATGTTGTTTGTAAACAGCATGCTTATCTGCATCTTCAGCACTCTCCATCATCAGCCTGTGATAAAAACCTTATCCCCCCTCCTCCTCCCCTCTGCCTCTGAAATCTCTGGCTAGTAATACCTCCCCCTCCTCCTGCCCAGACTGAGCTCCCATGAGCCCTTGCTACTGTCTGGAAATGCCAAGGCTCTCTGAAAATTTGTGGGCAAGGCTTGTTTAGTTTATAGGAAATTAGAGTATTAAAACAAAAACAAAAAAGTATTTGGCTTGAGGAATACCCTATAAACAAAAGGAAAGGAACACAATTATGCAATGAGTAAAAGTTCATCTCGGATCCACTTTAACTAATGCAGCCTGATTGGCTGAAGCCTCTTTCCCTCCTGTTTTCCCCTCCCACACCTCTGATCCTCTCTGATTGGCCAATATTTGTCATGCTAAGACATTGCACTTTCTATAGTGAAGGGCAGGCAAATCAGGCAGAGAAGAGTAAGGGAGGAAATTACATCAGGATTGGCTTCGAAATAGCCACAGTTAATATGGGGAATGCTAAGAAGGATTTTCTCTTTTTTTACTGTAGAAAAGTCACTAAAATAAAAATGTGGACAGTGCAATACATATGTTGTATAAGAAGAGCAAGTATTAATCTACCTATATATGTGTTGTTGTTTTTTATGAGATAGTATGGCTGACAGCTCCTCTTTAACAATATGAAATTCCACTATGCAGTTAGGAACAGGGTGCAAAATGCCACCACTTCTGGTATCATAAAAGTACCCTCTACTGCCTCTGATAAGAGGGAGGCAAATCCGTGTACGGATAACTACAATGCTGGGAGATTTGAGCGCAGGGTAAAGTTGATAAATGGTTCACCTTGCTTCTGCACAAGTCCCGGTGTCACTAATTACAATTAGAGATGGCCCGAACGGTTCGCCTGAGAACGGTTCCAGGCGAACTTTAGGTGGTTCGCGTTCGCCGGTGAAGGCGAACTTTTGCGGAATTTCGATTTGCCCCATAATGCTCCATTGAGAAGAACTTTGATCAGACTCACTCCTGGAGCCCCACCCCCCCTTATAAAAGGCAAGGTTCTCCTGTCGTTTTACTCACTTGTCTGCCTACAGTAATTAGTTAAGGGACAGCTGCTGACAGACTCTGCTAGGGAGAGTTTAGTTAGGCACTTGTAGGTTTGTTCCTAGCTTATTGTTGTTCCTTATACTCCTCCCTTCCTCCTCCCGAAGGGAGGAGAGTCTTGTCTTCCACGGAATTTTAGTATTTCAAAAGCCAGCTTACATACCTTGGCTGGGAATTGAACCCAGGTCTGAGTGTGTGGTAGGTAGCTCACTTCACCACTATACCACCAGCAACACTACATGCTGAAGTCAGCCTAGCATGTACCATTATGATATATCCAACAGAAAATTGCTTAAGGATTTGTAGTATGTCAAAAGCTAACTCACATTGGCCAGGAATAGAACCTTGTCTTCCAGGGAATTGTAGTATTTCAAAAGCCAGCTTACATACCTTGGCTGGGAATTGAACCCAGGTCTGAGTGTGTGGTAGGTAGCTCACTTCACCACTATACCACCAGCAACACTACATGCTGAAGCCAGCCTAGCATGAACCATTATGATATATCCAACAGAAAATTGCTTAAGGATTTGTAGTATGTCAAAAGCCAACTCACATTGGCCAGGAATTGAACCCAGGCCTACCACGTGGTAGGCTGCTATCCTAACCATTATACCACCAACACAATACACTACAATGCTACATGCTGAAGCCAGCCTAGCATGTACCATTGTGATGTACCCAAGAGAAAAATGAGCTCTCTCTCTCTCTCTAGGACTTGATGCCATTGAACTGGATTTTCAGCTTAAAACCATCAACGAATACCGGCAGAATTTCACAGGCAAATACTACAATTCCCTGGAAGACAAGGTTCTATTCCTGGCCAATGTGAGTTAACTTTTGACATACTACAAATCCTTAAGCAATTTCCCGTTGGATATATCATAATGGTACATGCTAGGCTGGCTTCAGCATGTAGTTTTGCTGGTGGTATAGTGGTGGAGTGAGCTACCTACCATGCACTCAGACCTGGGTTCAATTCCCGGCCAAGGTATGTAAGCTGGCTTTTGAAATACTATAATTCCCTGGAAGACAAGGTTCTATTCCTGGCCAATGTGAGTTAACTTTTGACATACTACAAATCCTTAAGCAATTTTCTGTTGGATATATCATAATGGTACATGCTAGACTGGCTTCAGCATGTAGTGTTGCTGGTGGTATAGTGGTGAAGTGAGCTACCTACCATGCACTCAGACCTAGATTCAATTCCCAGCCAAGGTATGTAAGCTGGCTTTTGAAATACTACAATTCCCTGGAACACAAGACCCTCCTCCCTCCGGGAGGAGGGAGAGAGAGAGGGAGTACACTTCCTGAAGTTGTAAAGTAGTGTAGGCCTGCAATTGAACATTCAATGAGATTTCTGACCTTAAAACACTGCTTTGTATTAAATTCAGAATTTTTCTGGTTTTTTTGATGTGTATTTT
This sequence comes from Hyperolius riggenbachi, assembly GCF_040937935.1. Classification (NCBI taxonomy): domain Eukaryota; kingdom Metazoa; phylum Chordata; class Amphibia; order Anura; family Hyperoliidae; genus Hyperolius; species Hyperolius riggenbachi. Next base: position 65,023,628 of record NC_090650.1, on the reverse strand, counting down.
ACTCAACCATGTCTTCCTCCAGGTATTAGACCCTTTGAAAGATCATTTCTATCATTTTTCTAGTTAGCAAAAATTTTTCAAAATGTTTAAGTTCGCCTCCCCATTAAAGTCTATTGTGGTTCGCGAAAGTTCGCGCGAACCAAACCTTCCGCGAAAGTTCGCGAATCGAAAATCGGAGGTTCGCGACATCCCTAATTACAATCCCCCCTTCAGGTCACCGTAACCATCGGGAAATACATAATTGCATAATTGCTATTGCTGACAGCTGAATTACACTGTTTTTATAGTAATTCAGGTGCCGTCTTTTGACGTGGCCCAAATTAAAAAGTTCCTCTTTAGGCATAATCCCTGTTACGATTTATGGCGGCTCCAAAATCTCCAGTGTTGTTTTTATTTGATTCGGGTAAATTCTGTCATAGTTTTTTTCTCCTCCATACATAAAAGTTGTTTTTGGTTCTCCTAACTTTCACACTGCTTGTCTTGACTTATTTTCAACACTTTACTCTTTGCTGAAAATGTATTATACAGATAAAGTAAAAAGGTGAGACAGCTCACTGAAAAGGTCATGTGCGTCGAGATGTTTGTCTGCCTCTGTAGTTGGTCACAGAGCACTTATACAATCTTTTCACTCTGTGAAAAAGTATTTTTGTTTGTTGTGTACAGATCTGACTAGCAAGTAATATTGAGGAGGATGTGCTCCCACTGCAAATAATGCTAAAGCATTGTTACTGGCCAGTCAGCAAATAAGCACATTTCTGCAAGTATTGATTCGTACTACCAAAACTGTTTTTACCTGTGCTACTATTTATGGGAGCTCTTTATCTGGAACATTAGAACCTGTTTGGTTATAACATGGAAAGAGTGCATGTGGTTTTGTTCAAGCTGTGCTGCATCTGTTCTGTTCTGTGCTGATCAAACACTTCTGTGAGCATCTGTAATCATGGAGGTGTGAAATAATATTCATTGCCGATCTTAAGACTGCTGCTACTGAGGTCATCAATAACACACCGAGTGACAATGGCTGCTGACTTACTGACATGCCTCCTCTGAATCCTGAGGTTTTTTTTTAAATATTAAAATACGTACACTGTTTTCACTTGGAGTTTAAAACAGATCTGAACACAGAACTTCCTCTCTACTCTAAAAGATAAGCAACAGCATTATAACCTTTAACCACTTCAGCCCACAGAACATTTTACCCTTACTGCCAAGAACCATTTTCACCTGTCAGTGCTCCTCCCATTCATTGGGCCATAACTTTATCACTGCTTCTCACACCTGAATGATCTGTATATATATTTTTTTCAGCACAAATTAGGCTTTTTTGTTTTCAGTAATTACTTTATTATCTATGCATTTTATAGTGTAAAACAAGAAAAAAAAACATTTCTCCATTCCATGCCCTAAGAAATGCAACCACAAATTAAATACACACACTTTATTTGCTTTTAGTCCCAGTTATCACAACATTTAAATGATGTTCCTAGTACAATGTATGGTGACAATATATTATTAGTGAATAAAGGTGTGTTTTTTCTGGTTTAGGAGGTGTTTTTGTATCTAGACAATAATTACAAGCCGTTATTACTAAAATAACAGTAAAATACCCAAGACATAATAAAAAAAAAAGCTCACTCCCTAAGGCAATGCTTTTTACTTTTTTTTTTTTACTACACTTATTATGAATGGACATGGCCCATAAACGGTGTTATGACCATCCATTACTGGCCCTGCGATTGGCTCGGGGAATACTTGCTCTCCTTCACCAATTGCCACCTAGAAAAAGCCACCTCAAAGAGCGCACCCACCACAGTAACACGGGACACGAATACACATCCAGTTAGAGTTAAATGTGGCTAGTTTTAGCATCTGACGAAAAGGTTGAACCTTAATTTAAGTTCAAACTTTTAATAATGGTCACCTTGATCATTTCTTGTGGACTTTTCCTGTTGAAACATGCTCATAAGAATGCTCATAAGCTTTGTACCAATAACTGTGTCCTGGTATATGGAGAGGGGGACGGGAAAACAAAAAAGAGAAAGTCAGCAACAGGAAATAAAACAAAAGATCCAGCATGGTTTTTCAGCATACTTGACTGCAATGAAGCATAAACAGGCATAGGGGAAACCTGAACACATTTTGAAAAGGTACCGAAAATTATCATGGACAATTGTTTCATTGGTGGAGCTTTGGGCCACAGTGAGAGTTTCACATTGGGCTCCATCAAGAACTCTACATAACAATTGATATGGAACACCAAAACCTGCCAAGAACAGCCACATTGTCTACTATGTACAACTATTCGAGATGACCACTGCCAGTATAGCACCAAAGAGCTATGAGGGCCCCTGAAGACACCTCTTGTGCAGAGATCCCTGAGCAGTCGCAATCTCTGCATCCCCTATTGTTACATCACTGGTCTCAAGTGATTTGGTTGAAAGTATATTTAAGCCTTTACTTAAAAAACAAAGTGGGCTGTCACTGTTTCTCCTAAGTTTTCTCCTAGGAAATAATGATGCATCCTCATTTAAAATAACTGCAAAGCACTCTAAAAAAAGCAGTACGAAAAAGTGGGTGGTACTAGCAAATTATGTTGACTATTTTCTTGCTTGCTGGTTGTTTTAAAGACATTGTTACTGGCAAGGTGTGAAAAAATCACCTTGGAGACAGGGGCGTAACTAGACTTATTAGGGCCCCCTACAAAAATGATAGCATGTGGCCCCCTTGGTCCCCGAACCCCATGAGGGGCATGTGATTGGGAGCTGGTGAATGGCAACAGGGAGTGTTCTGCTGTGAAGCAGCTTCTGGAAGCAGGAAAAAATTACAGACTCTCTTGCTACTTGCTACTCTGCATGGCGAGAGGAGGTGGCAGCCTGGCAGGGACAATTTTTGTGAGTGAACAAAGAAGTAGGAGGAAGGGCCCCCAAAGCCTCTGGGCCCCCCTGCGATGGCAGGGGTCGCAGGGGTGATTGCTACGCCTATGCTTGGAGAAAACTAAGGAGAAAAAGCTAATTGCTTATGGGCCATTGTGAGAAAAGTTGATATACAGTAAGTCCAAAGCTAAGGCAACAATGAAAGGTAAGGAACATATCCTGCCTCACTTACAGCATTTGCAGTGAAATTATTAAGAGAAAGTTGTTTCACCCATGTACAGATAAAGGACCCCTATTGTTTATAGTCTCAGATGCCTGACTGTACAAGCTAATGTAATTCAGTCTCTTGGGGCTGACATCCAGGTGAAAAAGGGATGATATTCCTATAACTAGGCAATTTTGAGATGGTGAGGCCTCAGCTTCTTTTCATTGCCTGGTGAGGCCTCAGGGTAAAATGAAAGTATTCTTTTCATGCACTTTTTTAAAGAGAACCAGAGCTGTTGAAGAAAAAAATGTTATACATACCTGGGGCTTCCTCCAGCTCCATAAGCCTGGATCACTCCCACGCCGCCGTCCTCCGCTTCCTCTATCCGCCGGTACCGTGTTCCGTACTTTCGGCCAGTCGGGCCAGTGGACGTAAGCGTAGTGCATCACTGCCCGCGGACGTTGCCAATTTTTCGCATCACAGGGGCTCCCTCCATATACTTACGCATGTGCCTCCATACTACGCAGGCGCATGCGTAAGGATATGGAGGGAGCCCCTGTTCATGCGAAAAATTGGCAGCGTCCGCCGGAAGTGACGGGTCCCGGTACCGGCGATATAGGCAGCGGAGGATGGCGGCGTGGGAGCGATCCAGGCTTATGAGGCTGGAGGAAGCCCCAGGTATGTATAAAAGCTTTTCCTTTTTTTCAATATAGATTGTCTCTGGTTCCCTTTAAGTAGGAATTTGTTCTTAGTTCAAATTAGTATGGCTAATTTGCTGGAGAAGATGATATAGTTTGGCTGTAAGAAATATAGCACTGTCCTTTACAAAGATACATACAAATGGAGAGATTTACTATATAAAGCTGTGAAATTCTGTGTCACTTCCTCATTCAGATCAAGTAATGAAGTTCACGGTGCAGGAAATATCAAGCCCTGTGCATTTAATTTCAGATTTCTTTAAATAACAAATTTGCACGGGTTGGCTTCACTTTCTTCTGTTTTACCTGTTACCTTTTTTTGCCCTAGCTGCAGATTAGTGATGAGAGAATATAACTGTTTTTACTTTGCAAGTATTTTCTTAAAGGACCACTGTCACGGAAATGTAAAATACATGTAAACACATACAAATAAGAAATATGTTTCTTCCAGAGCAAAATGAGCCAAAAAATGTTTTTCTCTATGTTGCTGTCACTTACAGTAAGTATTAGAAATCTGACAGAACCAACAGGTTTTGGACTAGCCTATCTCCTCATGCGGGGTTCTCAGGGTTTTTTTTATTTTCTAAAGCACTTAGTGAATGGCAGTTGCTCCGTCCAACTGACCAAAAAAGTGTATGGTGAGCAGGCAGGCTGGCCAATATCTTTGTATAAATGTTTTTCAGTTAGTGTCTTACTGTCTTTATAAAGAATAAAAGCCATGCTAAGAATCCCCTATAGAGAGATGGACTAGCCCAAAAACTGTAGGTAATGTCAGATTACCACTACTTAAGTGACAGCAACATAGTAGAATAGTAATCTATGGCTCATTTTACTCTGAAAGAAACATACTTCTTATTTCTATGTGTTCACATATAATTTAAATTTTAAGATTTTTGCAACAGTGGTCCTTTAAAAATGTCATAATTTCATACAGACGAGAATGTTTTCAAAACAATATATTGTATTTTTCGCAACTAAAGTATAGTTACTTTAAATGATAATAAAAATAAATGTGGCACAAGAAACCAGATTTTTTTTTTTCAAAAATTTTAATTTTCATGAAACAACCATTTCCATGAATACTCATGTGATGCAAAATTTCAGTACATTTTCACAACGAAAAATGTTTAATGTATTTTTGCCCATCAAATCCAATATTGCCAATGGGAGGGCGGGGATGCATGCCAATTTGCAGCAATACGTACAGATATAGGAAGTGTTTCTAATTAAATTAAACCAGGACACTCAATGTAAAATTGGGTACCCTGAATAATGTATGACATTCTACTATATGTCATTATTGTGCCTTTTTAATTCCTCAGAGGAGATAAAAATCGGAACTCTACTATAGTCATAGTGAACCTATCATAAGTTAAAGGTGACCCTATTTAGTTCAATCAAAAGTTTGATGTTCCCATTTTTTTTATTAAAACAATTGATTATATAGAAAAATCAAAAGCATCCTTTCTTTATTATTAACCAGTTCGGCCTATCTGGACGAGCTTACTCGTCCAGATAGGCACTGCTGCTGCCGCCACATGGTGCCCGTGATCGGGCACGCTCCCACGCGCACTCCCGCCGCCCACTAATAGCCCCGCGATCAGTGAATGGGAATATAATTCCCATTCACCAATCTAACTTCCCCACAGAAAAACGACGCTTTCTATTCAGAGAGCGCAGTATTTCTGCCCCCAGGAAACTTCTCCTCTTCTTTTTAGTTCCTTGATGCAAGATCGTTCACATCCAGGACTTTTTTCACTGTGGCCATCTTGTGGCCAAATAGTAAACTGCACCCACATACATTTTTAATTAAACAATTCTATTATTTTACATTTAAAATTAGCAGTTTCCCTCCCACACCAAAAGTTACCCAAATACTTTTTTTTATAAAAAAAAATAAATAAATAAATAAAAATACAATAAAAAAAACAAAAACAACATAAATAGTTACCCAAGAGTCTAAACTTTTTAAATATGCATGTCAAGAGAGTATGTTATTATATTATTTAAAATAATAAGCTTATAAATAGTGATGGACGCAAATTGAAAAAATGCACCTTTATTTCTAAATAAAATATCGGCACCATAAATTGTGATAGGGACATAATATAAATGGTGTAATAACCGGGACAGATGGGCAAATAAAATACATGAGTTTTAATTACAGTAGCATATATTGATTTCAAACTATAATGGCCAAAAACTGAGAAATAATGCATTTTTTTCATTTCTTTCTTAAGCTTCCTGTTAAAATGGATTTAGAAAAAAATAATTCTTAGCAAAATGTACTACCCAAAGAAAGCCTAATTAGTGGCGGAAAAAAACAAGATATCAATCAATTAATTGTGATAAGTAGCAATAAAGTTATTGGCGAATGAATGGGAGGTGAACGTTGCTCGGATGCATGAGGTTTTCGACACTGCGGTACTGAACCGGTTAAGAAAAGTCAGTTGAATAGATAATTATCTTTTAGTCATAGGTTTTTTTGTTTTTTTTTTACCAAATTGAATAGTGTATGGTGATTGTGAATTGGTTTGATTTTTCAAACAGTACAAGTTCAATCAAAAACATTAATGAAATTTAATGGATTAAATAAATTGTATTTTGTATGTTATAATAGATTATAATTTTGTTTTGAATTTTCACATTGAATTTACTAATTTATGTCCCTTGAGTATGCTTTTTTGTTACTTGTGTAAAACACCTTTATTATGTGTACCTTTGGAATTAAGTGGATCCGAGATGAACTTTTATTCATTACATAATTGTGTTCCTTCCATATAGTTTATAGGGCATTCCTCAAGCCAAATACTTTTTTTTAAATACTCTAATTCCCTATAAACTAAACAATCGCCCATAGCTTCTCCAAAACGCACTCAGACCCATGTAGCAAGGGATTATGGGAGCTCAGTCTGGGCAGGAGGAGAAGGAGGTTACTAGCCAGAGATTTCAGAGGCAGAGGGGAGGAGGGAGTGAATTTTTCACAGGCTGAGGGGTGGAGATGCAGTTGCAGATTACCTATGTAATGATGACAAACATGGATGCTCTCATTGTATCACAGGATTAAATCATCATAAACTGTTGAAGCTGTATGCAGCCAGATTTGCTGTGTAAACTTTAGATAAGATATATAGACAAGTTACTTGTTAAAGGTTAGTTTTTCATCTCGGATCCACTTTAAGATGTCTTTAACTTAAAATGTTCAAGTTACAATTAATAAGTGAGAGTTCAGAATTTCGCAGACATCCTTGTGTTCATCCCTACCAATCACTGCCACTCTAGGTCCATGACTACTTACAAAGAGGAAATGTGCTCATCCTCACAGAGACCTTAGAACCTGAAATGCAAATAAAAAGTCTAAATTACCATACACAGGTCATACTTACCTCCTGTGTAGTCTACTCTTCAATCTCTTTCTCCTCTCCTGCGTCCCGTTTGTCCACTGTGATCAATGGATTTCTCTGTACTCCATTTTAAAAATGGCCATTACCCCATAACAGCTTCCTGGTCAGCACACTGTTAAACTGTAATATCACCCACTTGAGCCATAGGGAAACATGGACATTACCTTGCACATTCAGTTGTAACTGACAGCTGCTGATATATAACTGACAGCAACTGGTATATTTCAGTTCTAACAAAACATTGTCAGAACTGGAAGGGATGACTGTAAGAAGAAAATGGTGAGCTTCTGAGAGGAACTGACGGTGAGGTTAGTATGTAATAATCATTTGCAGCTACATCATGAGTTTATTTTAAATAATTTTCCTCACTTCAGGTTCCCTTTAAAGTGGTGTGAAACTCAGCATTTCCTCTTTGTTCTAAAATATTATTTACAACATTTAGGCTGGGAGCACACTTAGTAGAAACACTAGCGTTGCAGAAAACGCAGCGTTTTTGTCTGCAATGGTAGTCAGTGGGTCACATAAAAAACGCATATAAAAATGCATATGCGTTTTGTATGTGTTTTAAAAAACATGCGTTTTTAAAAATGCTGGTTTTGTTGTATATGTTTCAAAAATGCAGCAAAAACGTACATAATGAAAGACAATGGTAACGCAATGTAATGCGTTTTGTATGCGTTTTCATGCGTTTTTATATGTGTTTCTAAAAAAAAAATTTCTCATGTATTTCCGCTTCCTGTTGTCTTCCTAATAATTTGTATAAAATGCAATAGAAAAACGCATGGAAAACGCATACAAAATGCATATGAGTTTTGTATATGTGAATCACAAATGTGTTAAAATGCATGCAAACCGCAAGAAAAACGCATATGCGGAAAAACGCAAATGCACAAAAATGCACTAAAAATGCAAAAAAGCACGTGACAGAAAATGCGACCTTTCACGCACTGACAAGTGTGCACCCAGCCATATTATTCAAAAATGCATCGAAAACACACATAATGAAAGTCAATGGTAACACAATGTAATGCATTTTGTGAGTTTTTCATGCGTTTTTATATGCTTTTTTAAAATGTTTTCTGATGTATTTCCGCTTTCTGTATTCTGTTGTCTTCCTAGTGATTTGCATAAAATACAATAGAAAAATGTATGAAAAACGCATACAAAACGCATATGTGTTGTGTATATGCGAACCGCAAACGAATGCAAAATGCAAGAAAAACGCATATGCGCAAAAATGCAATCGCACAAAAAATGCACTTTAAATGCACTAACGCACGAATGCACTAACGCAAAAATGCACATGATAGAAAATGCGACCTTTCCCGCACTGAAGTGTGCACCCAGCCAAAATTTACTAACACAAAATAAATTGTAGAAGAACAGCATTCCAACAGTTAAATACAGCACTTTGTTTTTCAGTGGAAAGCTGCTTACTTCAGTGGGAAGTTTCTGGCCACAGCTGAAGAGGTGATAACATTATCTTTTGTTTACATTCCTTTGTCCGATACATTTTGTGAACATTATCAAACTGCCAAAACTGAGCTATACTGAGCAGTGAAGCAGAAAGAGCTTAAAAGTGATCACTAGATAGATTATAATATATATATAATAGTTTAATATACTGTATAAATGCAGCAGCTATGCAATACAATTCAATGGCAGCTTTCAGAGCAGATAAACTGTACCTTGTTTAATTTGTAAGCAGATAATATTACTTGACAAAAGCAAATATGATAACTGTATGGGTAATAAAAAGTAGGAAAACACATATTTATTCAATGTTATGTCAGAGTTTTATCCCTTTTTTAAATAGACAAATGTAGGTGCTGTAACCAAATTAAACACAGTAATAACCCTTGTCACTCCTAAAATGCATATACACACCAGCCTGTAGCATAAACAGTGTTAGCTATCAAAATACTTCAGTATTTTGCAGTGTGCCAGTTCATGATGGAATAAGGTTTCCTCTGAACCGGTGCCTGGACTAACCCATGCCATTCAGCACACAAGCAGACACTTTGATATCAAACCTTAAAGGACAACTGAAGCGAAAGAAACATGGAGGCTGCCATATTTATTTTCTTTTAAGCAATACCAGTTGCCTGGCTATCCTGCTGATCCTCTGTCTCTAGTGCTTTTTAGCCATAGACCCTGAACAAGCATTCAGCAGATCAGGTGTTTCTGGCATTATTGTCAGATCTGACAAGATTAGCTGCATGCTTGTTTCTGGTGTTATTAAGACACTAATGCAGCCAAATAGACCAGCAGGGCTGCCAGGCAACTGGTATTGTTTAAAAGGAAATAAATATGACAGCCTTCATATACCTCTCACTTCAGTTGGCCTTTAATTGATATGTGTGCAATCCTTGATTACATCATGCCAAAAATATCAAAAATCCCAATGCCCTTTTTTACAACTATGCCAAGATTTCACACTTATGTTTCTCAATCTTTATAGATACCCAGCTGAATGCCAGCTAAAACAGAGTATTCATTGCACAAAAAGCAGAACGCAGATGTCGGAGTTCACAGGCTCTTTATGGATCCACCCCTTAATATTGTATAACTGAGGTGATAAATGTGTCCCCTGGCTAAAAGTAATTGTCTGCAGGTGGATGTTGCAGAGACCATGCCAAGCACTTTGCATTTTGGCACAGGCCTCTCAGTATAAATGTTCAACCTGTAATCATCCTCATCTGTCAGCTCTGATAGCGCGTATTAAAATACATTGATGCCCTACTGGAAAACAAGTTCTATTCTTGTTGTAGTAAAGGACCGGGTTTCTGTGTGTAATGTACAGAGTGAATATTATATTGTTATTATTGATTTATAAAGCATCAACATATTCCGTTGCGCTGTACAAAGTACGAAACAAACGTGGGGAACATAATAATACAGACAGTGATATACACCAATGGTACAAAATACAGAATCAGTGCAAAGTACAGAATCGATAATAACAGTGACAAAATTAACATGAATAAATGTGTGACAAAATCCAAACACAAAAGGGTGAAAGAGCCCTGCCCTTGCAAGCTTACAATCTAATGGAATGGTGGGAAGAAGAGGTGGGGTAATATACAATATTCATACCTAGAGGCAGTGTGTTTTAGGATATCTGGTAGGAAGAACAACTTGGCTAGAGGTCAAAAGGTGAACTGGCCTTTATACAGGCTGAGGGTTATTCTTATATTTTTATTTTTTTTCTTAGATTGAGTTGAAAACTTTACAGTGATTGTTGCTAATACACTTTTTTTGCTCATAAGTATTATTATTGCTCCGGATTCATAATGATCAACATATTACACAGTAGGAAGAGGATTAGCACACTTCATGCAGCAAAGCCAGCTTGGAGAGTTTGATGCAGAAAACTAAGCAAATCAGTTAAATCCTTTATTCAGCTATGCATGTATTAAAAAAAAATAATCATAATTTTTCATTTAAAATAAACCTTCCACTTTCTTAATTTAAATACAGATCAGCATATTGCTGCATACTTTAGGTGTGCTTCTGACTATCAGCAGCCACTGCACAAAAAAGTGTGGATGGGTAATCTGTCCATCAATTCATTTTTGAAAATAACTAACAAATAGACTTCTGCTTGTTGAGGCAACGTTCCTGGCCCCTCCTTACATGAAGCCAACAGAATCTATTCAGCAGAACATGTGAGTCAACTCAAAGCTCAGAGTTCACTTTCATTATGCCCTGCTGTACTTATTTTCACAAATAAGGTTGCAGAAACGTGTGGCATGCCTCTAGGGAGTTGCAAGGATCCCAGAAGGTCTGGGGCACTTCTTCTGGGTACCAGTAGACCACCGGGCAAAGGGTGTCCATGGTCATGACAGTTTGTTGGCACAGCCAGTAATGCATGTTGACTTAGAAAGTCTTTAACTGAAAATCAGTGGTACCTTTCCTCCTACAAAATAAGTCGCACCCACTCACCATTCAAAATTAGGCAGGTCATCCCTCCAAGCAATACTATTAGGCAGCATAACCCTGCAAACAATATAATTATGCAGAGTTGTCCCTCCCCACCCACAAAAGCAGGCAGTATGCAATGCATCCCCCAAACACACAGGCAGTGTTCCGCCAAAACATAAATAGACTGCACGTCCCCAAAATATACTGGTGTTCAATAGTGCGTAAATAAACAATAAAAAAATAACACCATACTTACCTTACAGCTGACTCGTGTCATATAGCCCAGCAGACAATTAACATTCAATTAACATCTTGATTCTAAGGTTTTTTCACAGCAGATGTTATCACACCTTATCAATAAAAAAACACTTTTCAGCAATTAGCAAGCAAAACAGTCCTAAAATATGTTGTCTCAAAGTTACTTAAGTTCTATAAAACTTATATTAAAAGAACACTATCCATTAACATGTTTTTTTAACCTGGGATTGATAGAGTCCCTAAAGTGCTGGTAAATAATAATGTTTACATTTCATTTGCTTATCTCTTTTGTTTACTGTATTAAATTCCTTTCACTCTTAACCTGTCAGTCTGCTCAAATCTGAGTTAACAATGAGGGGAGGGGGATTCCCTCACAGTGCATCTGTAAACCCTTTGTGTGTGAGAAAGCTTTCAGCCACTGCCTGTGTTTCTGAGCTGTCTACAGGAGAGCAGAAGAAATGTAACGTATTGTAAACATGTGTAATTGTCTATGACACCCCAGCTTTTCATACTTTTTTGCTTTCAGAGGAAAATACTCTGTAATCTGATATGCAAAAAAAACACCACTGGCTGTGCATTGAAGAAGACACCCCTTTAGAGAGTAATTTGTTGCATTAGAGCTAAATCCTACACACAATGAATTAAAGCTTTTGCCTGTGATATTTAACATGAAAAGTAGGAAAATGTTTACACAGCTGCTTAGACATTATTTGTACATTGTCATTTTAGAACACTGGGTTTGATAGTGTTCCGTTAACTACTTTTTAGTACCCTTTTACCTGCTACATGCTGAAATCATATTGTATAAATAAGATGACAAAACATCTCCTGACAGAAATCTATCAGCATTGTGACCACTTCCACTATCATTACCACCTCCATCATTGTTAATTGTTACCAATGCCATATTAATCCTCTCTAAAATCAACTTTATCTTCATTACCTTCATCATAATCATCATAACCAACATCACTACCACCTCCATCTTCATCAGTACACATCGGCAGCATGGTGGAGTAGTGGATAGCTCTCTCCTCCTGCAGTGCTGGGTCCTGTCAGGGACTCCCTGGTTCAAATCCCCAGCCAGAGCACTATCTGCACAGAGTTTGTATGTTCTCCTGATGTATGTGAAGGTTTCCTCCCACATCCCAAAAACATACAGATAATTTAAATGGCTTCCCCCTAAATTGGCCCTAGACTACAATGGGCATAGGACTATGGTAGGGAATAGATTGTGAGCCTGTGAAGGACAATTAAGGGACAAGAATATATACTCTGTGGCCGTATTTACCGTAAGGCACTGTAGGCACATGCCTATAGGTGCCTGATGATGGAAAGACGGCTCATTCCCTTCCTCTTTCGCCTCTCTCCCTCCTTACCTATGCAGAATCCTGAGTGGAGTGTAGGTCTCGGCATTCCACTGGGGGGGAGGGGCTCCACTAGCTACTTAATACTGAGGGTACCCCTGGCTACCTAATGCAAAGGAACACCTGTAGCTGCCTAAGGCAGGCAAGGGACGTAAGGGAGAAGTGACTGTGGGGCCAGGCCGCATATTTGTTGTGCAGTTCAGGGATTTGTAGGTTCATGGAGGGTGGAGTCAGGGTGCCAGGACATCTGTTCCTATAGGCTCCTGTGATGTAAATGCGGGCCTGCTCTGTAGAGTGCTGTGGAAGATGTCAGTGCTATATAAATAATAATAATAATAATAATACACATCATCTTCATCATCACCATCACCACCATAAATATATCATTAACAACTTAGGTACCATCACTACCATCAACATTGCTATTATCATTATCTTTATCATCATCCCTCCCTCCATTACCATCATCACCATCATTGTCACCTACATCAGCTCTCTTAACACTCACATCATCTTCACCATCATTACTACCACCATCATCATCAGTACCATCATTGCCGTCATTATCACAGAAAACAACAAACTAGGGATGCGCAGGCGAAATCTGCCCACTCAATTTGGCAGCAAATCTGGCTAATTTCAACCTACCAAAAATTACATGAACTTGAAGTCTATTGAGACAATTTCACTGTTGATTATAAAGCCTGCATATACAATATCAACACCAAATTTGGTACGTGTAATAAGACCAACTTGGGGAATACAGTAGTTTAAACCCAATGCAATGTTGGATTGCAGCAGTTTAGGTCTTGTTAATGTTGCCATGCCTTAATGTGCATATATATATATATATATATATATATATATATATATATATATATATATATATATATATATATATATATTGTATTCGTAAGTCAATTGGTCAAACTTCTAAAATTTAAAGTGACAGTACATCATTCATTAATAATTGCTTGGAAAGAAAATTGTGAAATTGCTTTGGGAAAATTCACTCAACCTTACAAAAAACTCATTGTCCATCTTCATCACCATCACCCTCAAAGGAAGCAACAAGTTTTACATTTTTTAGTTTGCTTTTCCTTTAATTTAAGAGTCTTTTACGCTGCCATTGTTTTTAATGTTTTGGTATGGAAATGTATTTTATTTTAAATCTTATTCATGCAGTGCAATTTGCAAGTAATGGCAGTTTTCTTATTTACCATCTCCAGGTCTGGCTGTTATTTTTTATTTCCAGTAGTTAGGTGCCCTGCAGAAATGAAAACATTTGTGCAAGATGTCCTGAACTGATGTTTTTTTTTATACTGTTAGTGAGCTTCTCCTAAAAGTTTTTTAAAGGGAATTTGAAGCGAGAAGTATATGGAGGCTGCCATATTTATTTCCTTTTAAACAATACCAGTGGCTGCAGATTTCTGAGGGTGCCAGCACTGGATCAACGGGTGGTAGGGGGGCTTCCCCCTGCTGAGGTAAGTATCTTACTTTGTGGCCTGTGGATCTCACAAGTTTGCTTTAAAATATGCATGCAAGCTGAAATTATTGTAGTCATCAGTTGACAAATTATAGTTTTTAAATGAATATAAGAAAGTTAACTCATACTCAAAGTTTAAAAAAACAAGTAGTTGTACCTGCCACAACAGTTAGGTAACTGTAATCATGTGAGCAATGCATTATAATTAAGGTTTGGTCTACCGCAGTGTTTCCCCACCCTGTCCTTCAAGCCTACCAGCAGTATATTTTGCAAGAAACTGCATATATTCAAAGGTGGGGTAATTAGTGTCTCAGCACTGCTGATTAATCACCTCTGTGGTAAATATGCACTGTTGTTGGTGACCCTTGAGGATTTGGTTGGGAAACACTGGTCTGCACATTATGGGTAAAATCAATAGGCTTGATCTACCATAAAGAAAACAAGTAGGCGTGGCCAACCACAATGCCTTATGAGTGAAATCAGTAGGCTTGATCTACTGACATTATGATTCAGTTTATTAAGATAAAGGATGGATAAAGACTCTTTCCATAATGGCAAGGCTCTGTATTATAGGCTTGGAAAGATTGAGTGCTAGCATATATTCTTACATTGTTACAGATACCATATTAGTTCTCAGCCTTCTCACAGTACCAACCTCACAGTAACCATGGAAGAGGAGTTAGAGTTTCACTAACAGGTAGTTCCGCTAATGTGAAAACTGACAATATCTCCTGTGAGAAAACTAGGGGTGGGACGACGAATCCGGCGAATCCACGAATCCCTCGAATATTAGGAAATATTCGAGATTCGTGGATTCGAATCCCGACGCCATTTTCCACTATACGAATCCGCCGAATCCCGACGCCGCATCGCCGCGCATCCGCCGCTCGCACTCGTCCTCCTCCGACCCCCCCGCGCCTCCTCCGCTCGCCCCCCCTGCCCGCATCCACTCACCTATCCATAGCGGAGCGCAGAGCGGCAGACCTCTCGCCGACTTCCTGGTTCCCCCTAGTGACCGGCTCTTACAATGACGTCATTAGTAAGAGCCGGTCCGGCCACTAGAGGGAACAGGGAAGTAACGAAGAGGTCTGCCGCTCTGCGCTCCACGGGAAAGGTGAGTAGATTATGCAGGGGTGAGCGGAGGAGGCACGGGGGACGGAGGGGGCCGTGGGGGGTTTGGCGGGGGAGGGGGGTTCTATCTACCTACCTACCTACCTACCTACCTACCACTATCCCTACCTACCTACAGGCCGCTATACCTACCTACCTACAGGCCCCTATACCTACCTAAAGGCCCCCTTTACGCACCTACCTGCCTACCTAAAGGCCCCTATACCTACCTAAAGGCCCCTATACCTACCTAAAGGCCCCTATACCTACCTACCTAAAGGCCCCTATACCTACCTACCTACCTACCTACCTACCTAATGGCCCCTATACCTACCTACCTACGGGCCACTATACCTACCTACAGGCCTCAATACCTACCTACCTACCTACCCACCTACCTACAGGCCCCCTATACATACCTACCTACCTAAAGGCACCTATACCTACCTACCTACCGGACACTATACCTACCTACAGGCAACTATACCTACCTACAGGCCACTATACCTACCTATCTACCTACCTATCTACCTACCTACCGGCCACTATCCTTACCTACCTACAGGCTGCTATACCTACCTACCTACCTACCTACCTACAGGCTGCTATACCTACCTACCTACCTACAGGCCACTATACCTACCTACCTACCTACCGGCCACTATCCTTACCTACCTACAGGCTGCTATACCTACCTACCTACCTACAGGCCGCTACACCCACCTACCTAAAGGCCCCCTATACCTACCTAAAGGCCCCCTATACGTACCTACCTACCTACCTAAAGGCCCCTATACCTACCTACCTACCTAAAGGCCCCTATACCTACCTACAGGCCACTATACCTATTTACAGGCCTCAATACCTACCTACCTACCTACCTACAGGCCCCCTATACGTACCTACCTACCTAAAGGCACCTATACCTGCCTACCTACATACTTACCTATACTTAAGGCCCTATACCCTGCTACCTATACTGAAGGTCCCTTTACCTACCTACCTACCTAAAGGCCCCTATACCTACCTACCTACATACCTACCTACCTATACTTAAGGCCCTATACCCTGCTACCTATACTGAAGGTCCCTTTACCTACCTACCTACACTGAAGGCACATGTACCTTACTACCTATACTGAAGGCCCCTATACCTAGCTACCTACCTATACTGAAGGCACATATACCCTGCTACCTATACTGAAGGCACATATACCCTGATACCTATACTGAAGGCCCCTATACCTAGTTACCTACCAATACTGAAAGCACATGTACCGTGCTATCTATACTGAAGGCCCCTATACCTTGCTACCGATACTGAAGGCACATGTACCCTGCTACCTATACTGAAGGCCCATATACCCTGCTACCTATACTGAAGGCCCATATACCCTGCTACCTATACTGAAGGCCCATATACCCTGCTACCTATACTGAGGCCCATATACCCTGCTACCTATACTGAAGGCCCATATACCCTGCTACCTATACTGAAGGCCCATATACCCTGCTACCTATACTGAAGGCCCATATACCCTGCTACCTATACTGAAGGCCCATATACCCTGCTACCTATACTGAAGGCCCATATACCCTGCTACCTATACTGAAGGCCCATATACCCTGCTACCTATACTGAAGGCCCATAAACCCTGCTACCTATACTGAAGGCCCCTATACCTTGCTACCTATACTGAAAGCTACCAATATTGAAGGCACCCATACCTAGCTAGCTATACTGAAGGCACCTTTACCTCGCTACCTATGCCTGGGTACCTATACTGCGGGCAACTATACCACGGATCGCACAATTTTTATGTGCAGGATTCGTTAGATTCGGGATTCGAAAGGTTCGAGATATTCGAGAACCTTTTTAGATTCGGATCCGGATTCGGATTCGAAGAAATTGTGGATTCGTCCCTTCCCTAGAGAAAACATAAAGCAGACCCAAGCTCTTGTACAACGCACAATGAAAAGTTTTCATTCCACAGATAAGTGTTGTAGAAAACAACTGCAGTGTGCCTGTATTTTTGTTTTAGCTACATCAGAGCTTATCAGTAGCTGTGACTCAAAACAGCATCTCAGCTCTGCCTCTGCACGAAAGACAAAGGTTTAGCCCTTTCTGTTCTCCCTGCACAGTTCATCCTGTTTAAATTTCAGGGTTTTTTTTAGGATTCGCTTAAATTGTAATGAAGAAATATGTTTTACCCTAAAGGTTATCATTCTGTGTCTAATCTAATGGAAATATTTTTCGTACTTTAAGTTCTGGGTTTAGATCCACCTTAAAGGAATCATCAGGCAAAAAAAAATGAGTTTCACTTACCTGGGGCTTCTACCAGCCCCATGCAGCCATCCTGAGCCCTCGTAGTCACTCACTGCTGCTCCAGTCCCCCGCTGCCAGCTAGTTTCATTTTTGCCGACCTCGGGATTGGCAGACCGCATTGCGTACATTTTTATGCATTCCCGCTAGTGCAGTGCATTTGCGGTGCAATGCTAATAAATTTTAGGGCTAGCTAATGCGAAAAAAATGTATGCGTTAATGTTCCTTCACTAGTGGGAATGCATAAAAATATACGCAATGCGGCCCGCCGACCCAGAGGTCGGCAAAAATGAAACTAGCTGGCAGCGGGGGACTGGAGTTGTAGTGAGTGACTACGAGGGCACAGGATGGCTGCATGGGGCTGGTAGAAGCCCCAGGTAAGTGAAACTAATTTTTTTTTTTGCCTGACGATTCCTTTAAAGTGAGTCTGAAGCATAAAAAACTCCAAAAACCTGATACTCACCTAAGGAGAGGTCAGGCTCAGGGTCCTGTAAAGCCTTCCCATTCCTCCTATGGTCCCCGCATTCCATTGCTCGCTCCTCATTAGCAGTCTCCAACCAATGGGTTGGAGGCTGCTTACTTCCGCCGCTATGGGAGGCTTCAGCAGTCTTTGGGAAGATGCACCGCTCCGTACTGTGCATGGGCGAGCACGCATTGTTGCACACTCACGCATGCGCAGTACGGAGCAGCCTGTCCTCAGGAGCAATTGGTCTCTCGAAGATTTACGAAGCCTTCCGCATCGGCGGAAGTGAGCAGTCTCCGCCCCATGGGTCGAAGACTGCTATGGGGCGGGGACCGCTGGAAAGCAGGGACCATAGGAGGAACGGGAAGGCTCTGTAGGACCCAGAGCCTTCCCTCTCCTTAGGTAAGTATCTGTTTTTTTTGTTTGTTTGTTTTGCTTCAGACTCCCTTGAAGAGAAAAGGTGATTGAGTAAGTGCCTTTGTCTGTTTAACTAATAACTGAATTAGCTCTACTTTTAGCTAAAGAAAAACATAAGTAAAGGGAGATTGTTTATGACATAAGTTTTGTGACTCAACCTCTAAATAATGTATTATAAGACCCACAACAAAAGATTTCTCTGCAGGGCGGAGGACGTTTTTGTCTTCCTGTATTAATATACTTGTTACCATTATTTTCCCCACACTGATAAAAGCTTGGACGCAGATAACAGCAAGCCCGGTCGCCGAGTACCTGCACAGCACTAGGAAAAGCTTCTGCCAGGAGCTGGGTATTACATAACAGCGCAGACTAATAGTGAGAAGCATTCAGCATAGCACCGCCACCGCTGACTCTAGTCTGAAAATCCTACATGTGAACTTTTGACTCTCAGCTATCTTCTCACAATCATTTGAAAATAAAGTTGTCCGTGCTTTTATCACGGTTGACCATTATTATTATTCTTTACCACTCAGGCATCTTTATTAAATGCGTTTACCAGGCGACATGATATGTACATTGTAGACTGTTGTGACAGGTAAATTGCTTGCCAGTTTTGCTTGAAAGACACGTATATAAATAGCAAGCGCTCAGCAATAGCTGCAGATATAATAAATAAGTCATGTAAAAAGACATATGCAGCATGCTAATGATATATCTGTTGTAAATTGTAAAGATAAATGTTAACACTTGCCCCCTGACGGCTATACAAGACCCACACTTGGGTGAAGGCATGATTAGCATCTGCGTGAATGGAAGTTCTTTGAAAAGATTAAATACCCTGTATTATTGGTACATCTATTTTGGATGCATTTATTTATTCCGTATCAGGGAACTGATATGTCTTCTTGCATGCTTAAAATCTTTTTTTTTTTAAAGAGTTCCATTACTTACTTTATATGCTGAAAATGACAATTTTAATGTAATTCTATTGCTATATTGCAGGCTGTTTTTGGCTTTTATGATGCCCTAGGTTAGGCCCTTACTATTACCCTTGCTCCATGCTACAATGACACTACACTCAACATAATGTGGGCTTTGACGTGTATTTTTATTTGTTAAATGACTTAACAGGACACTATGGTAAAAATAGATTATGCTGTTCTAATTAGTGATGAATATGACCATATTATTATTATTTAGTATTATATAGCGCCGACATCTTCCGCAGCACTGTAGAGAGTATATTATCTTGTTGTTTACCTGTCCCTCAGAGGGGCTCACAATCTAATCCCTACCATAGTCATTTGTCTATGTATGTATCGTATAGTGTATGTATCATAGTCTAGAGCCATTTTAGGGGAAGCCAGCTAACGTTTTGTTTTTGGGATGTAAGAAAAAACTGGAGTGCACAGAGGAACGCCATGCAGACATGGGGAGAACATACAAACTCCATGCGGATAGTGCACTGGCTGGGATTCAGACTAGAGAGTGCCCGAACGGTTCGCCCGCGAACTTATTCGTGCAAACTTTGGTGGTTCGCGTTCGCGAGCGAACACAAACTTTATAGCGGTTCAACCCGCCCCCTATACTACAACATTAGGGTCAACTTTGACCCTATACATCACAGGCAGGGCAGTTTCTAGGCTAAATTTCACCCAGTTCGAGAGTCAAAATATATGCCCCCCCCCCCACTGGCCTGACCCCACAACCCCCCTCCCAGTACATGTTGCAATCCCACTTCCAGATAAAATAATTAATAAGTTCCCTGCCTCTCAGATAAAATAATCAAATACTTCCATGCCTCCAGATAAAATGATCAAATACTTCCATGCCTCCAGATAAAATAAGTAGACATGTGCCGCACAATAAAAATAAAGTTGTCACAATCATCGAGATAAAATAGTGAAGTAGTTACACACCACCAAATAAAATAATGAAACAGCCAGGTGTCTCAAACAAACAAATTACATAGGCAGGTGCGTCAAGATAAAATGATTAAGTAGCCAAGTTTGCCCTGCATAAACAAATTAACTAGCCATGTTCCCCCGATAAAATAATTAAGTAGCCACGTGCACATATACAGTATTAGTATTAGCTTGCAAGATGTATCCCCATGATATTAGGTAGCCATAGCTGTCCCCTAATTGCTGGCTTGGCGCAGGGTGCTTGCTGAGGGCTGTCGGCAGGGAGCTGGCTGTGGCAGGGAGCTGCCTAGAGTAGGATGCTGGCTGCCTGAGGCATAGTGCATGCTGGGGTAGGGTGCTGCCTGGGGGCAGACTGCTGCCTAGCGCAGGGTGCTGGCTTGCTGGGGGGGCTGGGTGCAGGCTTTCTGGGGGGGCTGGGTGCAGGCTTGCTGGGGGGAGGCTGGGTGCAGGCTTGCTGGGGGGGGGGAGGGCTGGGTGCTGACTGGGTGCAGGCTTGCTGTGGGGCTGACTGGGTGCAGGCTTGCTGGGGGGCTGGGTGCTGACTGGGTGCAGGCTTGCTGGGGGGCTGGGTGCTGACTGGGTGCAGGCTTGCTGGGGGGCTGAGTGCTGACTGGGTGCAGGCTTGCTGGGGGCTGGGTGCTGACTGGGTGCAGGCTTGCTGGGAGGGCTGGGTGCAGGCTTGCTGGGGGGGCTGGGTGCTGACTGGGTGCAGGCTTGCTGGGGGGCTGGGTGCAGGCTTGCTGGGGGGGGCTGGGTGTTGACTGGGTGCAGGCTTGCTGGGGGGCTGGGTGCTGACTGGGTGCAGGCTTGCTGGGGGGGCTGGGTGCTGACTGGGTGCAGGCTTGCTGGGGGGCTGGGTGCAGGCTTGCTGGGGGGGCTGGGTTCTGACTGGGTGCAGGCTTGCTGGGTGCTGACTGGGGGCAGGCTTGCTGGGGGGTGGGTGCTGACTGGGTGCAGGCTTGCTGGGGGGGGGGGCTGGGTGCAGGCTTGCTGGGGGGGCTGGGTGCTGACTGGGTGCCGGCTTTCTAGGGGGGCTGGGTGCAGGCTTGCTTGGGGGGCTGGGTGCTGACTGGGGGTTACAGACCTCAGATCTGCGGCGACCAGTCCTCCGCTGATGAATCCGATCAGTCAGTGCCGCCCCCCGCCGCTTGAACATCCACGTTATTGCAGGCATCAGCGCGTAAGCAGTGACAGAAGGTACGCACGCTACTCGCGCCCAGAGTACTTCACATGCGGAAGTGACGTCATTAGTCCTTCTGACACTGCTTATGCGCTGATGCCTGCAATAACGAGGATGTTCAGGCGGCGGGGGCGGCACTGACTGATAGGATTATTGCGAGAGGGGGGCGCAGGTAATGGCGGCAGCGGCTGGTGGCAGGTATGGCGCCCATAGCACAAGCCATACCTGCACGCACCCCACCTGGTGACGTCACATCCTTCTCCTTCTGCCTGGCGCCCACCAATCTGTCTCTCATCGGCGCCCCGTTCAGCAGAACCGGCTGAACGGGGCTAGAAACGGCCCTGATCACAGGGTAGCCAATCAGGCACAGGGTAGCCAATCAGGCTACACTCCATACTGGAGCCCCACCCCCACTTATAAAAAGCAGAGAGAGAAGGGAGAAGGGAGAGGTACTGCAGAGACATTAGGGAAAGCTTAGTTAGGCTTTTTAGGTTGCTCTTTTTTGCTGATACTTATTGCTAAAAAGCACTCCTCATCCTCAACAGCTCTTTTGAGAGCTAATGTTGTTCATGTGATCTATTTTTGGTGTGTGTGTGTGTGTCCCACAGACACTTGTGTTGCATATACAGCCCTGTCAGTCAGTCGCAGCTGGCCCTTGGCCCCTTTGTAATTCCTACTGTGCCACTGCTAGGCCCAGCACATTCAGTGACTACCTGTGTGTGTGACAGCTGCACATTTGTAATACCCATCACTGCATATACTTACCTGTTGTTCAGTGCACCCACCTACCTATGTGACCGCACGCTGTGCTACTGCACCTGTTCACAGTACCTGTGTGTGTGACAGCTGCAGATTTGTAATACCAGTTTGTATAATTGTTCACAGTACCTGTATTGACCGCACGCTGTTTAATATACCAGTCCGTGCATACATGTTAACTGCACCTGTGTGACAGCTGCGCATTGTATTGTAATACCAGTCACTGCATACCTTTCACTGCACCTGTGTGACTACACATTTTATTAGTCAAGTCAGTGCAAACCTTTCATTTCACCCCCCAATATGGACAAAACAACAGGCATAGGCAGAGCCAGAGGCAGGCAACCCGGCATTCGACAGGTCTGTTCGAGGTCGTGCTGACATGATTTCATGAGGCCCTGGCCCAAAGTATAGTGCTCAGAAGAAGGCACGTCCCATCAACTCCCAAGATTGTCAGGATGTGGTTGACTATTTAACACAGAACACCTCACCTTCTGCAGCCACCAGCGCTACTATAAGCATCACATCTGCTTTATTTGACACTTCGCAGGAGTTATTTGGTGGGGAATTAACTGATTCACAGCCATTATTGTTACAACATGATGAAGGCGCTAAGCAAGTTACAACACCTCATATGTCTGAGTTAGGCGACACTAAGGACGTAAGGTGTGAGGAGGAGGATGATGAAGTAACTGCTGTTGGTGCAGTTTATGAGGTGTCTGAGGCAAGCGAAGCTGGGGAGGATGATTATGATGATTATGATGATACGGATGTCACGTGGGATCCTAATAGACAAGATGACCAAGGGGACAGTTTAGAGGGGGAGTAAGAGAGGAGTAGGAGGAGACCAGTTCCTGAAAGAAGCAGGGGGAGCTCGTCATCAGAAACAGCTGGTGGCAGTGTCCGGCGCCATGTATCGCCACCTATGGACAGCCAGCCAACATGCCATTCAACATCAGCTGCTGATGTCACCATAGTGCCCACACCCCAGGGGGCTCAGCGGTTTGGACATTTTTTAATGTGTCTGCCTCAGATTGGAGCAGTGCCATCTGTTCTCTCTGCCTCCAAAAATTGAGCTGTGGAAAGGCCAACAACCGCGTAGGGACAACTGCCTTATGAAGGCACATGGAGAAAAGGCACAAACTGCAATGGGAAGAGCACCAGTGGAAAAGCAGCACACAAAAGAAAAGCCACACTCCTTCTCCTCTTCCTCCTTCAGGTGCATCGTCTTCAGCCTCTTTCTCCCTTGCACCTTCACAATCACAGCCACCCTCCTCCACTCCGCCTCTCACCTTGAGCTGTTCCTGCTCCTCTGCCTACAGCAGCAGTCAGGTGTCCGTGAGGGTAATCTATGAGCGGAAGAAGCCAATTTCTGTTGGTCACCCCCTTGCCCGGCGTCTGACAGCTGGCTTGGCGGAACTGTTAGCTCGCCAGCTGTTACCATACCAGCTGGTGGACTCTGAGGCCTTCCGTAAATTTGTGGACATTGGGACACCGCAGTGGAAGATACCAGGCTGCAATTATTTCTCTAAAAAGGCGATATCCAAACTGTACCATGAAGTTGAAAGGTGAGTGGTGTCATTTCTGGCACACAGCGTTGGGTCAAGGGTCCATCTGACCACGGATGCCTGGTCTGCCAAGCACATTCAGGGCAGGTACATTACTTACACATCCCATTGGGTCAACCTGGTGACTGCTGGCAAGCAGGGAGTACGTGGCTGTGATGCGGACCAACTTGTGACACCTCCACGGCTTGGAGGCAGACCTCCTGCCACCTCCTCTCCTCCTTCTACATCCTATTCGCTGTCATCATCCTCCTCCTCCTTGGCTGAGTGGCAGTTCAACTCTACTGGTGCTGCGATCTCCTCTCCAGCTACACAGCCCCAGCTCCCCAGGGCCTATGCTGCATGCCAGGTACGACGATGTAACGCCATCTTAGACATGTCTTGCCTCAAAACGGAGAGTCACACTAGGGCAGCTCTCTTGGCTGCTCTTAACAAACAGGTGGATCAGTGGCTGACCCCGCACCAACTGGAGATCGGCAACGTGGTGTGTGACAATGGCAGCAATCTCATTTTGGCTTTGAAATTTGGGAAAGTTGACACAAGTTGGGGAAGCGGAGTCAGACTCAGATGATGAGAAAGGTGTTTTTTGGAGGAGGAGGTGGCAGAGGAACAAGTGCAGCAGACGTTGCAGGGGGCTTGTGCTGCTCAACGTTCCCGTGGTATTGTTCGTGGCTGGGGGAGGAGAAGAACTTACCTGACGTCACTGAGGAAGAGCAAGAGGAGATGGATAGTACGTCTGGATCAAAATTTGTGCAGATGGCGTCTTTCATGCTATCCAGCCCGTTGAGGGAGATGTTTCCAAATCACCAGAAGGCAGAAAGGATGCAGCACTTGCAGAACAAGCTGGCATCTATGCTTTACAGTGCGTTTAAGGGTGATGTCACAGCACAACGGAATAAAGGTACCACTGCCAGTAATCCTTCTCCCATGTCCACGCAGGCAAGGACAGGATGCTCCAGTGATCTCATGGTGATGTCAGACATGCGGACATTTTTTGGTCCAATGCCTCACCGTAGCCCTTCCAGATCCACCCTCCACCAACGCCTCGACCGGCAGGTAGCCGACTACCTGGCCTTAAGTGTGGATGTAGACACTGTGAGCAGCGATGAACCCTTGGACTACTGGGTGAGCAGGCTTGACCTGTGGCCAGAGCTGTCCCAATTTACCATCCAACTTCTGTCTTGCCCTGCCTCAAGTGTCCTGTCAGAAAGGACCTTCAACGCAGTTGGAGGCATTGTCACTGAGAAAAGAAGTCGCCTAAGTCACAAAAGTGTTCAGTACCTCACCTTTATCAAAATGAATGAGGCATGGATCCCGGAGGGCTACTGCCTGCCCGAAGACTAAGTCAGTCCCCACACACAGCATTTCTGCCTGCACACCGTATGACTGCCTGCCCCATGACTAAGTTTCTCCCCACACAGCATCTCTGCCTGCAGGCCGCTTGACTGCCTTCTCCGCCACCACCAACAGGGTCCAGGACACTAGGCGGATTCCTGAATTTTTCTGGTGCGTGTACATGCCTGCCTAATTTTTCTGGCAGCACTGCAGCTGCAAGAACAAAACAAAAGGCATGTACATGTGCCAATTCCACTTCGTGATCGTTACCTTGCCGCGGTGAAGGGGCTTGCGTATTACAATGAAGCAATGGCCAACGGCTATAGGAGTGTCTCCGGGGGGCACACCCACGATAATAAGGTCGTTGCTTCATTGTGGACAGACCAAATTCAATCAGCTGGACAGTCACTGTTCTGTCATTCAGCTACCTCAGCCCGGCGACCATATGGGCTGGAAAGCCGCCATCACCTGCACTCTCGCCATGGTGCGCACCAGTCCAGCACGGCCGTCACTACACAAACAGCTGTTTGCGGTGCGTTACACAGTGAGTTTGGTGTGTCAGTGTGAAGCAGTACTCTAATTACATTCCCTGATTGATGTATACACATGCAAGATGTTTTAAGCACTTGCACTTTATGCCTGCAATTTAGCCTTGCAATGTGATTTCTGCCCTTAAAACGCTGCTGTGCTTCAAATCCAGATTTTTCCCCGGGACTTTTGGCGTGTATCCCACTTATCCATGCAAAAACTCAGATGTTAGACCCCTTGAAACATATTTTCCATCACTTTTCTGGACAGAATTAATGTTTCTAGTTTTCAAGGTTCGCCTCCCCATTGAAGTCTATTGCGGTTCGCGCGAACCGAACTTTTGCGGAAGTTCGCATTCGAGGTTCGTGAACCGAAAATCTGAGGTTTGAGCCATCTCTAATTCAGACCAGAGATGCAGCGCTGCAAGGTGAGAGTGCTTACCACTATGCCACCATGCCATATTTGTTTGGCCATAATTTTAAAATTTTTGCCAACATGAAAATAATTTCAAAAATACATGTGTCTGAAAGAATCACGGATGAGAATACATGCAAAAATATTTTGGAACGAGAAGACACATTTTCATCAAATGCATTACCACTTCAAACCATACAGTAGGCTGAAGTTTTCATATGTGTGTGCATATGCATGTGCACAAATGCTATGCAGGTGACCATAGCAACGCTCACAGTACCCATGTACTGCCGCTTGCGCTAATTGTGTAACTCATGAAACTGTGGTGGTGTTGGTACCAGTAATGTGGCTGTGTGCGTGTGCTGTCTGCGCATGGCAATTTTACCATAATTTCATACATCAGTCCCCATGTCACTACAGGTGCCCTTTAAGGTTAACTTACATGTCTATTACAATAAATCAAAGGTGATTTCAAAAGGAATTTTAGCCCAGTGCTTGAACTTCATCCCAAACACCTTCCCACAGGAAAGCTTTACCTTTTCTCAAATAGATAATTGGGGGGGGGGGGGGGGGGGTGTCTGTGTGGCTAATTTTGTGGTGAAACTTCTCCCACAGTGTGATGTCATGACCATGGTCCTGACAGTTTGCTATCTGTGAACCTTTTTGCATTGTGGGAAATGACAGCTTTTTCCAACTGTCAAGCAAACAATATCACCCTCTGTGCATAGAACTCTCAGTAACAAACATTCTGCAGAACTAAAGATGTCACCCCCAGTGATACATTTTAGAATGTAAATCAGGGAGAGGAAAGATTTTACAATGGGTATACAGTGACAAAATCATTTATAAAGTGAATATTGCAAAAAATAAGCAATTTAATTCATTATGTAATTTTAACTACAGTTCCTCTTTAAAGTGTAGCAGAGATGACATGTGACATGGTGAGATAGACATGTGTATATACAGTGGCAAGCATATAGACACTTATGCTGCACTCCTTTTCTTTTTTCCCTGCCTGAAAGAGTTAATAATTAGCTAAGGAAGCGACAGTTTTTCTCCAGTCAGGACTCAGTCGGGTCACTGATAACAAACTACAGCTATAAAACACTTGTCTAAGCAGATACCTGGGCTTTTTACTGTGAGAGGAAAATATAAAAAGGTCAATAGTTCATGTATTTTCCATCTGGGACTCTTGAGACACTGCAATTGAGCAGAGACTATGAAACATTAAATCTGCTTTGTAAATGTTTATACATAAAATAAAACCTTGATATATCTAAAAGAGTCATTTTTAGGAGTAGAAGGACAGATCCAATTGTTTATCTCATTAGTTTATTTTCATCTCGGGTTCACTTTAAGTAGGTTTAACTTTATGTTTCACATACCAGTTTTTAGTGTTTAACCGCCTTCTCTTCCCTTGGTATTATTCATTGCATATTAATTTGGCTACTGAATGCTACATTTGCTGTACACTGTGCATGTCTGTTTACAGTTTTTTTTTAATTACTGATAAAAGATTTTTCAGACACAGCAGTGATGAGACCTGTCACATTTTTCTGATGAATGATCTGTTGATATTTTTCAATGACTCACACAGACAGCCAAAATGTAGCGAATTACAAATATGAGTGAGTCATTCTACCTCCTACCAAAAGTAGTAATTTTCAAATCTATCTTTTCAAAAGACAAGGTTACTCAGGCATGGGAGGCCCAGATTTCTAACAGTGATATCGTGTTCTACACTTATCTCTGCAACTACCTTAAAAATATTCATAAATGTGAAGAAAGGATTAGAGTGTATGTAGTTGGACTCTGTGTATTTTTCTGAACTTAATAGGGCTATTTGTTTATCATTTTTCCTCTTTATTTGCATAAGTGAGAATTAATAAAAATCAAATGGACTATGAAGACATCGAAGCCCAAATTCACGAGAGCATAGTGATGATGTGCATTCTATAGGCTGGGCGCAAATTCAGGCCGAGGTCAGAAAACAAAAGTAGAAAAAAAACACATACAAAGAAAAAAGAAAAAATGTAATGATCACCATGCAAGAGTTTAGTGTTGAGCCAAAATGTGTAATTTCACGTTTCCATAATTACGGACGCAAATTTTGCCGCTATGATGTGAATTTGTAATTTCGTAATTGCCATACAAACCCTAATTTGGAATTCTGTAAGCGTAATGTAACGAAAAATCCGCAACGCCGGATGGATTGCGTAAATATGGTCGCATCCAGTCCGGCAAGCAGACCTTCCAACGCGGCATGCGGAAATTCGTCCGCATCCGCTGCGCAAACCCGTCCGAACACTCTGCTCCAAACTCACCAGCATGCTGCTCACAAGGGCTCTGCCATCTTGCCTCTAGGGGTCGTGCGCGCACGACAGACACGCCTTTATACTCTTAGAAAGCGTGTCAGCTGACCTGGAGGTCAGCTGACATTTTAGCCTGCTCTGATTGGTTGCTGCCTGGGGTGGAGACTTCTCTCCCAGGCAGTATATAAGGAAGTGCTTTTCAGTCACACTTTGTCTGTGTTTGCGATACCCTGTGTCAGCACTCAGACCTAGTCTGCCTTGTATTGAGATTGTGTTATATATAGGTTTATCGCCAATATATACACATATTATACTGTCTTGATTTATCGTGTATGATTCTGTGCCTGTCTTGACTACTCTTCTGCTTCCTGATTCTGTACTTCGCCAGCCCGTACAGTTACCGACTATTGGCTTGGTTTCCGACTATTCTCTTTTCTCACGTTTCTGTACTGCTGCCGCCTGATCTGTTGCCAAACCTCATTTTGTCTGACCTTTCTCCCTTCAGTGGAACATCTCCCACTGTAGGGTTCTATCAGAGGCTTGCCTCTTTGAGACGAGACGCCGCTAGCAAATTCCTTCACTCCATCCTTTGGAGGATCTCACACACGGGGTTCCCATTCAGAGGTAACCACACCTCTGAGGAATTACTGTGTGGTGGATTTTTCCACAGACTTGTATTTACACTGTATATTATTGTTGTCTGCTGTTCCAGCTTGCCTGGAGGTGGTATCTCTGTGCCCTATAGAGATACTCGATTGTATCAAGCACCCTCTTGCTTACGATTGTGCTGTGTCGCGCTATACTTGCATTATTGGTGATTCTGCAGATCACCATATAATCAGGTATAGAATCTGCATTATTGGTGATACTGCAGATCACCAATAATCAGAATCTGTGCTTGTTGACACCAATTGTTACACGTAATTTCCGTTGCGTAATTTCGCTTTTTGATGTAAATTTGTGTTTAATGCTAAATTTCTTAATTTCATGTTTTCTATACTAAGAAATTATTTTAATTATGAAAATGGACACACTGTATATACTCGAGTATAAGTCTAGAAATTTAGGTCTGATGCACTTCATAAAAGTATAGGGGTCGACTAATACATGAGTCACAGGCAACACTGAGCACACTGAGTAATGTGTGTACTAAAACTGACATTCCCATTTGCAGCAATTTACTCTAGTGATAATTTACTAGTGGTAAGTGATACTTTGAGGAAAGGCAATGCCAAGAAAACACAGGTCTGAAAGTCCTGGCCACAACAATTAACAAGGAAAGAGGCAGGGGGCAAATACTGGGCTGCATAAAAGGTAGTGAATAATTGCAGCACTTGGGGGCCTGGACAAGGTATTAGCTGCACTAAAGGGTCAGGAGGGGTTAGTGGCTGCAATACTGTATGCAGTGCAGTCATTAACCCCTCCTGAGCCCCAAGTGAAACTATTGACTTTGCTGGGTAGACTTATACTTGAGTCAATAAAAAATTCCAGCTTTAGAGGGTTGAATATTGGAGTTGACTTATACACGAGGTCGACTTGTATTCAAATATATCTGGTAATTTTGTTTCTAATAGTAATTATGCAAATTTAAGTAATTACTAAACTTGGGAAAGTCACTCATTTGATTGCAATTACTGATAATGCAGTGCACGTGCTGTCACTTTAAATGTATCAGGATGCTCTATCTACAGCTACTTCTAAGACAGGTGCTTTTTGTCATGGTGCACTTTGCGGTCATGCAGAGACACTTGGTCTTGAGCCTTGAAATATCTGACAATGCAAAGGTCCCTGCATGTGCTATTGCTGTAAATGTATCAGGAGGCTCTACCTGCAGCCACTTCTAAGACAGGTGTTCTTTGTCAAGGTGCACTTGGCAGACTTGCATGCTGAGACACAAAATTCTGATTTGTTTCCATCACAGAAATGATTGTAATTATGGAAAATGATCTCAATTACAAAATCTAATGTTTACACAAATTTTAGCATAATTACAAATGTCTGATTATGGTCTTATTTGTAATTTTGCAAATTACGCAAAATCTCACGTAATCGTAATTAGGTCATTACGCTCATCACTACAACAGTTACAAAGAAATTAAAATAGAACATTTTCAACCAAAATCTATTTAAACTTTTGTATACAATTATACATTTTCTTAATTGTGCTTAAATACCGTATATACTCGCAAGCAAGCCGACCCGCATATAAGCCGACCCCCCAACTTTTTCCTTAAAAACCAGGAAAAAAATGATTGACCCTCATATAAGCCGGGGGTAGGAAATGCTGGCCGTGTGATCCCCCCAGTGTGTCCCAGTATAGTTAGTATAGTGCCCAGTATGGGTAGGTAGTGCCCAGTATAGCTAGTGAAGTGCCCAGTATAGCTAATATAGTGCCCAGTATAGCTAGTATAGTGCCCCAGTATAGCTAGTATATTGCCCAGTATAGCTAGTATAGTGCTCAGTATAGCTAGTATAGTGCTTAGTATAGCCAGTATAGTGCCCAGTATAGCTAGTATAGTGCTCAGTATAGCCAGTATAGTGCCCCAGTATAGCTAGTATAGTGCCCAGTATAGCTAGTATAGTGCCCCAGTATAGCTAGTATAGTGCCCCAGTATAGCTAGTATAGTGTCCCAGTATAGCTAGTATAGTGCCCCAGTATAGCTAGTATAGTGCCCCAGTATAGCTAGTATAGTGCCCCAGTATAGCTAGTATAGTGCCCAGTATAGCTAGTATAGTGCCCCAGTATAGCTAGTATAGTGCCCCAGTATAGCTAGTATAGTGCCCCAGTATAGCTAGTATAGTGCCCAGTATAGCTAGTATAGTGCCCCAGTATAGCTAGTACAGTGCCCCCCATAGCTAGTATAGTGCCCCCCATAGCTAGTATAGTGCCCCCCATAGCTAGTATAGTGCCCCATTATAGCTAGTTTATTGCCCCCCATAGCTAGTATAGAGCCCAGTATAGCTAGTATAGTGCCCCCCATAGCTAGTATAGTGCCCAGTATAGCTAGTATAGTGCCCCCCATAGCTAGTATAGTGCCCCCCGCCTCAAGCAACCCCCCCCCCCCCCGCGGCCGCCGCTGCTATTAGCTTACCCTGCGGCTGCCGGCTTCCGTCTCCCGGGCATGTAAATAGATCACAGCAGCTCGCTCCACGGCGGCTGCTGTGTGATGACAGGAAGTTGAAGGGAGAGCGGCTTCCTGTAATGGCGATGTGTATCACCGTTACTATGGAAACCGCTCTGCCTACGACCTACGACCACCGACCAACGTGACTCGCAAGCAAGCCGACCCCCCAACTTTTGGCCCACTTTTGGGGGGTCAAAAATTCGGCTTGCTTGCGAGTATATACGGTATATACAGATGAGGCCGTGATTGATAATTCAACATAGCTGCATGATTAATTTTATCCCCTTTGCAAGACATTGACATGTAATCTCCACAATGTGAATATGAGTTGTTACGGCAAAATTTTATTGTCACACTGCATTAAATGTACTGCCACTTCCCTTTATCCCTGTGCATATGTTTTAGCTCTTCAGCCAAACTGAGCACAGTATGAGCTAGTGATCATTCAGTTTTGTTGATTAACAATAAGATTAGCCTTTCTGTAATGGCAGGTTTTGGTCCCTTAAAGAGGGCCTTTAGAGTAAAAATGAAAATCCGGGAGCCTGCAAGTAAGCAAGAAAGTTATATTTACCCAAGAAGTCTTGTCCTGCGATGCCGTCTTAAAGTCTCTGCATCACCCATATTCTGGCACCCGGCCCCGCCTCCTCTCTCTATGCAGAGAAAACCACCAAGCTATTTACTACAGTAAATGGCTTGGCGTTTTTCTCCGGGAGAGAGAGGAGGTGGGGCCAGGCACTGGAAGACGGGTGTTGCAGGGACTTCGGGACAGCATCTTGGGACAAGACACATGCAGTTAAGGCAGCATCATACAAGGTCCATTCCTGAGTACTTCTACACCCACACAAATTCCAGTAGGGACAATCATGGCCATTGGCCAAACAGTTGAATCTCAAACACAAGCACTTACAGTGCCGCCCATAAGTTACTTTTATTCAAAAAGCATGTAATTTTTTGACGGGAAATGACATAGGTGTCTCCTAAAAGATAATAAGATGATGTACAAGAGGAATTATTATGTAAAAAAAAATCTCAGCTTTTATTTGCATTTGAGCAAAAAGTATCCAGTCCAAAATTATTCATACAATCAATAGAAAAGCTTTTATTGGCTATTAGAGCAATCAAATGCTTCCTATAATTGCAGACCAGCTTTTTGCATGTTTCCACAGGTATTTTTGCCCATTCATCTTTAGCAATGAGCTCCAAATCTTTCAGGTTGAAGGGTCTTCTTGCTATCATCCTGATCTTTAGCTCCCTCCACAGAATCTTAGTTGGATTAAAATCAGGACTCTGGCTGGGCCACTCCAAAATGTTAATGTAGTTGTCTGCTAACCATTTCTTCTGTGTGTTTTGGGTCATTCACAAACACTGGTCCACATGACAGCCCAGGGGCCCCAGGTCTCTCTCACTCACTGGGGCCCCCAAACCACCATGCGACACCTAGAGGGAAGTGCGGGCAAGCCCTGGACCTCTCACCTCCAGGGAACTCACCCCACCACCTCCAAACTGAATGCCAACTGCAACAAACACAATTGCTAACTTCCAGTCAGAGCAATATCCTGCCTCTATCTGGCCAGCAGGCGCTTGTCAGCCAATCAGGTGCACTGTCATACACCCTTTGCCTGCTGTACCATACCTAGCAGGAATTACATAGATTAGCATTCAGGTGGGAGGCTTTAACAGGGACGCCCCGTGTAGGCACATCTCCCACACGAACCCCTCCCTAACCACTCACCTGTCAACCGCATCGTAGAAGCTGCAAAAAATAAAATTTAAAATCACAAACACTGGTCCACATGACAGCCCAGGGGCCCCAGGTCTCTCTCACTCACTGGGGCCCCCAAACCACCATGCGACACCTAGAGGGAAGTGCGGGCAAGCCCTGGACCTCTCACCTCCAGGGAACTCACCCCACCACCTCCAAACTGAATGCCAACTGCAACAAACACAATTGCTAACTTCCAGTCAGAGCAATATCCTGCCTCTATCTGGCCAGCAGGCGCTTGTCAGCCAATCAGGTGCACTGTCATACACCCTTTGCCTGCTGTACCATACCTAGCAGGAATTACATAGATTAGCATTCAGGTGGGAGGCTTCGGTTGGACGCAATCGTGAATTGCGTCGTTTAACAGGGACGCCCCGTGTAGGCACATCTCCCACACGGTCCCCTCCCTAACCACTCACCTGTCAACCGCATCGTAGAAGCTGCAAAAAATAAAATTTTAAATCACAAACACTGGTCCACATGACAGCCCAGGGGCCCCAGGTCTCTCTCACTCACTGGGGCCCCCAAACCACCATGCGACACCTAGAGGGAAGTGCGGGCAAGCCCTGGACCTCTCACCTCCAGGGAACTCACCCCACCACCTCCAAACTGAATGCCAACTGCAACAAACACAATTGCTAACTTCCAGTCAGAGCAATATCCTGCCTCTATCTGGCCAGCAGGCGCTTGTCAGCCAATCAGGTGCACTGTCATACACCCTTTGCCTGCTGTACCATACCTAGCAGGAATTACATAGATTAGCATTCAGGTGGGAGGCTTCGGTTGGACGCAATCGTGAATTGCGTCGTTTAACAGGGACGCCCCGTGTAGGCACATCTCCCACACGGTCCCCTCCCTAACCACTCACCTGTCAACCGCATCGTAGAAGCTGCAAAAAATAAAATTTAAAATCACAAACACTGGTCCACATGACAGCCCAGGGGCCCCAGGTCTCTCTCACTCACTGGGGCCCCCAAACCACCATGCGACACCTAGAGGGAAGTGCGGGCAAGCCCTGGACCTCTCACCTCCAGGGAACTCACCCCACCACCTCCAAACTGAATGCCAACTGCAACAAACACAATTGCTAACTTCCAGTCAGAGCAATATCCTGCCTCTATCTGGCCAGCAGGCGCTTGTCAGCCAATCAGGTGCACTGTCATACACCCTTTGCCTGCTTTACCATACCTAGCAGGAATTACATAGATTAGCATTCAGGTGGGAGGCTTCGGTTGGACGCAATCATGAATTGCGTCGTTTAACAGGGACGCCCCGTGTAGGCACATCTCCCACACGGTCCCCTCCCTAACCACTCACCTGTCAACCGCATCGTAGAAGCTGCAAAAAATAAAATTTAAAATCACAAACACTGGTCCACATGACAGCCCAGGGGCCCCAGGTCTCTCTCACTCACTGTGGCCCCCAAACCACCATGCGACACCTAGAGGGAAGTGCGGGCATGCCCTGGACCTCTCACCTCCAGGGAACTCACCCCACCACCTCCAAACTGAATGCCAACTGCAACAAACACAATTGCTAACTTCCAGTCAGAGCAATATCCTGCCTCTATCTGGCCAGCATGCGCTTGTCAGCCAATCAGGTGCACTGTCATACACCCTTTGCCTGCTGTACCATACCTAGCAGGAATTACATAGATTAGCATTCAGGTGGGAGGCTTCGGTTGGACGCAATCGTGAATTGCGTCGTTTAACAGGGACGCCCCGTGTAGGCACATCTCCCACACGGTCCCCTCCCTAACCACTCACCTGTCAACCGCATCATAGAAGCTGCAAAAAATAAAATTTAAAATCACAAACACTGGTCCACATGACAGCCCAGGGGCCCCAGGTCTCTCTCACTCACTGGGGCCCCCAAACCACCATGCGACACCTAGAGGGAAGTGCGGGCAAGCCCTGGACCTCTCACCTCCAGGGAACTCACCCCACCACCTCCAAACTGAATGCCAACTGCAACAAACACAATTGCTAACTTCCAGTCAGAGCAATATCCTGCCTCTATCTGGCCAGCAGGCGCTTGTCAGCCAATCAGGTGCACTGTCATACACCCTTTGCCTGCTGTACCATACCTAGCAGGAATTACATAGATTAGCATTCAGGTGGGAGGCTTCGGTTGGACGCAATCGTGAATTGCGTCGTTTAACAGGGACGCCCCGTGTAGGCACATCTCCCACACGGTCCCCTCCCTAACCACTCACCTGTCAACCGCTTCGTAGAAGCTGCAAAAAATAAAATTTAAAATCACAAACACTGGTCCACATGACAGCCCAGGGGCCCCAGGTCTCTCTCACTCACTGGGGCCCCCAAACCACCATGCGACACCTAGAGGGAAGTGCGGGCAAGCCCTGGACCTCTCTTCTCCAGGGAACTCACCCCACCACCTCCAAACTGAATGCCAACTGCAACAAACACAATTGCTAACTTCCAGTCAGAGCAATATCCTGCCTCTATCTGGCCAGCAGGCGCTTGTCAGCCAATCAGGTGCACTGTCATACACCCTTTGCCTGCTGTACCATACCTAGCAGGAATTACATAGATTAGCATTCAGGTGGGAGGCTTCGGTTGGACGCAATCGTGAATTGCGTCGTTTAACAGGCACGCCCCGTGTAGGCACATCTCCCACACGGTCCACTCCCTAACCACTCACCTGTCAACCGCATCGTAGAAGCTGCAAAAAATAAAATTTAAAATCACAAACACTGGTCCACATGACAGCCCAGGGGCCCCAGGTCTCTCTCACTCACTGGGGCCCCCAAACCACCATGCGACACCTAGAGGGAAGTGCGGGCAAGCCCTGGACCTCTCACCTCCAGGGAACTCACCCCACCACCTCCAAACTGAATGCCAACTGCAACAAACACAATTGCTAACTTCCAGTCAGAGCAATATCCTGCCTCTATCTGGCCAGCAGGCGCTTGTCAGCCAATCAGGTGCACTGTCATACACCCTTTGCCTGCTGTACCATACCTAGCAGGAATTACATAGATTAGCATTCAGGTGGGAGGCTTCGGTTGGACGCAATCGTGAATTGCGTCGTTTAACAGGGACGCCCCGTGTAGGCACATCTCCCACACGGTCCCCTCCCCAACCACTCACCTGTCAACCGCATCGTAGAAGCTGCAAAAAATAAAATTTAAAATCACAAACACTGGTCCACATGACAGCCCAGGGGCCCCAGGTCTCTCTCACTCACTGGGGCCCCCAAACCACCATGCGACACCTAGAGGGAAGTGCGGGCAAGCCCTGGACCTCTCACCTCCAGGGAACTCACCCCACCACCTCCAAACTGAATGCCAACTGCAACAAACACAATTGCTAACTTCCAGTCAGAGCAATATCCTGCCTCTATCTGGCCAGCAGGCGCTTGTCAGCCAATCAGGTGCACTGTCATACACCCTTTGCCTGCTGTACCATACCTAGCAGGAATTACATAGATTAGCATTCAGGTGGGAGGCTTCGGTTGGACGCAATCGTGAATTGCGTCGTTTAACAGGGACGCCCCGTGTAGGCACATCTCCCACACGGTCCCCTCCCTAACCACTCACCTGTCAACCGCATCGTAGAAGCTGCAAAAAATAAAATTTAAAATCACAAACACTGGTCCACATGACAGCCCAGGGGCCCCAGGTCTCTCTCACTCACTGGGGCCCCCAAAC
This sequence comes from Hyperolius riggenbachi, assembly GCF_040937935.1. NCBI lineage: Eukaryota > Metazoa > Chordata > Amphibia > Anura > Hyperoliidae > Hyperolius > Hyperolius riggenbachi. The sequence goes on along the minus strand of NC_090650.1, from coordinate 64,986,522 downwards.
CACCATGCGACACCTAGAGGGAAGTGCGGGCAAGCCCTGGACCTCTCACCTCCAGGGAACTCACCCCACCACCTCCAAACTGAATGCCAACTGCAACAAACACAATTGCTAACTTCCAGTCAGAGCAATATCCTGCCTCTATAGAGGCAGGATATTGCTCTGACTGGAAGTTAGCAATTGTATAGAGGCAGGATATTGCTCTGACTGGAAGTTAGCAATTGTGTTTGTTGCAGTTGGCATTCAGTTTGGAGGTGGTGGGGTGAGTTCCCTGAAAGTTAGAGGTCCAGGGCTTGCCCGCACTTCCCTCTAGGTGTCGCATGGTGGTTTGGGGGCCCCAGTGAGTGAGAGAGACCTGGGGCCCCTGGGCTGTCATGTGGACCAGTGTTTGTGATTTTAAATTTTATTTTTTGCAGCTTCTACGATGCGGTTGACAGGTGAGTGGTTAGGGAGGGGTTCGTGTGGGAGATGTGCCTACACGGGGCGTCCCTGTTAAACGACGCAATTCACGATTGCGTCCAACCGAAGCCTCCCACCTGAATGCTAATCTATGTAATTCCTGCTAGGTATGGTACAGCAGGCAAAGGGTGTATGACAGTGCACCTGATTGGCTGACAAGCGCCTGCTGGCCAGATAGAGGCAGGATATTGCTCTGACTGGAAGTTAGCAATTGTGTTTGTTGTTTTGGGTCATTGTCATACTGACATGTCCACTGCTGTCCAAAGCCAAGTTTCTCTGTTGACTGCCCGATGTTTTCATTGAGAATTCTCATGTATTGCTCTTTGTTCATGGTCCCATTTACTGTAATTAGGTTTACAAGTCCATTGACTAAAAAGAACCCCAAAGCATTAGGTTCCCGCCACCACCATGTTTGACAGTGGGAATGGTGTTCTGTGGATTGAAGACTTCTCCTTTTTTACGCCAAATGAAGGAAACATCATTGTGACCAAACAATTAAATTTTTGTTTCATCTGCCCATAACACGGAAGACCTGAAGTCTTCTTCTTTGTCCAGATGAGCATTTGCAAAGGCCAAGCGAGCTTTTGTGTGCCTTATCTGGAGAAGTAGCTTCCTCCTTGGTCTGCATCCATGGAACCGAGCTGTGTGCCATGTTCATTGGATTGTCTGCCTTGAGACATTGCCACCAGCAGAGCCCAGATTCACCAGGATGCCCTTGGTGGTGATCCTTAGATTCTTTTTCACCTCTCTCACTATCCTCCTGGCCAGCACAGGTGTCACTTATGGCTTCTGACCACGTCCTCTGAGAATTCCTACAGTGCGCAACATCTTGTATTTTTTAATAATACTTTGCACTGTATCCACTGGAACTTGAAAACATTTAGAAATGGCCTTGTAGCCCTTTCCTTACTTGTGAGCAGCCACAATGCGCAGATGCAGGTCCTCACTGAGCCAGTGGCGGCTCCAGCTTCAGATTTTTGGGGGGGCTCAAAGGGGGCACAAGGTCTGGCAGGCCGGGCTTGGCGGGGGGGTGGGGGTAACTTGTGACGCGCGGAGCACGGTGAAAATTGGGCGTGGTCATGACGTCATGTAGGCGGGGCTAACTGTAATGTAGTTGTACCAGCTAACGTAGTTACATAAAAAAAAATGAAGTAAACGTACATAATGACAGATAGCCTTTCACCAGTAAATACACATAAGAGTCAGCTTTTCACCAGTTCATGCCCGTAATGACAGACTGCATTTCCGCAGTAAATGCACATAAGAGACAGACAGCATTTCCCCAGTAAATGCACATAAAAGACAACTTTTCACCAGTTAATGCACAGAATGACAGACAGCATTTCCCCAGTAAATGCACATAAAAGACAACTTTTCACCAGTTAATGCACATAATGACAGACAGCATTTCCCCAGTAAATGCACATAAGAGACAAATTTTCACCAGTAAATGCACATAATGACAGACAGCCAGTGTCCCCAGCATAGGTAACCAGGTGTCTAGCTGTCCCCAGTATATGTAGCCAGGCGTATAGCTTTCCCCAGTATATGTAGTCAGGCTGGTGGTGGTGGGCTGGGGGCCCCAGGGCACCTCAATCCTGACTGGTGGTGGGCTGGAGGCCTAAGGCCTGCATGGCTGGTGGTGGTCTAGGGGCCCCAGGGCAGCTCAGGCCTGGCTGGTGGTGGTGGTCTGGGGGCCCCAGGGCAGCTCAGGCCTGGCTGGTGGTGGTGGGCTGGGGGCCCCAGGGCAGCTCAGGCCTGGCTAGTGGTGGTGCCAGGCTGGGCTCAGAGCAGCTCAGGCCTGGCTGGTGGTGGTGGGCTGGGCGGAAGGACTCAGGCTCAGGCCAGGCTGGGGGCCCCAGGGAAGGGGGCCCCAGCAGTGGTGGTGGGCTGAGGGACCCAGGGCAGCTTAGGCTTGGCTAGTGGTGGTGGGCTGGGGGACCCAGGGCAGCTCAGGCCTGGCTGGTGGGCTGGGGGCCCCAGGGCAGTTCAGGCCTGGCTAGTGGTGGTGGGCTGGGGGCCCCAGGGCAGCTCAGGCCTGGCTGGTGGTGGTGGGCTGGGGGCCCCAGGGCAGCTCAGGCCTGGCTGGTGCCAGCATCACATTATATGTAAAAAAAATCATTCAAGTTGGCAATGGCAGTTGGCTTGACTGCCCACCCCACCCACCTTGAGTGCTCGTCCTCCTGCTGCTGCCTGCTGAGCTGTCTCTGTCTGTGGCTGGCTGTCCTCAGACGCTTGCATACTGTCCAGAGTGACGCAGTCTCTGGTGCTCTGGTGGTGGCTGCGGAGTCGCCAGTCCCCACTGTGCTGCTGCCGGCCTGCTGACACAACGGCCGTCGAAGCGGCAAGCCTCTCTGAACCTGTGCGGGTGGGTGGGCCAGGCGCGCTACATACTGGCTGTGTGCATGTCACGTGACACAACGCCAGGCAGGAACGTTCCCTTGCGAGTCACTCTGTGCCTGCCAGCGTCTCTGACTCAGCTCTATTACCCGAGGCGGGGTTGTGTGTGTCACGTGACTGATCTGACAGCCAGGCCAGCCCTCCTCCAGCTCCAGTCTTCCTCCTTCCTTTCTGAACTTGCCGCAGGGGGGCTTTACAGGGGGCTGATTAGTTTACAGCTGGGACTGAAGCCTGGGTAAGCCCCAGTGTAGCGCCGCCACTGCACTGAGCTCCTTTCTCTTAGCCATGACTGTCCACAAACCAACTGCAGAGAGCTGCTGTTTTTCACCTGTTTAATTGACAGCTATTCCCAATTAATCAGGGTAATTAGGATGCTTTAGAACAGCTTGGACTATTTGAAATGGTACAGAACTTTGGATTACCCCACAGACTGTGACAGTTTATAAAGTGTATGAATAATTTTGGACTGGACACTTTTTGCTCAAATGCAAATAAAAGCTGAGAAATGCCCCCCCCCCCCCCCCCCCCACCCACCCACAATAATGCCTCTTGTACATCGTCTTATTATCTTTTGGGAGACCCTATGTAATTTCTTGTCAAAAAAATGACTTGCTGGTTAATTAAAAGTAACTTTAAGTCAAAATTTGCCACGGGTAGGAATAATTATGGGCAGCACTGGAGTTGCTGAAGAAATTCACTGCTCTATGTTCTGTTTTTGATTAGCCAGATCAAAGTCTCTAATTAATTCTTATCAGCATCTCTAAATAGCCTACAGAGGAGCTCTGCCAAACCCATCTCACCATACAGTAAACACTGAGACTGGTCGATCGATTATTTCTGACATGTTTGATTGTGTCTCGATCAATACAGCCGTCTATTTACTCATGTTAAGTATGCAAAATCGACAGCTGTATCGATCAAAACTCGATCGAACATGTCAGAAATAATCGATCCCGCCGATCGAGTGGGAAATCGCATCGTGTGTACCCAGCATAAGTCTAAAATTTTAGTTTTGGGAGCATAATACTACTTTAACCTGTTCAGGGCTCACTGGAAAATGAAACCAAATTAAAAGTTCAGGGTTGTTTTCAGATTTTTATAAATAGTAAAAAAAAAATGCCCACAAAGGTTATTATAAATAAGAGTTAAGAGGAAGTTTTAAGTTTAGTTTCACTTTAATGAAGGACCTACCCATAGTTGACCTTTGTTAACTTCCTCAAAACAAATAGTGCATACATCACTAACATAATTTTTATTTTTGGATTTAAAATTAACCTAAATCAAACTGAAGAGAGGTGGGCCAGGAAAACTGTGGACCGGGCAAATGCAAAAAAGAAAAGACACCAGGAGCCAATAGTGCGATATGTTAATACACCAGGATTTGTGTAATTATATGTATATTCACTCACAAATTTCTGGTTGCATTAGACTGCAACCACCGATAGGGCATGCAGTTCCCGCCTCTGCTTGGGGCTTGTAAAGATCCTCAAGGTCATGCTCCCAACAGCGATGCATTCGATAATAATAGGGGGATGGAGGCAATCAAAAATATATAAATTAATAATATTTTTTTTTTAAAGGAAAGGTATAGTTGGCTTACCTCTCCCGTGGGTCATTAAGCAACATGTGGGCAGCACCTTGGGGTAGTGAATAGCAACATCTGCAAGGAGTTTGTATGTTCTCACAGTATCTGCATGGGTTTTCTTCAGGCACTCTGGTTTTCTCCCACATCCCAAAAGCATAAAGATAAGTTAATTGGCCCTAGACTACAATGGAGATAATATGATGGTAGGGATTAGATTGTTAGCTCCCTTGAGGCACAGTAGTGACAAGACTATATACTCTGTAAAGCGAAGCGATGCAGAAAATGTTGGCTATATGTATACTAAATAATAATAAAAAGCTATAAATAAACTTAAATGAAATTTTCAACAGATTATTGCACACAAATAGGGCCAAACAATGTGTTTCTCTGGCGTTTCCAAATTCCTCATGTCAGTAAAATCACAAAAAGTGCCTAGTAATAAAATGATATACAGACATATAAGCACTCCCAATATGCCTGTATATTTTTGCCAAATGTAACGCCGTAAAAAGCACTCATTAGAAATCATGGTATAGATTAAAAAATATTCTTGTAATACACTAATAATCCATATTAGCTCTATAAATAAATTCATAAAATCTAAAAAAAAAACATTGTTTATATACATACTCTAAAAAATAATATGAAATTGCAGAATTAATTTCTTGATAATAAATAGGTGATCAAGATTTTTTGTATCACACAAAATCACATGGGAACACAAATTCACATATGTATGCGTCTGTTTTTTAACTGCACAATAACTATTTTTAAGATTTTTTTTACATTTTTGGGGCTTTCTTTCATTTCTATTGACATTGATAAATGCAAACGCAAAAACACACATGGAAAATGCAAAAAAGCAAAATGAAAATACGTACAAAAATTGCATTTGGCATCTGAAAAATGGTAGCACTGCTATCAAGATTTTTTTTTCTGGATGTGTTTTTGTCATCTAATGGGAATTGGCCCACAGGAAAACACTACTGTGCAAATTTGTGTGCTTAAAAAAAATCCGCACCAAGTGGGCCCTAAGAAAATCCACCCCAATGCTTTAGTTACAAGAAAAAATATAGTAGTAGGACTTCTGAAATCCATATTCTTATGAGTAAGTGTGCATAACTTCAGACTAAAATCTTCAATACATTTTGTTTCCATCTGCATCTTTTCAAGAGGCTCTTCGGAATACATTTTGCCCTGTCTGCGTTGCCTACTTTTAGTCTTGACACTTTTATGTAGTAAAAGCTTAGCTTTCGCGAAGCCCCATGCAACATGCAGCAAATCTCCTCTCTTCCTATATTCTGATAACCCAGCGATAGCTTTACCAGTCGCTAGGCAACCAGCCCAGCAGTGTCAGAGTGGTCAGTAAAATAAATGACAAAGACGGCATTTGAAGCAGAACTGTCAGGCTTGACAACTTTTGTAAAATATCACTCTTGCTTTAAGTGTCAGCCTGCTTATAGCTAAGTGTGCTTAAAATAATGTAAAACAAGGCCTTGATTAATAATGCATTGTGCTTACATTATTTACTTTACTGCCTTATTAGCCCAGTTATGTATGGAATAAGCTGTTATGCTGTGCTTATAGTACTTGTAAACAAGTAGCAGTGTGTACTGACCTCTGCTTGTATATCATAATTTGTTTGAACCTTATCCCCACTGCTGCTACTCACCACACTCATGATTATCCCTCTGTTTCTGTGTGTAAAACATCTGGTAAAATTAAATGTCTAGAACAAATGCGGCTGACTCTTTTTTTTGCAAGGTAAAAAGTGCATTAGATAAGCATGCACTGCGCAGTAAATGCAACATAAACAATACAATATTGCATTGTTGATGAGAACTTCACTTTAAAGAGTAACTGTCAGGCTGCAAAAGCTAATTTAAACCTCTATTCTCCTGTGTTAAACAGTTTAGAAGGAAGCCAAAAAGGCAATACTGAAGTTAAAAATCTCTCTTACTTTGATGTTTCCTGGACAGCAAGGCTCTGTATTCCCAAGCTCCTAAGGAGGCCGGCAGGACGCATAACAGATACTGCAAAGCATTCTGGGGCTGCTTCTTCTCCCCAGTGCACTCCCTTGGTCCTCCCCTTCATTTCCCTTTCACGCCCTAAGGCTGCTTTCACAGTGGGAAGTTACAGGCTCATGTTACAGCAGCTTGTAACAGCAGCCTAAACTCACAGCACTGGTAAATCACAGGGTACATGTTGGTTAGAGTATACTGCATGAGTCGCTATTGTTCCTAGCCACATGGCTAATTAATATTCCCTGCACAGTAGTGTTGTCCGGATCATGAACCATTAAGATCTTTGATACTGATCTTTTTTGTGAGTCAAATCATCAGGAAGCAAGAAAAGGGAGGATATGACATAACAATTGGCTTCATACAAGACAGACAAACATGGAACCTGCCATGAGCTGTCAGGAGCATCATTCTCTGCAAATACTATATAAAAATTCTGTGAAATCCAAACGTGGACAGTGAAATGCATATGTAATGTAAGTACAGCCAATATTTAGCTACTGATATATGTGTTTTTTTTTCTCTGAGACCCTATACCTAACAGCTCCTCTTTAAAGAGAACCTGAAGCAGGTGGGCTAATAGAAGAAATGTAGTTACTTGCCTAAGTAGAGGGAAGCCTCTGGATGGTTCAAAGGCTTCTCTGCCCCTTCTACTCTGCAGTCACGGTTATACGCATTCGCGGTGCGGCTGCAATTGTTAACAGATGGGAGCAAGACTGCAAAGAAGAAGAAGGTACCGACCAGTAGCGGAAGGTAGGGATGGTCAATGAGATGCACATAATTTCAAATTAATGCAGCATTATGCAATATTTATGCAAATGTATGCAGCTTTCAAGCTGCATAAATATGCATACAAAATTTGCATATTCAGAATCGTTTATTTCGCCAAACATGACTGGGTCCTGCCCGGAATTGGGTTTGGTAGAATACAATACAAAGCTCAGTGTAGATGATAGTACAGAAAATAGGTTCACACCAAGAACATACAGAAAACACAGAGTTTTCATGAATTTTCCTTACAGGTGATGACTTTCATTAGAGACAGGAGGAGAAGCCAGTGCTTTAAACTGGGGAATGAAATCTTCAAGGTTAAACAAGAAATGGAACCTTTTAGCAAAATTCCAGACTATCAAAAACTGTAAAAAAGTATACAAAGTAGGTTAATCACCTTGGATGAAACCATTATTCAGAAAAAAATGAAGAAATTTGTGAGAGATTCCATTCCAATACAAGCAATGGCTACTCCTGAGCAGATGACCCCAGCCCCCGATCCAGACTGGAGTATTTGTGATGAATCATATAAAACCATAGATATGACGGGGATGGACATAACAGCCTCGATGGAGGAAGAAAGTGATGTAGATTGGGATGAGGTGGCTAGAGCAGTAGGGGAAGAAGTTCAAGTAGGAGCCACATGGGGTGACATTGCCTCAGACACCCCACAATCTAGGGTAGAGGGGGGTGAACCAGAGAGGCTCAGTACCATTGTTGAGGAAACCCCAAATGAGGGGTGAGAATATCCAGTTAATCATAATAAAAAGAAAAAGAAAAATATAAAGAACAAGCAAATAAAATATAACAGGAGTAAAGACAAATCAGTAATAGCCAATAGGCCGAGTAATAATCAAAGTGGAAACCATTTAAACAGGGACCAGGAGGCCCATATGGGGATCCACTTTGATGTTCCCACCCAGAATAGATTCTCCCCATTAGTCCATCAGAATGAGAGAATCGGTGGAGGCATGGGGGGGGAGGCTAGGAGATCGCCACCATATACTAGATCAAGGAGTCTAGGAGGTGAGTATCATCCACCAGAAAATAAAACCAAAAAGGGCCCACCTCAAAAGAACACTAGAGAGGATCATTTAAATAGTATAAAGAATTATTTTTTAGCCAAAGGTTTGGATCAAAGAAAAAATGGGGGAGGAGGAAGAGGGGATGCAGGGGAGGGAAGGGGTGCAAGAAGAAAATACCGGTAAAAATAAGTATGAAAACTGACCTGGAAAGGGGCATCTTCAACCTTAGCTCCATTGATCTAAAGGAGTCTGAAAAGGATTGAAGTTCGCCCCTACAGCAAAGCTAAATAAGTTTGAGACCTACATTGATATTAAAAAGTACACCAGGAGATTATGTTTGAAAAAATATTTTCATAAAAACCCAGTAACAGAAAGACAGACTAATAATAACTACTTTTTCCAACACACTGCCTTATAATACCCCTCCCGTTTTCACCCAGTGAGTGAAGTAAGTAAAGAAATGATGTTATTTGAAAGGAATATAGAGCAGGATTTAAGGAAAATACGACCCCGACCACCCTCTTTGAATAATTTATCTATCAAAGAGAATAAGGCACTACAGGACCTTCAGAATAATAAACAGGTTACTGTGCGACCAGCAGACAAAGGGGGGGGAGTGGTCGTACAGATTACAGAGGACTATAAGAGAGAGGCGTATAGAATATTTGATGATGTGACCACATACAAACGACTAAAAGGTGACCCAAGCATCTCTTTTAGCAAACAGCTAGAGACCATACTGAAGGAGGCAAAGCAGGAGGGTATACTTAAAGGGAACCAGAGAGGAATACAATGTAAAAATAGAAATAGGCTTTTATACATACCTGGGGCTTCTCCCAGCCCCATAAGCCAGGATCGCTCCCACGCCGCCATCCTCCGCTTCCTGGAACCGCCGGTACCGGGCCCGTCACTTCCGGCGGATGCGGCCAATTGTCCGCATCGCAAGGGCTCCCTCCATACCCGTACGCATGCGGCTGCGCAGTAGGCAGCCTCATGCGTACTTGTATAGAGGGAGCGCTGTGTGATGCGGAGAATTGGCCGCGTCCGCCGGCTGACTGGCCGATTTGCAGCAATGACGGGACCCGGTACCAGCGGATCCAGGCAGCAGAGGACGGCGGCGTGGGAGCGATCCGTGCGTATGGGGCTGGAGGAAGCCCCAGGTATGTATAAAAGCTTTTTTTTAATCATCTCTGGTTTTCTTTAACAGCAAGGAGTTTGAATGTATTAATATCTCATACCCTAGAACAGCAGTTTTCTACCATCTACCTAAGGTCCATAAGTCTGTGCTGGATCCTCCAGGTAGGCCGATTGTGTCAGGGATTGGGTCCCTTACATCCAATTTATCTAGGTATGTGGACACATTCCTTCAAAAATATGTCCAGGACGCCCCAGCCTACCTGGAGGATTCTAGACACATTCTCAGTCTTTTGAATGGGTTGGAATGGGAGGATGGTTGGATATTGGGGACCATGGACGTTACAGCGTTATATACTATTATACAGCATGAACATGGGATTAAGGCTGCCCAATATTATCTGGCACAAGACTTGAATTTAGAACCTGAACAGAAACAGTTTATTGTGGACTCAATTCGATTTATATTGGAGCACCATTTTTTTCAATATGAGGGGGAGTGGTTTCTACAGACGAGTGGGACGGCGATGGGGACCAGGTTCGCCCCGAGTTATGCAAATTTATTTATGGCCCACTGGGAGATGGTCAACATCCAGGGGCCGGGCGGACCCGGGGTGAGTCTGGTCCTCTGGAAAAGATTTATAGACGACGTCCTATTCGTCTGGAGGGACTCTGAGGACTCACTACAAAGGTTCTCGAATGGTATTAATGATAATGATAGGGGTATCTGATTCACGTCGGTCACCAGTCGAGTCAATTTTTTAGACATGAACATTTATGTGGAGAGTTCTCAAATAAAAACATGTACATATAGAAATCCGACCGACGTGAACGGTTATATACTCGTTACAAGCTGCCATTTACCCGCATGGTTGAATAATGTTCCTAAAGGACAGTTAGTGAAGTTGAAGCGAAATTGCACTGATGAAGAAAACTATAAGGCAGAGAGTGATGAGCTATGTAAAAAGTTTAAAGAAAAGGGTTATGAAGATAATGTAATTGTAAAAGCAAAATACGCAGTAGACCAGTTGAAACGAGAAGATCTACTTGTTAAGAAATGTAGGGATAACATTGTGGACCATTCCCTAAAAATCAATCTTAAATATTGTGCCCAAAGTCATCTGGTGAAAAAACTGATCACTAAGCATTGGCATCTACTGAGGGATGACAGGGTGTTAAATGAATTATTGCCTGAAAACCCGGAGTTTATATATAGAAAACCCGGAAATATGGGTCTTAAGATAGCTACTGCAGCAGTAAACCACAGTAGAGCAAATAAAGGGTCGTCTAGGGGGTTTGTGAGATGCGGCAGATGTAAGAACTGCCGTAGTACAAGAGGCTACCCCAAAGTAAAATCAGTGGAAGGGCCACATGGGAAATATGAAATTGATGGATTAATTACTTGTGACAGTAACGGTATCATTTATTGTCTGATCTGCCCATGTGGGAAGAAGTACATTGGACGCACCAAAAGGGAGTTACACAAAATAGTGGGAGAACATTTTAATAATATACGTAAAGGGTGGGAAGAACACCCTCTGTCTAAGCATTATAGAAGATACCATGCATGTAGTGTGAATAACACAATATTTTTAGGGGTAGAGAAAATTGAACGAGATGTTAGAGGGGGCAATTACATAGCTAAGATGTCTAGGAGTGAAAGTAAATGGATTTTTAATCTTGAGACTTTGGCCCCGAAGGGATTGAATGAGGAGATGGAGATCTTTGGATTTTTATGAAGAGATAGGAATGTATAATATTATACTATATGGGTGCATGGTACATGTGGGGAGAAGTGCGGTGCTTGATGGGAGTAGGGGTGCTCTGTTTTTTAGCATATTTTATTTTTATTTTTATTGCACCTTATGGCACACAGTTTTGTTTTATTTTTTCATATATATTATTTTTTAAACATTTTTTTATACATAATATTTTTTTTTGCATGTGTCATAATAATTTTTGTATATCTATGGAATATACAGTATATATTTGTTGCATATTCTAATGGGATTCATTGGCTTGGAGAAACACACACACACACACACACACACATATATATACTGTATATATATATAGATAGATAGATAGATAGATAGATAGATAGATAGATAGATAGATAGATAGAACTCATTAGTATAATGAATGATGGATAGGGCAGGAAGAGGCAGAGTACACAGAGTATTTAATGATGGAGTTCACTACAGACAACTTAGGTACCGATTCTGATGAAGACAATCGGACTTGTCGAAACATGTCAATCTGAGGTTTGGAGGGGCGCCCCAAAGACTCTTCTAGTACCTAAGTTGAAATCCGGAACCATTGATAAGTATTTCATGCACCTACATTGTATACAGTGTTGTGGAAAATCAGGAAGAACCAGAGTGGAATGCATATCCTGTGTAGATCCTCCCTCCTTGAGAAGGGTTGCAGAGTAGTACGATCTGAGATATCGTGAGAACTGCCTAGGAGGAGAAGCGAGCTACATCATACCAGGAGGAGCTTACGGTGGACCTGACTGCGCTGATCTAGGTGGACACGCCGCTCTGGTCATATCCCACACAACAGCGGAGAATGCGGTGGGGACACTTTGAGGTTGGCCAGCAGGCTGCTCGGCTGCACGAAGGGAGCAGGTGGTGATCCTGAGTAAGACTGAAGGGACAGACGCCTAGAAACATTTTCTTGCTTGGAGCAGATTTATCGTCTGGTTCTTTTTCCTGCATGTACAGCAAAAGCAGATCCCTTGGGGACTAATAACAGTGGAATGGGTTAAGTCCTCTGGTTACAGATTCTACTTGTAACCTGTAGTTGCATATGTGTGCACAATCGTTTTTAATATATATCCCCCTTTTTTTATTAGAGCACTGCACAGCTCCCATGTGTGTGTTGTATGGTTTGTATGTGGGAAGGGTGTGTAAGATATTTAACCTTCTCTGGATGAATAAGACTTTCATAGGTGTATTTTTTAACATATATGAGCAATAAAATTATGAGATTTTAGTCACCTGCGCTCCTTTATTTTTTGAAACTAATTGTGCTAATCATCTTTGACAGTGGGGCTAGGGGGCCTACCACTGATTACAAGGTAGCAGCAGGTGGGAGGATTACTGGGTAAACACAATACTATAATTAAGTCAAGTAGCGCCATCTAGTTTTATTTTGAGAAAACACAGGGTAACATCATGCAAAACCTTTCTCAAAAATGACATGAAAAAATTATCAGTTTAACTTGTTAAACTTTTGGTCAGGTTGACTGGTTGGCCACAGCCTGCGGTAGCAGTAAGTGAAGGGAGTTCAGGAGGCTGACAGCTGATAGAAAGAAGGAGTTCCTGTGTCTAGCAGTCCTGATGGAAATGGCCTGCAGCCACCAACCTAATGGGAGCGGGTTGAAGAAGCAGCGATCCGGGTGAGAGGTGGGAAATTGAAGGGAGGGGCCTGCCAATGATCCTCTCTGCTGATCTGATGACTCTCTGCAGTTTGTGTCTGTCACCAGCGGTGGCGCCAACATATCAGACCAAGATGGAAGAGCAGAGGATGGACTCAATGGTGGAGGTGTAGAAACACATCAGAATAGCTTGGGCCATGCCAAACTTCCTCAGTTCGCGGAGGAAGAAGAGTCTCTGCTGGGATTTTCGCTGGGTAGCAGTGATGTTGGCCATCCAGCTGAGATCGCTGGAGATAGTTGAGTCCACCAGGAGTCAGGCATAGGGTACTCTAGCCACCTCTGTGCTGTCTGTCAATGTAAATTGGAGGTGAGGTTGGGGCAGATCATCTCAAGTCGATGATCAGCTCAACAGTTTTGGTTGTGTTGAGAACCAGCCTGTTTTCTTTGCACCAATGGCATACAGTATTCTCTCCAATCCTGCATCAATTTGAAATTATTTGCATTGACCATTGACCATCCCAAGCGGAGGGGTTGAGGAGGAAATAGAAAGCCTCTGTGGCATCTTGAGTTGAATACTTGGTGTCATAGGTAGCAGTGTAAGGATAGAGCTGGTTAGCAGTAGATACTAATGTACAAATGTACATGTACAAATGTACATAGTGCAGCGCATGGCATAATTAGCACAACATGCGGTACATCAGTATTGTGAGTGATGCTATGGGAATGAGCATTAAGCAAGTAATGCAATGCACATTACCATGGCTCGCTGTACCCATGTACCCATGCAATAACAATATCCCGCTAATTGTGCAATACATAGTACTCTGCTAGCATTCTGTCAGTCCCTCCACTGGCTGCTTATAACACAAATGTAACTTACAATATGAGATCCTAATCCTCACCTGCAGAGCACTCTACAGTCTCATCTATCATTAGTTCCAGTAATTTAACGGCAGTTAGTGTATCAAGCCTTAAATCACACATACTTATGATTGGCCTTTTTTCATGTCACAGCACATGAGAGGGAGCAGGGAGCCAAACTGTGTATCAATACCAGATATTGAAAGCTGACCTAAACTATAGATTCAAATTCTTTTTACAGCAACTCAATGCTATGACTCAAATGTTTGCAGGAACTCGGAGTCACCCAGCTGCCACCCATATCCTCACAGGGGCCCATATGCAATTCATTTCTTCACCCGAGTTTTCTCCTAGGTGATATTTTCAGAACTAATCAATAAAAGGCCTTTTACACCACCAGCAAGCAAAAAAAGTACTCAAAATAATTTAGATAGGTTTTTTTTACCCACTTTTTGGTACTTTTTCTATTGCGAAGTGCTAAAAAGTTAATTTAAATTGAAGATGAAAAATCATCTCCTAGGAGAAAACTCAGGAGAAAAAAATTGAATTGCATATGGCCCATGGTCTAAAATCCAACAGTAAAAAAAAAATACAAAGGCTTGGTCTCTACTTGGATTAAGGTAATTGGCCAGTTTATTGCAAGTGCCTGTAACGGTTGGGTGTCGCAACTCAGATGTCTGATTATCTGGTGATCTGCAGAATCACCAATAATGCAGACGCTATACCTGATTATGTGTGATCTACAGAACCACCAATAATACTTATAGCAGCACAAGCAGCTGAGTATGTAGTGCTTGGTGCAACCGTAACCTTAATAGTTTGACGAGATCTCACCAGAGGGGCTGGTGACTTACTATCAGTACACTGATCGTATAATAAAGTAAAACCCCAGCAAGCTGGAGATACTGAAACTGAAGAGATAGAATCTCCCGTGGAGTGGGTAATTCAGACAGCACTGCAGCCTAAGGATCACCTGAGGGACAGGAGATCAAGTCTGTACTGCAACCTAGGAGCAGGAGGTACAAACAGTACTGTAACTAACGATCACCTGAGGGGCAGGTGATTCAGACAGTACTGCAGCCTAGGAGCAGGAGCAATTGGTCACTAGCAAATCACTTCACCAGAGGAGCTGGAGAAACTAACACCTCACCAGTGGCGAGGGCCCACTGGTGAGTAGAAAGGTCAGAGAGGCAAGGGTTGGCAACAGAGAGGACAGTATCAGAGCAGAATTGTAAGGCAGAGGAGTAGTCGGTAATCGGGCAGAGGTTCAGCAACGTTAGGCAGATAGGCAGAGGTACAGAATCGGTAAGCTTAGAGCAGAGTCAGAGTATAGCCAGAGTCAAACAGAGAATATCAATCACAATATAAAAAATATCCTAGTCTAGGTGTGAAGTCCTTGGTTTCAACACCTGGGATCTAGTCTAAGGTCTGAGCGCTAACACCGGATGTATTCACGACAGCAGACAGAGAGGGAATGATTCCTCCGGGCTTAAGAGCCCGGGGAGATCCTGAGGCACGCCCCCCTGCTGCCAGCCAATCAGCAAGGGCGGGCGCACAGCGAGACGTCAGCCGACCCGCAGGTCACATAAAGATCATGACGGTGCATGCGCACGCGTCAATGCGGCCATTAGAGCGACTGAGAGTCCCGTCCTCGGCGTGCTAGACGCCCGAGGCACGGGATCGCTGATGGAGGCAGCTGCGGGGGTGCTGTTCGCTGCAGCTGCCTCCACGCACGTTACAGTGCCACAGTGTAGAGCTCTGCCTAAATCCAGGTAGAAACCCAGCCTTTGTCTTTTCTTCACAAACTGTAGATCGCAAAACAAACAAAAAAAAACAAACAAACAAAAGAATGATACTTTCAATGACTGTTCATCATCTTTGTCATTTAAAACAACTGTAGTATTTTATATCTGTATTACACAATATGGAAGCACTGTAGCAGCTCTGTGAATAGTGTGGATAGCAATCCCTTCCTTCTTTCCTCTCTCTTCCTCTCTATGATAGGCTGGATCTGAGGCAAATGCACATTCACAGTACCTCTCAGGCCACACCTACTGCACAACTCTAAGGCAGGGGTCACACTTGTCTTTCAGTTTTCTACACTTTGCAGAAAACTGAAAGACAAGTGTGACCCCTGCCTTACAGCAGCTAATGTAATTTATAGAGAAAACTGACAAATTGTGCAAGATGTCAGGTTTTTTTCTGCATGCAAAATCTGCATTCAAGTGTGACCATGCTTATTGATTAACATGAGTTCTCAGTTGAAGTCAGTTTTTCTGTGCAGAAAACGCGTACGAAAGCCGGTAAGTGTGACCCCTGCCTAAGAGACACTGCCTGCCAACGTATGATCTGATCTCTTAGTAGTTTTAGCAAGGGCTATCCAGCCAATTCTGAATTTTGGGGCACAGAAAGTCAGTATTTAAATATTTATTCATGATACTCTATTATAACTTCTGATGCTCATGCTGATGTAACGAGCGGTGTCAGCACACAGAGAGAATCTGATTATTGGTGATCTGCAGTATCACCAAGAATACAGATATATACCTGATTATTGATGATCTGCAGAATCACCAATAATACAAGTATAACTAACCTCTGGACACCTATATAGTGTGAGTGTTTGGTGCAACAGTAATGACTTTGAGTGGGACCACCCGAGGAGCAGGTGGTCCTTGGCAGTATGGGAAATACCTCCCTCTGGAAAGTACAAAAGACCTTCCAGCAGCCTGAGACCTCCAACGGGGTGGAGCCCCAGGCTGAATAGCAGGAAGGCCCTGTGGCTGAGTGACACCTGGAAGGTTGGCGTCACAAACAGGTCTGGAGACTAATCTCTCAATGGAGAGGGATAGCTCTCAAGGTCGGGCAAGCCAGGTCGGCAACACACGGGCAGATAAAGTACGAAGACAGAAGGCTGATTCGGTAACCAGGGGCAGGCAGGGTTGGCAACAGGTAATCAGATATGCGTAGGTACCGAATCAGAAAGCAGAGGGATAGTCAGGAATGCAATAGGTCATAACAGATTTTAAACAATGCCTAGTCTTGGGTGTGATGGCCGTGTTCTCAACACCCTGGAACTAGTCTGAAGTATAACACAATGATAACACAGTATCCCTAGTCTTGGGTGTGAGGTCCGTGGTCTCAACACCCTGGAACTAGTCTGAAGTATAACACAATGATAACACAGTATCCCTAGTCTTGGGTGTGAGGTCCGTGGTCTCAACACCCTGGAACTAGTCTGAAGTATAACACAATGATAACACAGTATCCCTAGTCTTGGGTGTGAGGTCCGTGGTCTCAACACCCTGGAACTAGTCTGAAGTATAACACAATGATAACACAGTATCCCTAGTCTTGGGTATGAGGTCCGTGGTCTCAACACCCTGGAACTAGTCTGAAGTATAACACAATAATAATACAGAAGTAATCTGGCTCAGTGTGAATTCCCAGGTCCTCCTGGTTCTAACACACTGTGGGATCTGACTATGGTCTGAGTGATTTCACGTAAGTGTTGGCAACGGCAGACAACCTGAGACTGACCAGAAGTAATTATATATAGAGCGGCGCTCTCCGGCGCCACCCATCCCTGATCAACCAATAGCCACTTGTTCTGAGATCAGCCTGGTCAGCTGATCCCTCCTCGTTTGTCATAAAGGTTCTGCCTCTCAGCGCGCGCGCGCGTATTCCACAACCTGTGTGCACTAACAGACCCAGCCACATCAGATGCACGCTGCTGTGTGCAAACTGCCGAAATGGATGCGGAATCAGCCGCCTTGCTGTCAGTCCGCGCGGCGGCTTTTCCGCAATCTTTTACAGCTGATAATGTTAATTTTTGTTTTCACACCTTAGGTCCTCTTTAAGGGTGTGATGTTCCATTCACACTGTACACATGAGCTATGTTGAATCCTACTAGGAAGGCCGCAGTCTTAACTAAAGAAGGTAAAGTACTTTAACTGCCATAAATACACAAACCATCCTTATGAAATCATGTCAATTTTATTCAAGTAATTTAAATAATTCAGATCTGTTTCAGCACTGGACTTTTGTTTATACTTGTGGGTTTGAGGACCCTGCTTGTTGTGTTGCACCATATACCTTCGGTGCTGCCATGCCCTTTCCAGTTCGAATTGAAGCAGGATACTGTCTGCACGAAGTCTGTATGTTCTCCCCGTGTCCCAGGGGGTTTCCTCTGGACACTCTGTTTTCCTACCACATCCCAAAAACATACAGATAGATTAACTGGCGCCTAAAATTGACTATGGTATTCATTAGATTGTGAGCACCTCTGAGGGACAGTCAGTTACAAGACTATATATGGAGGCAAATCGGTGGAGGCGCCCTTAGAACTTATTTAAGCCAATATAGGACATTCAAATAAAATAAAATAAAAATAAAAAGAGGTATCTTACCTCATCAGAAGACTCACATAGGTGGAAAAGGGAGTCTTTATTAAAATTAAAGGGTTAAACTGTAGACAACGCGTTTCACGGGACACATCCCGCTTCATCAGGTCAATAAACAGAAACCTAAAATAAAACATTTACCTTAAAATTCTGATCAAAAATATCTAATACAGAATAAAAGTATCACAATTTTGCACTGCACGGAAAGCAAAAAACGTTTCCACCCGTAAACTGGTATAATGGATGTAGTATTAATATAAACCATAAGCATATGTATGACGGCTTGGCCCGTGTCAAACCTTACACAGGGTAACAGAGTGACGATCCCAATTAAACATGTGTATATACACATACACATATACATATATGTACAAGACTATATACTTTATCCTATACTATAATTTCCCTGTGTCACTGCGTCCTGCTATCCCTGTGTCCGTGCGTTTGCGCTACTGCGCATGTGCAGCACGGACAGCCATTGGGACAAAAGGACGGGTCCAGGGGGCCGGGCGGCCGGGCGTGTGTGTGTGGGCATGTGCGCGGCAGGGAGTGTGTGCGCATGCGCGCTGACATGCGGCGGTGACAGACCTAGCGCCCGTTTTTAAACGGGCTTAAGTCTACTAGTATACTATAAATCCTTTAGATTGTAAGCTCGCAAGGGCAGGGCTCTCTCCCCCTTTTGTGTCTTGGAAATCATTATACATTTTATTCATCATGTTACTTTTATCCCTGTCATTACCACTTCTTTATTTTGTATTCTGTATCTTGTATCATTTTTAGATTTTGTCACTAATTATGTTTCTTGTATATTGGTGTACACCATTGTCTGTATTATTATGTACCCCATGTAGTTTCTTACTTTGTACAGCGCCACAGAATATGTTGGCGCTTTATAAATCAATAATAAGAACTATAATAATAATAATAAATTAGGAATAGCACTAATAAATACTAAATAATAAAAAATACATGTGTGTGCCTAAGTGGAATCAATTTTAAATGCATAATGACATTTTCATTTAAATTTCCGCTTTTGCTTCTCCGGTTTTCTCGTAGCCTTAAACCAAACTATTACTATTCCGAAAGATTGTAACAAACTCCCTCAGACCTGCACGTAACAGCATCATTTTGAGATACGTTTTCAAAGTAGTTTGTCAAACTTCCGAGCACATAAAACTTTGCAGACCCTCACATTGCTCTTCTCTCCATTTTATCTGCCTAAATATTATTTCCCAGGGTAGGTCTTCCTGTAGGCAGAGCCAAAGAAAAGAAATATATTTTAAAATATTGAAAATCTTTTGCTTTAAAATCTCTCAGATATTTAGAAGTCTTGTTCTGTAACAATAGCCAGAAGGTCAGATTGTTAACAGTGGGTTCTTATGTGCCAATCTGAGGTTTAGCAATCTGTTGGTAGTATGAAAAAAAAATCATTGCGCAAGGCTCAGCCTAGGCAAAGAAGACATCATCAGTGTACATATTATGCCCTGCAGAGAAGAAAAGGGAATAACCTCATGTTCTTGCTGTTGGCAAAGGTTCCTCAGTTAGAGATTACAAGAAAATGTTCGTACTTGCATAAATATTTCATGCGGCTCTTTTATGCCTTTCCTTCTTCAGTATTAAGTCTATTAAGACTATGTATATGCACTTATGAATGGTGGAACCGGCAGTGACCCGTTTCAAATTACGCTATAAATCTTCCAATGGGTTTTAAACCAAACAACAACTTATTAAAATGGGGACTATTAGCCCAGACAAAGCAAACATGGTGAAAGCAACAGAAGATAAATAATTGAAACATATTTATGCATATTTTTTTTTGTTCTGTTTTTTGGGTTTGTTTGTTCTTCGGATAATTATTATTTAATATACGCTCACGGGAGGCAAAGAAAAAAAAATCAGATCTTTCTTATTTTAACATTATTTGAATACAAGAAAACATTACTAAATAAAAATGTATTTTGTATAAAAATACCAAAAAATAAAACATGTTAGTTATATCAGTAATTAGTATAGGGCTAAAAGTGAACTCCAGCCAAGCATAAAACAATCAAAGCAGTTATATTCATTGATAAAAGCTTAATAGCGAACCTTAATGTAAATTATTGCTTACGTGGGGATTCCTTCAGCCCCCTGCCGTCTGTTTCCTGGTTGTCCTCCTGGTCCACACTGCTGTGTCTCTGTCACTCCTTGCACTGTCTTGACTTGGCCACACACGCCTCCTCAATTGTGCTCCCATAGCCATGAGCATTCTGTGCCTGTGCAGTTTATGAAACTTGCAACTGCACAGGCGCAAAATGCTCCCAGCAATGGGGAGTGGGACCAAGGAGGCATGCCAGGGCTGGATTTACCATAAGGCACTGTAGGCATGTGCCTATAGGCGCCAGATGATAGAAAGGCGGCTCACTCCCCTCCTCAAGCTCCAATCTCTCTCCTTCCCTCCCAATGCAGAGTCTTGAACGGAGTGTAAGGAGTCTTACTCACTCAGCTCTTGGCATTCCATTGACAATACCTCCGTTCAGTTGGGGGCACCTCTAGCAACTTAATACTAAGGATAGCTCTGGCTACCTAATAATAAGGGACACTTATAGCGACCTATGATGGGTAAGGGAAGTAAGGGACAAGTGACAGATGAAGGGCTGGTTCTAGACTTTTTGCTGCCTGAGGCAAACTTGTGAGGATGCGTCCACCCCCCCTTCCCGAATTGGAATAATCGCACAGCACCCAACTATTTGCACCACACGTTATAGCTGCCATGACCCCACCAAAAAATACTCTAAGTATAGGTAGGTAGCCAGGTATAGGTGCCCCCAGTATTGGTAGCTAGGTATAGTTGCCCCCAGTATAGGTTGGCCAGGCACTCTCTTCACTTCCTGTTTCTGCCTGGTGCTGCCCCCAGACTTCTGCCACCATAGGGAGTCGCCTCACTTGGCATCATGGCCAGATTGGCCTGGACAGATGGGACAGCCAGCACATTTGCGGTGCGGCTCAGTGGAGGTTGGTAGATTCATGGAGGGCACTCTCTAAGGTGCCAAGAGATCCGTGCCGATAGGTTCCAGTGATGTAAATCCAGGCCTGAGGCATGCAATCAAGGTAGCATGTAGTCAGGGCTACAGATGCACAGTACTCCCTGTCACAGAGTCCCTGGTGGCCAGACCGCAAATTGCCTTCCAATCGGTTTCAGCACACAGACCATGCAAGCTGTGGTCACGACAGAATTTGGGCAGCAGCCCGACCAGAAGGGAGCCTGTGAGGTACGGTAATTACAACTTACACACTATTTCAGGGTATAACTGCCACCACTTCTGCTTTCCTGGACCAGAAGCACCCACTGACTAGCTATTTCTAGACCTGCAAATAAAACGGTTAAACACACTCTATTCTGTCTACCTAGCAACAAAAGTAGCGTCTCCTCAGAAGTCTGGGTTCAGTTTCTGTGTATAGCTGAACAATAGGGTAGCTGAATAAACAAAGAACGCTTCAACGTCATTTATTAAATATGCAATATGAATAATTAATATATACAGAAAATTATTAAAATTAAAAATTTGGGAAACATTAATAGCCAGTATGAAATAAAAAGGGAGAAAATACTTAGGGTTCGTGAAAAGATGTCATTTTGTGGGAAAACTTGTAAAGTCCTTGGTTTCAATTTCAGCAAAGTTCTTTGTTTCAGATCAGAGCAAAGTCCAAACAAGATGGGCGCTAACCACGTGTCCTCTGGCTAGCAGCAGACTGGCTCTCATACAGATCGAATTTGGAGGACTGGTGCCAGCTGGGAATGTGCTTTTGATGAAGTTGGTTCGGGGGTGTGGCAATGCCGGCCCCCTCTGAGTTACCAACCAACCACAGTTCAAGTCCTTGGGGAGAGATTTAGGCTTAAACTTCTAAAATGCCGGAACTCATAAACAGTGCATGTCATATTTAGGTGGATAGCAGATTCCTGATTGTCAGAAAATACCGATTAATATGACATCAGACATGGCTAGCACATCGGATCCAGTTCTTGAGAAGTTTTATAACTTGGTTGTAGGGGCCCCTGGCCCCTCTCGGCTGGTATCACAAAATGCAGCACGGTTCTACCAATCCAATGATACCGTTCTCATAACTATCCTATTTACGGTATTCCGTAAATATGCAAAAAAACATATTCAACATTCATTTCTTCCTGCTAAGGCTGCAGCCAGGCTGTCTGGTGTCAAGCTGTGACTAGCTTTCTGAGCTCTCCCTGTATGAAAAGGCCTTTTGGTTTTTTTAATTAACATCTGAATGTGAGGTCAGCTTGGACAAACTTTGAGTTTTACACCTCTGGCTAACAAGTCACAGGCACCAGGCTTCCTGAAAAGAACTCTGCTGCTCTTATGAAGACAGCAGAGACCCCCAGGCTTGACTGCCTGGTATCCACAGACATAGGATTCTGATCGGGCAACACAACGACAATCGAGGCAGGAAACCGATTGCTATTTCTGGTCTGACGACTCATCCGTCACACTCCCCGACTGGTTCAGTCAGGGACTTTACTGGGGTTGACAGCAGCAAAACAGTGTGGGTCAGGGCAAAAAGGGACTGGATAGACTGCAGGGGGCTGGAAGAAGCCCCAGGTAAATAAAAATCAACTTTTTTTTCAATTAAGGATCCCATTGAAGAATTGAATATGATTCAAAGAGAGTCTGAAGCTTTAAAAAATATCTATTTTTGCTTACAATTCCTATAGAGTAGTATGGTGCTAGCTGAAACGCCGCTATCCCGGGGCTGAATGATGCTTCTTTGCCCCCCAAATCCCCGGGGCAAAATCCGGGGATTGCTTCCTGTTAGAGGCAGAGCTTGCCGCTTTAGCTCTGCCTCTGCTGTGTCAATTGGCGCTTATCGCCGCCTCTCCCCGCCCCTCTCAGTCTTCCTTCACAGAGAGGGGAGAGGCGGAGATCCATGTGCGGATTGACGCGGCTGAGGCAGAGCTACAGTGGAAAGCTCTGCCTCCCCGGGCAGCAAAAAGTCATGGATTTCTGCCCTGGGGGTTTGGGGGAAAGAAGCATCATTCAGCTGTGGGATAGCGGCGTTTCAGCTAGCGCCATACTACTCTATAGGAATTGTAAGTAAAAATAGATATTTTTTAAGGCTTCAGAGTCTCTTTAAATCCCTTAACAGCAGACTACAGACTACAGAAAACTCTAATTTCTAACATGGCTGTCTTACATTAACAATGTATTCTATTACCAAAACCTATTATGGCTGAATTATATAGCCCAGATACAGCCAAAAATAATATAACCAATATGATTGATCATTGGTGGATCTGTTAAGTGGAGGACTCCGTATAGTTGACAGTCCTTGGCCTACATGGGATGTAAAACATTGTTTGACATGTATTAGGAGTTCAGGAGATTCATGCCTTCCTCTGTGAGGTTACATTTGGCAGATGTTTGTCCTCACAAATGCAGCATAACTGCTAAATTAATGTTGACCTCTAAGGACTTATGAGTACACCAGTTTACTTGCAGATCTAGATTAATGCTTGAGCCAATTCACCTCCTGTTTCAGGAACATTTTTAATTGATTTCTATTGCTTCTGACATGTTTTCTTCAGCACCACGCATCACTATTCACCTGCTGATTCACTAACACACATAAGGGTCTATTTCCACTAGCCGCAAATTTGCTTCGCATCGCATTGCATCAAAACTGTAGCCAATGCATGTTAATGGAGTAGTTTCCATTGCATGTAAATTTTCATTCTAGATGCGATGCGACCCGGGGAAATTGTGGATAGCATGCTGCAGATCTCCACAGCAAGCATCTGATTTCCCTAAGCAGTCACAGACAGCTGCATCCGGACTTAGTTCCGGAATAAAACCGTAAGACACCCGCAGCTGGATGCTATTGGATGCGATGTGATCGTATCCGGCTAGTGGTAATGAGCCCTAAATATATTATATTTACAAAGTAGAAAAAAGTGTGCCCCAAGCCTTTTTTCAACTCTCTGACACCCCATGCATGTTGGCAGATGGTTATTGCAAGAACAGCTGAGCTAGCAGTGTGGGGTCTGCACCTGAACAATATGAGCTCACCAAGGTCTTGACATGGAGAGTAATTCTGAAAGTGGCAGGAAATCCCCCCCCCATATGGCTAAATCACCCTTATCCACATCAAGAATAAGGGGCTCATCCACAGACACATACGTTTTGGGGTTGGTTTATAGTGGGATCTGGAAGATCCCAAATATATTTCCCCCCACATCCCGGGGGAATAAGTATAGAGTTGATTTGTACCCACAATAAACAGTAAAAACACCTAACTGCAAAAAACTTTAAAAAAATGGCCATTTCCTATAGGAAATAAAAAAACTTTTCTAAATGCCCCTCACTATAATCCAAGTCTAACAAACTGCCTCAGTCATTGTAATTTTCAGAGGGACTTGTATTAGTTTGAGATTTAATCCTTCAATGACTAACTGTGCCACCTCAATAATATAAAATATAGCCTTGGCAAAAGCATCTTTGAACCTTCATCTAGGGCTCATTGGTTCATTAATATGATCGAGAATCTAGCCAGAGGATGGTATTCATTGGTTCAGGTCAGTGGACCACGGAGAGACTCCAGAAACAAACTCAAAGATGCCTTTTGATGGAGATCCCTAAAATATCAAAAAGTGAGGATACCCTAACCCAAGCAATGGCAGGGCCCCATGCAGGCTGGCTCAGTCATTATCTGACAAACCCAGCCTGCATGGGGACAATAGTCTGTTTAGGGTGAACATGATTCTTCAGACCAGGAGTATGGCTGGGATATGCACCAGTAAGGTCAATGCACGGACCTTACTGGTGCATATGTTCATGGTGGTCATGAATGAGCTTATCCAAACTGCACGGCCAATAGAACAAAGCACCCCTAAACAGAGGAAAAAATGTGTGTGAGCAGCTTCATTCTTCTGGGTATGCACAGACGTACTGGCATGTGTCCAGTTTGGGTAAGCTCATTCATGACCACGCTCCAAGTCAGAAGATAGAGAGGGACCCAGTACTAGAGTGGTTGGCTGGAGATGATCCTGGAAGCCTCTGTACTATCCAGAGGCTTTCAAGATTGTTTTAAAGCAGAATTATCCAAATTTCGATGAACTAGATACGCCTACACTGAATCACTTCTACTTAGTGGGTAAATATGAAAAACAATTATTTTATGTTCCTGGGAAACCAAGCAAACATCCATACCCACTGGTATATGGTATGCCTATGCTAAAGCCTTTTAATTTTATAGAGCAATATAATTCATCTTGAAAATAACTGTTTCAAGCTAGACTGACCTTTGTAGGTGGAAGGCATGGATTGATATGGCTCTATAGCTAAGACGTGGTAAACAGCATTTCCATACTTTGCCCAGTTATAATATGACAAACCAGAACAACTAGGATAGTACAAGGTGCCAAAAGCAATACAATGAATTTCTTGAGCATTTCCGACTGCATCAAGACCAACCTGACCAATTTAAAAGTTATAAATAAATTATTAGAAATTTAGACATATTTTGTAAACTAAGTAGCCCCCATATTAGAAGAGAACAATTTTATTTTTTTTTCTTAATACTCATCTTCCATTTGTAATACAGTACATATTTATTTGACTGGGTCATTAAACTTTTCTGAATAATATAGTGTAGAGTGCTGCAAAATTTTGTAATAATCATTTTTTTTCCATTTCTGTTTTATCTCTGTAGTGCGTGCAATACTAAAAATAGAGTTTAAAAATAAGTTGGTCAGAATCTAAAGTAGCATGTATTTAAATCTTCTGTATTTTAATGACAACTACAAACTGAATAATGGGACTTATTAGTTAAGAATAGGGATGGGACGAATCCACAATTTCTTCGAATCTGAATCCGGATCCGAATCTAAAAAGGTTCTTGAATATCTCGAACCTTTCGAATCCCGAATCTAACGAATCCTGCACATAAGAATTGTGCGATCCGTGGTATAGTTGCCCGCAGTATAAGGTACCCAGGCATAGGTGCCCGCACTATAGGTAGCTAGGTAAAGGTGTCTTCAGTATAGCTAGCAAGGTATAGGGGCCTTCACTATAGGTTGCAAGGTACAGTGGCCTTCAGTATAGGCAGCAGGGTATAGTGGCCTTCAGTATAGGTTGCAGGGTATAGTGGCCTTCAGTATAGGCAGCAGGGTATAGTGGCCTTCATTATAGGCAGCCGGGTATAGTGGCCTTCAGTATAGGCAGCAGGGTATAGGGGCCTTCACTATAGGTTGCAAGGTATAGTGGCCTTCAGTATAGGTAGCAGAGTATAGGGGCCTTCAGTATAGGTAGCAGGGTATAGGGGCCTTCAGTATAGGTAGCAGGGTATAGGGGCCTTCAGTATAGGTAGCAGGCTATGGGGGTGCTTCAGTATAGGTAACAGGCTATGGGGGGCTTCAGTATAGGTAGCAGGCTATGGGGGTGCTTCAGTATAGGTAACAGGCTATGGGGGGCTTCAGTATAGGTAGCAGGCTATGGGGGTGCTTCAGTATAGGTAACAGGCTATGGGGGGCTTCAGTATAGGTAGCAGGCTATGGGGGTGCTTCAGTATAGGTAGCAGGCTATGGGGGGCTTCAGTATAGGTAGCAGGCTATGGGGGGGGGCTTCAGTATAGGTAGCAGGCTATGGGGGGCTTCAGTATAGGTAGCAGGCTATGGGGGGCTTCAGTATAGGTAGCAGGCTATGGGAGGCTTCAGTATGGGGGGCTTCAGCATAGTTAGCAGGCTATGGGGGGCTTTAGTATAGGTAGCAGGCTATGGGGGGCTTCAGTATGGGGGGCTTCAGTATAGTTAGCAGGCTATGGGGGCTTTAGTATAGGTAACAGGCTATGGGGGCTTCAGTATAGGTAGCAGGCTATGGGGGGCTTCAGCATAGTTAGCAGGCTATGGGGGGGCTTTAGTATAGGTAGCAGGCTATGGGGGCTTTAGTATAGGTAGCAGGCTATGGGGGGGCTTTAGTATAGGTAGCAGGCTATGGGGGGCTTTAGTATAGGTAGCAGGCTATGGGGGGCTTTAGTATAGATAGCAGGCTATGGGGGGCTTCAGTATAGATAGCAGGCTATGGGGGGGCTTCGTATGGGGGCTTCAGTATATATAGCAGGCTATGGGGGGCTTCGTATGGGGGCTTCAGTATATATAGCAGGCTATGGGGGGCTTCGTATGGGGGCTTCAGTATATATAGCAGGCTATGGGGGGCTTCGTATGGGGGCTTCAGTATATATAGCAGGCTATGGGGGGCTTCGTATGGGGGCTTCAGTATATATAGCAGGCTATGGGGGCTTCTTATGGGTGGCAGTGGCACATATCCTCCTCCCTCCCCCCGCAGCCTCCTCCGCTCGTCCCCCTGCATACATAAGGAGAAGCAGCCTCTCACCTCCAGCATCAGCGTGGAGCCCGGAGCAGCAGCCTTCTCCCTTCACTTCCTAGTTCCCCCTAGTGGCCACCTGACCGGCTCTTACTGATGACGCGTAGTAAGAGCCGGTCACTAGGGGGAATAAGGAAGTCTGCAGGAGGTCTGCCGCTCCGGGCTCCACACTGGAGGTGAGAGGCTGCTGCTTCTTATTTATGCGGCGGGCGAGCGGAGGCGGCTGCAGGAAGCGGGAGGAGGACAATTGCGAGCTGGGGAAGCGACGGATGCGCGGCGATGCAGCGTCGGGATTCGGCGGATTCGGCGAACAGAAAATGGCGTCGGGATTCGAGTCCACGAATCTCGAATATTTCCTAATATTCGAGGGATTCGTGGATTCGCCGGATTCGTCGTCCCACCCCTAGTTAAGAAGTTGAAAGACTTGGTTACTGAAATGTATGTGGAGCTAAAAAATAATCATAATACCTCATAAATTCCTAATTTAAAAACAAACAAACATACAGTATTTTAGTGCTTCACATAAAAAAAACAAATTGTTAAATCATTAAACACTTTAAAATATTTTAACTTTAAAGTCATCAAAATGGACTGCAGCATAACAATTTACACGTAATTCCTAATATAAATGACAAACACATAGATTGTAACTTGTACCTTGAGAAAGTGATTATACCCTAAAATATCGGATCTTTGGTGATGGATTTAAACATTTAATTGTCGATTGCTGGCCCTCCTTGAAATGTTTATGACAGTAATCAATTATTGTACATGTGCATTAAAATTTAGAATTTAGAATTTTTTTCTCCCTTTGAGAAAGACAAGTGCCCACCTGCAATAAACTTTTTCTTCTGAGTTTTCTCCTAGGTGATACATTTTCTTCTTCCCTGTAAAATAACTTTTTAGCACTTTGCAATTGAAAAAGTATCAAAATGTAGGTTAAAAAGTACTATCAAAATTATTTTCAGTATTTTCTAGCTTGATGGTTGCTTAAAAGGTATTTTATTGACAAGTTGTTAAATATCAGGGGAACTCAGGAGAAAAAGTGGATTACATTTGCATATGGGCCACAGGCATTATTGGCACTGCATATTTTGCCACGTACATTAAATAAAGCCACCCAGACAAAAGGGCGCGAGGTAATGACGATAGTAGAATATAGGATATTTTATCAACATTCCACTATCCCCGATTCCTGATAGTAGAAATTATTAATTATACCAATATTCTACTATCACCCTCTGTAACCTAATTTTTACACTAAAGGCATGTACACACGCCAGATTCCTGTAAACGACGGGTCGTTAGACCCACCCGTGGGGCGGCCTTTCTGCCGACAGTTTGTCAGTGTCTACAGTCTGTCGGCAGGCTGAGAAGGCTGGTTTTGACAGATCCGCCAAGCGACAGAACAGCGGGTTTGACGACCCGTCGTTTACTGGAATCTGGTGTGTATACGTGGCGTAACTCTCCCCTATCTACTCCTCACACTAACCTCCCCTCACCTAGAAATTACCCCCTCCTGCACCAGACTCTGCCTTTTCTTATTAACTGTCAGGTCAACTTCCTGGGCCGAGCTGGAGAGAATGTCTTTGGATGGTAAAGGGAGAAGTGTGATTGGACATTGGGGACACTTGCAGCCCAAACCCATAGCCAGAACTATTACATATCGCCTGCATGCAGCTGCAGGCAGAACAAGCAGCACTCTCCAGGTTGCAGCCATATCAATTACCGCTCTCCACCATATTACTCAGGTGCTCGGCTATACAGCTACAGTGAATTAAAGCCAAGGTCAGGACTGCAGCCGGCAGTCATAGCCTGCACTATCAAGGTAAATCTTAATTCGTTCCATATAAAACATATAGCTAATGTTTCGGAGCCACGTACGCCACGTTGCTCGAGGGCAAAAATCTGTCTGCGGCTGTAAAAAAAACTCCTATAGGGTTAATGGGAGAAGACTCCTCTAGACACTCACACACAGTGATGTGTACTCAGTGGGTGGCAGCAGCACTGTGCAAGCAAATACCTTTTGTTTTGTTTAACCTTTTGTTAAGAAGCCACATTTATATTTGGGTTAGATTTTGTATTATAAGTGGTTTTTTTTGGTTCTTTCACGTCCCATACAAACTTCTAGTGGTTTTGATTTACTATAAGTTGAGTTCAGGCCAACTTTAATTAAAACTTAAATTAAAACAGATACACTCCATGGCATGGCATAAACTGCAGATATGACCATGCTGGGAGATTTATTCTAAAATAATAAGTTAAATAAATAAATTAGCCATACAAAAAAACCAGACTATTCACATATCCACTTTCATTTCAACAAAATTGAAGGCACAAATTTGTTTATGACATTCACTTAAAAATCTTCAATCATAAATGGCAGATGCTAGCAAAACATTCAAAATTAATTATTCTTCTAAAGTGTAATCCCTACGGGATGGTAAGGAGGAAGAAAACTAAAATACTTTTTAAACCTATTTTGACTCAGATCTGTCATACGCTAAACGTCAGCGCTAATATGACAGACTTGTTAATTAAAGTCTATCCTCATGATGAGTACAAGTGGTATAGGGAAATAATTTAACCTTCTAAACATCATCTTTTTAATTAGAGCTTCTATTTTGTATTCACTTGAACATTAAGGAAGCCTATTTGTGGGTTTTGAAAATGACAAGTGTGGAGGGATTAGTCTGGTGAAGTGGTACATTTACCGTAAGTGTTAGCATCCTTTCCTATTTTTTCAAGTCGTAATGCTTTAAGTGTTTTTTTCTTTAACTATTTTTTTACTATTATGTTTACATCCCAGTGGCAGTGCATTCGTTTTCTGTGTTGCAAGGGTCAATGTTATAGTTTTTACGCAATGCTTGTTTGTGATTGTAACATGTCATACATACTTTTATGTCTAATCTGAGCTTTTTCACACTGGCTTTCCTTTTTTATGCCATTAAAATGTAAACAGAGATGGGGGAGACTGGCACTCAGAATAGATCCTTCGTCCCAGTAGTAGGGTAAGCAGATCAATGGTGTGCCATGACCTATGAGCCCCAGCATACCAAAGAGCGGAA
This sequence comes from Hyperolius riggenbachi, assembly GCF_040937935.1. NCBI lineage: Eukaryota > Metazoa > Chordata > Amphibia > Anura > Hyperoliidae > Hyperolius > Hyperolius riggenbachi. The sequence goes on along the minus strand of NC_090650.1, from coordinate 64,956,042 downwards.
GGGTTTACGCCCGAAACAGCAGGACTGTTGCTTTGCGTCTGTGTGTCATACCTTGATGCCATATGGCTTTCCCAAGATCTAAATGTCCATTAACCACTTCATAAAAGCAGAGCATGTTGGGACAAGACATGTCTTTAGGAAAACCATGTTGATGAGCTCCAGTCCATGGTAACTGCACCACTCTCTCCGCCACTGCCTCACCATCATCATTTACACACAGACCTCGGATCAGTGAGCATGTTGCACTGATCTGAGGTCTGTGTATGACTGATAGGGTTGCAGTGGCGGCCATACAAGTCACAGACGAGGTAAGGGCAGCATGTGAGGCCCCAAGTGGCCGCTTAATTCGCCTGGGCCAAGCAGCGTCCCTACTTCTTTTTTTCTAAATAAAGTCAGTGGTAGTTCTAATTGTTAGTTTAGGTTTTATACAGTATTTTGTTGGCCTCTTTTAAGGGCTATATCACCCAGAAACAATCTCTGTTCCTCTTTCATTAGTGTGTTGTTATATAAGTAGCTATATGGATTTGAAAAGTGAAGAACAATGTCAGGCCAAACTATATACTGTATAGTCTCCAACCACAAAGAAAAAGAAAGTGAATGCACACCTAAAATTGCTGCCTGTACGCATACATCATAGCGGTGCAACATCTGGAGGAAAAAGTCAGTCCTAGATGCATACACAAAAGGAAAGAATCCAGGAGCAACTCACTATGTTAGAGCATAAAACCACTGAAACTTTAATCCAGTCTTTATTAAAAATGCTCAGCAGCAAAAACCTACGGTCTTGATAAAGCCCATATTGCAGGGCGAAACGATCATCGACCCTCCTCCACACCTCCAACGATCCTGCATGTGTCGATAAGTATACAATTTCATGTTACATGGTTCTTGCTGATGAGCATTTTTAATGAAGACTGGATTAAAGTTTCAGTGGTTTTATGCTCTAACATAGTGAGTTGCTCCTGGATTCCTTTCCTTTTGTGTTTGCAAACTATATATAGTATATATAGTTCTCCAATATATAGTTCTCCTGATGATATGTGCTGTGCATGGACCAATGCGCCTTGATTCTGCATCCCTGTTAGGAAAATGGCAATTTGGGTGTCATATTTCTACACCATAAATGTAAGCAAAGTGGCTACAGTGATCTTTACTTTGGTCTGTATTTTCCCTTCAAAAGGATCTCAAACTCTGTCTTGAATACAGAAATGAGGAAGAAGGAACCTAGTCAAGACCTGCAGAACTAAGACGCTGAAAATGATCAATAGATCATTAAAACATAGCTTGGATTATGTCTCCATATTGATGTTATCAGTCAAAATCATATCAGTCATATCAGTTGACCTTTAAGGGACAGAAGGGATTTGCTATGCTTGTTTACTGCTCACTAAGTGAAACAAAATGTTCCCGTTTCCAGAGAACTGTGATGTGACTATTGGGTCCTCAAGGGTGCAGTAAAATCATTGCTTAAAACGATATGAAGACATTCACGGACCAGTAAGTATTCCATATACAAACTTGTAGTGACATAAACCATTAGATTACAGCAACGGTCATATTTATTTGCAGCTGCTCTTCTTTCTCAACAGCTTGGGCTTGATTCACAAAAGAGTGCTAACTGTTAGCACGGCCGTTTTCGCGCAAATTTTCGCATTGTGCGCGATCGCGAATTTTCGCGCGAAACGATAATGTTTTCGTGCGCAAACGCGAATTTTCGCACGAATACGTTATCGATTTCGCGGTAAAATTCGCGTTTGCGCACGAAACCGTTATCGTTTCGCGTGAAAATTCGCGATCGCGCGCAATGCGAAAATTCGCGCGAAAACGCCCGTGCTAACAGCACTCTTTTGTGAATCAAGCCCCAAGTGTTATATATGTTTTTATGTCATTCCCTTTGTTATAAAACATGATGGATCATGTGCTACACACGAAACTCAATTTGCAAAAAATAAGTGCCAGTAGGTGCACGACACACTAGCAATGTATTGGTTTCAGAATAGAGCTTTTTGTTGTTTGGATCTTTCCAGTTTGTCTATTTGACCTTTGGGTTGAGGTTGGCTTTGCATTGCACCCACCTAAAATACACTGGGGAGTGGGACCACATGCAATTATTATTATTTTTTTTAAATAGAAAAAGCTGTAAGTTGGGCCCTGCCCTGCCCTGATATTTATAAATAAATATTGTAAAAAAAAAAAAAAAAAATAAGAAGTTGTATTCATTGAAGGGGCACTATGGTGAAAAATAGTAAAAATTAAAATACGTGCAAACATAGACAAATAAGAAGTACGTTTTTTCCAGAGTAAAATGAGCCATAAATTGTTGCCCTCACTTACAGTAGGTAGTAGAAATCTAACGCAAGCAACAGGTTTTGGACTAGTCCATCTCTTCATAGGGGATTCTTAGGGATTTATTTATTTATTTTCAAAAGCAGTTAGTGAATGGCAGTTGCTCTGTCCAACTGCCAAAAACTGTGTAGCAAGCAGGGAAGCTGGCCAGCATCATTGTTTAAATTCTTTTTCGGGAATATCTTTATAAAAAATAAAAGCCTTGCAGAGAATCCCCTATGAAGAGATGGCCTAGTCCAAAACCTGTCACTTCTGTCAGATTTCTACTACCTACTGTAAGTGACAGCAACATAGGAGAAAAGTCATTTATGGCTCATTTTACTCAGGAAAAAACATACTTATTTGTCTATGTTTGCACATATTTAAAATTGTACACATTTTCACCCTAGTGCCCCTTTAAGTTACTTTCTCTACAGTTCCTCTTTAACAAAAAGACAGTTACAGCCAACATTCTTATAAAAAAGATGTTTGGAAAGGTGGAAATTTGATGTGAGCAATAGACTATGATTAGAGTCAGTAATGCAGATGTGCCTCTCTTGAGTGACAGAACAGCCGATGAACTGAACGGGCAATTATAACTACAGGAGTCTAATCTTCACAATCCCAACCTCACAGTCATATCTATTTAAATTAATTTCCGTGAAGACTGCCAATTCATGGCTTCACCAGATTGAAAATTTGTTTATTATCCATGGGAAATATTTTTTAAGGAGGCGTAAACAGTCTTTGACATCCACAACGTGAGTCCTCTTGCCTTTTCAACTTGTAGCAGTAATATTGTGGATTAATCTGAAGACTAATGCCTTTATGAGAAATGATTGATTCTTGGCGGTGTGACCTTATTATGATTATCAGAGAGGGGGTCATGGGAGCGCATGTAAAACTCATGTCTGATTCATGTCATCTGTTTGGTGGGTTATGGACAGAGTGCCGCTGTGCCTGCAAATGGAAGTGAAGACACTTTCCCTGCAAGTGGAATTTACAGAATTATTCTAACCAACTTTAGGCCTGGTTATTTAAATAGGTCTGCTCGGCGGAGATAGCAATAGTTCATTACCAAGCCATATTGAAAACCTATTTTAAGAAGGTTTACGCAGCTTGAAGATTAATTTACCATTACGTCTATCCTTGCAGTGCTCATAAATAGATTTGACTTAAATTGGCATTATTTCTTTTTTTTTTGACTGAATACTTCATGGTGAGCAAATAAAATAATTAAAATTCATCAGGCGTAACAAGTATTTCAGCTTGAGCACTGCTAAAAGTAAATGGGGCAAATGTGAGCATATATTATTATTTAGTATTTATGTAGCGCCAACTTCTTCTGCAGTGCTGTACAGAGTTTACAGCAGTGTCAATTAACTGTCCCTACCATAGTCATATGTTCATCATAGTCTAGGCCCAACTTAGGCGGAAGACAGTTAGGCCTCTTTCACAGTGCGATGTTAAAGTCGCACGTTAAAACAACATTTGACGCAGAATAACTCACTGCATTGAAAAATCAATGCCCTGTTCACAGTGCACACGTTGCGTTGTCTAACGCTGCACGTAAATCAACATAACCCAAGTGTTACCTGTGGTTAATAGAAACATCTCGATGGAATACTAAATAAGAAGCAGGACATTAGGAGATCACAATCATTTTGTTCTTCCAAAAAACTGGCTGAGTTACGCTAGCCAATTACCACTTTAACTTGGTGAACTAATACCCCTATACTTTTAGCCTTGTCGGTACCTTTTTTCTTCTCTTCTTTCTCTTTTTCTAATCAAATCCTACTTCTTGCTCTTTTCTCTACTAATGCTCTTCATTCCTCCTAGTAGCTATTACCTCAGTTGTATGTAGATGAATAGTCACCCCAGGGCCGGCCCGAGACTTTTTGCCGCCTGAGGCAAATTTAGGAGAGAGCTGCTGCCGCCGCCGCCCCCCCCCCCGTCCGTGGGTGGGTGCGGGGGGGCCGTCCGCCGAGCCAGAGGGGTAGTGGGCAGGTCGGGGGTATTGGGCCTAGCGGTGGGGAGGGGGGTCGGACCCCCCCTCCCTCGCCTGGGTCCCCCGATCTGCGCTCCCCTCCAGCCTGTAATTAGGAAGCCGCTGCCAGATCGTAAGAGGCACGGGCGGGGAGGACTCACCTTATCCGCATTCCATCGTGCGCTCCACTGACGTCACTTCCTGCATCGCCGTCCATTTACAATACAGTGGGCGGCGATGCAGGAAGTGACGTCAGTGGAGCGCTCGCTGGAATGCGGAAAAGGTGAGTCCTCCCCGCCCGTGCCTCTTACGATCTGGCAGCGGCTTCCTAATTACAGGCTGGAGGGGAGCGCAGATCGGGGGACCCAGGCGAGGGAGGGGGGGTCCGACCCCCCTCCCCACCGCTAGGCCCAATACCCCCGACCTGCCCGCTACCCCTCTGGCTTGGCAGCCTGCCCCCCGGGCGGGTGCCGCCCTTAGAAGTTTGCCGCCTGAGGCAAATGTTTCACCCCGCCTCATGAGCGGGCCGGCCCTGAGTCACCCTTATAGAATTGTTGCTATCACTCTAACAACAAAGTCACAGTACTAATAAGTGTCGTAAGCCTGATGGGCTACCTGCCTCGACACTTACTTTCGATCCCAAAGTTGGTCGTTACCTGTCACAGGTTTAGCTAAAACAACTAATCCGGGTTCTTAGGTTTTATAGTAATTTAAATATTATTCTCATTATTCTTTATCGTTCCTAATGTTTACTGTAATACATTTGCTATCTTACATATATTGTAGTCATATATAAGATTCATAGCTTTTCAACTGCAAGTTTATTTGAATTTTTGTAATTAACATCTGCTCAATAAAATCTTTTATGATGAAAAAAAAGTTATAATTACTTTTGAGATGTGGGAGGAAACGGCAGTGCTCAGATACACAGTAGGGGACATACAAACTCCATGCAGAAAGTACCCAGAGCGAGAGTCCTGACTTGAATCCAAATGAGAATCTGTGGAGGGAGCTAAAGATCAGGGTGATGGCAAGAAGACTCTCCAACCTGAAAGATTTAGAGCTCATTGCTAAAGATGAATGGACAAAAAAACCCGTGGAGACATGCAAAAAGTTGGTCTGCAATTATAGGAAGTATTTGATTGCTGTAATAGCCACTAAAAGCTTTTCTATTGATTATTGAGAAGGGTATGAATAATTTTGGACTGGACACTTTTTGCTCAAATGTAAATAAAAGCTGAGAAATGTTTTTTTTTCCCACAATAATGCTTCTTGTACATCGTCTTATTATATTTTGGAAGACACCTATAGTATGTAATTTCCTGTCAAAAAATTACTTCCTGGTCGAATAAAAGTATCTTTAAGTCAAAATTTGCCAGGGGTATAAATAATTATGGGCAGCACTGTAAAACCTCTGCAAGCAATCTAAAAAGCCACCTCTTCAGGTAAGCATATAATTTGACCTATCATAATATACCCAGTTAGTCTATATTTCATTCTCTGCTATCTAGTATGACACGCACTGCCGTCTTATGCACAGCTTACAATCCTTGCTACCTTTTATTTCTGCTCTGCCTTATAATAAATCTTTATCATTTTCATTTACATCTTTGTCTCAACCTTCAAATGTGAAAATGTCCTTCAAATACTGAAGAAATCCTCAGCTGAGCCTTCTCTAGTTTTCTAGACACCCCTTTTTTTCTTCTTCCATATTTCAGTCAATATCACTATATCATATATAAAATGCATAGAAAAAGTAGTAGTAGATTAAAAGCCATTCAAATAGCATTCATACATACATCCACCACCAGTACCACTACAGGCTCATCCTATATAATAATAGGCAACTGTCCCTGCGTACAGCAGGGACAGTTGTCTCTGTGTAGCTGGGTCCGTGCTTTTTGCTACTGTGCATGTGCATAGCACGGACCCAGCCTCACACAGACAGGAGGACAGGGACGGGACCAGGGAGCCAGGCAGGCGTGTGAGCAAGCGGCCGGGTGTGCGGTGGGCGTGTGCGTGCGGCGGGCGGGTGCGCGCATGCGAGCGACAGGTGCATGGAGACAGACCTTGCCCGTTTTTAAATGGGCTAAGGTCACTAGTATTAAATAACAATAATAATAACATACAACATTAGTATCTGGCAGTACCGTATATTCTGGCATATAAGACGACCCCCCAATTTTTCCAGTTAAAATTTTGGGATATACTCAACGCACACCAAATAAAAATTAAAAAATCCTATACTGGTGCTGTACTGTATGTGGTACCCAGTATATAGACGATTGACTGGTTGGATTGGTCAACTCTCCCTCTCCCTAAGCTGATTGGTCAGCTCTCCCTCTCCCTAAGCTGATTGGTCAGCTCTCCCTCTCCCTAAGCTGATTGGTCAGCTCTCCTTGTCTTTCTGTTTATCAGAACAGTATGGAAGAATGGATCCCACTGTGCCCATAAAACAAGCCTCTTTCACCCTTCTTGCCCACCCTTGTATCCTATTTACCTCCTGCTCTGCCTCTAAGATCTCGCACATTTGCACCTGCACCGCTTCACTTCAGCCCTCAGCAGCAAGATCTGAGAGTTGGTAACATGATAGGGCGTATCACCCGGCATCAATGACACCCGGCGTATAAGACAGCCCCTGACTTTTCAGAAGATTTTCAAGGGTTAAAAAGTAGTCTTATATGCCAGAATATACAGTATATAAAAAATATATCATAGAACAGGGTTATCTAGGCTAAGATAACAAGTAAACATTTTTAAAAAAAGATAACTGAGAGATTGGCAGTCACCTTGGATCTAAAAGGAATAGTAAAGTAACTACCATACCTAAACATAAAGTGGACACAAAGGATAATACATTATAGACAGATGCTAGATAAAGTACAGACAAAGGGGAAATGAACAGAGAATACACAGACCAGGTTTCGAGCTACAACTCGAACACTCCAGCATTTTGGGGTAGTTCATCTTTATCAGATAACCAGCAGAAAAGCTGGAGAACTGGTAGACAAGATAGGACCAGTAACTGAGAGTCTGAATGCATGAACTGGGACCTTAGAAGGAGATAGGGATTCTTGCTTATACAGCACTGTGGAAGTGACCTGATGTTCCTAAGGTACTATTATAGATGAGCTTCATAATTCAGGGAGAGATGAAGTGTAAAACACTAGAAGCAGAAAACACAAAGACAACTGGAGCCCAAATGGTGCAGTATGTCACAAAGTAGATGGATGTGTCGAAAAATAGGTGAAAATATTCACAAAGGTGGGTTGCACGAGGGGCAACCTACCACTTCAGGCAGGTGGAGTTAGATCAATCTGACTCCACTTGTGTACACCAGAGATCCTAGAAATGGTCACTCTCTTGAAAAATTTGCCTGCACTCTGATCACCCGTGTGGGGGGGGGGGGGGAATTGCACTTGGAGTCAGGTATAAGGAACTCCCCTCACTAGGGGGAGGGGGAGTGAGACACAGAAAAGGGGGAAGAGGCACCCAATGGATATAAAATACTGTAAAAGCAATTAAATAAGGAAAATGAGGTGGCTTACCTCAAGGACGACAAATTCACATAAGATGAATTGTTTATTAGTACAAAGCACAGGCAACACATTTCATGGGAACTCGCCCACTTACTCAGGCCAAATAAAGTGCCACTGAAAACTGCGTATTATAGAGTATTTGATATCCATTGGGTGCTTCTTCCCCCTTTTCTCTTCATAATCCAGGAGGTACAGTTCCCATAAGTTGCCACTGAACAATGCATAGGAAGACACAAGGCTTGTGTAGAAACGCTTCAGCTGAAGGACACATATAGGATGACCCTCCAATGTGGAAGTGACCTAATGTTCCTGACATACTACTATAATACTATATACTATACGATACTGTATACTATTATTATATTACTGTGTTAGCCATCAGTAAAAGCAAGAAGTTTTGAATCAGGTTGATACCATTTATTGGCTAACTTAAAGAGAACCTGTACTGAGTAAAATTATTTAAAATAAACACATGAGGTAACTTCAAATGAACATTACATAGTTACCTGGCCATCAGTTCCTCTCAGAAGCTCACCATTTTCTTCTGACAATAAGCCCTTCCAGTTCTGACAATATTTTGTCAGATTTGAAATATATCAGTTGCTGTCAGTAAAATATCAGTTGCTGTCAGTTATAGCTGAGAGGAAAACTAATGTACCAGGTAATGTCCATGTTTCCCTATGGCTCAAGTGGGCAATGTTACAGTTAACTGTGTGCTGACCAGAAAGCTGTTATTGTGTAATGGCTATTTTCAAAATGGAGGACGGAAAATTCCCTTGATCACAGTGAACAAACAGGACGCGGGACAGGAGAAAGACACTGAGGAGTAGACTACATGGAAGGTAAGTATGACTTGTGTATGCTTATTTTGACTTTTAATTTTCAGTTCAGATTTTCTTTAAAAGAATAACAGTGAGCAAGCTTTCGGCTTTGCAGCCTTCATCAGACTTCATTGTGGATTGAAGTCTGATGAAGGTTGAAAATCCGAAACTGCTATGGGGCCCTGGAGAAGAGGGGAACCAGATAGTACTTGATGTGTTCGCTATTACCTTTGCTTTGCTGCCCCACTCTCTGACTTTGTCTCAGTGCTCATGGAAAATTCCCTGTGTGCATTGCATAAGAATGTACCTTGCTCAATCAATTCATATTCATTGGGTAGGGGCAGGCAGCATTGCTCAAGAGTGCCTAGATATGATGGCCCCATGAAAATTTAGCTATGGGGCCCTATTAGGTGTGGCTACGTCACTGCTGTGGCACAAACTAAGAAAACAGCAGAATTGTAAAGTCTTGTATTGCTGCTTGTACAAAGGAGTGAAATCACATTACTGGCAGCATACAAATGGTAAATATCGTTCAGTTTAGGTTTATCAATATGTTTTACTCTCCCTAATAGCACGTTAGCAGGGGTTAAATACAATTACAAAATGCAATTTAGAATGGTATTTATTAATTGAGTTGGTGGTTTAATAATAGTGTTTGCTGCAATATGCGAGACTTAATATTGACTCGCGTGATTAAATATTACTTTGAAATATTTAATTTCACTGAGGTTTTTTTTTTTTTAATTTTCTACAGAGGGTTTTTAATAATCTGTGACGATCTTTAACCATTTACTTTTGCACTTCAGACTGCTCAAAGTTCTGCCATACAGAGCCATGTTGAAGATCATTAGAATCCTGGTGCAGCCTTCCATTTGTGTGTATATATATATATATATATATATATATATACATATATATATATATATATATATATATATATATATATATATGTATATATATATATATATATATATATATATATATATATATATATATAGGGGTTGGACAAAATAATGAAAACATGTTTCAAGCAATCAAAACTTGACATATGTTATTTTTTTTTAGTTTAGTTTATTGTTTTTGTTATTTGATATGTTTAAATAAAATAATTGTTTTTTACAGATATTTAAACCAAAGTTGGTTATAATTTATAAAAATGGCAGTTCTCTCAGACTTTCAAAGAGGCCAAATTGTTGGGTGCAGGCGCTACTGTAACAGAAACTGCCCGAATGCTTGGCATTTCAAGAGGTACTGTCTCAAAAATAATGACTGTCTTTGAAAGAGAAGGAAAAACGTCCTCAGCAAAGCACAGTTGTGGCCGAAAGTCGAAGTTGTCTGAGAGAGACCATCGGACTCTAAATCAAATTGTTAGAAAAGCTTGCAAGACCACGGCTCCTAAAATCACTGCAGAGCTGAATGAACATCTACAGAGCCCTTTTTCCACAAAAACTGTTTGTCGGGAGCTGCACAAATCTGGATTCCACAGAAGAACTGCAATTAGAAAACCTCCGCTCTCAAAGACAAATGTTTCAAAGCATTTAGAGTGGTGTAGAAACCACCAGAATTCGTCCCTCGAGCAGTGGAAAAATGTGATTTCCTCTGAAGAATCATCGTTTACCTTATTTCCGACCTCCGGCCGAGTGTACATTTGGAGACAGCCAAAAGAAGCATTTCATCCAGACTGCCTTCTCCCAACCGTAAAACCTGTTTCGTGATGATCTAGGGTGCTATTTCTTGGAAATCCGCTGGAAAAATGATTTCCCTTTATGGAAGAAATAACAGCCAAGACTATTTAGGAATTTTGGGTGACCAAGTTCATCCTATGGTTCAAAAATAGAGATGGCCCGAACGGTTCGCCGGCGAACTTGTTCGCTCGACCCTCGGTGGTTCGAGCTCACGGCGAACCATGAACACATAGCAAGTTCGACCCGACCCCCTATACCACATCTTTGGGCTAAACTTTGACCCTCTCCATCACAGTCAGCAGACACATGGCCGCCAATCAGACTGCACTCCCTCCTGCACCCACGTCCCCCCCTATAAAAAACGTCGGGCCAGTATCTCAGTCTGCTGATCTTGCTATAGTGAGAGGAAGGGACAGTGCTTTCTGGAGATAGGGAAAGCGTAGTTAGGCTCTTGTAGCTTGCACCTAGCTGCTATTTGTTGCTGAGAAGCACCACCCAAACAGTTCTTTTCAGAACTACTGTTATTGTGTGATCTGGTTTTTTATGTGTGTGTGTGTGTGTGTGTGTGTGTGTGTGTGTGTGTGTGTGTGTGTGTGTGGCCCACTGCACTGCATTATACAGCCCTGCTGTGTGTTGCAGCCGCCCCTTGCAATTGCTAATTAATACTGTGCCAGCCAGGGCCAGCAAATTTGCTGTATACTTCACTGGCATGATTGGACCTGTGTGTGTGACAGACAGTGCCAGTTGCACATTGTACTGTATTGTGTAGTAGCATACCACCACCAGTCCACGCTGCATACCTGTAACTGTGTGTGACCGCAGTAATTGTATTATATATCACCCCAGCAGCAGTCACTGCATTTATTCATTTTCTCTGTACCTGCGTGTGTGTGAAAACCTCACATTGAATTGTGTAAGACCATACCACCACCAGTCCACGCTGCATACCTGTACCTGTGTGTGACCGCAGTAATTGTATTATATATAACCTCACCAGCAGCAACAGTCACTGCATTTATTCATTTTCTCTGTACCTGCATGTGTGTGAAAGCCGCACATTGAATTGTGTAAGACCATACCACCACCAGTCCACACTGCATACCTTTACCTGTGTGTGACCGCAGTAATTGTATTATATATCACCACCAGCAGCAGTCACTGCATTTATTCATTTACTCTGTACCTGCGGGTGTGTGAAAGCCGCTCATTGAATTGTGTAAGACCATACCACCACCAGTCCACGCTGCATACCTGTGTGTGACCGCAGTAATTGTAAAGGCCATCACTACACAAACAGCTGTTTGAGGTGCGTTACACAGTGAGTTTGGTCTGTCAGTGTGAAGTAGTACGCTAATTACACTTCCTGATTGATGTATACAAACACAAAAGATGTTTTCAAGCAATTTAGGCCTCCAATTTAGCAATGCAATGTGATGTCTGCCCTTAAAACCCTGCTGTGCATCAAATCCGGATTTTTCCCTGGGACTTTGGGCATGTATCCCACTCTGCCATGGCCCCCTCCAGGTGTTAGACCCCATAAAACATCTTTCCCACCAGTTTTGTGGCCAGAAACAGTGTTTGTAGTTTTTCAAGTTCGCCTGCCCATTGAAGTCTATTGCGGTTCGCCGAGTTCGCAGGATTGCAAACCCTTTGCGGAAGTTCACGAACCTCGAACCTAAAATCTGAGGTTCACTCCATCTCTATTCAAGAACTGTTTCCGGAGGGGAATGCCATATTTCAAGATGATAATGCCCCAATCTGTACAGCTAGAATTGTTAAAGAATGGTGCTAGGAACACTCTAATGAAGTTAAGCATCTCATCTGGCCACCACAACCCCCAGACCTCAACATTATTGAGCATTTATGTTCGTTATTAGAGATTCAAGTAAGATGTCGATTTCTGGAGGGTGTTTTAACTGAAGAATGGTCTAAAATTCCTTTGGAAACAATTCCAAATTTGTATGAATCAATACCTCGGAGAATTGAGGCTGTAATTGCCGCAAAAGGTGGACCTAGACAGTATTAAAATATATTTTGTTGATTTTTAAGGTGTTATTTTTATTGTGCCCAACCCCTACTAATACGCAATGTTTTGTGCATTCTACATCTGTATTGAGCTGGATCTTGTAGCTTCTCTTTTCAACCTCATTTTTAGACAATTAATTTAAATAGAAATGAAACTTAAATACACTAACACAGTGTTTCTCAACATTTTATTGGTATGTACCACTTTTAAAACCCTGTGCTCACCAAGTACCCCCTGGTATAGTCAAAATTATCACAAGTACCCCTTGACAAATATATATTTAATGGTAGCACATGATAATTGGTCCTAAACAATTTCAAAGCATTTACTATTGCTTTTAATTAGATAAAATACTGATTTGGTGTTGTTTAAGTTAGATTTATCATTTTCTAAAACTCTAAATTTGTTATTCTTGGTGAAGTATGTCAAGCCTGAGTACCCCCTGGAACCATCAGAAGTACCCCCTGGGGTACGCGTACCACACGTTGAGAACCTAGGCACTAACACATTAAAACAATGGCAATAGGGTAGGTATATATATACTCCAATTCATACAAGTGACGGAAGGGTTAATGGCATGGGTTTAACCCCACCCTGCATCTAATATGGACAAGAGAGAGAGAGAGGCACAACATTGTTGAGCTCACAGAACTAGTCCTGCTGTAATTTTTTTTTACTTTTGAATTAGATGAACTTTAAATGTCAAAAACAAGAGGCTACTTTTAATGTTTTTTAAAGTGTAAACATTTGCCTATATAGCGTGGTGAATGCAATAATTTTCCATTTCTAGGTAAAAGTACAGGTTAGCATTAGTTTAGTGATGGGTCCTCAGTAAGGTTGGCCAGTGAGGAGCAAATAATTTAATTAGGTAATGCAAATATTATGGTAATTCTTTGCAAATGTATGCTGTTTGGAAATGGCCCTGCTGCATGTGATTGGCCCATTTTTAATTGGCACACGTTTTCATAAAATTACCATAAATTTGCATTAACTGTGAATTATTTGAATTTTCATTTCATTGGCATCCTCTGTTTGCCAAAAATCAGTTTTTTAAAATTAGATAGATAAAACTTTCAAACCATGTAAGCTTTCAATATTTTACTTTTCTATGGCCTTACATACATTTACTCATATAACAAATACATTGCAGATAGACCATGTTAAAGGATACCCGAGGTGACATGTGACATGATGAGATGGACTTGGGTATGTACAATGTCTAGCACACAAATACCTATGCTGTGTTCCTTGTTTTCTTTCTCTGCCTGAAAGAGTTAAATATCAGGTATGTAAGTGGCTGACTTAGTCCTGACTCAGACAGGAAGTGACTACAGTGTGACCCTCACTGATAAGAAATTCCAAATATAGAACACTTTCCTAGCAGAAAATGGCTTCTGGGAGCAGGAAAGAGATAAAAAGGTTCAATAGTTCATAGATTTCAGCTCTGGCATACTTTAATGAATGTGTCATTGAGCAAAAACAATATAACAGTTAAAACTTAAAAAGGAGATTTAAACATAAAATAAAACTGTGGAATATCTTAAAAAGCCATTTTTAGGAGAAGAAAGATAGATACGTTTGTTTATTTCATTATTTTAATTTCGCCTCGGGTGTCCTTTAAGATTACCAGCATTTATGCAATTTGCGCTGTGAGTTAAGTAAATTGCGTAACGTACTATATACATGCCTCACTTATATTGTTTGAGTAACAAACAACATAAGTAATGCATGTTCATAGCATGTTACCCAATTTATGCAACTTGTTACGCAAATTGCGTAAATACTGGTAATCCAAACTTGCGCTAATTGCGCAGTTTAAGAGTATTTTTTTTTTAGTGATTCAACTCCAATGAACCCTATGACAAATCAAATTGTAGCCAATTCAACCATTCTTAGAAGTCAGCAAAACAACCCAAAAATAAAGAATATAACCAGTACTCAAGGCAGTAAGGAAGATAAGTGCATTAGTATTTCTCTGGAATCTCCTAAGCACCAGCATCAGCCAACAACAGGAGTATCAGTTCAATCTCAACTGCTGTTTAAATTTTCAGTCTCGCCATCAGGCCAAAGTAGTGGCAAAACTTTTATTTGTACAGCCATGGCCTTCAAAGATACCCTCTCCTGGCGGATCAGTAAAAAATGTTTGTACCTGCTGTTTTTATGTTGATTTGAAGGAGTGTCAATATCCATTGAACACTGTATTTTTCCACTGGGAGTAAAATGAAAATGATTCACCAGCTATCTGATGGCATGATGACAATCCGCTTGGAGTGATGATGTGCTTGTTAGATGTGTTTAGCGGTATGGGACTTTGTGATAGATTGCTAGTTGCAGCAATATAAACTATGAGAAGGAGTTGTTCTGGCAATTGGGGGATGCTTTTCTCAACGGTGGCACTTCAGATCTCTGATGCAATATATTATTTTTTGTTTTACACAAGCCCTGCTCTCTGTAATACTTCTTGTGATTTATTTGTATCGTTATAAAAAACTTTTTTTTAATAGAGTACAGGGTAACATTTATAGGGATGTGATTTAGGGAGCTGACTGAATTTTGTTTTATAAACAGGGATGATTGAAAATAGATTTAAATAAGGATAACAGGCAGCAATGTAAAATATGACAATTAGTCTACAGTAACATGTGAAAAAATTCCCTATTATATCTATTTGTGATTCTTTTGTGCATAGGTCAGACTGTAGATGTGCAGTTAAAGGGCACCTGAAGTGGCATTGATACAAAGAGATAAACATGTGTATGTATGATGACCACAGACACAGAACAGACACACAGACACAGAACATTTATACAGAACAACCCTACTTAGTGCTAGGAACTAGGCTGTGTTCCTTTCTTCCTTTTTTGTTCTCACTGTAAAGGGATCCACACCTGATACAATTCATTATAAAACATTTTTCAATCGGAGAATTAGAATCAATTTTTAGCGTGCATGAAAAAAGGGCGCAGTAAAAAAAGGGCCCGGCTGGATAATTAAATGGCACTGGTTGATAACGAAATCTGATCAAATGATCAAACATGGTTAACGATAAATACCACTGTAAAAACAGACGAGAAATAATAACGAAAATATATTAATGTTAAATATCGTTATATAATTTAGCAATACAGCTGAACCCAACCCTACCCTCACACAGAAAGCTCCCTAAAACTAACCACTGCCCTGGTGGTGCCTAACCCTAACCACTCCCCGGTGGGGCCTAACCTACCCCCCAGTGGTGCCTAACCCTAACCACCCCCCTGGTGGTGCCTAACTCTAACCAGCCCCCTGGTGTTGCCTAAAACTAACTGCCGCCCTGGTGGTGCCTAACCCTAACCACAGCCCCTGGTGGTGCCTAACCTTAACCATTCCCTCTGCAGAAACACCCTTTTACACATAAAAATTATAATATCTTTGAAAACGTAAAATCTGTACATACAAGTGAAATAATATGACAAAAACTATAACCTTGCAAGCTTCTAAAACGATAACATACTTCAAAAACTCTAATGCTCTAATGTTGCTAACGATATTTATGGCAGCGCCCTTTTTTCTGCGTCTTTCGCTGTATTAACGATAATTGCATTAAAGTCTATGTCGGTGCCCTTTTCATCCACCCTCAGCCGGCGCCCTTTTTTCCTGCTACCAATTGTTATGATTGATTGCAGGGATGCTCATATGCTCATGCGGATTCCGCAGAATTTCATTTTCCACATTTCCAATCGGAAATCTGCATTTCTGATCTTAATTCTGATCTGATTTACAGTAATTTTAGGAAAAGAGGGGGGGGGGGGGATTGCACATCCCTAAAAACATGCTGCAATTGCATATTGCATATGTTTTGCTTCTAAATTGAATGTGAATTGTGCGGATAGCTTATTAGAGGTGGCTGCACATGTGGGCTGTTGGTCATTTCAGATGCAGCCTGTTGTGGTATGCGCTGGCCCTCTCCTCGCTGTCCATTAAAATGTAAGTTACACATTTTTGCTTAGCTGCTCCCAGGGTTATACATATGTTGTTTTTAACTTAGGTTAGGCCACTTGTCCGGAGGTCTACCTCACCGTGGTGCAAGTGTCCAGTATATTACACAGTGCATGCAAACTACAGTGGAAGCCAAAGTTCCTCCATAGTATAATAAATGTAGCATTTGTTTTGGATGCAGGGCATGCATTTTCCGCCTAATAGAGGTGGTGCATGCCTGAACGATTAACCAGTCAATTGCAGCATGTTTTTAGGGATGCACAACACCCCCCCCCCCCTTTTTCTCCTTATTTTGCTAGTATGTAACTACCAGGTTTGCTGCTTCCAGCCCGTACTCCTGAGTTTCCTGTTTGCATAGTAAGTAATAGTAGTTATGCATATGTTTTGCATCTGAATTAAATGTGAACTGTGCAGATTGTGCAGCATGTGAGCTGTTGGTCATTTCAGATGCAGCCTGTTGTGGTATGTGCTGGCCCTCTCCTCTCTTACAGTAATTTTAGCCCAATCACAGAACTCGGAAGCATTAGACCAATCAGAGAATGCAGAATTTTTCCACAAAAAATCAGATTATGCAAGAAAATGACAAAATACTCCTTGGAAATTGGAAAATCGGAAATTAGAAAAATTAAAAAATCCAAAATCGTAAAAACGAAAATCTCCATATTTGAATATACTGAGTTAATAATGTGCTTGTATATGCATATTGAAGGAAACTGCCTAAACTCACATTTTAACGTTTAACGTACGTGTAAGGGTTGAATGTTGGGCTTGTTAGTGTGATCAGTTAGCGTAAAGGTTAAAGAGACTCTGTAACAAAGTGTACACCCTTATTTCTGCATTCCTACGTCCTGCAATACCCGATCTGATTTCATGTGGCTAACTGCAGCCTCTTGTAGTTGCCCCTTCTCTCTAATATTCCACTTTTATTGCCATTGTCAAGGCTTGTCGAGCAAGAAGAAGCATTATGCACATCCCCTCCATGCCCCCTCTATGCGAGCTCCCATCTGCTGTGTATTTCACTCACAGACAGCCTCCCTGCTCACAGCGTGTCTGCAAGGCTGATAGAGCTGCCTGTGAGGTCCTGAACAGCTGTGATCAGTGAAGAGCGCAGACGCTCATCTCATACAAACAGCAGTGAGGGAGTCGGATTCCAGGATTCCAGTCAAGAGGCAGAATGTATGCATTCTTGCAAAACCTCTGAATTCATTGAGCAACAATATAAACTTGTAATGCAAACTGTAGGGCAGTATACAGTAATTCATTAACGTGGCCACAACACACGGGCATCCTGCTCTGCCCTGACATCACTTCCGGATTGGCGGCCATGTTTTTTGGGGAGAGGCAGAAAAGGAGCATCGGGGCAAAGGAGATCCCAATGAACAGAATGGTATGCTTATTATTATAGGATTTCCACCGTACAGATTATCTTAAACGTTAGTGTTAGGCATACTTACTTAACCACTTGAGGACCCACCCTTTACCCCCCTTAAGGACCAGCGCTGTTTGTTGGGATCTGTGCTGGGTGGGCTCTGCAGCCCCCAGCACAGATCAGCGGGCACGCAAAGCGATCAGATCGCCCCCTTTTTTCCCCCCTATGGGGATGATGTGCAGGGGGGGTCTGATCGCTCCGGCCTGCAGGCATGTTGCGGGGGGGGCACCTCAAAGCCCCCCTCCGCGGCGAAATTCCCCCCTCCCTCTCCTACCTGCTCATCCCTGGTGATCCGGGCTGCACAGGACGCTATCCGTCCTGTGCAGCCAGTGACAGGACGTCCCCTGTCACATGGCGGCGATCCCCGGCCGCTGATTGGCCGGGGATCGCCGATCTGCCTTACGGCGCTGCTGCGCAGCAGCGCCGTACAATGTAAACAAAGCGGATTATTTCATCGGCGGCCCGCAGGCTATTCACGGAGCCCCCCGCCGTGAATTGACAGGAAGCAGCCGCTCGCGCGAGCGGCTGCTTCCTGATTAATCAGCCTGCAGCTGGCGACGCAGTACTGCATCGCTGGTCCTGCAGCTGCCACTTTGCCGACGCACGGTATAAGCGTGCGGTCGGCAAGTGGTTAATTTATATAAGTATTACACTGGTGCGTGACAGATAAATACATAACATTTGTACGTAATGTACAGATAAATACATAACAATAGTACAAGGCGTAGTCTAGATCGGTCAGAACTTGTGCACAAGTAGATATATCAAAGTATAGAGTCACTGAGCTAATTCGTAGTCAATAATCGAGCAGGGTCATACACGTAAATCAGATGTCAGTCGTATTGAGAGGATCAGGCAGAAACAAAGTCAGGGACAGGCCGAGTCGGTAACGTATATCAGATGGCAGCGGTACAGAGGGGCTAGACAGGAGTGAGGTCAAAATGCAAGCAAGAGGTCGGTACACAGAGTAATATACAATCAGATGTTCAATAAGAATATAACAAGAATATATATGAAAATAACAAACGACTGACTAACTGGAGTACATATATATTGTGCGTCTACACAATATATCAATGTAGCTCAAAGTAGCTAGCTAGACCTAGAACCAGCGAACTGATTAGTATCAAGGTCGCCGAGCAATGAATGCTCTGGCCTTAAATACAAGAATTCCCTATCAGCAACCACTCCCACCTGGTGATGTCACCTAGTGACATCACCTGCTGACACCTCTAAACCCTCCTCCTAAGCCTATAAGGCTTATCAGAACTCGTGCGCGACCCGAAGGTCCTGGCGCTCGACCGAACCACACCGGAGACGCCGCGGGACCTGCTGCTGGAAGGTAAGTTCATTACAATAAGGTAGTTAGTTGTAGTTAGTTGGTAGGTAGTTGTTGTAAGCACTTTTTCAGGATGTTGCCTGCCCCAAATAATTCTGCAGCAAAATCAGGACCAGACAGCCACACTAAACCATGGATGAGCACTCGAAAAGATCAGTGACAATGATTTCATCTTTCTTTAGTTTTCAGAATCCCTCTTGAATTTATTTGATGTGTATAGGAAACTGTAAAATATGAGCACATATATGCATTCCTGCCTTCAGTGCAGGAGAACATCTGCTTTTTTGACACGGCAATGAAATAAAGATAGCATTAGCCATATGTCTGTTCTAAGGATTCCAATGATGATAAAAGGAGATATAGCTACAGGCACTGTCACTCCAACGGCAGTCTCACGCCATTAAGATTTTTCAAGCTAGCGGGAATAAAATGTATAAAATGTCTGTCTAAACATGTTTCAAAGCTTTTTAACGGCATACTGTATATATATATATATATATATATATATATATATATATATATATATATATATATATATATATATATATATATATATATATATATATATATATATATATATATATATATATATACACAGTATATATATATATATATATATATATATACACAGTATATATATATATATATATATATATATATATATATATATATATATATATATATATATATATATATATATATATATATATACACAGTATATATATATATATATATATATATATACACAGTATATATATATATATATATATATATATATATATATATATATATATATATATATATATATATATATATATATATATATATATATATATATATATATATATATATATATATATATATATATATATATATACACACACACAGGGGTTGGGCTAAATAATAGAAGCACCTAACATTTTGGCATCATAATCTTTGAACATGTTTTAAGCAATCAAAACTTGACATATGTTAAGAACATTTTGTTTATTATTTTTGTTATTTGAAATGTTTTATTAAAATAATTGTTTTTTTTACAGATATTTAAACCAAAGTAGGTTATAATTTATAAAAATGGTAGATATCTCAGACTTTCAAAGAGGCCAAATTGTTCGTATGGCAGGTGCTATGTAACAGAAATTGTCTGAATGCTTGGCATTTCCTGCGGTACTGTCTCAAAAGTAATGACTGCCTTTGAAAGAGAAGGAAAAACGTCCTCAGCAAAGCAGAGTTGTAGCCAAAAGTCAAAGTTGTCTGAGAGTGACCATCAGACTCTAAATCGAATTGTTAGAAAAGCTTGCAAAACCACGGCTCCTAAAATCACTGTAGAGCTGAATGAACACCTACAGAACCCAGTTTCCACAAAAACTGTTAGTCGGGAGCTGCACAAATCTGGAATCTACGGAAGAACTGCAATTAGAAAACCTCTGCTCTCAAATACAAATGTTTTAAAGCGTTTAAAGTGGTGTAGAAACTACCAGAATTGGTCCCTCGAGCAGTGGGAAAATGTGATTTTCTCTGAGGAATCATTGTTTACCTTATTTCCAACCTCTGGCTGAGTGTACGTTTGGAGACAGCCGAAAGAAGCATTTTATCCAGACTGCCTTCTCCCAACCATAAAACATGGTGGGGGGTTCTGTGATGATCTGGGGTGCTATTTCTTTGAAATCCACCGGACCAATTATTTCCCTTCATGGAAGAATTAACAGCCGAGACTATTTAGGCCAAGTTCATGCTATGGTTCAAGAACTGTTTCAGGAGGGGAATGCCATCTTTCAAGATGATATTGCCCCAATCCATACAGCTAGAATTGTTAAAGAATGGCACGAGGAACATTCTAATGAAGTTGAGCATCTCATCTGGCCACCACAATCCCCAGACCGCAACATTATTGAGCATTTATGGTCGTTATTAGAGATTCAAGTAAGAAGTCGATTTCTGCCGCCATCGTCTCTAAAACAACTGGAGGGTGTTTTAACTGAAGAATGGGCTAAAATTCCTTTTGAAACAATTCACAATTTGTATGAATCAATACCTTAGAGAATTGAGACTGTAATAGCCGCAAAAGGTGGACCCACACCATATTAAACTATATTTTGTCGATTTTCAAGGTGTTTCCATTATTTTGTCCAACCCCTGTATGTATATATATATATATATATATATATATATATATATATATATATATATATATCAAGCAGTTTAAAAACTTGAAGTGGTACAAAGGTAAGTGATGAAGTAACTGCCAGAAGGTAACCAGAAGGTAAAGATAAGGGTAAGGTTTACCAAAGTTGGAAAATGATGTACATTTCTGAATTATACGAAAAAGCCTTTTGCAGGAAACAAGAAATGGGTCGATAACTTACAGCTGTTCTGCATCAATGGAGGTTGATCAAGTATGGAAAGTTGTTGTTGTTGTTTCTACCTTTGTCCCAACTTTTTGTGATTGCTTACCACCCCCTCTGCATGCATGAAAGTAGTGTTGGAACACACTGGTACCAAAATTGTTTGAAGGAGGTAAGCCAAATAGCCAACCTCTTACACTCCTTTTTGAACCGTTTTCCATTGTTTTATGCATTTGGGTGGCTCCTTCAGTGTTATATTACTTATACCTTTGTTTGCAGATTCATATTTTATCTCATAGGGCAAAATTTGTTGACTTTTGGCAATGGACCATTTCATTGGAAAAGCTCCTACTGACCCAAGCAGGGAACAACTTGTGTTCCTCATTTGTGGCGTTAGGCGGTCCTGGGGCTGCTGCCGCGTCCACGCCCATCGGCGTGACATGGTCGGCAAGAGGTTATAGGGACACTATGGTGAAAAACTTCAACATTTTAAATTTATAGGTAAACATACATACATACATACAGGGGATATACACCGTAAATTACTTGCCTTCTATGTAGCTGTCACTTAGGTATTATGATGTAATGGATCTGGACCTTTTACTGACAGGTTTTGGATGAGGAATTATCAAAGCTTTATTTTCAAAAGTGCTCTGTGAAAGGCAGTGGCACAGTCCAGACGCCAGGATACTGGCACACTAGGAAGAAGGCAGGTCGTCATCTCTATTAAAGTCTTTGCCAGCTTTCAGGTATTGCATTTGAAAAGCATAAATAAAGCCTTGGAATCCACCATGAGAATAGGAACTAGTTTAAAAACTGTCTGCAAGAGTGTCAGGGCCATCAGATTTATAATAACTACTTTAAGTGACATCTACACAGGAAATACAGTAAGTTATTTAACCTCCCTGGCGGTATGATTATTTCCAGATTTTAGGGTCTTTTCTGAACATTTCAGACCCTAAAAATCAGGAAACAATCATGCTGCCAGGAAGCCAGCAGCAGCCCCTGCTCTCATTCACCTCCCTGGGCTCCAGCGCTGCAATTTTACCTCCATACACCATTTGGCGCTGTAACACTTTGGTGAGATCAATGACGGTGATCTCACCACAGTGACTCAGAGCCTCCGAGGACAGGAAATAGAATGGCTACTGATGTCTGGATCGCCCGGGAGGTATGTAAAAGCTCCCTGCTGCCTCCATTCACTTGCATTGAGCCTCCGGCGGCTAGCCCAAGCTCAGCTCGGGATTACCACCAGGGAGGTTAAAGTGCAATTTGCTTGTGGACATACTACATATTTGTAGGAACACATATCCATTTCAACTTTTACAGTCTTTCACCACAATGGCCATTAACCCATTAGCAGCTTCAATAGAGTAATCTCGTTTGAGATAAGTGCAATGCTTTTGACTTCAGTCGGCAGAACTCATTGTGCTGTAAATTCTTTGGAATGATTTGATCTCTCCTTGCAGAGAGGAGGATATAGAAACTGAAAGCAGAAGTCATCTGTTATTGTCTCCCACTGCCCTCTGGTGACAAGTGGCCATAAATACACATTGCAGCAGTACTAATTTAAAGCAAGGAAATGTAACAAATAAGAAATAAAAAATGTGCTAAAATTAATTGGCTTGGAACACTTGCAAGCCTCTAAATAAATTGGCTGCTAAGGGGTGAAAGTGTTGACTAAAGTCCTTGCAACACATAAAGCCTACGTTATTTGTTTTCCTCAAAAGAAGTTTATTTTTGACAATAAACACAACGTCTTTCTTCCAACAGTCGAAGCCCATAGCGATTGTAACTCTCAAAACAAAGCTCACACTTATAGGGGATGTTGTGCATCTTGCTGCTGGGGGTTTTCTACGTGTATTTAAGTAAAATACATTTCATTGTTATGTAAGGTGTAAATATACTCTCCTAACTCAAACTGAAAACAGCTCCATGCTGATCTATTTGTTCTGATCTTGCAACTCTCACAAAGAAAAACTTCTTTGCTTTATAAAGTCATTGAATAGTTAATTCTAGCTGCTTAGAAAAGACAGACTCCCCTGGGGCTTATGCTTTATCTTGGTATTTATTGAACTTTAAGCTACAACCAACAGGCTGGTTAATAACAATTCATGCAGCTGTCAATCTTTTTGACCAATGTCATCAATATTTCATGCTGCCAAATAACAACAATTAAGATGCAAGTCTGGAGGAAACACCCGGGGCAAAAGTGATTTTAGAAGCAAAATGCAAAATCGACAGGCAGCGCAGACGTTTCCGATGGGCATACAAATAATTCCTTCCTAAGTAAAATTCCTTTGTAAAACAATGCGAAGTAATGTTCCTCATTACTCAATTCCAAGAGCGTTCCATGAAGGAGAACTAAATAATATATCTGGACAAAATGTTGAAAGAGCGGACTGATTACCTCTGATCACAGCTTTCTTCTGATGTTTGTTGATCAATGTTTTATGTGTTCCACAAAAACTGCTTGTTTAATGCTAATCTCCTAAATTATATAAGGGTTGGATGATAATACCACTTAGAAGATACACAAAGCTATCTCTCTGCTCCTGACCTTACTAGCATTCATTTGAAAAGGGTGCCTAGTAAAAAGGGCGCCAGATATAGCCGAGGTTTTGGCTATAAAAGGATGCTGGATATAGCCAAATTTTTGGGGGCTATAAAAGGGCTGAGATTTTTCTTTTTGGTTATCAAAGTGTGCTGGATAGAGCTGAGAAAAGTGATATAGCCAAAAAAAACCCTAAGACCCCCCCACCTTGGTAGTGCAGAACACCAAGACCCCCTTTGGTGGTGCCTAACCCTAAGAACCCCCTGGTGGTGACTAATCCTAAGACCCCCCCTTGGTGGTGCCTAACCCTAACACCCCCTGGTGGTGCCTAGCCCTAAGACCCCTCGGTGGTGCCCAATCCTAAAACCCCTGGTGTGCCTAATCCTAACCCCTCCTGGTGGTGCCTAAGCTTAATCGCCAATGGTGGTTCCCAATCTTCGCCACATTTCTAACATATATGTTATTTTGAACTAATATAACCAAATTAACTGATATCACCAAATTAACCATTTCAGCCCGTGGGGATTTTTCACCTTATGCCTTTAGAGCAATTTTCATCTCCCATTCATTCGCTAATAACTTTATCACTACTTATCACAAGTTATTGATCTATATCTTGTTTTTTCCGCCACTAATTAGGCTTTCTTTAGGTGGTACATTTTGCTAAGAATTATTTTTTTTATAAATGCATTTTAACAATAATATTATGAAAAAAATTGAAAAAATTCATTATTTCTCAGTTTTCAGCTATTATAGCTTTAAAATAATCCATGCTACCATAATTAAAACCTATGTATTTTATTTGCCCGTTTGTCTCGGTTATTACACAATTAAAATGTTGTCCCTATCACAATGTATGGTGCCAATATTTTATTTGGAAATAAAGGTGCATTTTTTCCGTTTTGCGTCCATCACTATTTACAAGCTTATAATTTAAAAAATGTTCATCGTATACCCCCTTCACATGCATATTTAAAAATTTCAGACCCTTAGGTAACTATTTACGTTTTTTTTTATTGTAATTTTTTTTTCCATTAAAATTTTTATTTGGGTAATGTTTTGGTGTGGGAAATAAAAAGTTAATTTTAAATGTTAAAATGTGTGTAAATTGCCTTCAGAAAGTTATGTAGATGTAGTTTTTCTATTTGGCCACAAGATGGCCACATTGAGTTAATTTTTTTTAATGTCCTCCTTGTTTCCCGGAAGCATAAGGAGGACGGGGAGCTTTTTTTTTCAGAAAAATCGCTGCTTCTGATAAGAGACTATCGTTTTTTCTGCTCCTGTTCACTGATTACAGGGCTACCGGGAAACAGCATGGGGACACAAGGGCGCGCCCGTGATCGTGCGCGGGTGCGCGCCGAAGCACGGCACCGCATCAGAGCAGCTGCCTGGACGTGAGGATAACGTCTGGGCGGCTGAAATAGTTAAATGATATAACTAAATTAACTGTTATAACCTAATTTAGTCCTCTGCAGGTATAACCGATCTTGTAGCCACATTTATATAGCCAAAAAAAAAATCTCAGCTATAAAAGGGCACCCATTTATAGCCAAAAAAAATCTCTGATATATCCAGTGCCCTTTTATAGCTGAAAAAATCTCAGCAATAAAAGGGTGCTCTCTTCAATAGCTGAAAAAAAACCATCAGGCACCCTTTTCCCCACCTTATAGCCAAGAATTGCAGCAAATAACATTGAAGTCTATGGAGGTGCCCTTTTTACACAACTGGCTCAGATGCCCCTTACTAACCTTATGCCCCTAATCCTTGACTTCCTTCATACTGATTCTTCTTTCATGCCCCCTTGTTTCCTATCATAACTAAGACAGACCTGATTATTTTTCCACTGCATCAATTCACTTCTCTGCCTGAAATAGTGATCAATATCAATAACAACACTATAAACCCAGCTTGTCAAGCATAATGATTAAGGGTAATAATCATATGTAGTCGATGCCCCCAACTTCACTTACTTACTAATCCCATCCTATCATCTTCATCTCAAAAACTTAACTTCCACCAATTCTTTCTTTATGGATTACACACGGGCATCATATCCCACCATCAAAAGAAAATTCCAGGGATTCCTAATTAAAAAAAATATGTATAATAAACTGTGCAAGATTCCGAGCCTACTGAGTCTTATTAACCCTTTAACCCCAAACAGCTAAGTATTGTCCAGTAAAAGAGATCCAATGAGTATGAGGTTCGGTCCTTAAGCAAAACAACCCCACTTGGTTTTGAACACTGGAGGGTACCATGAATAAGGGAGTACCAAAAAGCATTCTCCTTTCCCTCCTCCTTTTAATAGCATTCTTGTCCCAAAGTGAAAGACACAAGGCTCTTCCCCATCTCCAGTTCCCAGAAGGAAGAGGACATAATAATATTGGAGGGCTTAACGGTGGAATCTGGAAGCCCTGTTTAACAAGAAGTTAATAAAATCAGGAAATGAGACAGAATATAAGTATCAATGACTTTTTTGGCATTCATGCAACACAATGAGAGTTTCTGGGCCATCTCAAAGCAATAGTAGCCCTAACAGAGAACACAGAGTACTGTTGCTAAGGGTGCAGTTTGGGGTTTGGTTTAAGCTTACGGTCAGTTTTGGAAATTTGAGCCAATTGACCTGGAAGGAACATTTTTAATAACATCAAAACTCAAAAATAATTGTACAGTGCATCTCATCTATATTGATGATATTTTATAATGTAAGAGTACCTAAGAAGCTCGGGGTGACCCAAAACAGAAAACCCCCGGATCAGTTCATTTCAGCGCGGGGCTCTGAGAGCCGAGCGGAGAAACTGGGCGCCGTCATAGCAGCAATGCTATGATGCGCGCCCCACATAGTGGTAATTACATCTCCCTAATTCGTACCACGAATTACATCTCCCTCCGAGTTGCGACAACTCAGAGGGGGAATAAAATTTAACGTCGCCTCGGAGTTTAGCGGCAGTGGAGAGAGCAGTGATTCGGCCCTCCCCGCGCTGAACTGAGCGGTGCCGAAAAAATATGTACCCTAAAAACCCTCCTACTAAAAAGCAATGCTTAGTGTGGTTTGCCTTCTTAAAACAGAAGGCATTTGCGATAATTCAGCTTTAAGTGTGTAACTGTGGTTACCCACAATACTCCTCTGCTGAATATGCAAATTGTATCTTTATGCCCTTAAAGGGATACTGTAGGGGGTCGGGGGAAAATGAGCTGAACTTACCCAGGGCTTCTAATGGTCCCCCGCAGACATACTGTGTTGGCGCAGCCACTTACCGATGCTCCGGCCCCGCCTCCAGTTTACTTCTGGAATTTCTGACTTTAAAGTCAGAAAACCACTGCGCCTGCACGCCCGTGTCCTCGCTCCCGCTGATGTCACCAGGAGTGTACTGCGCAGACACAGACCATACTGGGCCTGCGCTGTGCGCTCTTGATGACATCAGCGGGAGCGAGGACACGGGCGTGCAGGCGTAGTGGTTTTCAGAATTTAAAGTCTGAAATTCCAGAGGTGAACCGGAGGTGGGCCGGAGCATCGGTGAGTGGCTGCGCCAACACAGGATGTCTGCGGGGGACCGTTAGAAGCCCCGGGTAAGTTCAACCCATTTTCCCCTGACCCCCCTACAGTATCCCTTTAAAGGGTCAAATCAAATGGTCAAGACAGGCTGTCTCTGCATGTTAGTTTGATGTGGCTCCGTAAAGTTTATAAGCTATAGGCTTGCTATATGGTTCTGGATGTAAGCCTGGCTTCAGGGCTTCAGGGGTATAAAGAGATAATTTGCATATTCATCAGTGGTGCATTGTGGGAGACCATAGTTACACACTTAAAGCTGAATTATCGCAAATACCTTCTGTTGTAAGAAGGCAAACCACACTATAATGTAAGAGGAAATTATAAAACCAGCAACAGCACCTGCACCGTCGCCTCCTTTCTAACGTGTAATTAAATTGTATTTATGAAGCATACATTGCTGAAACACATAGTAATATTGCATCCGCAGCCTTCTTCTGGGCTTTCTTAATTGAAACTTTTTAGTAACCTAGTTAATTCAACAACATATTTTGTGGCAGAGGTAATGGAACTTGCTTGTTTCATTGTTCTCTTCTCTTTCCTATTCTCTTGCTGAAGCATTATCAGCGTAATATAATTGTACCATAGGTGACATGCATAATTTTTTTTCCTGGATGCACTGACTTCCTCTCTTAATTAAACAACTAATTTTTCCATAACATCCAGCTTACTCATTACTCATTTTCAATTACGCCTCTGATTTCCTCTAGACTTTAATTATGTCTTACAGAGAAAGGTATAAATTAATTTTCATATTAACCATTTGACACACTAAGTGGTTTAGTTCAGGTCACTATGTAAAACAGTGTTATTACCATGAACACACAGTTCATAACCTCTCTTTAGGATGATTGTTTTATTTGAAAGGATGAAAGCTTCTTGTAGTGTAAGAGATCCACACCACAACCACACTAAGACAGAGCAAGGTTTTCCTAGGTATAGTGAGTTTCAAATATTTTGTTAAAAATATGGCAAATTAAAACTTCAGTTGCAGACATGGGACAACCCAGTTGCCAGATAGCTCATAGTGACTCAGAACCATTTTGAGAGTATAAGGGGCTTAAAGAGACACTGTAACAAGAAAAACGTCCCCTGGGGGGTACTCACCTCGCAAGGGGGAAGCCTCAGGATCCTAATGAGGCTTCCCCCTGTCCTCCTTTGTCCCACGGGGGTCTCGCTGCAGCCCCTCAAAGCCGGCCCAACAGATCCGACAGCTTGTTCAATATTTACCTTTCGAGGCTCCAGCGGGGGCACTGTTTGGCTCTTCTGACGGAGATAGGCGGAAACAGCCGGTCTTTGTCGGGTCCGCTCTACTGCGCAGGCGCAGAAGACTTGCGCCTGCGCAGTGCAGCGGCCTGATGGAGATCGGCTATTTCCACCTATCTCTGTGGGAAGAGAGGATACTGCGCCTGTGCAATACTGGAGCCAAAAGGTAAATATTTACATTGCCGCCGCTCCGGAAGGATTTTCGCCGCCGCCGTGGGACCGAGGAGGACGGGGGAAGCCTCAATAGGACCCGGAGGCTTCCCCCACCCGAGGTGAGTACCCCCCAGGGGAGGTTTTTTCGTTACAGGTTTTCCTTAAAGTAAACCAGAGCTGAACTAAATGCAAAAATTGATATTTACCCACGGCTTCTTCCAGCAGCATAAGCCCGTCTAAGTCCCTCGTCGTCCTCCCGCAGTCTGCCATTCAGCCGCGATCAGCTTCTTACCAATAAGTTAAAGTGGTTCCTTGGCGGTGCCCGAAATTCACGTTTTTGCTGAGGTTTGAGTTTTTTGGGGGGAGGGAGGGGTTACCAAAGCCGGTGACATTAAGTTTAGCTATGTGGGAGGGTTAAGGTTATCTGTGGGGGGTTCTGGGAATGGGGACAGTTAAGGTTTGCAGTAGGGTAGGATGGATTAAGTTTAGGTGTGGGGCGAGGGAGGTTAAGGTTAGGCATTGGTAATGGGAGGGTTCAGTGTGAGAATAGGCTTGGGTTTAGCTATAGTGAAATACCTGTATTTAATACCCATTTTCTATTACCCAGAGTCTATTACAATTACTTCAGACCTGAGTAAAATAGGGAAATATTAAATTGTAAGCAGCTACCACTGTGCTAAGCTGAAAAAAATAAGATATGTTAAAGGTAACCTTATGTCATACAAAAAAAATGACTTTTACTCACCTGGGGCTTCGCTCAGCCCCCTGCAGCCAATCGGTGCCCTCGCCGTGTCTCGGAGATCCTCCTGTCCTCGCCGGCGATAACTTCCGGTTTTGCCGTCAGGACCCGACAGGCATAGGAACGCGAGTGATATGGAATAATTTAAAGGGGTTCTTTCGCGAATGAAGAAAAAAATAAAAAGTGGTTTATGCATAAACTATTAAACATCCTTCTAAAATAGTGTAAAAAGTTTTTTTTTTTTTTTAAATGAATGGTTTCATCAATACAATATATATTATAAATAGTGACGGATGATGGCTGGGAGGCTAATCCATTTGTTAGAGGTGTTTTTTTTAACTTTCTTTTCACCATAACTCCTGCTTAAGTAGTTTTCAGTGGTATAACCCACTTCTAGCAGGAATCGCCGTTATAGCCCTAATGGCTTAGCTCCACTGAGCTGCTGAATATGTGTTTACATTGTTGCTAGGAAACCAGAGGCCATGCAGAGACTCGTTTGTGAAAAAGAGTCATAAGGTGCTGGGAGAATGAATCAGTCCCATCTACACCATATGATTCTTTGTCAGATTCGATTCAATTTGATTTGATTCATTGATTTGATGTGATTCAACCTGACATGTCCGATTCATGATTCGATTCAATTTGCATCGAATTGAATTGAATCATGAATTGGACATGTCAGATTGACTCAAATCAATGAATCAAATCAAATTGAATCGAATCTGACAAAGAATCATATGGTGTAGATGGGACTGATTCATTCTCCCAGCACCTTATGACTCTTTTTCACAAACGAGTCTCTGCATGGACTCTGGTTTCCTAGCAACAATGTAAACACATATTCAGCAGCTCAGCGGAGCTAAGCCGTCAGGGCTATAACGGCGATTCCTGCTAGAAGTGGGTTATACCACTGAAAACTACCTAGGCAGGAGTTATGGTTGTGAAAAGAAAGTAAAAAAAAAAACACCCCTAACAAATGGATTAGCCTCCAAGTCCTTCATACATCACTATTTACAATACATGTTGTATTGATGAAACCATTCATTTTTAAAAAAAACTTTTTACACTATTTTAAAAGGATGTTTAATAGCTTATGCATAAACCACTTTTTATTTTTTTCCTCATTCGCGGAAGAACCCCTTTAAAACATCAGAAGCATAGTAAATTCTCACTTGCCACAAATCTTTACAAAAAAGGCCTAATGATTCCCCATGTGGTTGTATTCTCAATGAGCAAGCATGGGCAAACTCAAGGGGTTTGAGCACCAATTTTTGTTTTTGGCAGCATGGAGAAGGCATTTGCAGGAGCGAATCATTTGCTTTTAGAATGCACTGCAAGGCCCTGGAGCCAATCACAAGAGATCCTACCATAGGCAGATATATAGAGGGGTGGAAGGGGAGGTTAGGTACTTCATTTTACATTCTGTATGTAGGCAGTAGGGAGACAGAGCTAAGAAGAGCAGTATATTGTGTCAGGGAGCCTAAGTAGTGCACATTCTTCACGCCACAGTGTTTGTATAAGTTGCTCATATCCGCAATAAATGAAGTGTGTATTTCCATGGTTGCATTCCAATACACATTCTGTTGGAAAACATAAGTGAGTGTTTTCTGCCACACATAGAAGGAAGTATGCACAGGACGTCAAAGCCTGAGTGCAACTCACCAAGATGTAGTCACAATACTTGAGCAAGAGAAAAAGCGGCAGTGCACATCCAGCTAAAACGTCATCTTTCTTCCAAATCCAATAAAATCCATTCACAAGGCAATATCCATCATAACGGAGAGAGGTACAGGCAGTGAGTGGTATTTTCTGGTTGCTTGCTTCTTGGTGGCATTGTTGATGCACTTCATCAAACTCTCCATGCCAGTTAGCATTGTGGTCCATGCTCCCTCAGGCCTTGCTGCATCCTACTAATATACACTTCTGGGTGGTATTGATGATGCACTACACCCAGCTCTAGATACCAGTTACTATTGTGTTGTTGTTACCATTGTATTGCCATTGTATTTTTTGTTTTACGTTGTTATACCTTGTTTTCTATACAGTTCTATGATTAAATACGGCTAAGTGGGACTTTATAGGGGTATTGATCAATGTACAACTTTGAAGACCAAGGGATTAATTGGAGAATGCCCACAGGTTACCCAACGGTTGTTAAAATCATAGCTTTATTAACAAATATAACACATTATCAAAAAACATCACACACTTGGCAAATATACAGTATGTTTAAAAGTACAAAAATAGTACACTGTAAAGTAATACACTGTTGTAATGTTGTTTTAAATCATATAAGTAGAGTACACATATAGCTGATTTGTTAACCGAATAGGATCTGATACAGGATAATTCTCCTTTTTTAGGGAATAGTTCTCCACAGATGATCTGGAGATCCCAGCAGATGAAAGGTGCTTATTTCAATATTTAAATGTTTTATACATAAACGTTTTTGAGCCAAGACGTTCATAAATCTCAACGCGTTTCATAAAACATCGATACAGTAGTGTTCACTTCTTCAGGAGAGAATCCTGGCATCATTTGAGTAAAGCAGGTTTCCGAATAAGTTGGGTTCTGCAATTTAAACAGACAAAAATAAATACAAGCAGAGAAACTGGTGATCAACCCCAAGGGTAGGAACAGACAGAGTGGAAAACCTGTAAGACACCCAAAGGTGAAGAAAATTAGAAGTGTCCTTCAAAAGGAAAAAGAAGAAAGTGCACCAGGAAAAATGTTAGATACTAGTGCCCTGGGTACACCAAGATGAAAATCTATATTTGATGGAACAATGACTCTTAACCTCCTTGGCGGTAAGCCCGAGCTGAGCTCGGGCTATGCCGCCGGGAGGCACCGCTCAGGCCCCGCTGGGCCGATTTGCATAATTTTTTTTTTGTTACACGCAGCTAGCACTTTGCTAGCTGCGTGTAACCTCCGATCGCCGCCGCTACCCGCCGATCCGCCGCTATCCGTCGCGCCGCAGCCGCCCCCACCCCCCAATCAGTGCCAGGCAGCGCTGTGGGGTGGATCGGATTCCCCTTTGACGTCACGACGTCGATGACGTCGGTGACGTCATCCCGCCCCGTCGCCATGGCGATGGGGGAAGCCCTCCAAGAGATCCCGTTCTTTGAACGGGATCTCTTGATCTCCGATCGCCTTCGGCGATCGGAGGGGCTGGGGGGGATGCCGCTGAGCAGCGGCTATCATGTAGCGAGATGTTGTCTCGCTACATGAAAAAAAACAAAAAAACGTATTTGCTGCCCCCTGGCGGATTTTTTTTTTTATATAATTTTTATTTATATACCACGAGTTACAGGTAACCAACATTTCCATTACATTGTAGAAAAGTTTCCTTAACTTCCATTTTTGTTAGGAATTTTTGTGCTTTGCATAATTACATAAATGCTAATGCCAAATATATGTGTACAACAATTCCCTTTACAATCTTACTGCAAGAATATTGTGTTAACCTCCCTCTGTGGAGCTTTTATACTATAGAAAGAACAAAAAAGAAAAGAGTCGGAGAGAGAGAAAGAAAAGGGGTAGATGGGGAAGGGAAAAGAGATAGAAGATATAGATAGGAAAGGCAGAATAAAGAAGAGTAACAAAACATAAAACTTACAGCTGTACGCATATCTCTGGAGCATTTCCCATCTCTCAATACTGTCTGCTCCACCCTTCTACTGTGGTATAACCTTATTATTCCGGATCCCCTGTCTGCATTACCTGTTTGTATGAGTCAGTATCTTGGAACATGAGCCATGACGACCATATCACCTTATATTTTTCCCCTCTGTCTCTTCCCGTCATGATAATGTCTTCTGCTTCGTGTAGTCTATTTATTCTCTGGAACCACTCTTTAGTGGTCGGAACACAGGGTTGTTTCCACCATCTTGGAATCAAACTCTTTGCTGCATTTAACAGGAAGGGCAAGACCGAGGCCTTGTAGCTTTTCATAGATATGGGGGCTAGGTGAAATAGAATTTGCCAAATATCCAGATCCAGAGTCACCCCCGTTATTTCCTTTATTATTACAATTACTTTTTCCCAGAAGGGAGAGATTATCGGACATTCCCAAAAAAGATGTAGGATAGACCCTGTGTTCCCACAGCCCCTCCAACATTTGTTATCTGCCCCGTATACCCTAGCTAAAAATGCTGGGGTTCTATACCATCTTACTAATAGTTTATAACAACCCTCCTGTATATGAGTGCTTATTGATGACGTATGGGACATACTCAAGATCCTTGACCGTTGTGCATCTGTAAGCGTATGGCCTGTGTCCCTTTCCCATTCCCTTAGATAGAGTGGTTTACTTTTGTTTACCTCTTCCAGCAGGGATTTATAGATCCAGGAGATTGCATGGGGGATTTTTTCCTCCTGGACAAACAACTTTTCCCATTCTGTCATATCAATAATTGCTCTAATGTCTCCTCTGGAGTGGAGCCAGTGAGAGATTTGGCCTAGTCTCCAAGCGTCAAAGGGAAAAGGGCCATACTCTTTTCTCAGTTCCACTATTGTTTTTAATTTAGTCCCGTTGAGAAAGTGACCTACCATCATTATTTTGTCCCTTTTCCATTTCTCAAAGTACCCTTTTTCTAAACCCGGCCGAAAGTTTGGGAAGCCTTCTAGTGGGGTCAGGGGTGATAGTTCTCGCGTCCAGTTTGAGTGTTTTTTAATCTTGTCCCATTGTCGGAGTGTGTGTTTGACCCATGGGGGGGTTCCCTCTGAGAGGCCTCTATTTTCTGACCCTATCCATACTGCCCCTGCTAGGTTCCTTCCTGCCAGTATCTTTTCCAATTTAACCCATCCCTTATTTTTCCCATTGTGCTGCCAGTCCAGTACTCTATTAAGAGCTACTGCCCTATAATATGTTTTGAGATCTGGTACTCCTAGCCCCCCCCCCCTCTTTTGGTCTAATCATTGTTTTATATGCCATCCTAGGTCTTTTCCCCTTCCAAATGAATTTAACCACTTCACCACTGAGGGGTTTTACCCCCTGAGCACCAGAGCAATTTTCACCTTTCAGCGCTCCTTCCATTCATTCGTCTATAACTTTATTATTACTTATCGCAATGAAATGAACTATATCTTGTTTTTTTCGCCACCAATTAGGCTTTCTTTAGGTGGGACATTATGCCAAGAATTATTTTTTTCTAAATGTGTTTTAATGGGAAAATAGGAAAAATGTGGGGAAAAAAATAATTATTTTACAGTTTTCGGCCATTATAGTTTTTAAA
Organism: Hyperolius riggenbachi; assembly: GCF_040937935.1. Taxonomy (NCBI): domain Eukaryota; kingdom Metazoa; phylum Chordata; class Amphibia; order Anura; family Hyperoliidae; genus Hyperolius; species Hyperolius riggenbachi. The sequence goes on along the minus strand of NC_090650.1, from coordinate 64,921,072 downwards.
TAATGCATGCTACTGTAATTAAAACCCATGAAACGTATTTGCCCATTTAAATTATGTCCCTATCACAATGTTTGGCGCCAATATTTTATTTGGAAATAAAGGTGCATTTTTTTCAGTTTTGCGTCCATCCCTAATTACAAGCCCATAGTTTATAAAGTAACTGTTATACCCTCTTGACATAAATATTTAAAAAGTTCAGTCCCTAAGGTAACTATTTATGTATTTTTTTTAATTGTAAATTTTTTAATTTTTTTTTAATTACCAAAAAAAAAAAAGGGGAGTGTGGGAGGTAATGAGTTAATTTTATGTGTAAAAGTCATTTATTTGTATGTGAAAAATGTGTAGGGTGTAGTTTACTATTTGGCCACAAGATGGCCACAGTAACTTTTTGTTTTAATGCGACCTCCAAGCTTCCTTCCGGAAGCTTGGAGGAAGAATAAGGAGGCTGGACACGTGAGTTTTTTCTCACAATGATCGCGCTGCCCATAGGAGAGCAGCTGATCATTGCGGGGCTTAGATCAACGAACGGGAATGGATTTTCCCGTTCATTGATCTCTGGGCGAGCGGGCGGCGGCGGTTTTACTAGCGGCGGGCGGCGTGTTTACGAGCGGGAGTGCGGGCAGCGTCGGGAACGCGGAAAGTACGTGTTTCTCCGTCCCTGGTTTTTAAAGGATGGAAAAAGGGGCGGAGAAATACGTACGCGCGGGGGTAAAGTGGTTAATCAGGAGTGATCTAATTTTCCCGAAGTGTGTTTGGGGCAGGGAGATTGGTATCATAGACATTGGGAAGAGCAGTCTGGGAAGGATATTCATTTTAAGAATGTTCACCCTACCCAGCCATGTATAACTGTGCCCATTCCATTTATCCAAGTCCTTGCCTATAGTTTCCAACAGTGGGGTGAAATTTAATTTATAAAGCTCTGTTAGGTTGGCCGGCAGTTTAATACCTAAGTACTTCAAGGATCCTTCTTTTACCGTATAAGGGAAAGAGTTTTTAAATTTAGTAAGTTCTTCTTGACTAAATCCCACTCCTAAATATTCCGATTTGCCCGGATTAATTTTAAAATCCGAGATATCTCCATAGTTTTGGAATTCTACCATAAGTTCAGGGATAGAGGTCTGCGGGTCTGTCACATATAGCAGTATGTCATCCGCAAATGCGGATAATTTACAAGTTTGGTCCCCTATCTGTACCCCTTTTATTTTTGGGTTCATCCTTATGCTCCTCAGAAGTGGCTCCAGGGTGAGTACAAAAAGGAGTGGGGAGAGGGGGCAGCCCTGCCTTGTGCCATTTGTCAGATTAAAGCTACCAGATAGCGTTCCGTTTGCTCTTATCCGCGCTGATGGGTTATTATATAAGCTTGATATCCATGACCTCATTATAGGGCCTAGGCCTACATGCTCCAACGTCTCCTGGATTAGACCCCAGTTCACCCTGTCGAAAGCTTTTTCTGCGTCCGTGGAAAGGAGGAGTACCGGGGAGCCATTAAATTTTGACCAGTGGATCACACTTAATGCTTTGTACGAATTATCTCTCGCCTCCGTCCCCACCACGAACCCCGCCTGATCAGGGTGAACTAGGGCCGGCATCCCCAGTTTAATACGATTGGCCAATATCTTTGAAAAGAGTTTGATATCTAAATTTATGAGAGATATTGGCCTATAGCTCGGGCACAAGGCAGGGTCTTTCCCCTCTTTTGGCAGTACCACGATTTGAGCTTCCATACTTTGTGCTGGAAAAATACCTCCCTCCCTTAAACCATTGAGTGCCTCCGTTAGTCTTGGGAGCAGTAAGTCCGCATAAGTAGAATAGTATTTTTTGCAGAAGCCGTCAGGTCCTGGAGCCTTGCCATTTGGCATATCTTTTAGGACCCCCTGTAGTTCTTGGACTGATATATCTTGCTCCAGACCCGCACACCATTCCTCCGTCCATCTGGGCATTCCTACTCTCTTTAGGTAATCTTTGATTTTCTGTCTGCACAGCTGAGCTGATTCTTCCCCCTGTCCCTTTCTTATGTTGTATAATGCCTCATAGTAACCTTTAAAAAGGTGGGCTATTTTATCTGCCCCATACTCCATTAAGCCATTCTGGTCCTTTATTTTGTGAATGTAGTTTAATTCCCTTTTTTTTCGTATACTATTAGCCAGTATCTTCCCACATTTGTTATTGTGTTCATATATTCTAGCCCACCAAAGTCTTTGTTTGTGTTTTGTTTTTCGGTCAAGTATCCCGAGCAATATTCCCCTTTCTTCCCTCAGTTTGTTTTCTATTTCCTTCGTCGGGGTTTTTTTATGTGTATGTTCTAACAATGTGATCTTCTCTAATGTTTTTAGAATCCACCCTGTTCTTCTCTTTTTAAACGTGCCCCTTGTGAGATGAGTTCCCCCCTTACCACTGCCTTATGGGCCTCCCAAACTATACGCTCCGAAACTTCCGTGGAGCTATTCTCCCTGAAATAATGATGTATTACTTTTTCAACTTTCTGTCTCACCTCAAAATCCTCTAGAAGGGCCTCATTTAATCTCCAATGTCCCCCCTGAAAGAGTGGGACATTTCGAGATCTATCCATACACCTGCGTGATCTGACACTGTTATGTTCTCAATTTTTGCTTTTGTCAGATCATGCAAATGATATTGATCCACCCACAAATAGTCTATACGTGTATATACCTTATGCACCTGTGAGTAGTAAGAGTAGTCTCTATTCAATGGGTGCATATACCTCCAGGTGTCTACCAGATGCATTTGTTTCATCAGTGAAGTGAATTCCTTCAGGGTTTTTATAGACAAAGTGGATGTGCCCACGGATGTGTCTACTTTGGGGTTACTCGCCATGTTCATGTCTCCACCAAGCACCAGGACCCCCTCTGTGAAGGCCTCAATCCTTTTTTTAATACGTTTCATGAAGGGGACCTGGTGCACGTTTGGCACATAAACATTTACGAATGTAAATTTCTTGTTCCCCAATTGTGTTTTTACCGCCACATACCTCCCCGAGTCATCTTTATCGGATGCTAGCACTTGGAATGGCGCTTCTTTAGCTAAGGCAATAGCCACACCTTTTGCTCTTCTTATAGGGGCATTATTGAAGAACCAGTTGTTATAAATATGCTTGGGCAGGCGGGGAATACACCCATCTCTAAAATACGTTTCCTGGAGAAATAGTACCTGCGGCCTGAGCCGCTTAATCTCCGTCTACAACCTTCCCCTTTTACAAGGTGATCCCAATCCCCGGACATTATAGGTCATAACCCTCGGTTTTCCAGTTTGAGCCATTACAGACATTTAGCATAAATATACCATATAGCTTTCCAGGACATGCGTACCGAACCAGGGCTGTTGCACTTAAGCAAACCTGAAACATAAACAATCATAATACAACTAAATGGGCCTAAAGAACGGGCCCGTAGAAAGTCTTGCCAAACATAGCAGAATTTGTAAATCTCTGCTCTTCTTCCCTTAAATAAGGGAACCCTAAGTGGGGGAAAATAAGCCATCTAGTTCCGGTTGCTTTCTGATCTTTGGCCCCCGGCAATTGCTTCTAGATGCGGAGAGAGTCCCTAACCCTCCCTCCAGCATAACCCGTATTGCAGTTCCTGCATCTGCATTTTCCTGTGGGGATAAACTATCTAGAGTTCACCTGCATCAAAATTATCTTTTTAACATGTAATAGTGGCGAACTCCTCTTATCTCCACACTCTCATGTTATGTCCACTTCACCACTACACATTGTTTTCATCTTGGCTCCTGTCTGCTCCCGGAGATCCTGGCTGGGATACTTGAGCCCTTGCCCTCTTCCTTTTAGAATCTTTTGTTTGCCAGTGGGCCTTTGTGGCAAGGGCGTGATATTAGGTGGGCCTCTCCAATCGTCAAAGGTGACGGATGGCAAGCTCAGCTCCTCCAGGAATGTAGGTAAGTCATCTTTAGTTTTCAGGGTGGCGGAGATCCCTTCTACTGTTGCATGTAATGCAAAGGGGTATCCCCATTTGTATAATCCTCCTTTTTGTTTGATGGCCGCCAGCAGTGGTTTCACCGCCTTTCTCTGCATTAATGTCCTCCTTGACAAATCAGGGAAAAGAGTGATTCTGGCACCGGCATAGTCTATGCTCTCCTTATCTCTCATGTTGCGTAGCAATTGTTCTGCATCTGTAAAACGGAGTAGGCGACAAACTATATCCCGCGGCCTATTCGGATCAGTGTTCTTGGGGCCTAAGGCTCTGTGTGCCCTTTCTATATCGATAGGCCCTGACGTAGGTCTGTTCAGGATCAAGTTAAATATCTCCGCTGCTATGGCTTCAGTGTCCTCCGTCCCTGAAACTTCAGGAAGACCCTGAATTCTCACATTTTGCCTCCTGGAGCGATTTTCCTGGTCATCTATCTGTGAGATCAGGGCCTCTATCTGTTTGTCTTGATTAGTAATCTTAGTCTGCATAGTGGCCATCTTAGAGTCTGTCTCCTCTCTATGGTCTTCTAGATTCACCACCCTGTGTCCTATTGCTGTAATGTCTTTATGTATTTCATCTATCTCCCTCCTGAAGGATCTCTCTATGCGGCTTGCAAAGGAGTCCAGATCATCTTTTGTGGGTAGGTTGCGGATCTGTGTGCGTAGGTCCTCTATGGCATCCCTTTGTTGTGTAAACTGGGGGCTCGGAGGTCCGCGTGATTTTCCAGCCTGTGTGTTCGGGCTATCCTTCCCACCCTTCTGTACCCCAGTACCTGATGGGCTCGAATGAGCTTGCGGACTTTGTCCCTCTCGTTGAGCTGAGGGTGGGGTGTTTTCGTCTGCTGCTGCTGCGGCGCCCGCTGTCTCCTGTTGGACCGGCGCCATCTTAGAGAGCATGGCCTGGTCTGAGTTAGTCTCACACAGGTAGCGCTGGATACCGGGACCTGCTGCGGGCTCTTTCCCCTTCCTTTTGTTGTTTTTGGAGGCCTGCGACCCTTCTGGCATCTTTCCCCCTCACGGAGGTCTAGTGGCGAGTGGTATAGCTGCTGACTATGCAGGGTATGAGCGATATCTTGCCGGGAGCTCCGAGAACAGCGTCCTACTCCTCCATTAGTTAGCCACGCCCCCTCCCCCTGGCGGATTTTAATAAACCGCCAGGGAGGTTAAGATGCAGTTTATAGATCAGGTGATTTTCAGGTGAGTCACACTCCTATAGGACATGCAGGGTATAACCTGCTTTTTTTCATAGTGCATGTGCTCCGTGCATAGGCCCTATGTTTACAAGGGTTTTTAAAAAAAACAAAAACCTGTGAAGTAAATATGCAAATAGAGTCATGTTCTATCAAGGTGCAGATGTGAGTCAAAGAGATATATGGATAAAGACCACCAACTAAATTGAACTAGAGAAACTTAAAAAAGTGATAATTGTATGAATCACATAAGGTACTTACCCCATGTGGTTCAATTTATGACTGAGATGGATCACAATCACAATCAAATGAGGATAGTATGTGATTGCTAGTGTGAAAAAGGCATGGTAATTACTCACCGATGGAGTCCAAGCAATTAGATACCTATAACTATAATTTTCTGCACAGTGCCATGGAAGATGCTAGCGCTATATAAATCAATAATAATTATAATAACCAATGCGGTCTATGCTATGTCTCATTGCTTGCCGCCTCCTCTTCCTGCTGCCTTTAAAGGGAAACTGAAGTGAGTAAAAGTATTTAAAGAGAACCAGAGAGGAGGACAGAAAAGCTTTTATACATACCTGGGGCTTCCTCCAGCCCCATACGCACGGATCGCTCCCACGCCGCCGTCCTCCGCTGCCTGGATCCGCCGTTACCGGGTCCCGTCAGTACCGCCAGTGGGCCGGTGGACACGGCCAATTGTCCGCATCACAGGGGCTCCCTCCATACTCTTACGCTTGCTGCTGTGTACTGTGCAGCCGCAATGCGTAAAGGTATGGAGGGAGCCCCTGTGATGCGGACAATTGGCCGCGTCCGTCGGAAGTGACGGGACCCGGTAGCAGCGATAGAGGCAGCGGAAGGACGGCGGCGTGGGAGCGATCCAGGCTTATGGGGCTGGAAGAAGCCCCAGGTATGTATAAAAGCGTTTTCTATTTTCAGGCTCCATTCCTCTCTGGTTCCCTTTAAAATAAACACATGACGTAGCTGCAAATCAATATTACATACTAACCTCACCGTTAGTTCTTCTCAGAAGCTCACCATTTTCTTCTTACAGTGATCCCTTCCAGCTCTGACAAGATTTTGTCAGACTCAGAACTGAAATATACCAGTTGCTGTCAGTTATATATCAGCAGCTGTCAGTTACAACTGAATGTGCAAAGTAATGTCCATGTTTCCCTATGGCTCAAGTGGGCGATATTACAGTTTAATAGTGTGCTGACCAGGAAGCTGTTAGGGGGTAATGGACATTTTCAAAATGGATAACAGAGAATTTCATCGATTACAGTGGACAAAAGGGATGCAGGAGAGGAGAAAGAGATTGAGGAGTAGACTACACAGGAGGTAAGTATGACCTGTGTATGGTTATTTTGACTTTTTATTTTCAGTTCAAGTTCTCTTTAAGTCCTCCATGCACACAACTTTTATTATACACTTCTGGGTGGCATTGATGATGCATTACACCAAGCTCTTGATGCCAGTTACCAATGCGGTCTCCCTAGCAAGAGCTGACCAGAGGCCACACACTGCTTCTGCTCATACTAACCCATTCTTCAGGAACACCACAAGTCCTTTTGAAACTGTTTTATTTCCCCTTGTTACCATTGTTCTCCTACACATACCTAGCAACTTTAGTTGTTCTATATAGGGGCTTTGCTATTGCCAAAAATCTGCAGAATGACTGTAAGTTTGAGTACATTTTCATGAGACTGTTATGCTGGGCATACACGGCCCAGATTCTTCTTATCAATCGAGCCGCTGATGGCTTGATTGATCATTTCCGACATGTCCGATCACCGCGTGGATCTTATCGCGGCTCGATCCCCGCGGGTGGACAATAGGCAAAAACGAAGCCCTGATAATAGTGTTGGGCGAACATCTAGATGTTCGGGTTCGCGAACGTTCGCCGAACATCGCCGCGATGTTCGGGTGTTCGCGCCAAACTCCGAACATACTGGAAGTCAATGGGGACCCGAACTTTCGTGCTTTGTAAAGCTTCCTTACATGCTACATACCCCAAATTTGCAGGGTATGTGCACCTTGGGAGTGGGTACAAGAGGAAAAAAAATATTTGAAAAAGAGCTTATAGTTTTTGAGAAAATTGATTGTAAAGTTTCAATGGAAAAACTGTCTTTTAAATGTGGAAAATGTCATGTTTCTTTGCACAGGTAACATGCGTTTTGTCGCCATGCAGTCATAAATGTAATACAGAGAAGAGGTTCCAGGAAAAGGGACCGGTAACGCTAACCCAGCACAAGCAGCAGAACACGTGATGGAACAGGAGGAGGCGCAGGAGGAGAAGGCCACGCTTTTTGAGACACAACATCCCAGGCCTTGCATGAGGACAAATAGTGTGCGGATATAGCAATGCTTTTTGCCGCCATGCAGTCATAAATGTAATAAAGATGAGAGGTTCAATAAACAGGGACCGGCAACGCTAACCCAGCAGCAGCAGCAGCAGCACACGTGATGGAACAGGAGGAGGCGCAGGAGGAGAAGGCCACGCTTTTTGAGACACAACATCCCAGGCCTTGCATGAGGACAAATAGCGTGCGGATATAGCAATGCTTTTTGCCGCCATGCAGTCATAAATGTAATAAAGATGAGAGGTTCAATAAACAGGGACCGGCAACGCTAACCCAGCAGCAGCATAAGCAGCACACGTGATGGAACAGGAGGAGGCGCAGGAGGAGACGGCCACGCTTTCAGACACAACAACCCAGGCCTTGCATGAGGACAAGAAGCGTGCGGATAGCATGCATTTTGCCGCCATGCAGTCATAAATGTAATAAAGATAAGAGGTTCCATAAACAGGGACCGGCAACGCTAACCCAGCAGCAGCACACGTGATGGAACAGGAGGAGGCGCAGGAGGAGAAGGCCACGCTTTCAGACACAACAACCCAGGCCTTGCATGAGAACAAGAAGCGTGCGGATAGCATGTTTTTTGCCGCCATGCAGTCATAAATGTAATACAGATAAGAGGTTCAATAAACAGGGACCGGAAACGCTAACCCATCACAGATGGTCATTGTTCATGTTACTTGGTTGGGGTCCAGGAGTGTTGCATAGTCGTTTCCAATCCAGGATTGATTCATTTTAATTTGAGTCAGACGGTCTGCATTTTCTGTGGAGAGGCGGATACGCCGATCTGTGACGATGCCTCCGGCAGCACTGAAACAGCGTTCCGACATAACGCTGGCTGCCGGGCAAGCCAGCACCTCTATTGCGTACATTGCCAGTTCGTGCCAGGTGTCTAGCTTCGATACCCAATAGTTGAAGGGTGCAGATGGATTGTTCAACACAGCTACGCCATCTGACATGTAGTCCTTGACCATCTTCTCCAGGCGATCGGTGTTGGAGGTGGATCTGCACGCTTGCTGTTCTGTGGGCTGCTGCATGGGTGTCATAAAATTTTCCCACTCCAAGGACACTGCCGATACCATTCCCTTTTGGGCACTAGCTGCGGCTTGTGTTGTTTGCTGCCCCCTGGTCGTCCTGGGTTTGCGGAAGTCAGTCTGTCGGCGTACAACTGGCTAGAGGAGGGGGAGGATGTCGATCTCCTCTCTAAAGTCTTCACAAGGGCCTGCTGGTATTCTTCCATTTTGACCTGTCTGACTCTTTCTTCATGCAGTTTTGGAACATTGTGTTTGTACCGTGGATCCAGAAGGGTATAAACCCAGTAATTGGTGTTGTCCAGAATGCGCACAATGCGTGGGTCGCGTTCAATGCAGTCTAGCATGAATTGAGCCATGTGTGCCAGAGTCCTGCCAGAATCCTCATCATCCTCTTGTGAGCGTTGTGATAGTTGTTGTGATGCATCATAGTCGTCACCTTCTTCCTGGTCTGCTTCTGCTGACCATTCGCACTGAATTGTGGAAGTCCAACGTGCACCGCTCTGGCCCTCGTCAGTGGTGGCAGGAAATTCCTGCTCCAACTCCAGCTGTTCCTCCTCCTCTTCTTCATCATAGCTGCTGGGGCCAGCGTTTCCTGAGGCGGATGGCCTGATGTTGGTACCATTACGCTGATCGTTTTCTCCTTCAGATTCCCCCAGTTGCATCATGACAGCTGTTTCCTTGATTTTCAACATTGACCTCTTCAGTAAACACAGCAGTGGTATGGTAATGCTGACTGAAGAGTTGTCACTGCTCACAAGCAACGTGGATTGCTCAAAATTTCGGAGGACTTGGCAGAGGTCCAACATGTTGGCCCAATCGGATCCACAGAAGCTTGGCAGCTGGCCGGATGCGCCTCGGTACTGCGCCGTCATGTACTGGACCACTGCACTCTTCTGCTCGCAAAAGCGGGCTAGCATGTGCAGCGTAGAATTCCAGCGCGTAGGGACATCACACAGCAAGCGATGGTGGGGGAGATTGAAGCGCTCCTGCATCTTGGCGAGTGCCCCCGAAGCAGTACTGGAATTTCTACAATGTTTGGCCACTCGTCGCACCTTCAACAGAACATCGGCCACGCCTGGGTATGTCCTCAGGAACCGCTGAACTACTAGGTTCATCACGTGCGCCAGGCAAGGGATGTGTGTCAGCTTAGCCAACCTTAAAGCGCGAATGAGATTACTCCCATTATCACACACAACCATGCCCGGTTTCAGGTCCAGCGGTGCCAGCCACAAATCCGTCTGTTCCTTTATTCCCCTCCAAATTTCCTCCCCTGTGTGCTGCTTATCCCCAAGGCAGATCAGCTTCAGCAACGCTTGCTGACGCATGCCAACAGCTGTGCTGCACTGCTTCCACGATCCTACTGCTGCTGGGTTAGCGTTTCCGGATGAGGTACAGCTTTGAGATGCGTTGGAGGAGAAGGAGTCAGAGAGGTAGGTGCTGCTGTTGTTATCCAGTGGGAGGGACGGCGGTGCAGCTGTTTGCGGCGTGGGCAACACCCGCGCCGTAGCAGGTGAGGAATCGCTGCCAGGCTCCACAAGGTTCACCCAGTGCGCGGTAAGGGAGATGTATCGACCCTGGCCGAACGCACTCATCCAGGTGTCAGTGGAGAGGTGAACCTTGCAGGCAACGGCATTCTTCAAGCTTCGGGTTATTTTGCTGACCACGTGCTCATGCAACTCAGGCACTGCAGAGCGCGCAAAGTGGTAGCGGCTGGGAACCACGTAACGTGGGATGGCCACTGACATCATGCCCTTGAAGCTGTTTGTCTCCACCACTCGATATGGCAGCATTTCGCAGGCCAGAAGCTTGGCTATGCTGGCTGTTACTGCCACGGCCCGGGGGTCATTTGCTGGCAATTTCCTCTTGCGCTCAAACATCTCCGAGACAGACAACTGAACCGTAGGGCTGCACACTGAAGGGCCGTTGGTTGTTGTGTTTGATGAACACTGGGAGACCTCAAGAGCACTACTCCGGAAAGTGACAGTGTCAGCGTCGTCTGATGTTTGTGAATGTTGTGAACCTCGCAATGGCTGGGCTACTGCTGCTGCTGAGGCGGGTCTGGTGGTGAGTCTGGTGACCTCAAGGGAGGCAGTGTTGCTGGTACCCTGTCCTGCCGCGTTTGCCCACAGAGTGGGATGTTTGGATAGCATGTGGCGGCTCATGCTGGTGGTGGAGAGGTTGTTAATACTTTTCCCCCTGCTCAGGCGGGTCTTGCACACCTTGCAAATCGCCATAGTACCATCCTCAGTGCAGTCTTCAAAGAAAGCCCAGACTTTGGAGCACCTGCCTTGCTGGCGATTTCTGTTTGCGCCTCTTTTGCCTCTCACTTGAACTTCCACGCTTGTGGTGCCTGAAATTGCGCGCCGCCTACCTTGTGGCACAAGGCGAACTCGTGCAGCAGTGGGTTCTTCAACAGACTCATCTGTGCTGCTGCTACGACGGCAATGTTCTCGTTCACAAACAAAATCTGGGTCTATGTCCACATTGTCCATACCCTCCTCTTCCATCTCCTGAAACTCGTCATATGTCATTGTGGGGGGCCGCATCCATGGAGTAGAGCTCCCCAGAACAACCTCTGCGCAGCTCACTCCAACGTCGTCTTCCAGATCTTGTCGGCCGACCTCCTGCAATTGCAGCCCCTCCTGCCCAACTTGCTCTGGGATTTGGGTTTCCGAGTCCTCCTCGGGCTCGCCTTGTATTTCAGTGCGCTGTGCATTTCCCACAGTTAATGGTTGTGAATCCGGGCACAACATTTCTGGCTGTTCCTCCATTGACCTTTGAAAGGTGGAAGTTTGTTGGGCTGGGAATAGCTCCTGCGAATACCCCATTGTGTCCTGAGGTAATTCATCCTACTGGTTATCTGGCAGTTGTGTGCGTGGTGTCGCTGCCGGTTGTGTCAGCTTTGTGCCCACTGGCTCCTTGTAACTGGCTGAGGACTCGGACCTCGTGCGTGATGTGCTGGTGCTGCTTAACCCACTGCTGGACGCTTGAGAAGTCATCCAAGTAATTATCTGGTCCTGTTCTTTTGGATTTGTGAGGGTTGTTGTCCTGGACAACATGGGCGGTATTGAGTGGGTTTTCTTGGGTGCTCCCCTGTGGCCTGTACGTGAACTGTCAGGGGAAACACCTCTTCCCTTGCCCCTCCCTCTTTCACCGGATTTCTTCCTCATTTCACTTATCCTTAAAGTACACGCTGACTGGCAGCAGTACAGTGGCAGTACAGAAATGCTATACAGTGGTGGGTGAGCGGTGTACCACTATTCCCAGCAGCGACACAGAGCGCAATGCTATACAGTGGTGGGTGAGCGGTGTACCACTATTCCCAGCAGCGACACAGAGCACAATGCTATACAGTGGCGGGTGAGCTGTGTACTACTATTTCCAGAAGACACAGAGTGGCAGTAAACAGAATGCTATATAGTGTGGCTGAGCGAGGTACACAGAGTGGCAGTAAACACAATGCTATATAGTGTGGCTGAGCGAGCGGTGTACTACTGTTCCCAGCAGTGACACACAATGACTGGGGGGACCCTGGCTAGCGTGGCTGGAGCGCGAACTACCCTGCCTGCCTACCCAAAGCTAAACCCACAGACAAATGGCGAGATATGACGTGGTTCGGGTATTTATTTACCCGAACCACGTGACAGTTCAGCCAATCAGAGCGCGTTCGGGTCCGAACCACGTGACCCGTTCGGCCAATCACAGCGCTAGTCGAACGTTCGGGGAACGTTCGGCCATGCGCTCTTAGTTCGGCTATGTGGCCGAACGGTTTGGCCGAACACCATCAGGTGTTCGGCTGAACTCGAACATCACCCGAACAGGGTGATGTTCTGCAGAACCCGAACAGTGGCGAACACTGTTCTCCCAACACTACCTGATAAGCACTGAGAAGGAAGTGCCCGCGGGGACGAACGGGAATCGATCCGCACGCGCGGACGAGTTTTGACACGCCGGCATCGATTCCGGTGCATAAACGTGCCGTGTATGCCCAGCATTAGAGGCATTTTCACTCATACCTAGTTTAGATATGAATGGAGGTTTTACCTTTTTTTTTTTAATATAAGTGAGATCTCACTTAAATATATTCCCAGTTATATTAGTCAGTTATGGATGACAAACTCTCCTCCCTACTGTCTACGTGCCTCTTTGTATTTGTGTAATTGGGGAATGAGCAGAAAAAACTGTTGATCATTTTTAAAATGGTGATCGTGCTCAGGCAAACCAGCATTCCATATTCATGAAACTCTAATCAGTGAAATAAATTATACAGAATTTATATAAAAAAATAGATGTTTAGAATAAATGAAGATGCTTTTAAAATCCAGGTGCAGGTTTTAAGGTAATTAATGTTAACCTAAATGTAATCATTTTGCTCTGTATTTCATTGGATTATGTTGACTTTTTAATTTGATTGCCATGCAGATGCGAGCTAGGTTGATTGCATTTAAATTGTGCAAATGAAATGAAAATCCTCACAATATAGCTACAGAATTCAGCCTACAGCGCGCATACGGCTAAAAATAGGCAAATCCTGATGTAAAAACAAAGTTTTTATAGAGAATGAGTGGCTGTGAGTTTCTGTACCAACTCAGCAGGGTCATCAGCAATGTTCTCTCTCTTTCTCTTCTTTTCTTTCCCTATGTGTAGTACATAATTTCAAACATAATGCATCAGCTCAGAAAAGTATATACCGTATATATATATATATATATATATATATATATATATATATATATATATATATATATATATATATATATATATCTATATCATATTTTTCAGAAAATAAGATGCTCCTGATGCACCTAGGATTAGACAACAAAACCAGGGAAAAAAATATATACTAAACCTGGTGCATCTGTGGTGAAGGGGCATCTTGTAGATTATGCCCACTTTGTACCTCATGGCCCCTTTCTCCTTGTGTCCTCCTCTGCCCCCTTGTGTCCTTCTGGATCCCCCATGTTTCCGCCTCTGTCCTCCTTGTGTCCTCCTCTGAGCCCCTTTGTGTCCCCCTTGTGTCCTCCTCTATGCCCCTTTGTGTCCCCCCGTGTCCTCCGTTTGTCCCCCTGTGTCTTCCTCCGTATGACCAGATCCTGCTGTACTCAATATTTGTGCTATGCTGTTAATTTTAACCTTTGGACCGCCAAGCTCTCATTTCCAACACTGAACCTTTGGTGGCAAAAGTCATTGAAATATTTTTCAGATATTCCAGGAAAACACATTACAAACTGAACTTTGATTATTAAGAGAATTTTGTGAACTCACAATGGTGTATGTTATGGCCTTCTATTAAATAGGATAATCAGTGTGAATGTATACTATTAAGGGTGGGTTACCACGAAGGCAACCTCTGTATAGGCAGTTGGGGAGGTTAAACTCAACCCAACTTGGGTTAAGAATTCGGTTTCTGTAGATCGATGATAGGGAATACCAATGGTGGACAAGCTTGTAATTAGTAGAATGGAACAGAGGCGCCATATGCTTATTTATGGCAGCTTCTCCACAGTGCACTCTACATATGGGAGATAAGCGGACCGCCCCCCCACACACACTCACGTTACACCCAAAATATATGAGTAAAGAGAAAGTCAGCCCGTCTGCTTTTTACATATTCCATGTATATAAATAGATGTATTAATCTTTAATGGGATTTAAAATTACTTTAGTAAGATGTAACTTGTTCTCTTGGGAATGCAATAATTAAACAGACGTTGTAAAGTTTAAGGGGGGAAAAACAGTTTTGTTTATATAGATAGAATAATGCATACTTATTATGTATCTCTAAACTCACCTAATTAATTGTGAAGGACATTTGCTTAACATGTTTCCAGTGAAGGTTTGTTACCTGATTGAAAATGACATGTGTGACATCGAGCAGTCCTTATATCGCACTGCTCACAGATTGCTCTTGCCACCAGTAAGATGACAGGAAGATGACAGCTAGAGTCATTTAATGAGAAGTTTATTAATAATCTTGGATGGATAATCATCTGAAGATTAGCTGTGATGTTTGTAAGCAGGTAATTAAAAAGTTTCACCAGGGGTGGGGGGAAGCTAAATTTGATGATGTCATACAAGGAGTAACATTCAAAATATCCTGGCCTAATAGCAAATGGAGAATAGGGTAGAGTGTCACGAGCCATGTCTTTTGCTACATTCATGTAACTACTTTGACCTTTGACCTAGTCAATAGAATCTAGTGAAAAGTCACCAATAAATACTGTGGTTATTATTCAGCAAGAAATAAATTGTTTTGAGGTTTTTTTTTTTTTTTGCACAAACCAGTGTTATTCACTTCAAATCAACAGCAGACTGCATCAAAATAGTTCAGTGTTGTAGAAATAGCCATAGTAGCTGCAATGGGGTCTTTGAGCAGGGTGGTATAGAAGGTCCTTAATGTGTGTACTGCCTTTTAAATTTTGCCTCTGGGTACTTTACCTCTCCTGAAAATATACTGATAAATTAGCTGAAATTAACTGGTCACCCCCCCCCCCCCCCTCAAGGGTTTGGACTTGGAGCATCTCTGAAGAACAGTTTGTGATAGGAATATGTATTCTGCTAGTATAAATACAAAATAATAGAGTAATAATTAATCTCAAATAATGAAATATGCGTGGTACTTATGTACTATGGGAATTGTGGAAATCAGTGGGTATTTACAGATGCATTGTCAGGGGGAGTGAAGGACATTGTTGTGGGCCCTGTCAACTTTTTGTTATGGGGCCGCATGATTCGTAGCTATGCCACTGATATACATTAATAGTAAGTTATTGGTGGTAAATGTTAGTCTGTCTTGCATATCCTGTGCGTTGATCAATCTTTACATTAACCCACAGCAAGCTGTGTGAAACAAAAGACCAGTTAGAAATTTTAACCTACCAATGTGTAGAATGTTTTGGCATTTCTAGCTATTTCATCTTCAAATACATTGGGCCTGATTCACAAAGCGGTGCAAACTTTTTCGCAAACTTTTGCGCGCGCAATTTGCCGCGATTGAAAACGTATTAAAACATAGTCAAAATAGTGCTGTTAAAATTTTTCTGAGTATTTGCTGGTAGCTTAACCTCCTTGGCGGTAACCCCGTGTGTGACACGGGGTAAGCCGCCGGAGGGTGCCGCTCAGGCCCTGCTGGGCCGATTTTAATAATTTTTTTTTTGCTGGACGCAGCTAGCACTTTGCACTCTGATCGCCGCCGGCCCCTGCCCGATCGCCGCTATCTGCTGCGGCGCGGGCCCCCCCCCCCTCCAGACCCCAGCGCTGCCTGGCCAATCAGTGCCAGGCAGCGCCGAGGGGTGGCCCGGGACTCCCAATGACGTCCCGACGTCAGTGACGTCGGTGACGTCATCCCGCCCCGTCGCCATGGCGATGGGGGAAGCCCTCCAGGAAATCCCGTTCTATGAACGGGATTTCCTGATCGGAGATCGCCGAAGGCGATCGAAGCGGGCGGGGGGGTGCCGCTCAGCAGCGGCTATCATGTAGCGAGCCCTCGGCTCGCTACATGATTAAAAAAAAATTTTTTTTTAAAAAAACTGCTGCGCTCCCTCCTGGCGGTATTTTTCATACCGCCAAGGAGGTTAAGGCATTTTATTGATAGGATGTAAAATATCACCTAGGAGAAAAAGTGAATGGAATAATGCCCAATATGTGTTATTCTATACAAAAACAACAAACAATTTGGGTTTTTTAAATAACATTGGTATAGTAATCTTAGTTCATGTTTGTGAATTACTGCACTAAGGAATGAGAGGAGAGTAAGCACCACTTTTAGGTAGCTCCTACAGTGCCTCTAAAAAAGCCATATGGTGGTACTTTGGAGATGATGGTATGAATTGTGTGTATTTGGTACATTTATTTTCTATGCTGGAGAAAATTCTGATTACCTCAAATGACGATTACCAATTCTGCAGATTTCTGGGGAAATCAGATTTCTGCAGAAAGGTTTTTTGGGCCATTTTTGTAATGTTAGGTCATTTTAACAAAGTCGTTTTTGAGGCATATGCTATATCTTGCAGAGGTCCACTATTATGTGGACATCCTTGATACACTACCGACTTGTCTGATTGGCCAGAAAATGCAGGAAGTCAAAATCATTGGACCAATCACACGATGCAGAATTTCTCCAGTGTCAATTGGAATACCACAAAAATTTCACAAGACTCAGATACTACAAAGTTTTTTCCAAGTCTTGTGGTTGACATAGAATTTATGTGGTATTCCAATTTCCACTGTAAACCTCAGCATTCACTGATTGGTCCAATACCACTTTATATTTCAGAGTCTTGTGGTTAGCCTAATAGTTCCAATTTTAGGCCAATCACAAGACTGGTAATTTGGAAATAATTGGTAGTGCTGGACCAATCAGAGAATACAGAGGATTAACGCGGAAATCAAATACCATGGAAATGTTAGGCCAATCACAAGACTTGATATTTCTGAGACTGATGTCTGATTACCGCTGTGGTAAGCCCATTTCTGATCATCTACATGGAAATCGGTATTCTGTGAAAGTTTCCAACCATCCCCAATCAGGCTACCTGCCAGTACTTTTATTCCCTCCTTCATAGCAATAAAAATGTACACGAGGTTAGGGTGTACATCCCTTAGGCATCATCAGTTGTTAATTCTAATATCCACGGGATTATTATGGCCACAATTATCTCCGTTTTCCATAAAAAAAAGTAATTTCTGATCATTTTGAGTATCTTAACAACCTGCATTACACCGACTGTGGGGTTGATTCACTAATCACTGGTTACTGTTAATACTACCAGCAGTGTACCATGCATTACGCAATTAGCACAACCCACAGTACATGATTGACATAACTGTTGCTATGATTAAAGTGACAATGAAGCGAAAAAAAAATGTATGATATAATGAATTGTAGTACGGATAATTAATAGAACATTAGTAGCAAAGAAAAGAGTCTCATTTTTTTTTAGTTGTATAGCTGTTTTTCTATAACACTGAATAATTCTCTAGGCACAGTGACACTGCGTGCTCTCACGTAGGTGGGTGGGTGCACTGACTGAAGTGAACAACAGGTAGGTATATGCAGTAATGGGTATTACAATGTGCACCTGTCACACACACAGGTAGTCACTGAATGTGCTGGGCCTGGCAGTGGCACAC
The DNA here is from genome assembly GCF_040937935.1 of Hyperolius riggenbachi. Taxonomy (NCBI): domain Eukaryota; kingdom Metazoa; phylum Chordata; class Amphibia; order Anura; family Hyperoliidae; genus Hyperolius; species Hyperolius riggenbachi. Next base: position 64,903,410 of record NC_090650.1, on the reverse strand, counting down.
ACAGTATGAATTAGCAAGGCTGTCTATGCAACACAAGTGTCAGTGGGACACAAACAAAAAATAGATCACAAGAACAAGATTAGCTCTCAAAAGGGCTGTTGAGGGGTGCTTTTTTAGCAATAAGAATCAGCAAGGAGGAAGCTAAGAAGCCTACAAGAGCCTAACTAAGCTTTCCCTATAGCTCTTTATGCAACAGCTCTCCCTTCTCTAATTACTGCAGGCACACGAGTGAGTCCAAAGCCTGATGCTGCCTGCCTTTTATAAGGGGGGAGTGGCTCCAGGAGGGAGTGTAGCCTGATTGGCTACAATGTGCCTGCTGACTGTGATGTAGAGGGTCAAAGTTGACCCTAATGATGCACTATTGGGGTGAATCGAACTTTCAGAAAAGTTCACGTTCGATCGTGAATGCGAACCTCCGAAGTTCACTGGTTCCCGTTCACCAGCGAACCGTTCGGGCCATCTCTACTCACCTTGTTCACTGCCACTAGAACTTACATACTGTCCTGGACTTGTAATATATATACTGTCTGTTAAGCAACTGGCAAGTCAAATTCCTTGCAAGTGCAAACTTATTTGGCCAAATAAATTTATTCTGATATACCAGGTTAGCTTCCATGGTAGAAAATGCCTTGTACTAAGAACTCCTTGAGATAAGCCTGGAATGTTTGATCCCTTCCAATGTTAAGCTGCGTACACATGCCCGATTTAAGTTGGTTGACAATAACCACCTCAGACGACAATTGGGCAGTGTATGGCACCCAACGACCCCTGACGCCTAACCCATGAGCGATCCACTAGACGGATGTACCCAACCCCAGTGCCGCCGCTCCCACCATTGATCCCTTTGTTCACCCCGCTCCCCCACCCACCACGTGATGTTACGCATGCACCACTCATCGCCCCTTTATCATCTTCCCCACCCCCTGCTTAGCAACACAGCGCGTCATTAGCTACACAGAGATGACATGCGTTTGTGCAGCAGGTCTCAGTGATCAGCGATCCCTGATGGGGGACACCAATTGTCAATGTGTATGAGCCCTTACAACTGACAAATAGCTGCAAACTGTGGCAAGGCAGATTCCAGGATACGGGAGGATTTCTCAAGAGGACTCATTCTGATTATTATCAGTTTGTCATAAATAACTTCAGCTCTGTGCTTTCTTCTGAAGTTCACATGTGTATTTGTTGTGCTTTTCAGATTCAGTATAGCATACAAGAAATTTAAAACTAGCTGTTTTCATTTATTGAGTTAGTCAGTAAACTTCTGCTTTAACTGAAGGCTAACAATAGTGCAATATTTTAGGACTAGTCTACATTATTCAAGCAATACATTTTCATTGCTACTGCAGCTTTTAGTTAATGCGGCACTTTAACTTGTTTTGGAAATTCCTAAGCACAGTTTATTTTTTCCAGAATGGAATTTGAAAAGTTTGAAAATCTGCTATAAGAGCAATTATGCTTTCATTTTTCAACAGGGAGCTTATAGTCATCATATTTGGATTAGGGAAACAGATGGTTGACTGTGGGAACAATTTTATGCTTATTATTTTGCTCTGTTACTGGAGAAAAGCTAAGCTACTTTCAATCCACTCAAATTATTCTATAAAGTTCAGAGAAAATTGGTTGCCTTTACAATGTTCAGACGACATTTGAAGTGCAGGAATTTGACAATCACATGAATTTAAAGGATGCAGATATGACGAGCACCCGGGATCAGCATCACCTCTGACTTAAAAACAACTGCCTTCACCCAGACTCACAAATAACTGCTCCTCGATATAGAAGTGGTTATTAGTTTGTCTTTAAAGCATAGGTCTAGTTCTCTAAAGTTTTTCTACGTGCGTTGCAGTCTTACCCTGCATAGGTAACACAGAACACACTTAAAGTGAACCAGAGACGAAGCACCCTCATGTATTTTACCATATATATCAGTGGGAACATTAGAGAAAACACCTACCCTGTTCTCTGTTTCATTCTTCACTGTTCAGCCTGCTTCTTAGCAGCCCTGATAAAATCCCTGACTGAGCATTCAGTCTGGCTTTGCTCAGGAATCATTATAGCTGAGTCTGTCTTCTCTGATGTCTTCAAGCCCGAGCCTGCCTCCTTCTGTCTCTGTTATAATGACTCAGCTATAATGATTCCTGAGCAAAGCCAGACTGAATGCTCAGTCAGGGATTTTATCAGGGCTGATAAGAAGAAGGCTGAGCAGTGAAGGATGAAGCAGAGAGCAGGGTAGGTGTTTTCTCTAATGTTCCCACTGATATATATGGTAAAATACACGAGGGTGCTTTGTCTCTGGTTCACTTTAAAGGGAGTCTGAAGCCAGATTTAAAAAAAAACAGATACTCACCTAAGGAGAGGAAAGACTCTGGGTCTTATAAAGCCTTTCCTTTCCTCTCCTGGTCCCATCTGTGCTGGCTCCCCCGTTAGCAGTCTCAGACTGATGAGTTGAAGACTGCTCTCTGCTGTTGTGGAGGGGCTTCGGAAGTGTAGGAAGTCTTTGGGAGCCATATCTTGCACTCCCTCATGTGCAGTACAGAACGGTCTTTAATGTATTGCCCCAGCATTTAAGACTGTTTCATGTGTGATCAATTTATACATCAAAGGTCTAATTGGACAGACTTCCGAAGCCCCGAAGCAGCAGAGAGCAGTCTCCAACCCATCAGTCGGATACTGCTAACAGGAGAGCCAGCCCAGGAACCAGGGGTGCAGCTAAGGTTTTGGTGGCCCCAAGCTGTCCATAAGTTGAGGCCCCATCCATAAAAGAAGTGGCGTGCAAAGCGCACCGTGGCAAAAAATGGAAAGCCATACCTCCAAAGGTTAAAATGGGCGTGGCCAAAACTTGATGTGGGTGGAGCCAAATACTAGCAGTTTCTATGCTAATTTGCACCCAGGGCAAGGGCGTAAAATGCGCCCCCAACGTGGAGACAGGTATAGGTGCCCGCAGTATAGGTAGACAGCTATAGGCCCCAGTATAGGTAGCCCATATTGTTGCCCCCAGCATAGGTTAGATAGGTAGGTGCCCCCATATAGGTTAGATAGGTAGGTGCCCCCATATAGGTTAGATAGGTAAGTCCCTCCAATATAGGTAGCCAATATATTTGCCCCAGTATAGGTTAGATAGGTAGGTGCCCCAGTATAGGTTAGATAGGTAGGTGCCTCCAGTATAGATAGCCAGCATAGTTGCCCACAGTATAGGTTAGCTAGTATAGTTGCCACCTGTATAGGTTAGCTAGTATAGTTGCCCCCAGTATAGGTTAGATAGGTAGGTGCACGCAGTATAGGTTAGATAGGTAGGTACCCCTCAGTATAGGTTAGATAGGTAGATGCCCCCAGTATAGATTAGATAGGTAAATGCCCCCAGTACAGGTTAGATAAGTAGGTGCCTGCAGTATCGGTTAGATAGATAGGTGCCCCCAGTATAGGTTTGAGATGTAGATGCCCCCAGTATAGGTTAGAGAGGTAGATGCTCACAGTATAGAGTAGAAAGGTAGGTGCAAGCAGTATAGGTCAGATAGGTAGATGCCCACAGTATAGATTAGATAGGTAGGTGCCCCAGTATAGGTCAGATAGGTAGGTACCCTTCAGTATAGATTAGATAGGTATATGCTCCCAGTATAGACTAGATAGGTAGGTGCCGCATTCAGTATAGGTCAGATAGGTAGGTACCCCTCAGTATAGGTTAGATAGGTATATGTACCCAGTATAGGTTAAATAGGTATATGCCTCCAGTATAGGTTCGACAGGTATATTCCCTCATTATAGGTTAGATAGGTATATGCCCCCAGTATAGATTAGATAGGTATATGCCACCAGTATAATTTAGCTAGGTATATGCCCCCAGTATATGTTAGATAGGTATATACCCCCAGTATAGATTAGATAGGTAGGTATAGGGGCCTTTAGGTAGGTAGGTAAAGGGACCTTCAGTATAGGTAGCAGGGTATAGAGCCTTAAGTATAGGTAGGTATGTAGGTAGGTAGGTAGGTAGGTATAGGGGCCTTTAGGTAGGCAGGTAGGTATAGTGGCCTTCATGTAGGTAGCCCCCCCCAACCCCCCACGGCCTCCTCCGCCCCCCGTGCCTCTTCCGCTCACCCCCCCTGCATAAAAAAGTATCTACTCACCTTTCCCGTTGAGCGCAGAGCAGCAGACCTCTTCGTTACTTCCCTACTCCCCCTAATGTCCGGACCGGCTTTTACTGATGATGTCATTGTAAAAGCTGTCACTAGAGGGAACCAGGAAGTCAGCGAGAGGTCTGCCGCTCTGCGCTCCGCTCTGGATAGGTGAGTTGACACTAACTATGCGGGCGGGCGGAGGAGGCGCGGGGGGTTCGGAGGAGGACAAGTGCGAGCGGGGGGAGCGGCGTATGCGCAGCGATGCAGTGTTGGGATTCGCCGGATTCGGATAGCGGAAAATGGAAAAATAAGACATAGTATAAAATAATAGCATGTCATTAGACAAGCTCAGCTCAAGTAGCTAGATGCTGTAGTGGAACAATATGTTTCTAGTTATGTCAAACATGGTGGATGCAGAAGGGAAAGGCATGGCAGATGTATAATGACAGAAGATAAGCAAACAAATATTGGGATGACAATATTCTGACAGGGTATTAGCATGGTTCTTAGCATGGTTCTTATAAAATATATAGAATGTACCCTCCACTCTTCCCCGAAGGAGGTTCATAAGTGATGTGGATCGAGGGTTGGCAACTATTATTAACCTTGGGGGGGGGACTGCTCCCTAGCCCCTTGTCTGTATGTTCTCTGCCATCTTCTTGATCCAAAGCTGCAGTTGAAGCAATTTGAACTTATTGACCATGCTTGTGGCATAGATAAAAAAAAGTTAAGAAATCCTACTTGAAGGAGTTATCAGGCTAAAAAGTGAAAATGAGCTTTACTTACCTGGGGCTTTCTTCAGCCCCTTGCAATCGACTGTCCCACGCCGACCGCTCCGTTCCCTGCCGCCGTCCGGGTCTCTGTGCTCAGTTTTCAGGCTGACCACGGTGGTCGGCCTTACTGCGGCTGCGCGAAGCGCCGCTGTCAATCGTGGCCACGTGGCCAGTAGTTCTGCACCTGCACGGTTTGCCGCAGCCCATGTGGCCATGATTGACAGTAGTGCTTCGCGCAGCCGCAGTAAGGCCGAGCCCGTGGTCGGCCTGATTACCAAGCATGGAGACCCGGACAGTGGCGGGGAGCGGAGCGGTCAGCGTGGGACAGTCGGCTGCAAGGGTCACCCCAGGTGAGTAAAGCTCATTTTCACTTTTTTTAGCCTGATAACTCTTTTAACCATTTAAGCCTTTTGGACATAGCTGCTATGTCCAAAAGGCTGTTGTCCCGCTTCTGTTCACTCCCATTGCCGATCCCAAGTCTGTCACTCCCATGGCCGATCGCATGCACCTCCCACCGCCACCCATTAGACAGGAGATCTCTGAATGGGATCGCAGATTCTATGAGAAGCCATGATCGTTCTAAGATACACATCCCCTCTTCACTTCCTGTAGGACGCCTATGTCTACATACAATTTTTTTTTAATGAACAGACCCACACTTACATTTATAATTAACTGTTTTCCTCCCACACTCTCCCTAAAATACCCAAATTAAAAGTTTAATTAAAAGAAAAATCCATAAATAGTTACCTAAGGGTCTGAACTTTTTTAACATGCATGTCAAGAGGGTATATTACTATTGGTTTTTTTTTTAATTATAAGCTTGTAAGTAGTGATGGACGCAAAACTGAAAAAATGCACCTTTATTTCCAAATAAAATATTGGCGCCATACATTACAATAGGGACTTAATTTAAATGGTGTAATAAGCAGGACAAATGGTCAAATAAAATATGTGGGTTTTAATTATGGCAGCATGTATTATTTTAATGCTATAATGGCCGAAAACTGAGAAATAATGATTTTTTTCGATTTGTTCCTTAATATTCCTGTTAAAATGCATTTAGAAAAAAAATTATTCTTAGCAAAATTTACCACCCAAAGAAAGTCTAATTGGTTGCGGAAAAAACAAGATATAGATTATTTCATTGTGATAAGTAGTGATAAAGTTATTGGCCAATGAATAGGAGGTGAAAATTGCTCGGATGCACAAGGGGAAAAAACACTGAAGGCTGAAGTAAAAAAATAATGTAAAAAAATGTTTGCATTGCAAATTATGATCTATTCTATACAAAGTGCATTAAACACATGAGCCTGAACTATTGCTCATATGTTTATGTGGACCCTGAGCAGAGGTATAAAATGCAAATTTGAACTTACCTGGGGCTTCCTCCAGCCCCCCAAAGCCCGCAAGGTCCCTCAGAATCCTCTGGGTCCCCTCCATGGTCCCGCTTGTGGCTCCATTAGGTGCGCGACTTTGGACGAAGTAGTGCGCAACTGTACATTTGTGGCCCATCTGCATATCCGGCTCGATCATGTGCCTGTCACCATAAGTGTCCTGCACATGTGCGGTTCTTGAAAGACTAAAGCATGCATGCGCAGGACGCTCATGGAGATTGGCGTGTGATCAAGCCGGGTATGTGGGCGGGCCACACAGTGCGCAGTTTCACACAACTTAATCTGAAGTCGTGCACCTAACAGAGCCACCAAGGGACCACAGAAGGGACTCAGAGGATGCAGATGGACCTCGCAGGGTACGTGAGGTGGTTTGAAGGAAGTCTCAGGTAAGTTCATACCTCTGCTTGGGGTCCCTTTACTGCATTAAAATCTTAAAGCCTTAGCCATTTTCTGTTAGCAAACTGAGGTCATTTGCTCACCACCTTCCTATTACACGTTCTCTGGCTGAATCAAAAAGTGAAGACATTAATGGCAGTGCAGTTTACACAACTTGCAAAATGAGCCGACTGCTTAAAGGGGAACTGAAGAGAGAGGTATATGGAGGCTGTCATGTTTACTTCCTTTTAATCAATACCAGTTGCCTGGCAGCCCTGCTGGTCTATTTCTCTGCAGTAGTATCTGATTAAAACCAGAAACAAGCATGCAGCTAGTCTTGTCAGATCAGACTTATAAGTCTGAACCACTGAAACACCTGATCTGCTGCATGCTTGTTCAGGGGCTATGGCTAATAGTATTAGAGGCAGAGGATCAGCAGGGCTGCCAGGCAACTGGTATTGTCTAAAAGGAAATAAACATGACAGCCTCCATATACCTCTCTCTTCAGTTCCCCTTAAAATTAGTAGCAGATCTTTTGTTTTGATATGTATTGTATTTCCCTGATTAAAATTAATACAAAAAAAACCTGAATTTTAAAAATGTATTTTTATCATTTAACCTTAACACCCAGTCCATCAAACATGAAGAAATATACTATTCCTTTAAAGAGAATATGTGGACTTTCTCTGTCTTCAAATAAATAAAGAACCACACTTTGTTTGTGGTTTGCAAGAGATGCATTTTAGTTTGTGGAGAGCTTGAATGTCATGCATTGTTCTTGTCTCTGCTGTCCTAGCACTTTTCCACCCCTTGACATTGTTCAGCCTGGAATTTCCTGCCTAATCCACCCAGTGTTGCCCAAGGCTTTTTGTTGTCTTTAATGGGATCAATATAACTATTCAGATGGGATGAGTATCTTGATCAGTTAGCACGGAACAAAGGCTGATCTTGATGGACATATCTCTCTTCCTGGAACTTAGCTTCAAATACTGTACTATTTATTGTTTTCTCTCATACTTCAAGCCAAGATGGATTGTCCTTCAAGGACATAAATGCTTAGAATGTGTGAAAACTGTTTGCAGTAACTAAATATGCAATGCCAGGTATGTAAGAAAGTGGTCTGGAAAAAAAGTAACAAAAAAATGTATAGAGTAAAATTAACTGTTTTGCAATCATTGCAACATGCTAACATCACTATAAAATGGAATTTGGCAATACTTTCATTAAAGCGGACCCAAACTAAACATTTTTTTTAATTAAAAATTTTTAGTTGCACCACTCTGACACATACAAAGATAAATAAACACTCCTTCAAACCTATGATCATTTCAGTGCATGCTTTTCACCCTTCTCTTTTCATAGCTAGGGTTATACTGGGGGCAGCCATTAGCAATTCCTCCATTGCCGGACACCATCTACTCCACCAGTTTGCCGGAAAAATCCCGGCAATTTGAAAGGAAGGGAGGGGTTCCTCCAATAAATGTAAAATATTTTATATTTGTCATCATGCAGCTGAAAAAAGGCTGCTATTTATTATTATAATTTAGAAAATAAATTTTATTTCTGAAATCTTGTATTTTTAATTTGGGTCCACTTTAAGACTAGTGTTACAAATAGAGTAATGATTTTACAAACAGTAAAGTTGACACCACTGGCTCAATGTTGAAATAGTTTTTAACAAAATAGGAGACGGCAGCACGTGGAACTGCTTATTTTTTTAAATGCTTATTTAGGTTGCATTCACAGTGGGACGTTGCGGAGCTCTGTTATAAAGTCTTATAACGCAGCTTACTGCACTGCAATGCTAATCCTATGGGCCCTTCACAGTGTGACGTTATCGTCATGTTGAAAATGTTGCGTTGTGATAACTCAATGCTTACAGTGTGTTACCTCTAAACGCAGACATATTGCGACTATAACAACGCATTGAAATGCAACGTCCCCCTGTGAATATGCCCTGAAAGTGATTTTTTTTAGTTTTTTACAATATTCAATTATAGATTATTTAATCAGAGTTTTCGCATTGTATTGATTGACTGATTCACATGCTGTAAATGTATCACTGGTGGTGACATCTTTAGTTCTGCCAGGTGATCTGTATGGAATGTTCATTACTGAGAGCTCTATGCACAGAGGGAGATACTGCTTGCTTGGCAGTTGAAAAAGCTGTTATTTCCCGCAATGCAATGAGGTTCACAGACAGCAAACTGTCAGGACCATGGTCCAGAATCTGCGTGTAGTGGAAACAGACCCTTAAAGAGAATCTGTACTCTAAAATTCTTACAATAAAAAGCATACCATTCTATTCATTATGTTCTCCTTGGCCCCTCTGTGCTGTTTCTGCCTCTCCCTGCTGCAATACTGGCTTGTAATTGCCAGTTTTATGCTAGGTACACACCATACAATTTTCTGTTAGATTTTCTCTTAGATTTACCTGCCAGATAGCTTTTTTCCATGTTGTAGGTAAATCTAACAGAAGAATCTAACAGAAAATTGTATGGTGTGTACCTAGCATTAGTCAGTGTTTACAAACAAAAGACCTAGCATGTTCTAGGCTCAGATAAGCAGAGTCTGTGACGCATACAGAGCTTGCAGGGGGCCTGGAGAGGGTGTGTATAGCTTCTATCCAATCACAAGCAGAGCTGCACATTCTAGCCTGAGTGCCTGAGCCCGACAGAGCCAACAGAGGAAAGAAGATTAGATCATATACCAGAGATAATACAGCCACTGTGCAACTAGGAAATGCTGCAATTAGACAGAGCACATTAGAACATGTATAGGAACTTATAGGATAGAAGAAATAAGGCTGAAAATTTTGTTACAGAGTCTCTTTAAAGGGACTCCGAGGAGTGCCCAAATGTAAAAGAATACACTTACCTGGGGCTTCTTCCAGCTCAGGGTAGGCGGCGAGGTCCCGCGGCGTCCTCCTGGCTCATCTCCTTCAGCCTCCGCCGCCCCCTGGTTTTCAGTGTCACCCGGCGACACCCTTCCTGATTAATGACGCAATGCGTCATCACTCCGGCCGCTTCGCGTCATCATGTCGGCTGGTAAGTGTATTCTTTTAAATTTAGGCACTCCTTGGAGTCCCTTTAAAGATAAGAACAATATTTTATTACTAGATGACATCACTCAGCATCCCAACAGCTTACAGATATAAAACCAGTATGGTTGGTTAATGTTGCTTTTGTGCCACAGAAATCACTGTTCTATCTCTTTTAGTTTTTAGGCAACATTAAAGATTCCTTCTAAGGTTTATCCAGGACTAGCGTAAACTACAAATCGTTATCATCCCCAAACATTTATAATTCAGTACATGTTCTACGCATCTGCTACTTATGCATGCAACATTTTTGCATGTGTGCACATAATTTGCAGTGTTAGGCTTTAAATAAGAATGAAAACATGCAGCTTTTCCACAAGGGAAAGATCCCCAACTTCTTAGACTAGATGATACGTTTTTCATGATGTTTAAGACCTCTTTCACAGTGCAACGTTAAAGTTGCACGTTAAAACAACATTTAACGCAGAATAACACACTGCAATGAAAAATCAATGCCCCGTTCACAGTGCACACGTTGCGTTGGTGACTAATGCTACACGTTAAGTGAAAGAATGCAGTGCATTATATGCGTTATTAGCTGCGTCGGACTGTTTGCACGTGCTCAGTAATGACTTGGAAGCATACTTTACATTTCCTCCTGTATGCTCTACTGTATGCGACGATAACGGGGCATTAGGGTGTGTTGCAAATTTTTGGGGGCGTTACATTGTAATTTGCGTTGCGACTTTAATGTCGCATCAAACCGCAACGTCCTACTGTGAATGAGGCCTAAGTTTAAATTTAATTCTATTGTTGTTTGTTTCTTTAAAAACATTTTGTAAAGAAGACTTTCTAGATGCCCCTTGTCTTTCTTAATAAGTTTAATGTGCAAACATATTTTAGCACTGTGCATGAAGTAGAGCACAATATTATGCACAGTGCTAAAATTTGCACAGTAACTCAACACCCAACATGAATTATAAAAAAAATAAATAATAATAATCTAGAAGAAACAATAGTAATTCCTGCTGTCTGCATAAACTTAATAATCAAGATATATATTGTAATATATATATATATATTTTTACATGTTTCCAACGTGTATAACATTGAGCAAAAGGTTTCAAAGATGCTTGTAAATTGTACTGAAAAATGATACGAAACAAAATGAAAAATCATTTTTAAAACAAGACAACTAATAATAGTTTCTGTACTTACTGTGTAAATATAATACTAAAATGTGTCACTTTCTCAAGTAGGTTGGCAAGCTGTGACCTGTCCAGTCTAGTTGAGGAAGTCACAGAACCCAACTTCATGAAACCTAGAAATAGAGCGGGTGGCCAGCTTCAGCAGTGGCGGTACCTGAGGTGTCGGCGCATAATGATGATGACCTTGTAGGCTGGATGCACACATAGCAGAAACGCTGCGTTTTATGCAGCAACGTTAGTCAATGGGACGCAGAAAAAAAACGCAGAGACCTGAGAGTTACAGTATGCGTTCTGAGAATGCTGGTTTTGTTGCATATTATGTAGGAACTTTGCCAAAACGCACATAATGAAAGTCAATGGGAACGCAATGGTATGCATTTTTCATGTGCTTTCCTGCATTTTTATATGTGTTTTTCCCCCTAAAAAAAAACCTTTTTTGCTGTATTTTTGCTTCCTGTTGCCTTTCAAATGATTTGCATAAATGGAAATATAAAAACGCATGGGAAACACACACAAAACGCATATGCGTTTTGTATGTGCGAACTGCAAACTGCATTAAAACGCACGCAAAATGCATGAAAACGCACCACAAACGCACCAAAACCGCTAAAAAAAAGCACACAACATTAACATACAACACAGCCTTTCACACTATGTCATATGTGAACTCATCCAGCCCGGAGGCGCTCATAACTGGCTTGATCTTTACAGCTCCATATAGTGCCTTATGAAGCGGGATGTTGCCCAAGAAATGCATTGCTATTACTTTGGGGTCTATTTGATATTTTTCAATGAATAACTGATCATGTGTCTACTTCTAGGGGGTAAGTCCACCACTACCTCCCCCTTTTTTTAGAACAGCTTTTAACTATTTTATCCTTATCTGGCACCTCCATTTTGAAAAATTGTTTTTTAAATTCAGCATAAATTGCGACAGCATCTTTACTGCTGGCAAAGTGAATCACTGTGAAATGTCTTTTTTTTCCTCTTTGAAGTTTCACTTGATCTCTCAGAGTGCTCTGGGGTGAAAAGGCTGCATGATATCACAGCCTAGGCTAAGCATCAATGGGAGGGTGGTGTTACATACCAATATACAGCAATATATAGAAATAGGAAGCGTCTGATGCAAAAAACAAGATATGCATCCTTAATTATTATTATGTATTAAATTATTCGAAGCAGGTCATTTTGGCGCATGCAGTGCAGCGCGCTGCACCTGACCTGCACACTGTCATCGGCCTCTAGAGTGAAAATGAAAATTCGGCAGCCTGCAAGTAAAGGAAAGTTAAATTTGCTCGAGAAGTCTTGTTCGCAATGTCGTCCCAAAGTCCCTACATCACCTGACTTCCGGCGCCTGGCCCCGCCTCCTCTCTCTCCGCAGAGAAAAAACGACAAGCTAGTTGCTAAAGTAACACCAAGATATTTACTCCCAACTTCTGGCGCCTTGCCCCGCCTCCTCTCTTTCCACAGAGAAAAACGCCAAGCTATTTACTAAAGTAAATAGTTTGGCGTTTTTCTCCGGAGAGAGAGAGAGAGAGAGGAGGCGCCAAAAGTCGGATGATGCAGAGCCTTCGGGACGGCATCACGGGACAAGACTTCTCAGGTAAATATAACCTTCCTTTACTTGCAGGATATATAAGTGGCAGAATGTTGTCTGGGAGTGAGCAATCCTTTTGTGTTTGGTAAGTTGAAGGAGTGGTGGGGGTGAGTTCCTGGTGGTGGCAGCTCCGGGGCTCACCTGCACTCCCTTATTGTGCTACATGCCGGTTAGGGGGTCCCGAGCAGTGGCAGTGCTCGGGGCCCCCGCCTGTCATGTGCACTAGTGTTTGCATATTGTAAAGTTAATTTGCAGCTCCTTATGCAGTTTAGTTAGGAGGGGGGCAGATGAGAAGGAGTTTCTGACCATGGGCTTGATTCACACAGCGGTGCTAACCTACTTAGAACATCTAAAGTCTTTAGACGTGCTAACCAGGGTGCTAAGTAGGTTAGCACCGGATTTCTCAATTGATTAACCTACTTAGCACCCTGGTTAGCACGTCTAAAGACTTTAGACGTGCTAAGTAGGTTAGCACCGCTTTGTGAATCAAGCCCCATATAGCCTTTGTCTATATGCGACTGAAGCCCTCTCCAATGATTGGCTGAATTGCTCAGGCTCTGCTCAATTAAGTAGTGCAGACTAGGTGTAATGTATTTGCACTTCCTATTGACTGATTGGCAGTGCCAGTCTACAGACTATATAAGTGGCAGTGCTGTCCGGGAGTGAGCAATCGTTTTGTGTTTGGTAAGTTGAAGCAGTGGTGGGGGTGAGTCCCTGGTGGTGGCAGCTCCGCGGCTCACCTGCACTCCCACATTGTGTTACATGCTGGTTTGGGGGTCCCGAGCAATGGCAGTGCTCGGGGCCCCCGCCTGTCATGTGCACTAGTGTTTGCACCTTTACTTGCAGGCTGCCGGATTTTCATTTTCACTGTGGAGGTCCTATTTAATGTCATAATGTCTATGGTCGCGCAAGGGTAATTCGGGGATCCGGCAATCGTCGGTTCCCAAATTACTTCTCCCTCTGAGTTGCTGCAACTCGGAAGGGAAATAGTAATTAACGCCGCCCGAAATTTGTACAGCAACAGGGTGACCCGTCATTCGGCTCATCGTGCGCCAAAAAGACTAGGCGGCAAAATGCCATGAATGCTACATTCTGCTATGAGTTTGGTTCCTCTTTTAGATATTTCAGTTATGAATAAAACAGGACTGCTGACTGCAATGAGATTTGACTCAGCAAACAGATGCACAGGCAAGACATACGTATGTCACTCCTGAGCAATGTATACAGGATAATGTACGTAATAAATGGAATTGAGACCGCCATTAAATTAATTAGCTGGACTGCCTTACAGAGAAGGCATGATAAAACACAGTCTGAACGTAATGATGATAGCCCAGGTAGAGATATGAAAACAAATTAATGCATTATTTAATAAGCTTTTTTATTCAAAATGATCCTACTAAATCATTATAATTAGACAAAGCTATGCTAGGAATATGCTGTGCTTTTCATTTCACAAAGTGTCAAACAGTTTAATTCTATTTTGTGATAACTATGTCAAGAGGAACTGTAAATACATTTAGGTTTTCAGCAGCTGGAGGCCACATCATTAAATAATGTAAATTGTATCGGTCACAATAGATCCATTTGAGGCATGGGGGCATTTCCAAAGTAATATATATATATATATATATATATATATACATATATATATATATATATGAATATAGCGAGCCTTCAATACTGTATAGATAGTATGGATACAGAGGCGCCAAACAGATAAAAGTCTTTAAAAAGTTTAAAACATGAGGAGGCATTGGTGGACTTACCTCCTCCAAGCAGACGCAAAAATTACCAATGTGTTTGTTAAATAGAACAAGTTTATTTACACACACCAGGGGACAATGCAACGCATTTCGCAGGTTTGAACACGCTTCATCAGGCAATAACAACAGAGTAATAGCATATGTGGTCTGTGGAAGAACTAGGCACCTCTGTGTGCCTGGCAGACCACATATGCTATTACTCTGTTGTTATTGCCTGATAAAGCGGGATCAAACCTGTGAAACGCGTTGCATTGTCCACTGGAGTATGTAAATAAACTTGTTCTATTTGACAAACACATAAGCAATTTTTGTGTCAGTGTAACGATTGTGGAATTCTCTCCGTGATCAGCGCACAAGACGTGCACTGACAATGCGGAAATCCTCCACAAGCGAGTAATTTGAGGGAACCCAGCAAAAGGTGCAATGCACCTGTAGAGGGAAATTCCTGTCGGCAGGTGGAGCTGTGGAGTGCAGAGGAACAGCTCCTCTGCCCTGCCACAGACGCAAGACAGGAATTGCACGAAGGGAAGAAACGCAGGGCAAGTTAGCCCTGAAGGAGAGAGAGCAAAGCGACAGAGGGTATGTGTGTACACCAATCTAGTCGCCAACCCGCGACAGTGCATACACAACCATGAAGAACAGGATAGAAGGCAATCGCCAGAGATGGCGATTGCTAACAGCGACACAAGTCTGAATAAGCACAGATGAGGAATGTATGTATGTCCACCAATCTAGCCGCCACCCTGCGACGGCGGACACACAACAAAGGAAACCAAGTGAGAACGCAATCGCAAGAGAAGCGATTGCGAAAGAGAATGAGCACAGGGACAGATTGTATGTGTGTGCACCAAACTAGTCGCCAACCCACAACGGTGCATACACAACAGCAGATATGAAATAAGAACGCAATCGCGAGAGAGGCGATTGCCAGAGGTGACACAAGGCTATAGCAAGGCAGAGTACGAGAGTAGCAAAGGCACAGCAAATCATAAAATGAGAAGATAAGGAAAATAACAAACGCTAGCTAAACGCGAACACCGCACTCATTCGCAACAGTGCACGCGTTTATGCGCGGTCTCCGCGTGTTAAGCACAACAGAGACAAACACGCCTAACTAACCACCGACAGACAAACATGAAACAGAGGACGCGAGCGCTTGCTAAACGGTTACCTCACCGAGCCTCCAGCAAGCGTTCGTAGCAGACAAGACAGATACACGAAAACAGGATTAAGTGAGAGAGACGGATCCACAGCACTAGCGCAAGGCGAGTGCGATCCAGGCAAAACAGATTAGAGGAGATAGCTGGTAGCAACCGCTGCTCCAGCTATACTCCAAGAACAAAGATCAGAATGACTTCCTGTCGACCACCGCTGGGAGAGAACAATCGCAACAGACAAACAAAACAGATATGCAATCCTAACTGCACTAGGGAAACTGCCTAGTGCAGTTCCAGGAATTACTCTAGGCTAATCTTCAACAAAGAGCAAGGCTGACACTCCAGGCGAGTGTTACACTGGAACTAACTCTTATGACCAGCAAAGGACTCTGGGAAACATAGCTCTTTATACTGCCAGTCATCAAAGGAGGCAGGTAGGAGATTTGCATAACGAGTGTATGCAAATTCCCCAGCAGCAGAACAGACCAGAAACTTGTAATGGAAAAACAGGTCTCTCTTGCAGAGACCTGCAGCCCACAGACTAGGGGAATGGTCAAACAGCTGTCTGCCAGTGCATCCAGCTGGGCGGATCATTACAGTACCCCCCCCTCTAGGGTCGGATTCCAGACGAGCCTCTAAACTGATATTAACAAAAGACTCTAACTGAAGACTCATGAAGGTCAGGACAGCCCGACAAAGCCCAATTCCAGAGTCAGTCCAGCCGAAACCGTCCTCATTGGAAGCAAACGCCACCAAAACATGTCCATCAGTACTACCAGTCTCAGTATAACACCCATCAGGACTGTGAACGCCAGAGCAGAAGCCATCGACCCCCTCCAGACAATACCCACCACCTTCCAAGGAGCGTCCGAAAATACCAAACCTGCCACAATACCTGTTCGAAGTGTCCCTTACATCACAAAAGCCACTGTTGATGTCATCCAGGGTACCAAGCAAAATTTCTCCCGGAATCTCCCAGAACCTTCCGAAGCTCCACAGAGATCCCAAGAGGGCAGAACAATCACCAGGCTCACATGGAGAACTATCAAGCCCTCCTATGGAACCAATGACTATTCTGGATTCAGAATCACGAGGACACCCATCAAGATCAGGACTTTCAGGGACCACTTCTGGGCATGCAAGCAGGCAGGCCATATCAGAGCACGTCTCCACCGAGGAAGCATCTGAGCATGCTGGAAACCGAGGCACACTTGGGCTTTCTGGGTCACAGAGCACATTGGGGTACACCAGCACAGGAGAAACCTCAGAACATTTTGGGGAACTGCCAACCTCAGAGTCCGACACGACAAGACCATACCAGTACCGGGCAGAAAATCATCATGAGGGGAGGTCACAGGTACTGGTCTTTCAAAAGAAGA